>NC_143167.1:34648333-35302500 GCF_047325235.1 Durio zibethinus
TTTTATTATTTATAATAAATTAAATTTTAAAATTTTTACTTCAAAATTAATTAAATCTTTAAATAATGAAGGTTGACGGTTAATAAGTTTTAATTTAATAAAAATTCAATTGATAAAAATAAATATTTGAAAATTTAATTTATTACGATTATAAAATTTTTATTCAAGAGGTTTTATATCTTTTAATTTTTTTTACATATTATTTCAATTAATTAGTGTATGATTTCTTATTTCAATTGATTAATGTATGATTTCATGCTTTTTTACAAGAATCTCCTCGGTCAAAAAAAAAAAAAAAAACCTTTGCTAAATCAATAAGCACCCTCAATCCTTATTCATTGTTACTATTCTATTAACAGGCAGCCTTCAATTACTGGTTGAAATAATGGCAAACCGAGTTTTAATGTCCTACAAGAAGGTGTAGTGGAATCATTATATTCTCCTTCAGAGTTAACAAGTACATCCACTAAATAATCTTGCTGGATAAGAAAAGGCCATTTTATCTGAATTGCCGCATGTTTAGACTGTTTTAGCAAACTAAATATGCTAACTTCATCAATCAAAGCTCGTCTAACATCTATGAAAAAGACAATTAAATCAATTAAATTCCCTTGCTTGACTGTCCCACATGAGCGAATGATCAGTTTGGTTAAGAACTTAAGATACAACAGCATCCTCGTATTTACACCAGAAAGACTTTAAGAGCAAGCTAGATAGTTGAAAAATCAAATGCTCACAATTGATGAATGACAGCAGTTACTGCATTGGCTTCGATCAGGGAGCGCATGGAAACAAGCTTAAATACGACAATGGACCTACTGCCTTATTGCACCACCACTGGTTCTCAAGCTGTTCACTGAACTTTTAACAGTATCATCCACCTTCATTTCAACTATACTGATATAATTCAAATTTTGTAGGCCTTAAGCAGCAACTACAGCTGATTTAAAATGGTATAACTGCAGATGAATTACCTTGCAAACAAAAATTAGAATCTTGAAGCCCTATCTCTCATAGCCATTGGCAGAAACAAGCACTCTACCTGGCAAATAAAAACAAAGCTTCACTCAGTACAAAGAAGCCAGAGTTCAACATTTGCAACCCCATGAATCATGAAGCAATTGTTTGTGTAGATTAGCAAAACTACCACAATGAGCAAAAGGGTTCAATCTTGTCTGCGTGGCTAATGGAATTTCTACATTATACTCAAACAACCAGTAGATTATCAAAGCAAGAAACATATGAGAGAAGGAAAGAAACCAAGAAAACAAATGAACCAATTACGAACTAAACAGAAAATTTCTCTTTTTGTTTTTTTGGAAGAGAAAAGACAGGGCTTATTCTTCGTAATGATAGATCATCTATTCATTTGGGTAAAACTACAACACTTGTAAGATAAAAAGAATTGTAACCCAGAAAATGTACCAATATTTCTGAATGTTCCATGAAATCCAAAGAAAAAGAAAGTGCTTGCAAAAGATTTGACCTTTTAGTGTGACAGGGGAATTTACCTATGTAAATTCTCCATGGTCAAACACTCAAGAGTGTCCTCCAATATCGATCAGGCTTTACTTCAGTTCACCGGGAACTTCTGACTCTCACACTCTCACCCATGCTCATTAATTACCCTCGCTCTAACCAAATATTACAATGAAGCCATTATAAGAGGAGCCCCCAATCCCTCCGCCATTTCCCTACACCAAACAAGATATTTTCTGTTCTTAACCAAAGTATGTCAATACGACATCGTTGAAGTCATCTTCTTTCAGGATTCGACAAGACTATTTCTTTTGTGCTTGCTGTTCACTTACCCTCTTTAAATGAAAGCTGAAAGTGATGGCGCTAAAATTGCACATCTCCTTTCCAATTTTTGCGCCACAAATCCCAAACCCTTTTCCTAACCCGAACGAACCTGCCCATCGTCCACCCACGGAAATCCGATTATCCCGCTGGAACAACGCCAACGCCGAGAAATTCAACCAACGCCAACGCACCCAACAAGAAATCGAAGACGATATTCGCCGCTACCGCCGCTGGGATTCCGCCACCAAAATTGCCACCAGCTTTGAACCCTCCTCCGCCAAACCACCACCACCAACCTACAAATCCTTTGGCTCCCCTTCCTCTCCCTCCAGGCCTTCAATTCCAGGCAAGAAATCCAAGTACTCCAAACCCCTAAACCACTCGGCGTTTCGCAAATTCTCCAAAACAGCAAACCCTCCACCACCCACACCATTCGATAAGAAACCCGCGAATGTTTCCGTCGGGGATGATGGCGTCTCTTTCGTCATCGACGGCGCTCCGTTCGAGTTCAAGTACAGTTACACGGAGACGCCGAAAGTGCAGCCGATAAAGCTTAGGGAACCACCGTACTCGCCGTTTGGACCCACGACCATGCCTAGGCCATGGACGGGCCGGGCTCCATTGCCGCCCAGTAAGAAAAAGATGAAGGAGTTCGATTCTTTTGTATTGCCTCGGCCTAATAAGAAAGGGGTCAAGCCCATTCAGAAGCCCGGGCCATATTTGCCTGGGACAGGCCCAAGGTATGTCCATTCCAGGGAGGAGATTTTGGGAGAGCCGTTGAATGCAGAGGAGATTAAGGAGTTGGTGAACAGTTGCTTGAAGTCACAACGACAGTTGAATATGGGTAATAATCTGATTATTTTCTTTTTATTTAAATCCCTTTTTATTTATTTATTGAATTTCACGTACTAATTGGTTATGAAATTTATTCATTAATCTGAATTATACTTCATTGGCCCCTTTGTTTAGGTAGGGATGGTTTGACACACAACATGTTAGATAATATACATGCTCATTGGAAAAGGCGAAGAGTTTGTAAGATAAAATGCAAGGGAGTTTGTACAGTCGATATGGACAATGTGTGTGAGCAGTTAGAGGTTTGTACTTACGTTGTTACTCTTTTTTAAGATTGGTTTGTCTAAAGTTGTGTTGTTGTTTGATTTATGAGAAATCTTGGTCGATAGAATTGTTTGATTTTTGTATTGTTATCACTTTACTTACGATTTGCAGGAAAGAACAGGAGGGAAAGTTATTTTCAGAAGAGGAGGCGTGCTATTCCTTTTCCGAGGTAGAAATTATAATTATAAAACTCGTCCTCGCTTCCCTCTTATGCTGTGGAAACCTGTTACCCCCGTGTATCCGCGGTTGGTTCCGCGTGTTCCAGAAGGTCTAACGCTGGAAGAAGTGACTGAGATGAGAAAGAAGGGAAGGATATTAACGCCAATACGCAAACTTGGTAAGCTGCTGTTGACAGCGCAAAGTGAAATTATAGGAAAAATGCTTCAAATTTGCCGATTGTGGAAATCTAAAGTTAATGTTTTGTGTATTTGCAGCAAAGAATGGTGTATATGCTGACCTCGTAAAAAATGTTAGGGAGGCATTTGAAGAGTGTGAACTTGTCCGGATTAATTGTCAAGGAATTAAGGGAAGCGACTATAAGAAAATTGGTGCCAAACTTAAGGTTCAGTATAATTTATAGAGTTTATATTTTTTTATTATAACTCTTTCAAATATAAATGAAACCTTTTTTATTTAGAGAATATTAAATTCAATTTCCTGAATTATTTATTTGCAGGAGCTGGTCCCGTGCATGCTAATCTCATTTGAAGAGGAACACATACTAATGTGGAGAGGACGAAATTGGAAGTCATCCTTCCCAAAACCAGCATTTAACTCAGGGGTTGAGAAAAGTAATGCGGCCAGTGCAACATCCATCACTGGACAGTTGGAAAGCCAAGAATTATCTCCACCATATGTTCAAACAGCTAGTACTGGCCCAACCTTCATAAGTTCTCAAGATATTAGCATTGAGCAAAGACAGTCCTCTGTTGCAAATGACTGGACAAATGCAGCTCTCAATGCAAAGCCAATTACAATGGAGACTACTGAAGCAACATTAGATCTGATAGATTATGCCAGTGATGAGTCAGAAAGCAAAGGGAATACCTCTGGAAGTACAACTGTCTCTGGTGATATCAAATGTTCCAATGGTGAATCTGAAACCATGAGCAAGGCCTATGGTCCTGAGCCAATACAGGATAATTCTGGCATAGCAAGTGAAGAGCCGGTAGCTATGCCATTGGAAAGTGATATCATTTTTTTAAGTCCTGAGAGTACTCTAAGCCAGTCAGTGTCTTCTATTATGGATTCGCTGAATCATGACAAGCTGGAAGACGTTGCTGAAGCTTCACAAGATATTAATGGGCCAGCAAGAATGAGTGCACCTAGTACTGAGAGGGTTTTGCTTCTGATGAAGCAAGCTGTTGAGAGCGGGTGTGCAGTCGTATTAGATGATGCTGCTTTGGATGCTGACAGAGTATATGAAAGGGCTGTTGCCTTTGCCCAGTCTGCACCACCTGGGCCAGTTTTTAGGCGTCATTCTCGTAAGGTGGCTGTCCAAAAGAATGAAATGCATGAACCTGGGGATTTGGAAGTGAAAGAAGTGCGAGCAGTTCCCTATAAGAGAGGAAATGAGAAGCAAGCGACTAAAACTCAAAGAATCAAAGATGTACATCATCTGGACGTAGTACCACAAGGAAGCCTGGGAGTTGATGAACTTGCTAAGCTATTAGCTTAATCTACATTGGCGCTTTCAATGATGTACTTTGCGCATTCTATAGCACGAGTTCTTCCCCTGCTCACACACCACCCAATTTTGTTCATTGCATTGGGTTCATCTTTTCCCCAGGAGTTTTACCTAATCGGGAGCCTTGTGATATGTTTTTATGAAATTGTCATAAGACGATTTCCTTTTGTGGAAGAATTAACTCCTCATGCTTCAATTTACTCCTTATTACATAGCTTAGGTTGTTGCTTGTGTTCTACTACAATTACAAGACCTCGTATTGATTTTCTCTTTCCCTTATCTGTTACTAGCCAAACTTGCATTTTCAATTTTTTCATGCTTATAGGATTGCAGAAGCCACTGAAATGCTGTAATTTGAAGTTGGAAAAGAGCAATGCATTTACAAACCTTCTGGGCAAAATAGTTTAATGACATCAGTTTTATGAGTGAACTTAACATGCTGGGAGACTAAATATAAATACGAACTTAAAAGAGATTGAGATTAGGAATTGAAGATAATTAAGAAGATGAATATCTGTCACTTCTGACTACGGAACCTCTTAAAAATTACAGTAAAATTATTTATCAGAGAATCCAAGCAGCTTTAACATCTTGAAAGCAAAGAATGTGAACAAAGGTCATTTTTTTTGGAGGTGTTTTACACTGTTGGTGGCTTCTGAAATCCATATCGCTCATCATGTTCAACATATTTCTTCCAGAACCAATGATCCTTCCAGAGAAGATAGACTTCCTCAATTGGAACTTGCTTTGTCTCAGGTAAGAGGAAATAAATGAAGCTGCTCATTATGAATATCAAGCCAGCGAATACCAAGAAAATTCCAAATTTGAGATGACAAAGTGACACCAAGAAGCACTGCGCTATCAAAGCTGTGAAGAGGAGGTTGACACAGACAACCATGCTCTGGCCAGCTGACCTAGTCTCCAAGGGGAAGAGTTCGCTAGGAACCAGCCACCCTAGAGGACCCCAAGACCTTCCATAAGCTAAGACGAACAAGAAGATGATAATCACAAGGAACCAACCAATGCCTTTAGGGAGTTCTTTTCCTTCTCCAAACCTAAACGCCAGAGTTATGGCCACAGCCACCTGGATCAGATAGTCAAAGTATTACATCCAGACACATAAATAATGTTGCCTTCTAATTAGTTACAGAAAAGTGGAAAAAAAGCAGGTGCATTTCTCAAACTAACCATATAGCCGAACATCTCCATACCAGCTTCCAAAAAGAATGCTCTTCTACCAAATTTGTCCACTAAAGCCATTGAAATGAATGTAGCAAGAACAAGTGCTCCACTAGTTATGAGAGAGGACATGAGGGATGCCTCTGAGCCAAAACCCAAGGTCTGAAACATGACAGGAGCATAGAAGAGAATGGAGTTCATGCCGGTAAGCTGCTGGAAAGCTGGGATGCCCAAAGCCCCTAGTACCAACTGGGGACGATTCTTCCTCTGCAGAAGATTCCTAAATGGGTGCTTTATGGCCCGTGCTGCATCGCTGGCCTCAACGAGATCAGCAAATTCAGCATCAACATTGGGGGTACCTCTGACTTTTACCAACACCCTTTTGGCCTCTTCTAATCTGCCTTGTTCTACAAGACTGTTAGGCGTCTCTGGAAGCACAAGGCCCCCAACAAACATCAGTGTCGCTGGAACTGTAGCTAAGCCAAGAGATAATCTCCAACCCCATGGATGAATCTTGTCTGTTCCGTAGTTGATCGCGTTTGCTACTAGAATCCCCAGGCAGGTTGTCAATTGGAATAGCTGGTTCACAGCTCCTCGATGCTTTGCAGGAGCCATCTCTGACAGATACAAGGGAACTGCCTGCATCATTAGCATAAGAAAAGTGTTAGTGACTTGGGAAACTAGCATAATTTTTTTCAGGTTAAGGAGCTATGGCCTTACTTGATTGCCAAATCCAATGCCTGCACCAAGAAGAATGCGTCCTATGATGAGCATTGCGATATTCACTGCAGCTGCATTGATGACTCCTCCTAGGAAGAAGCTGAGTGCACCGACAAGGATGCTGGCTCTACGTCCTTTATTCCTGGTTACATAGGAGGCTCCAAATGTGGAAATGAGGCCCGCAAAGTATAGTGAAGAAGTAAAAAGCGTGAGGAGCTGGTTGTCATATTTGCAGTAGTCAGTTTCGTGTAGATGTGCTTGTTTCCTTCTATATATCTTTGGGAAGAATTCCTTCAAGAAATCATCCATGGAAGTCACTCCACCTGCAGCCATTATTAAGGTAAACTGTCATCACGTTGAAATAAGCATGATATCGTCCTCTTAGTGAATATAAAATAAAAAGTACATAATCTGTCAAGGGAGAAAAGATATTGATCAATTGAAAAGTTTGGTATTTTAAGCATCCTATTTGTCCAACAATATAAGAAGATTAAAGAAATTTGGAGGGATCAACTCTTCTCTCAAGGCTTCATTTTGATGGAAAAGGAAACAGAGAAAATCAAGAAATGCACTCTATCAGGTGACTGCAATGAAACAAACTAAGTTAAATTATTAAAGAGAAGAACTGAATAAAAGCTGGTAAGTCTAGCCTACACCCTCAAGAACATATTCCTCTGTAACATTTGAAGGAATGCAGAACTGCAATAAAAAAATTCTTGTTTCTGGTTAACCATTCTAGTAGAGTCCTGGAGGGAAATGAAATCCTAAATTATTGCCTTTTCTCTCTCTATTTTTATTGAGAAAAACTTTTCTCCAATATTGAGTAAAAAAAAGTTTAATCAATATGGTCGTTAATAAATGAAATGATGAAAAAACTGTAAAAAATTTTTGGTACTGAAAATAAATATAATCATGTCTTGATGATAACATTGAATTACAGTTGCTTAAACACAACTACGGAGAAAAAAATTATTCAAACTGCAGCACGTGATACTACTTTATGGACATCAAATTAGTAAATCTGGAAGATAAGATACAAAGCAAAAAGAATTTTCAACATTTGCTAATATTTATGAAATGAACAGAATCCAGACAAAAAGAAGAAAAAAAAACAGTGAATCAGACAAAAAAAAAACTCACCAGAAACACCAAGATCATATCCAAAAAGGGATCCTCCCATAGCCGCAACAAAGCAAGCAAAGAGAAAATAATTGGTAATCTTGTATTCATAGAGATGAGCTCTCTTCAAATTCGCTTTATCGCTAAACCCTCCACCAGCCATATCTCCCCCCTTCCTCTCTCTGTATTCCCTGTTAGCACCCTCTGAAATGCACTAACAGAACTCTGGTTCTCGCAGAAAGTGTTTTACAGGCTCCAGTGTCAACCTGATGAAAGGAAGACTAGTTTAATAAAAAAATAAATATCTACCTATAAAGCAAAGAAAGCAGGAAAAGTATGTGAGGAAGACTTTATATATCCAGTCGTCATACTAGTAGACAACAGAAAAAAATCAAAGAGTAGCTGTATGTTGAAACTCACAAGTTTTATTATTTAAATCAATTTATGTATTTTGTATAGCCAATTTTAGCTATTTACTCGTGATAAAATCCAAGTTCAGCCTTGACTTTGCTTGTAAATTTATTGGCTCAGAATTGGTACATATAGAACCAAAATTCAACACATCTCACCCTGATTTTAGGCAAGCAGCCTGTATATGGGAATCTTTACCAAATAAGCAACTGGTTTGGAATTTGTTACTGGTTAAGATAACAAATACATCCCACCAAAAAAAGTCCAATCAAAGCAGTTTATAGTTTGAAGTTTTCGACTAGACGAAAGGTTGGAAAGGGATGAGGTTGATGAGACGTAAGTTTGACTCCAACTTAAAAAAATTGACGGGGAAAATATACAAATTTCCAAAAGATGAGGCTTATCACTTTGTGGTAATTTTCTTCTCTGCTTAATTAATTGAAAGGCACATGAAAATATATGAATGAAATTCACTGTCAAATGTCTGCTCAAAAGCCTAATAATTTTCTTTTCTCAACTGTCCACTTGCCCTTTGTTTGTTATTTAATTATGACAAAACAAAATTGACAAATAAAATATTCTCTTACCTGACTTTTTGCTCACTTCACTTGGTGCCAATTCCGCCCCGTAATTTCAATTTTCAATGCGTTAATTGAGGACCAATTTGATAAGGATGTTTTTTTTTTAATTTAAAATTATTTTAACTTATATTTTAATTATTAAAATTAAAAATTTTATTATATTTTAAAAAATTATTATCATGCATATATATCAAATTAAATAAAATTCGGACCAAATAATTGTTCTAATTTATATAAATAAATAGATAAATGACAAAAATTATATGTAGTGCTAATAATTTTTTTTTTGTTAAAACTCTTAATCTTATTATATCTATATATTATAGAATTTATGCTCCCAATTGCACCAATTTGTGATAACTGTATTTCCTTTTTTGATAGAAAAAATCTGGTTACATGCTTTGAACTAATTATTAGTTTTATATTTTCTCCTTAAAAAAAACTTGTTGAAATGATAATTTTCCAAAGTGTTATAATTAGGATAAGATAGAAGCATTGGAGCTGCGTAGACTCAATTCTTTACATCTTTGCTTCATTATTTCTAATTGAAAGAAATTTTTTTCCACAAACTTGAAAAGCTTTATCCATTTGTAGAGTTGGAGTGACAAAATTCCATTTTTGACCCCAACTTGCCTTTAACTTATCTGTCAACATTTTCCTCGTGCATGCTGCTTTTTGCTTCGTCATTGAAACACCGCCCAAAGCCCAGCCAGTATAGTACCCTTCAATGCCACGCTTTATTATTATTATTATTCTAGATCAATAAATCAAGTTCAAGAATTCAACTTCATATTGCGAGTAAATTTTATTTAATTTTGTAAATATATATATATATATTTTTTTTTTTTTTTCTTACATAGAGGAGAGAAGAAGGAAAGAAATTTCAATAGCATTGGCCTATTTTCAAAAACTTGTTATCACAACTTTAACATGATTTGTAAAAAGAGTTGTGGGTTCCTGGTTCATGCAAATTGCACCATCAAATTCTGATCAGGAATTAAGGCTTGTTAGTTAATTTTAGGTTTCTGTTTCAAGGTGTGAATGAACATATTATATTATCATGACTTTATCATGGTAAAAAATGCAAATTAACATTGCTAATTTCATTTGAAGACACCATCAAATTCTAACTTCTCAACAAGTTTGGGAAAAAAACCAAAGAGTTTGTTTCAAGTATTTTCATCTTAAACTTTTTGCAAAAGTCAATTTTTTTTTTCTCTTTTGAAAAATAAACTTTGTCAATTTGGGTGAAAATAAAGGGATAATAAATATTTTTAGTACATAATAAAACTATAATATTGTTTAATATGAAAACCAAACAATTAAAAAGTCAAGAAATAAAAACAATGGCATGAAAAATAAAAAATGTTAATAATTTTAAGAAACAAAAATTATTTGGGCAGAAATAAAAGCAATGATGATGTGATGTTTTTTTTTTTTCATTTGCCAAATACGATGGTAATGGAAGGTCCAATTATTGGTGCAAAAGGATAAATTCATGGTTATGTCTCGACAATATGAGTACCCGACAACTTTTTAGCTTGAATTTTAACTTTTTTTTTTTGTCAAAGAAATTAAAATTTACTATCTACAAGATAAAATTATCCCTACTACTAGCAAAAATAAACAATCTCTATTTTAATATTATTCATGTATTTTTTTTTTGTTTTAAGTAAAATCTATACTATTATAAAGTAATTTTTGACTGAATTTAATGTCATGAATTAAATTATACTAGAAAAAATTATAAAAAAATCAAATAACATTACTTTAAAAATATGTATATCTTTTCATCTTGAAAAAAAAAAACTAGTCATCTTTTTTAAATTTTTTATTTAATAAAGTACATGCACGAAATTCTAGTAGTATTCTGGTAGCGTATTGAATCATGGCCTTAAACAAGATTGGGCCAAGAGTTTGCAAAATAGGGGTTCAGCCTTCACAAAGCTTTGAGAGTTGAGACCCATCATTAGTATATCAATTGATGAATAACTTTTACTTGAGCCCCAAGCAAATTTTCTTGGGAAATCCGTTTTCTTTGGTTACCCTATGCCGGGAATCAATATATTTGTTTAGTTTAGAAGCTCTTTAGCCTTTAAACTTTTTTTATAGCCTATATCCTATGTTTTGACTAAGCTTGCTACATAGAAAACTACCTCCTTTTCATAGGAGGAAGAATAATGGCGGAGTTGAAAGGGATAGAGAGTCCAGAAGAATACAAGGAGATATACTGGGCTGCTCTTTGTGTTGCTTCATTGAAGCATGAGAAATTAAGCAGTGAAAATGCGTTGGCTTTGCATGGGATGAAAACCAAGTTTGCTCGTCAAATAAGAGCAAGAAGAGACAAACCCAAAGCGCAAAAAGAGTCAGATAATCTAACTGAAGAAAGAGTCAATGCACAAAATCTGCCTGGAACCCCAAATTTATTCCTGCCTTTAAGCAGTTACTTTCCACCAGATATCCCTTCAGTGCCATGTCTTAATGACCTCATTGGAAGGTGCAGCAAACCATTTGAGAAGCAGCTGACTGAAAGTGATGTGAAGGTTAGTCAATGCAGGCTTTCAATCAACAAAATTGATGTGGCACATGCTGTGATGCCATTGTTGAAAGAAGAAGAGGATTCTAGTGAAGGGATTCCAGTGAAAGTTTATGATGCAGATGGGAAAGAGTACCCAATGACGTTTATAACTTGGTCATTCAAACTTCATGTCCTCAAAGAAGGTTGGATTAACTTTTGCAATGATCATAGCTTACTTGCACACCAAGATTTTGTTACATTGTGGGTGTTTAGGAACCTTCAAACAGATGATCTTTGCTTTGTGATCACTTCAAGAAGATTGGAAGTGTTTGAAGCAATTAAGAGGAGAAGGCTGAAATAGAAATGACGTTGAGCTGAGATGCTAACAGTCTTGTATCAGGTTTTGATTATATGTGCTGGTTTTTGGTATATTAGGATTAGGAAGTTGCAAGCGTTTGAAGCAATATTAAGAGGAGAAGGCTGAACTAGAGTTGATTATATACACTAGTTTCTTGGTATATTAGGATTAGGAAGAGGCAAGGCATAATGCCTGGAGTATTTTATTTTATATAAAGTATGTTGGAAATATTAAGGGGAAAGATGGTAAAGGGGAATACCCTTTCTGGAATTTCTATATATCAATTAAACTAACTATTATTATTTTCATAGTTTGATGCTTGTTGTAAGTTTGTTTATGATACATTTCAGTTACTGGCCTATCCTCTTGTGTAATTAATCTGCAGCAACAACATTAATAATATAGGCTGAAATGTCTATCTTATTACTCTTGGTTAGCACAAATCATTTGTGAAAAACAAGAAATTGCTCATGTTCTATTTCCCGCTCTAGATAACAAATAATGTGCATCTCTGTCACAAGATTGTCTTGTTTCTGATCTAGTTAGTAAATCTGATTTTGCATGCTTCTTTATCAGTAACATATTGATTCAATCTAGCACTTAAATTCTATTAACTACACAGCTTAGCATAATGGATAATGGGTATTTTTTTTCCCTTTTAAATTCTACTAACCCCTGATTGGTTGCTGAGGACTAGTGCCCCTTAATGGGAAAGTCTTACAAGGCTTAGATTTTTGCACTCAATTCAATGCTGTTTGGAGTTAGTAACTCATAAATTCTTTATAAATCTTTGTAAAGATAGACCAGAACAAATGAACATAAGTTAACTCTCCTCTTTTCCTCTTATATTGCTTCATGTGCATTAAAAAAGAGTATGGACTGAAACTATACAGAGAAAGATGACAAAAAAAAAAAAAAAGAGAGAGAGAGACCGAATCCTTGTTCACATGATGTAAGATTAGGATATAATTTAGTAATTAAAAAAAAAAAAAACCTACTACAAGTAGTGCTTAGATAATCTAAGATTGGGATTTAATTAGTTAAACAATCAACAATGATCCAGTTAGTCCAGTGTATCTTAAACAACAAAGTAAATCTGAAACATTTTTTGACATGAACTGGGCCTGGAGGACAAAAGTGAAATCAAAGACAAGAGGATGGGGCAAAAGTGGAAATTAGCTAAAAGATTTTGGACATGGGATAAAAGAATAAAATATGTATGGTATGATAGCGGCAATACGAATATATATATATATACACACACACACACACGATTATCACATGGCAGGTAATTTAGAACATTTACTGCCATTTTTCAGTGTTCTGCTCTCGTTTACCTATGCTTGTGATGTGCAGAGACAACCTTGGCTTTGGTTCTTTTGATCTTCTCTGTCTTCATTCAGGTAACTTCCTCCTTCTCTCTTCTCTCTATGTTACTGTTCATATATATAGTTCTTAAGTGTTGTGTTTTCTGCCGTTTTTTTTTTTTAATTTTTTTATTGAATCTGTGGAGTGTTTTGATGAAATTTATTGATTATTGAAAATGGGTTTCTGGTTTTGTTTGGATCTAATTATGAATTTTAGTCCAAACTGATTCTGGGTTTGATTTTATTTTCTTAATATGCTCATTTTTTTTAATTTTGATTTCCTTGATTTTGGTTAAGAATGGATCTGGATTTACCTTTTTATGCTGATAAATGAATATGGAAAATAAATAAATACAGGATTCTTGGTCTCATGCTCTTTTCTTTTGACCCATCTCCTTCCTCTCAAAAAAAAAAAAAAAAAACTTTTTAGCTTAATTAGTTAAGTTTTGTACTTCCTTCAGGACTATTATCACGGAGAATTCTATTTTTTTAAAATTTATTTGTTTTTCTTAGCTTTACTTGGCGAATAAGTGGAGCCTTGTTGTTGCTCTTGGATCATATGGATATTTTTGGAGTAACAGTTCTATATGTTGTTTTATGTAGTCACCTATTTCCGTTTCTGAATAGTAATCTTTTGTACTGCTTTCTTCAAGTTTTTGGTAAGTGTAGACTTTAGAGTAGTCAGAATTCTGTAAATCTATGTGATGATTTACTAGTTGATCACAGCATCCTTTCGGTAGCCTTTGGCTTCCATAATATTCTTGTTTTTGTGTTTCTCCATTGATTTCCTTTAACCATTTTTTCTAACATTAGAGATTGGTAAGACTAATATGAAAATGGGTTTGTTAAATTCTGGTAGATTGAATTCGGATTGAGCCTAAAGTTCCTCTTTTTGGAGGCCATCTCCAAAGATTAATGATTTTTGTTTGATTTTTAAGATTTGTATATGTGGTAATATTATTTGGAACTAAGTTTTTTTTTTTTTTCTCCTTCTTGATAAATGTGACTTTAATGCAGGCATTTAAGTTTAAGATGGTTATAGCATGAGTTGAGGTTGTATTACATATTTTATGATGGATGGTCTGTAGAGAGGATTAGCAGAGGTTATACTTGAACCACAGGAATATACTGTGAATCAATAGAATGGAGGATGATAATGGCCTTGAGCTTAGCTTGGGTCTTTCTTGTGGTGCATCATCTGCCAAATCCAAAGGCAAAATTAGTAGCTCTTCAGATACTGGGGCAGAAGAAGGCGATAGAGGCATCAAAATAGTGGATGACTTTAAAAACTTTCTTCAAGCTGGAAGCCAGAAACAGGACCCCATTGTGGGTTCTCAGAGAATTGATCCAGTGAAACCTTCAGAAAACATCTTTAACAATCTTTCCAAGGCTGCTGGTGATGCAGAAGCTTCTGCGAACTTGAATGGTAGAGGTCTCTGGGATACAAACAGTAAAAGGTCTGCTGAAATCGAAGAAGACAAGTGGTCAGAAGTAGGTAGTAAACGTAAGGTGTTGTTTGATGAGATGAACAATCCAAAGAAGCTTGAAAGAGATGCTCATCATACTGATTTTCATGAAAAGTCCAAAACATCACATATGTCCATAACGACAGAAGATGGCTCCACTGCTGAAAATGAAGACGTGGCAGAGTCTGAAGTTGAGGGTTTGACCTCAAGGTTGGTTTCACGCCATGATGATGGGGCCAAGCGATTTATTGGAGTTAGCAGTTCTTCTGAGGTGCCTAACGAGGTTAAGCTTGGAAACTTGACTTATAGCAACCCATTCCCAGTTCAATCCGTAACTGTCATGAATGTACCTTTCTCATTAACTATGAAGGATTCCAACTCTGTTGGAACCCCCAGTTCATCAGGTCACATACTACCTGGCATGATACAGATTATGCCTACTGGAAATAGTGAACGGTCTGGGGTCCAGCCTGTGAATCCTGGAAACTTGCCAGTTATGTTTGGTTACTCAACTGTCCAACTTCCACTGTTGGATAAGGATAATCCCTGGGGAATGGTCTCTCTCCCTCCAGAGGTCCACCCATCATATGCTGGCAGAGGTCTACCTAATCCAGATAAGCACAGTGATGGATTGAAAATATCACAAGGTATCTCTTTCTCCCTGTGCTTGGAGAAAAGAATTAAGGAAGGGGCAATTAATGGGTTTAATGGATGGTATGATCTGTAAATATGCTACTATCTGTTTCTTCTACTCTTTATGGAGAGCTCTGATCTATCGTGATCTTGATTTATATTAAAAGAATGATATATAGTTTGTGCATCCTGAAACTTTCTTGCCCAGATAAGAAATCAAGATTAATAAGTGCTGTTGAATATTCTTGAAGCAAAAGCAAACTGAGCTACTGTCCGTCTGTCTTGGTATAACCTAGTACAAAGAACCTTGAAGGAATTTTTATATTATACTTATTTCAGCATTGAATTCCAAGTATTTATCTTTTCAGATTCATGCTGCCAATGATTTTCAAATTTTTTATATGTATGTTATTTTGACCTCTAGCATTAATAATCAGTTGATCACTTGTTAATTAGGAATACTATTTTACTTTCATGTTATTATCATCAAGGCCAATAGTTGTTAATGAACTTTCCCTTTGTTCAATGTAGCTTCCACGCATACAATTGCACTCAATTCCTCTGAGGCTGCAAAATATGATGGCAGGACATTCGAACGAGTCAAAGGTGAAGGTGAACGGCATGCCACAGAGGAAGGCTTCTCTACTCAGGCAGAGGAAGATGTAAAAGGAAGCAGCATGAATCTCAGAGCAAATGCTGCATCTGATCGACCAACAGCAGAAGGCCTACCTCATGATTTTTCAGCCATAAAACCTGGTATTGCTGCAGACCTGAAATTTGGGGGATCTGGTTCTTATCCAAATTTACCATGGGTTTCAACAACAGGAACTGGCCCACACGGTAGAACTATTTCTGGCGTTACTTACAGATTCAGTGCAAATCAGGTAAAGATTGTTTGTGCTTGTCATGGTACCCACATGTCCCCTGAAGAGTTTGTTCGGCATGCCAGTGCAGAGTGCACCAATCCAGATAATCCAGATAATAACAATGGTTTGGCAACATTTCCTAGTACCAATCCTGCTGCCTCTGCTCAGAGCTGAAGTGTAAAATCTTTCTTCAGCCCCATAACATACATGTCTCAAGTATGACTTTGCTATGGCCTTGAATACACTAGTGAGGGTCCTTTACTCACTGAATTTAGTTATTTGTTTCCCTTCCGGTTGTATTAGTTGCTGCAGTTAAATACTGCATTTGTATGTAATAATTTCTAGCATCTTTTCTTTGTCAAATAGCAATGTTTAAACCATTTTACTTCTGTAGTAGCAGTTCCTTGAGAAAAGCATTTTCTTTTTGTTGTATTTTATTTGCCAGCAGTTTAAGCTTGAGATTCTGACATGCTCTCTCATACCGCAGAAAAGGAAATTTCTCAACCACTATGGTATATATGGATGTCTTAGGTTTTTATGATACTACTTTTGAATGCTAAACATGTATGCTGTCAGTTGGCAGAATGAGGAGTTCATGGTTATTTAAAGGGTTCGGTAGGGCTATAATCTGATTGGATTCATCATTCACCAGCTTCATATTATCCTTTCACACCTTATCAATCTTGAGCAGTCATTAAAGTGAAGAAGTCGTGACTTTGGAAATTAAATGCATTATACCTTAGAAACTTTTCACATTGCAGCCAAGTTTTATGGCATACAACCATTAGGTTGGAGCCTACTGCCTAAGAGATAGGATTTTATATTTTTTTTACTATTATCTCATCTCAGCATAAACTGTTTCATAGAATTCATTTTCAGATTGACAGACAGGGTGTGGTTCTTCAAAGCCAACTGGTAATCGTATTCTTGTCATCATCCAGTGCTTTTAAGCAATAATAGAAACAGAAATTAAGTTCCTAGTTGGAGAAGCAGATGGATTTCTTCAAGTTTCCTTTTCTTATGTCATGACTCCAAGTAAACATCACAGCCTCACTAAAAACAACCTATATTTTATTGCTCCTTTACATTTTTATATATACATGTGCATGCATACATAATGTAATATTATATTCTTTTTAAAGAAGACCAAATTTAGTAAACATATATAAATTATATAAAGTTCATGCATGTTTAGACAGTGATTTTTTTTTTAAAAATCAATCAGAAAGGTTGGCTTGTCTGATTCTAGGTTGGTTTAATGAAGATTAGTAGGATACAACCATGACTTTCCAAGAATTTCTCCCATTTGACTTGGTGTTTATATATTAGACGAAAATTTTGATAATGGATTTCTGAGTCTTTTAGCTGGCTATATCAGTTAATGGGCTCACCTAAAACAACCTAACTTAAAGCAGAGTAGACTAGACGCAACCCCTTGGCAGGCCTTGATATTCCTTGATGTCAAAAGTAGACTCGGTTGGATCTTTGATATTCCTTTCACAGCCAACAAGGAAGGATAAACCTTTTCTTTTTGAGAAAATAAAGTGAATATTTCCTCGTGTTATAGAAGCGAAGGGAATATCAAACAGTTTTATCTGATGAAAATTTATTTGGTTTCATGATAAGGCACACAGTTTGATCTGAGAAGATTTTCTCATCCTCAATTGGATCTCTGCTTTCACTAAAAATGTTAAATGCATTACCTGTTGCAAGTTTCGCAATGATGTTTTTATATAGTTAGAAAACATGTAATGTAATGGAAAACAAAACCTTTTTAGTTTGTTATCATGGATGACATCATATTTTTTTTTTGTATTGCTATACAAGAAATTTAAGCCCACCAGGTTAGAGGCCAAAATTTGTATTTTATCAAAAGCCACTCCACCATGTCATCACTTCTGAAATTTTCACAATTAAAAACCTCCATTGCAATATAAAATATGGGCTGCAAATACAGCCTAAAAAGAAAGAAAGCAAACTGACAAACAAGAAGGATACCCTTTTGGGGGAGTGACATGTTAGTCAGGACCATGCATAACAAACCCATATCAAACTACCCCCACATGGACTATTAAAAGTTCTGCTGGGAAAATTTTACATTTTCCAGGTGAAATACCAGCAGTAAAGCATTAGAATTCCTGGAATTTTGAGATACAAATCCTCCAATGAATCGATTAAGGGTGATTAGTTTAGTCCTTTTTTTCCTGCTTTTCCTTGTCGATGCACAACCGTCTAGTGGGAATGATGCAACTTCAGGAGATGCTGCTTCAAATTTCCAACCAAGCCCTGCGGTTGTCATAGGTATTCTCTGTGTCATGTTTGGTTTAACACTTTTCCTGCTTGTCTATGCCAAATTCTTTCACAGGGGGGCAACAGTTCATGGTGATCATCACCTTGGAATACTGCATCGAACAAGCTCTCGGTTCTCTGGAATTGACAAGAAAGTTATAGAATCACTTCCGTTCTTTAAATTCTCTTCCCTTAAAGGATCAAAACAAGGGCTTGAATGTTCAGTCTGTCTATCAAAGTTTGAAGATACTGAAATTCTAAGGTTGCTGCCTAAGTGCAAACATGCCTTTCACATTGATTGTATTGATCAGTGGCTAGAGAAGCACTCGAGCTGCCCACTTTGCAGACAGAAGATCAACGCTGAGGACCCAACAATCTTTGCATACTCAAATAGCATGCGGTTGTCAACGAGTCAATCTGAACTAAGAGCGGATTCAAACATAGAGCTCTATGTCCAGAGAGAGCAAGAGAATCATGGCTCACCAAGATTCAGCATTGGAAGCAGTTTCCGGAAAACTGAAAAGGGCAAGATCGAAAGTGAAGTTCTAATTCAAGAAGAAGAAGCTGACGATGATGATGATGGGAAGGTCTTCCATAAGTTCAATCACAAGATCATTGTATCTGATTTAGTTTTGAAGAACCGGTGGAGCAGTGTTAGTTCTTCAGACCTGATGTTCTTGAATTCTGAGATGCTTAATGATATGTCGAGCAACAGATTTTCTTCCCTGGAAATAAATGATGAGAAGTTTACAAAAACCAGACCAATTGAAAACGAGCAAGTTATGAAGATTAATAAGGAATTGGAGATAAAGAGATTGTTTGAGAGCAAAGTTAGTTCAATTAACAAAACCAACCCAGTTTCAGCTGCTGGTCTTCCTTCAACATCAAATTCTGCAACCACTTTGACTCATACATCAAGGATTGTTAATCAAACTGAGAAAAGATCAATGTCTGAGATCACTGCTTTATCGAGGTTTAGATATGTCAGTACAAGAAACAGAAAAAGTGAATCTTCATTGTCTGAAACCTACACAAAGGAGGAAAGAATAAGGCGGCTTTGGTTGCCAATTGCTAGGAGAACAGTCCAATGGTTTGCCAATAAAGAAGAAAGGTCTCAACAATCTCAGGATAAAACACAACATTTAGATGTTTGAATCCGTTGATTGAAGTAGAAAATTTCATGTAGATAATTGCATTTTACGCATAATTTCAATAGGCAGAGCTACACATTTCCTTTGATTATTTTCCGTTATTTAACACCAATTTCAGTCTGTTTATTTTGTTTTTTTTCTTGAGGATTTTGTTTCTGTAAAAGACATGTCCAAAGCCATATATAGTAAGTGACAGGTATATTTATTTATCCATTCCATTTTATTATTGTATTTTGCTACATAAGCAACAGCAACCAAAAAGCTACCTTCTTACTTCATCTTCTGCTATGTTTGATGTTTTCTTATCCGCTAATATTTGAAAAAGAATACAATTTTCTGCATTATAATTAATGGAAGATAAGCACAAGCAGCCTGCTCGCCAACCTGGTTTTCTGAATTAAGCATGTTAATTTTTTAAGGTTTCCTCATTTGCAGAACCAAGGAAGCTGGATTTGAGAATCAAATCTGCCAATGATACCACTTCTTTTGTTCAAGTAACATCCCAAAAAAATAATGAAATTTCAAAAGGTTAAATTACCTCAAAATACAGTACAATTTTCAGCCTCACCATACATCAAACAGTTGTGATTCCTAGTAATTTGGGGACATATGGCACAAAATACTAGTTCAATTCTTGGGCTATTACGGTATTAACATAACGCCCCCCCCCCCCCCTACCCCACATCTAAAAAAGAGGAAAAAACTACGCAAAATATTTTAAGCTTTCATAGTCAACTTGCAACAATGGCCGCATATTTGTCCTTTATTTATATAACATTATAGTTTCATTTCACTTTAAAAATACAATGTAATTTCACTGCCAATCAGCGGTCATCTTTCTTTGGGTCAATTGGCATAATCCCACCAAAAAAAAAAATCTATATTGGCGGCGTCTTCTCAGATTCAGTCCCTTTTTTGGTATTGTTTGCCTGTCTAAATCGCTGGCTCAAGAGCTAGTATCTACTTAAAAAACACTTGATCTGCAGCAGTAAGAGTTGACTCCCTCCTTGTCCTGCTTTGCTGAATCTATGGCATCTTTGAAGGTTCCATGCTATTTATTTCAATGGCACATTTTTCTCTACCACTTGATATAATAAAATCAATCACATTTAGTACCAAACTAAACCAGCTTATCTGTTTTTCTTTGTCCATAACTCCTTGACCAGATGAAGCCACTCAGATACCAAACCAACCTGAGCGCATCACTGCTCGTTTGAAAATATTCGAGGCAGTGGGTCATTTGAACACCATAGATACTGCATCTCTGCTGTATGATTGACCTCTCTAATTCATATTGCTTGCAAAGGTATTCCACCATTGATGTTTATTTATTTGAAATCCAGTTGTTTCATGCAAAACAATCCCCACTTTATATCAAATAACATATCATAACGTGCCATACATCTATGATGACCCAAACGGCCAAAGCCAATCAATTAACTATCGACTGCCACTCGCAAGAAAGGTGGAAATCTTGAATCACAGGGAGCCCTCATTTACATATTTACAAAAGTGGGAAATATGTAAAAAATTGAAGATTTTAAAATTCAAAAACCTATCAACTGAGCTATCCACTGAATTGGTTAGATCGCTAATTTGGCAACACAGCACAATCACCTAATTGAGGTGTTTCTTCCAATGCTACTATGAATTAATGGCATCAAAAAAATCACAGAATTATGAGCAATCTAATGCCTGCAATGATTTCTCTGTCCAGTTTCCGATAATCCAGTAGTCAATCTTACCACGTGGAATGGAACTCCACTACCAAACCATTGGCAAAAAGTAGAATGATGGAAAACCATATAGATCATTCTTCTACCATTCATCAAGCCACTCCGGAACATTGAGCTCTGCTATATCTTGAGCTGGGGAACTAACAGCAACAGGGCAATCATCAGAATGTATTTCCGAATGTTGAGCTATACGGGAAGTTAACTCGTGAGGAACAGGAAAACTCCAATCTTTGATCCCTTTCCAGTCAACACCGTCAAACCATGGATGACTTTTCACAGAAGTGGAACCATGGAATCCCAGTCTTATATTTTCATCAACTTCAAGTAACTGAAAAGTTATTTTAATGCAAACATGTGAGGGATTCTATGGTTTTAATGAGGTATTTAAGAAGTAATGGTAATAGAGAAACCTTAGTGATTAGATCAACTGCTTCAGGGCTTAAATTTTGCGAAAGAATAAACTGTCCTTTTGCAATCTTTGCAAATGTATCAAGCTCGCTTTCTCTCCATGATCCAAATGGCATTTCACCTTGCAGCAAGAAATAGATCAGGACTCCCAGTGCCCACCTGCAAGTTAAACAGTTGGAAAGACATAATGCCATAGAAGAGGGCAGAGAGGAAGAAGGATGCATTAAACTGCACAGAACATTTTAGTATTTAACCCCATTGGTAAGAAATAGTAAATTAAGACCCACCGCCTCACCAAAATATCATGTCCTTCAGTAAGCCAACAAAAACATTCCCTTGGTGTTAACACATTTCTAATGCGCTAAGAAAACACTAATGGTCAGGTTCTTTAGCAAGCTAGCAATGTTGCAATTTCAAATTATTCAATTATGTTCCTTTAAATGCTAAATAAAGCATGACAAGGTTTATGACAAAACAGAAGAAAGGAGAATAGGATGCATTTTACCAGTCAGCAGGAAGACCATGGCCCTTTCCCTGAACCACCTCTGGTGCTAAAGAGTCTGCCATTCCGCAAATTGTAAATGTTCTCTCACTAGATAACTTCTTCCCAAATCTGAAGTCGACTAGCTATAAAGCAGCATAACAAAACAAAATAATTAAGCTTAGATCATGTGATTAGGCACCCTTCATGAGTAAAAAGAGGGGAAACTTTTGATCATATATAAAATAATATCAGTTTAAATATACATGTAAACAAAATGTAAAATTCAACAAATAATGGCACCAACCTGTAAATGGCCTGTTTTGTCCAACATTATAACATCTGGAGATACACCTCTGTAAAGGACACCATTCTGAAATTCAAAATGAAATATGGATGTTGAAAAAGACAAACTATAATAAATAACAGATGCATAAAGAATTGAGGAAATGAAGTGTAAGAAAATGACTGCTTGTAGAAATCTGACCTCATGTAGATCTTCTAAGGCAGTAACAACAGAGGCAGCACAGAACTGTGCCGATTGTTCATCTAGAGGGGTGTGAAGTATTGAAGCCAAAGGGCAGGCAAGGCATGTATTCAATAAAATTCCAGCATACACTTGATCAGCACAAGTGCACAGCACCTTTGGCACACAAGCTGCAGAACTCATACTCTTCATCAGTTCCTTCTCCTTTAAAACTTGTGCTGCTTTTCCTAGTTTTCTGACCTTCTGCTTTGAAAACCTCTTCAAACTAAGCAAAATTTCTGGTAAACAATCAATTTTGCACAAAGGAATATTTCATCAGTTTTTGATCCATGACAAACTTCCCTTAAAATCACCACATAGCACCTAACAGGCTTATTTCCCTAAAATCTCATATTGCACCTGACATGCCTAAACCTGTTTCTTCATTTTAGCATGCAAAGCAGTTTAAATATCACATGTCAATTAACGTTTATACCTATATTTGTTATAGAAGGGAAAGGCAAATCTTAAAATTACCATTGCTGAGTAAAAATAAATACAGAGACATACAAGAAAGAACCAACCTGAGTCTCTTAGAAGTACAAGCCCAATCTCACTACAGTCAGTGGAATATAAACATGTTCTCCACTCCTGCATATGACATTAGCTGAGTTTCAGAGATAGGTCTCTAGCTGATAACATTTTGCAAATATTAACAAGGAAGAGGCAGAACTAAGCATTTCTAACCAATTGAGAGAGGCTAACTTTAGCAAAAGCTGAAATATCAATTTCCTTGACAGAATCTTTGAGCACATCTGGAGAATATTCTCTAGCCCAAAATGGCAACAAAAACAACAATATCATTCTCAATGATAGAATTAAACATTCAAACGAGAACAAAAAGAATTAAAAAAATCCATTATTTTCCAGGTAGAGAAGTCTAAAAGCTTACATACAGAATCTAAAATGGAAGGATGATGTGAAATATAAAATGGAACACATCCTAACAAGAAAAAAAAAAGGAGGAAAAAAGGGATGCAACTTTGAGCGCATGAGACAAAGACATACCTCTGATCATCCTGGGAAAGCTTTGTCAAAGGACCAACGACTGAATCAAACTTCTCCTTCGTCAAAATAGCACACGTGACATCACCCACAGCAACTGCACTTAAGGAACCCATCTCTTCACCAAGAAGGGCCCATTCCCCAAAATAGCTCCCTTCTGTCTTTTCAACAGACAATTCTTTGCTGGTTTGTCGATCATCATCCTCTTTGGGGTTATCAGACTTGAGACTGTGGACATTAGGATTGCTTAACAAATCCATACCAAAAGTAATCCTCACTTGGCCCTTCTGGATAACGTACAATGCAGAGAGGCCTTCATTCTGCAGATATGCAAGAGAAATATAAGATGCAAGAATGCGAACCAAAAAGTGTACACTATAAAAAAATAATACAGAGAAAGGGAAAAATGATATAGGAACGAGAAACATCTACCCTGTTAACTATGGCCTGCCCATTGGCGAAGGAAACTTCAGAAAGAGACTCTGCAACATGACTCAGCTGTAAGATTGTCAACCTCGATAGAAGATCTACAGAGCGAAGCAACTTCAAGGATGACAAATTAGAAAACTCAGACATCAAAATTCCACGAAAATCTTCTCGTTTTAGGGCCCAAAGAGTTCCACTTGTCACAGCACGCACAGAGGCCTGGAGAGGCTTATTGTACCTGTATAGCAACAGAACAACATTATCAGGGAAAGTTGTACCACATTTTTAGGCAGAAAGAGCGGTAAAATATCCTGACTCTCAAGAAACCAACAGATTTCACAAGTATCTAAGAAAATCTAAATATTCACCCAAATAGAGAATGATTGGCATTAAGAAAATTTAGAAAATTAGTGCTTTGTTACTACTCCATATAAATGGCAGTAACATGTACTCTAATTTTAGTTTGCTACTCAGCATCAATTCTCTACCAGATTTTTAAATGTGCATTTCAATTTTCACTAAGCAAAACAAATTGTCAACTTCAAAAAATAGAATTAAAGAGTTCTTTATTTACTATGAGATGAGAAAGAAAAAAGAACAACACATACATCAGTGCCAGCTCCCCAAACGATGATAACTTCTCAGCCGTATACCGCTGCAAAACCCTAGGCACCTCTCCATTTTTATCTTCCTGCCAGTATAGTTTCTGGTGAAAAACTTAAATCTCACAGAAAATAAACAATTATATATGAACTAAGAACTCATCAATAACACATAAAAGTGATAACAGAGAATTAGAACATGACTAGATTGAGCTTCGAGCCACAACAAGTAACGTACACATTTGAACTGAAAAGTAAGTTTAAATCTCATAAAACAAGCTTGGGTCCTCAAGAGCTTTGAAAGGTTTAACATAAATAACATGTAAAATAAATAAATATATATATATAAGGATCAAAACAAGCAAACCTGGGTTGCGAAGACCTCGAATTCTCCACTTCCAACAACATAGAAGCAGTCACCTTCACCACCCTGCAAAATATAACAAGAATTAGGGAGGGTCCTAACTCCTAACTTCTATTTAACAATGTCAAATCTCCATCTCCAACTTGTATTTTACATCAGCTCCTTCATTCCTTGCATGTGAAGCCAAGGTAGTTGAACCAGGGTTCAGCTTTGTGAAAGAAAACCTCAATTTCAAACCAAAACTGGCACCCAGAAAGCATTCTTATGTGCAGGAAGCAAATCCTTGACCTTAAACACCTAATAATTTTGACTATCAGTACCTTATTCATGGCATTTACTGCTGGCAAGTGCTTCAAGCATTAAATATGCTACTCATCACTACCACAGTGGCATCTTTGCTTGCGTTATTAATAATTATAGGACAGCAACGAAGCAGTAAAATCGTTTCCAGACATTTGCTCATGCAGTTAGAGAACATCAGAGTTACATGATATAGTAGCAATAAATGAAATTAAGGTGCAAATTGAATAACTAACCTGTTTAACCACAATATCCCCTGGTTGAACCTCAACTCTTTGCATGCAATCCAATAAAACATGACACTGCATATCAGTTAGTTTTCTGAAGAGGAAATGGTCATGTAATGCCCGCTCTATATGTGCCTGTAAGACATAAATACAGAACAGCTTAGCATGGTCATGAGAGGAAACCCTTTAATGTATCTAAAACTAATAGAATATAATAGAAGGCTTACTTCTTCTTCCCAAGTTTTCCTGTGAGCTGGAGGTGGTGGAACCCAAACTTGTCCATTCTCCAATGAACTCTCAATAGCACGAAGACGAGCCCGTGATAAGTCATGCCTTGCTCGGTGGTTCCTAGAGCTCCAGCTAAAGGTTGAAGGAGATTCTGATCCTGTCCCCTCTAACACTTGAGGAACAGGAGGCCGTAAAATAGTAGAAGGTTTAGCTGATTCACCATCAGCCTAAGGGGAAAAACCAATGAGAAGTAAATAACAATGAAAAGACAAGAAATGCATCTGTTGCAAAAAGCTTGCTCACTTACACTAACTAGTCCATTAATATGCACAACAATGACAGTAATATCATCAGTACGAGTTTCATACTGAAGCCAAAGTCGATAAGATTCAGCTACAATTGCAGCACAAGCATCACGAGGATCATTGTATTTTGCAACCTGAAAATATTAAAGACAATTACTGATAGAGAAAGAAAAGAATATGGAAATTTTAAAATTTGGCAGCAAATTGTACATCTAAGGATAAGAACAGATAAAACAATCTACATAGAAAGATGATGAAAATAATTAAGAAATACCATTATGTATATATAGACATACAAGTGACAAAAGATAAGAAAGAATCAAACCTTTTACAAACAGAAATTCAAGGAGTGTACTTCAGTAAAGTGTTTTCCTGATTTGTATAATCAATGAATACAAATTTCTCGTATCTAAACTGTATCTACAGAATGACAGCTCCTAAGTAGTCATCCCAGTTCAACCGAATATCAAGTAATCTACCAACAATATAACTAGTACCCAAACATGTAATCACAGCAACAACTAAGCTTCAGTTTATTTACTAATAATTAGCATTTCATATATTCAAATGATTCCTTAACGTACCATATCAACCACAGTTTGACTAGAAAGGAACTCGAAAACCCCATCACTAGCAAGCACAAAGAAAGGATGATCTTCAGTAAGCTCCAACACAACTATCTCCGGATTCGCCACAACACCAATTGTCTCAGCAATCGAGTCCCCAATACTCCTCGTAAAAGCCGTTCCAGGATACATCCCATTCGGCACCCAAAGCCTCGGAGGATCACCATCATCGCCTTCCTCCGTTCCCCAACACTGCACATCCGGATTCTTCAACCCTTCAATTTGATCCAATGTAAGCACTCTCGCTCCACAGAGCTTCACTCTCTCCAGCTCATCAACTCGAAACGGCGTCTGATCAATCGACAAATCAACGGCTACGATTTCTTTCCCTCTTTTTTCCGCTATAACCGCTCTTGAATCACCAGAATTCGCCACGTATATCGTCCGACCACGAACTAAAACCGTTATAGCCGTCGTTCCGCTCATGCTATCATCCAAGTTATCGGCGTGTAGCTGTGTGTTCGTCGTCAAATACGCGGCATGGCAAGCTTCGATGGCGTCAACGTGGAATTTATTATTTCTTAATAAATTTTCGCATAATTTTCTTTTCACAAATTGCGAACATTGAGCTCCGAATTCACCGTGGCCATCGAAAACGCCGAAGAAATGATCATCGGGATTTGTTCCAAACGGAGTGTGGACACAAAAACTGTCTTGATTAGCTTTATCTAGAGCATCTGGATAATAACCTCTCTGAGATAAGTAAGAATACTTAAGCTCGTAATTGCCTGACGGAACGTTAACGTTTCGGGAGCCGTCCGGTGGAAGGAACTGCGCCGAAACCCTAGAGAGGCGGGTGATGCCAAGCTCCGGGTCACCGGCTCGGTTCAAGCTTAACTGAGAGTGGATTTGGTCTCTGTTTTCTTCGTCTTCGTTTGAAGATGCGGGCGAGAAAACGGCAATCTCTGCCGCGTTTGGTCTTGCGCTTTGCGGTTCTTTGATTCTTGCATCTCTCGGCACGCAAATCTCGCCGATGCAAGCTCTCGAGTAGACGCAGCCCATCACTCTCAACTGTTTTAAAAACAAGAGTTGGAGATGAAAATAGGTTCCGAAATCTCCAAATATTTCATTTCATCGCTGTTTGGAAAATGGACATTCGATTCTTTGCGTCGAAATCCACCCCCCCCAAAAAAAAAAACGGAGATAATTTTCGAAAATGCGAAGGATTTTGAATTTTGTGATTTTGTTTCAATCTCCTCAGACTACGCAGTAAATGGCGGCTTCTAATTAGAAGGAAAAGGGAGAAAGAGATTTGAACTAGATAAAATTTAACGGATTTGACGTTCCTTTTTGAAAGAATTTTCGGAATTTTGTAACTGAAATGAAATTAGAAGAAAAAATAGAGAAAATTCGCGATCTACTGTTCTGAGAAACCGTTCCAGAGAAAAAATTAAAAAAAAGCGAAGCATTGACACAAAAAATTACTATAAAAAAGTTTTAAAATATTATTAAATTATTATATAAATATAGAACAGTGAAAAAGTCAAAAAATAGAGAACAAAAATGAGAGAGACTCAGTTTTCAGTTCATTTCATTACTCGAAAGACACTCACCGTCTAACCCAGATGACAGAGCGTATGTTAGCGTAACGAGATTAAAAAGCGCGTAGTGCGTAAGGTACACAGGGAGGTGGAGCTTAAAGTTAGGGGTGCGTAATGCGCCTAGTTGGACCAAACGACAGTGTCACAAAGCTCAGAACGGCTCTTTCTGCGGCTGTGGGTGTGTTCACGCGCTTGTTTTGTCCTAGGCTTTGTAGGTTGTAACTATGCTATTAACAGAGAGCGTGTGATCTTTTCTGTCTTTTGCTTTTTTATGTAAAATATATTCTTATGAAGTGTATTAAATTTTAATTAAAGAAAATGTGTTCGCTATATTTTTATAAAAAAATATTTCATTTATTATTAATGAAAATTTAAATTTTACAAATAAAATTTAAAAGATAATACATATTTATTAAAAATATTAATATAATAAAAAATACATATATCATCTTTTTAATATTAAAATTTTAAAAAATTAACATGGTGTGTAAAAATGTATTTATATTTTTACTGTAAAAAAAATATGTTGTAAATTTATAATTCATATTTATACACTGAGATGAAAATTTTAAACTCCAAGAGATTATGGAGTTTATATATATAAATTAATGTTTTTAATATACATGAAAAAAATTTTATATGCTACATCCCTCATTGAATTTTACAATTATAAATATATTAACATATAAATATATATAAATAATTAAACAATTGATATTGTGAGTAATACTTATAAATCATAAGTAATATTCTTTTATTAAAAAAAATCACTATTTTGTTTACATTATATTTTTAAATTATGAAAAATAAAATGTTTCGAGTTAGTGATGTTAATTATTTTGATATGTAATAGTTTTCAACTAGAAAAAAAAAAAAAAAAAAAAAAAGCATGATGGATATAATGGTAAAAAAGTTTTTTCACTTTTTTTTTGAACATTGGTTGAAAAAAATGGTGAAATGGGGACAATGAGCAAAGTTTCTAATAATAACATTATCATCCTACTGAATTATACCGAGTCTTACTCTATTTGGCAAGTCTTTTCACAATTGAGGACAATAATAGAAGTATGCAAAGTGGAAAATTTTCAATGGGTTTCCTTTAGAATGTTTCGTAAGTCGGTATAACTCATCGAGTAGTTGAAAATATCTAGTCCAATAATTTAGATTTTAAATTTAAGCCATGGAAGAGCTATCCAACATTATGTTTGCATTAAAAGGAAAATTTTTAGTACCTCTAATAATTTTGGATGAAATTTGCTTACTTTTTTTGTTAATTACAGCGTATGAACACTAATTAATGGATTTTGAAATAGATGATTATGTTTAAAATTTCCAAGTGATTTATTTACATTAATTAAATTATTGTATTTGATTGTAATTTGAAATTTTGATGCAGTGATAATTTTAGATCATTGGCATGATTAAATTATTATCTTGGGGAGAATCCAAGTCTCATGTAAAAGAGTGATAAAATTTTTTATCACTTAAAATATTTTTCGAAATAATTTTTTTATAGCATATTTACATCATAATAGTATGAAAAAAAAACATACACACATTTGTACACACAAAATTTTATATTTTAATTTTTAATTTGGAGACATATCATGTACAAAAAGACCCATTGGCCACCATCCCACGACACAGACCAAACGAGGGAGCCAAAATCTTTAAGCAGGTGCAGTAACCATCAACTATTCCACAACAAAACTCTACTGTCGTAGCCCTTTTTGTTAAAGTAAAAAAAAAAACAAGCAAATTTCTCCATCTCTTTCAAGGAGAAAAAAATGAAACAAGTGTACATTTACTTTTATTACTTATACTTTTGATGGGGGAGTTTAAAGTTGAAAAACTTTAAATTCCTCCAAATCTGTGTGACCTGGACCTGAATCCTCCCTTCCATGGAACAATCACGGATTTGGTTCGAGCACAGGCGTCAGTCGTGGAAGTGGCAAAGCGATTGAGAACGCTACCCACGTTGGATAATTATCACAAGCCCCTTTTTTTCTTTCGAGAGTGGTCCCTCGTTATCTCAATCTGATGTCCCCAGACCTGACCCAGAAAAAGAGTTTCCGACTGAACCATACTCTAACCTGTTTGGTCTGGGAGTTTGGTTCCTGACGTGGTCGTTTTTTCCTTCACTCGATCAATCTCCAAAAGAGAAAGAAAAAGGTTGGTTGATTAGATGGGTTGGTTAAGAAAAGATTTGATGGTCTAATCAGAAATGAGGTTTGTGGGAGTCAAGATTTTCTACATTTTCCTTCAATTTGTTCCGTAAGAAAAATAAACAGTGACTTTTCAATTAGGTTGCAACAGTATAACATTTTGGATGGTGATCTCAGTTGGCGAGAGTGAAAGAGTCAAAGAAGCTACCACTAGTAGTAGTTGCAAAGATAAAGCAAGACGTTGTGTCATAAAAAGTTTTTTTTTCACCTGTTTTTTTAGGTCAAGGTCAAAAGAATAGGAGAAGTTATTGAAATTTATTTGAGCATTTTTAAATTAATTAATTAATCAATAATAAAGGAATAAAAAAAAGATGACAGAAAATAATTAGTACTATATAATTTTTATGTAGTTAATTTTTTTTATTTTAATTATTAATATTTTAAATATTTTATTAAGCTCGATTTTTATAAAAATATATTGAAAAATCAAATTAAAATAATATTTATGTGACATAAGAAGTTTTATTTTTTTTATTTGATGATTTGGTGTATTAAAAATAAAAAAATAAAAATTAATATTTTATAAACTTGTAAAATTTCACCCTTCAATTATAATCCGATCATTATTATTGTTTTGGTCCTGCCAACTATCAAGGCTTTCACAAAATAGTTATCATTTTCAAACATAACTCATATCCTCCAATGAATGAAGAATTTTCACAAGCAAAAGGAAATCTTTCATTAGTTATTATGGAAAAGTAAGTAGCTAACTGCCTCAATAATTTGACAACAACAAAATCCAAGTCAGCCAAGTTGCTTAATTTCTCCATCAAAAAGGAGTAAGCCACAGCATGTCATCGACAACCACAAAAAAATAAAATAAAAAATAAAAAACAAGCAAGAAAAACAAAGGAACGCCTCCTTTAGCTTTTTTTTTTTTTTTTCTCTAGCCTCTCCCACAGTCCCACCTACCCAGCTTTGGGTTTCTCTGTTGGCCATGTCACATCATCTTTTAGGCAAAAACCAACCACAACAATTCACCAAATGTCTGCATTATTATTGTATATATATATATATATTTTGCATTGCACCGCCCACCCGTCAGCTCACCAGCGTGGGATGAACCCTCATTATTTGAACCTTTGATTAGTTAATTGGCCCCTCTTACAAAGTGGGGGCCTTAACAAACATTATATAGGTTGGGTAGCCACTGGCTAGGTGAACTCGGTGTGGGGCCTTTTAAGCAATGAACAAAATGTCCAGATACAGTCAGGATATTATCAAAACTGCCGAAAACTTTGTGCCTTCGAACAGTTTTAAGGATTCTTAGCATAAAAATTTATTGGATTTTGAGTGGAAAGTGTAACGTTAGAGTTAAGACATGTATTAGACAAATTGTTGACTTGTTTGGGATATTCGGGTTTAGTGCTTTGTGTTTTATTTTAGTGTAACATAAATTGAAATATATGATTGTGGCCCTTCTTGATGCTGTATTAAGTGTTGGTAATATTATCATCATTGCTTTGAAAATAAAGAAATGGCTACTATTACATCCTAGAAAAAGAATATCCCTACAATGTTAGTATTTTGATTAGAATTTTATATTAAAGATATATATAATAAGATCATTTAATTGCTAATAATTATGTGATTTATTAATAAAATATTTTATCTTTCAATTTAATGATTAAAATTTAAATTTTTATAATCTCAAATAAAAAAATAAAATTCTTTAATTACGATTCTATTAGCATGATTATTATTTGTAGGAGCTACCAAGCTGTCTCTTCAATTTTTTTTAAATCAAATTAATCTAAATTTGGATTAAGTTTATATAGTCTTGTTGGGCCAGCTTATTTTGTCCAACCGTTAGGGCTAAATATGGAGTAAAAGACGGGCTATGTCCATGACATGGGCCGACTACTCTCATATTTCATGAGTTCTTTTATTGGGCTCTTCCTCTTCCAATTTTCACCATGCTTATTTGTTCAATTATTATTATTAACTCTTAAAAGGGAAAAATTATTGTTTTAGACCCCATCCAATCGTACGGCTTTTTTGGAATCAAAAGAACATCAGCCATCACGCATTCACGTCCAATAGCTGTGTTTTCTTTTATTTATTCCTTTTTTTAATATTTTGCATTTTGCATTTTTCTTTTTTTAAATTTAATTATGACTGTTTTTCACATCTTAAAGATGAACAAAACTTATATCATCGCAAATTCACAACCTGTCTTACTGCACAGACAAAGAGAGAAAGACACAGAGAGAGACGCTAGAGATACAGTCACAGACGGCCGTTACAAACATCACAGACTCAACGTTCAGAGGAGACAGACCACTGCTTTAGATTTCTATTACTATTATTTAAAAAAAAAAAAGCAATTAGTATTATATAGAGAGAGATAGAAATTCACGAAGATGGTGAGGATAATTCCCATGGCGTCCTCAATACGGCCTGCGCTCTCGTTGTTTAGATTCTCCGATGACGTTGCTACTACGCGTTTTGGCCTTTCCCTTTCTCCGCTTCACCTTCCTCGACGCCTCCTTTTCTCGTATCTTGGCAGCAGTAAGTCAGTAACCACCGTTTATTTCTTTTTTTTTTTTATGAATTTATTTCCCTTGTATGCCCTATAATTTACTTACTTTTATTGTACTAGTTTCTTTAGTTAAATACGAATTTAATTGCCGATCGAAGAATTAGATTGAAACGGGCAATTTGGTTGAACTACTGGAATTCATTTTGGAGTGTTTTTAAGGAACTTAACAATATCTAGAGATTCTGCTGAATTTTATGGAGTGAAAGAAATGACTTTGATGGATTTGATATAAATATATGTTTTTTGAAATTTTATCCAGCTGTTCCACATTTGCAATTCTTTGGTATGAAAGCTTCCAAGCTGTTGAGAGCTGAGAGAAGCAGGGCAGGTATGCCTCTGGTCAGAAATGTGGTACAGGCAAGCACGGCAGCTGCCCAGGAAACTGCCTTAGAGTGGGTTAAAAAGGACAAAAGAAGAATGTTTCATGTTGTTTATCGAGTTGGGGATTTAGACCGAACCATCAAGTATGTCATTTCAAGATATGTTCTTGTTTTTGTTTCATTTGTTAATCTCTTGAATGGATTGCGCACACATCTATTCTTTTTAAACAATCTTGTGGTTGAAATCTTTGAACTTAACTCGAATGTATGGTGGTTGCAGATTCTATACTGAGTGCCTGGGAATGAAGCTGTTGAGGAAACGGGACATACCAGAGGAGAGATACACAAATGCCTTTCTTGGATATGGGCCTGAAGATTCTCACTTTGTTATTGAACTCACTTACAGTAAGCTATTGGACTACTCTTTTGCTTTTCTAAACTATGATAAATCTGAATGTCGTAAGTAATTAGCTATTTATGAAAAATTTCATTCCCACATGTGAATATTAGAGTAGACATTATATATGAGCTCAGCTGTGGTCCCATGGATATTCATTTTCCTTGAATGGTGCTACCAGATTATGGAGTTGACAAGTATGACATTGGAACTGCATTTGGTCACTTTGGGATAGCTGTTGAGGATGTAAGCTCGAACTTTGGCTTCCAGAAATTGCATTACATTTTTCCATTTTTAACAAAATGATACTGTTATGTATCTTAGAACTGCTAGGTTCTGCTTTTCAAAGCTGAATGCTTATGTGCTCCATGGATTAGGTTGCCAAGACCGTGGAACTTATAAAGGCCAAGGGTGGAAAAGTAACCAGAGAACCTGGTCCAGTGAAAGGTGGTACTACTGTAATTGCATTTGTTGAGGATCCTGACGGTTACAAGTTTGAACTAATTGAAAGGGGGCCTACCCCTGAACCTTTGTGCCAAGTAATGCTTCGTATCGGGGATCTTGATCGCTCCATAAATTTTTATGAGAAGGTGAGAGTTGGTGGAGAACATTGGGCAATGATATCTGATGCTATTTACAGTCTTTTACATGGATTTGCCCTTTTTTGGGGGGGGGTTGGGGGTGGGTTACTATGTTTTAAGTCGTGGTAGGTCTTAATCTGCATCTCCTTTTGTTACAGGCCTTTGGTATGGAGCTTCTTCGCACACGAGATAATCCAGAGTACAAGGTAAAAAACTATCCCCTTGATTCAGAACCCTAGTAAGCTGATCCAGAGTACGATTAGCTTACTTAAGGTTTTATTTTATTACTCTTTTTGTATTTATGGGGCTTAATTGTAATTTTATAGATTTAGGGTTATATTCGGTATTTTACATTTACATTAGGGTTTTGTATCTTAGTTTGCTTTCTTATTCTATTAGGTTTTGTTTGTTTTTAAGTTAAGTTCATGAGTCTTCTATTAAAAGTTTTCCTAAAGTCCTACATTAGATAGGAGTTCTAGTTCTTTTTTAGGATTAAGGTTGGTAATAGGCTAGTAGCCTATATAAAAACAATGTACTTTTTCTTTTAAAAGGCAGATTATGATTATGAGAATGTTTTAGCATTATTGTTATTCAGATTGTGTGATGCAATCAACCCTAGATATGATGCTTAGGTTATCTTTCTTCTTGGTTATGAAGCAATCAAGAAACTCTAGGTGTGAAGCGTAGGTTGTCTTTTCTTTTCTGTTTTTCTTTTCTTTATTCATTTTTCTTAAGAATTTCAAATTATTGTTATCATAAAATCCTAGCCCCATAAGCTGTCCTGCATCACCTCTATTCCATATGGCAGATAGAACCAGTTAAAATGTGTATTCTGGGAAGAAAAGTGAAAAGAGAAACAAATGTCGGAGAAGAATGAAGGGGTGGGGGTTGTTAAAGGGCTGCAAAGGACACATGCATATACTGTGTTTGTATGTGTGCTTTCTTGTGTGTCCTTAATTGCTGTCTTCATGCTCTTTGTTTCTTTGTTTTGCTTAGTTTGATTGATGAAAGTATTCTTGTGAACCTTCTAGTAATTGGTATGTCAGATATATGCACTGACTTAGTTTATAATTTTTCCTTTTAGTATACAATAGCCATGATGGGCTATGGGCCTGAAGATAAAAATGCTGTGCTTGAGTTGACGTACAACTATGGAGTCACTGATTATGAGAAAGGAAATGGCTATGCTCAGGTAGAAATATTTCTGCTTTCTTTTCACTTTAATGTTGAAATGATTTTCTTGTTTTGTTTGCTAAATGTAACTGCATGCAGTGTATCTTACACATGGGAACAAAGTAAAGGCATATTGCTTGCATCCCTGCAGATTGCAATCGGCACAGATGATGTTTATAAAACTGCAGAGGTAGTTAAGCTTTTCGGTGGAAAAGTTACCCGGGAACCTGGACCTTTACCTGGTATTAACACCAAGATCACTGCATGCTTAGATCCTGATGGTTGGAAGACGGTATGCCTTTCGAAGCTTTTATACATTGATGCTTGTCATCTGAGAGCTGAAAATTTTTACTTTTTAATTGTTTATCATTCAACTATATCACCAATATCTCAAATAAAAAAAAAGTTTATCAAGAATGTTTGCTCATTCATGTGCATTGATCCAACATGAGTTTTATTAGCTTTATGGAGAAAATTTTCTGTTTTTAATGAATGCATCATTTTTTTCTTTAGTTGTTTCTGCTGAGGATTAGGAGTCAACTTGTGTTTCGTGTTCTGTTTCATAATTGACTCACTTTGCTCTTTAATTTCTGCAGGTTTTTGTTGATAGTATTGATTTCCTCAAGGAGTTGGAGTGAGTTTTGGGCACATTCTAATACTATCCTTTTCACACTGAAATCCAAATCTGAGCTGAAAGGATTTATGGAAGAAATTCCCCATGAGGATGCGGCGAATTCCATTTTGTAGATAAATCTTTTATAGTGACAATCGCATGGCCATTAGCTCAGCGGAAGTGAAGAAATCTTGAGATGTTTGGTTATCTTTCACTTTTTGTTTCAACAAAATATTGTTTATCACAGAACACTAGTGTTTGATTCAGCTATCTGTTAGGAGATGAATGTAAGCATGCAAAATGTACCGTGATAAATATGTTTGCAATGTTTTGTGTTTAAGGTTGTTGATTCTTAAGTTTTTGCGTCTCAAGGAAAACTTTATCAAAACATTTGTCACTGAAATCTAATACATAGTGGATACGGTATATAAGATTAGTTGAAAAATAAGATACTAATTATCTTATCATATTTTTGTTATACACTTAAATAAAAAGATTGAATTATTAAAAGAATTAGATATCATATATCAATAAAATAACTTCATTCTTTGAAAAAATAGGGGATTGTTTTCAATCCATACAATTAGATAATTTATAAAAAATTTTAAATAATGAATATTTTTATTTTACCCTTAAATTTAAAATTTAAAATTATTAAATATTTGAAAATATTTTCCACTCTCTAAGTTTTATTTACTCTTCATCTATACAAAAAACTCATTTATTTCCGAGGAAAAAATACTCTTTATTTCTCAAACTTTCCAACTTTGCTAATTTATAATTTATAATTTTTTAATTAAAACTTTGATATTTTTAAAACTCTAAGCTATAAGCTTTTTAATAATTTTTTAATATAAAATAATATATAATTTTATTTGAATTTATATTTATTTATTATTTATTTGATGTATTTATTTGTTTATTATGAGTATTTTTTAAGTTAAAATTGTTGAAAGAATTTATCAATTAAAAAGGTATTTGAGTACTTTGAATTAATTGATAGATGATCTCTAAAAAAAAATAGTTGACAAATTATATCACTTGTGATTACATAAAAATCAAATTAATATATAAAGAAAAAATTTGACCAATGAAAAATATCAACATATCCTAATCTTAATCTTGCTCATAACAAATATAATAAATAGTAAAATAATATTTTATTTTATTTTTAATTTTTACACACATCAAATATAACACAAAATGATATAATTTAATTTAATTTATAATTTTATATTATCTATTTTTAATTTTTGTACACACCAAATATAACATAAGATAGATAATTTAATTTAATTTAATTTAATTTATAATTTTATGTTATCTTATCTTATCGAATTTTATACACTAAATATAATCACTTTACTTTAAATTTAATTAGTGTTCATATTACATCACCTCGTCCATGTATATGTTTGAAGTGTTCTGACACTAGTCCCGAACCATCCATGCTCCCTGCGTAAATTCAGAGATGCAAGAATATAATGCATACAAGCTTATCAGTTGTATACTTTTTTATTAGACAATTGAAGGGAGTCTATTGGATTATTTGGATAAATAAAATTATGGACTTTTTTTTTTTTGGCAGATATCTCTGTTCTTCCAATTTTGGATTTATCTCTTGTAAGAGGAATATTTTGATAAGCAATTGGTTTTTTATTTAAACCTCTTTAGGCCCTTAATGACTCCAACATATGTACCATTTAAACCCCGAAACTTCAGCCTTGTTCAATTTTATCATAATTTCATTTAAACTTTTTCAGTTTCAAGCTAGAGTTTTAACTACTAATTTCCTGCCAGACTTTGTAACGTTATTTCTTTAAGGCAAATTCAAAGACATTCGTCCTAATTATTTTAAAAACCATCTTCTTCCATATTTTTCTAAATCAGTGCTCAGTAGAGGGTAGAAAACTCCGATGGCAGCTAGAAAACAGTCTGATGATAGAAAGTTTTGCTCAAGCGAAAAGCAGCAATACCTTATCTTTGACCGTTCCAACCGTTTCATCACAGCCTTTTGCTCCAGACCGCAAGGCCATTATATCAACTTTGATCGTTTGAAGCGTGAGGCTATTGATGCTCTTGAAAATACTAGAGCTGATAAGAGAACCAAATCCTTGATTGATCTGGATACTTTGAATGATGACTCGATGGGGTTTAAAGAATATGTCTCTGATGATGTGAAATCTGATGCTGAATCATTGTTTTGTTTTCAAAGAGATGAAGTTAGTGATGTTTCAGACGATGAGCAGTGCCTGAATAATCTGTTCCATGACGAGGGAACAAGGAAGAAACTCAAACAATTGGCAGGAATGGTTGGAGCTGACGGCATGGAACCAGGGATTGTGTTGGCCAAAGTCGTGACTGTTCTGAAAGAGTTAAGCAGAAATGGATGTTAGCTATATCATTTCTGGTATGCTAAACCCATTAATGTTAATTTTGTCTTCCATGATTCAAAATCTCAAAGAAATGTCTTGAAAATGATAATATTTTCGTAATACTTTTTATCTCTTCCCTGTTTCTTGATATCCGCTCGCATTTCAATAGGCTAAAAAACAACTCAAAGAAATGAATGAGTATATAATGTGCATATAAAACTTAAAAGAGCAATAAATTTACAATTAACTACGTTCTTAAAGAATAAACATAACTAAAAACCCTTTTTTTTTTTTTGTGGTGCCAGCAGGTGTAAACGAAGCCGACGGTTATGAGGATAAAATATCTGCCAAAATCAACATGAAATTAATAACACAGATGCTACCATGCATTTCAAAATTTTAAAGCACAGAAAATAGTTCTTAAAAAAGATATATATTTCTTTATCATTTGAGTTAACCCCATTTTTGTAAGTTTTTAACCATTAATTATTGTCGATTTCATCTTACTTTCTACTTTTACCCAACACATTTACGTGGATGACAGTTGCATAGAATTGATATGGTTTTCTCATATTTCTATACTTTATATCTCCTAAACCGGTCAAAGGGTCGGAAGGATTGGGTTTCATCCGAGTCGGGCCCAGCCTTGCATAAAGTTTTTCAAGTTTAAATTCGGTTTTGTCCGATTTAAAATATTATTTAACTAATAACATTATTATTTTTCTTATCTTTTTGCTGGATTTGTAAATATCCTCTTTTATGCCTTGTATATATATTGATAAAAAAAAATGATAACCCTTAAATTACAATTTTAACTTTATCAACCTTTGGTTACCTAAATATTATTCAAACTTTTCACGTAGGAGTCCACTTAAACAAAAGTCATTCATTCTTACAACAAAAACGAAGACGTTTTATCGTGCATTGGAGTCAGCTTCTTACAAGACTTCTTTATTTTTGGTGCATTTTAGGCGCAAAAGCCCCGCCCAACCCAAGATCAGAAACAATGATCGATAAGTGGAGAAAATGTTGGCAATGGACCTAATTTGGGACGCCACCAAAGCCGCAATGCGCTGGGGCACGGTCCTCTAGGCCCAATCTCTCAAATCCATTCCACCCCCAGTCAACCCACCTCAGAAACTCGGCCGAAAGCTCCTAAATTCATGATCCAATTGACTAGCCCTCGTTTTCTTTTGGCAATACTCGCTTCCTTTCTTCATCAACCTTTCCGCGTCCGCCACCTTTTTCGCTATCTTAAGCCAGGCCCCAATTTCGTTCGCGGTCGCCGTCACCAATGCGACGACGTTTGCTGCCAAATCCTCCTGGGTGAGGAGACCCCGGTTGGTCATGCTCTATTGGGTACGGGTTTTATTGTTTTGGGTGTTTGGCTTTGTATCACATGATCTGCATGTGCTTTGCATTTTATTCTCTGTAAGACTGTAATAACTTTTAAAAAGTTCATGTTCAGTTATTGTATTTAGTTGGAAACATGAAGTTATTGTTCTCTTCGATACATGTATTATGTTTCATTTTGATGAAGAAAATGCAATACAATTGAAACACAATAAACCAGACAACATTTACTCAATCAAACATAATTATTTTCGGAAAAGAAATGGGATTTCAGAATTTCCAACCCTTTAGAAACTTTTTCAAGTTGTCTTCATATAGGTTGGTTTCTGATCATCTGGGGACGTAGAACTGCTGTTTAAAACATTCCGGAGGCATCTGTCCATTGAATCGTTTAGTATCTTTGCAGTAGTCCTAGATCATGAAGTTATCTCTGACCCACTTCATTTGACCCATCTTGCTACTGCTCAACTGGCTGTAAGTAGGGGAAGCCCACCAGTTAGCTGGGGATCTGGAGGCACATTGATTGATACTCACTGGTCCATCCCACTTGCTAGCTCTTGCCCTAAACCCTCGTAATCTGGCAATGAAAGGTGCACTGCTCCAGTCAATCTTGACGAGTCCACCTCTTGTTGCCCAATTGTCCGCATTCCATAAACTGGCTTGTACCCTCATTCCTTGCTTGTTGGGGAAAGCAATGCCTTCCTTCTCGTAGTTTCTGAAAAGACGAATAGGCAGGTTGTCGATGTACCACCTAAAACCATCATGTACGTTTTGGTTAGTTTCATGAGAACAGTGAAATGCATTAAGATTTTTAATCGTACGTTGTTGTTGTCTTGTAATTCACTGAAAAATTAGTAATAGAAGAAAAGTAGCATGCATTTGCTATCTGCTTGAACGAGATTTCTAATGAACATATTTGGAGATAAGGCACATGATAATCTAGTATAATTGAAGGGGAGTTAACTCACACGACTTCGGTGGGATTCCAGTGAATGGTGTAGTTGTGGAAGTCAGCAGTTGGGTCAAACCACGGGTAGAATTGCTGTTCTCTGATTCCATTCCCTTGTGTGTAGATGTTTGTGTGAACAATATATGGTTATCCAGAAACATTACCAAAGAACTCGAAGTCGATCTCGTCATGCTTGTCCCCAGTAGATGACAGCTATGTTTATTTATTTAAGAATGAAACATTACAATGTTATGTTCTTCATTATGAAAATTTCTTCTGTTCTTTATAGTTCCTGAGTTGTGCTTTAATTAAAGACCTATATACTTAAGGTTTAATTCCATCTATGTGGTCATTGATTCGGTGAATGAATATTTTTACTTCAAGGCATTTAGTTGCAATTAAGTTGCTTTCAACTTGAATGCTTATTACCAACTCTTGATCTTGTTGAATGTGGTTTCTTCGAGGAATTCATTTTTGACTTGTTTTAACAGGATAAAAGACAACTGAATATAGAAGCTTTGCTGACAATAATCAAATTAATGTGATGGCTACGGTGTACTATTTTATTTGATTTAGACATGTTAGCTTTGCATTGTTGCACTTACATTGTAGGCTGTGACTGTTCCAGCTGAGTTTCCTGGTACCAACTTGATTAGCATTTCAATGCTTCCAACTAAGAATGCCCTCTTTGATTTAGCAGCAGAACCTAAAACTCAATGGCAGCATTGTAATGTCAAAAGAGTGAACAATATGTTTCAGTTTAGTATTGTTTGTTTGTCTTTAGCATATGAATCTTTTAATGGAAATAGGAAGAAATAAATTTACCGCAAGTCGGACAATAGGTTTACCTGAAGTTTGATCCAACACAAGTTGAAGGTCGTCACCATTGCCTGAAACAGTTGAATGATAAGAACCCCAATTAATGTACATGCTCTTGGAAAAGTTTGCTTCAACTAAACTTTGATTAAGTGCAACTGCAGTAATGAAAAGAGCCAACAAGAAAGCTTGTAAACTTGCCATTTTCAACTGCAATGGAGAAGCTGGCTCTGTCCGTATTTGTCAACCAATATCGTTGAAAAAGGATGCTTTTGTCCATTATTCTCGATGGCTTTATATAGCCTGTTTCAGCAAACGTGCCTTACTAAGATGAACATTGTATTATAATTTTTTAATCAACATTTGAAATATGTTGAACTTGTCATCGTTTTTGACCCTCCTATAAAATTATTTGAGAGCAAAGAGAAGGAATATGTTATCATTTGGTGAAATCTTATACGACTTTTTTAAACTTGTATTTTTGGGGTATTTTAATTACAAGAAAAGATGCTACTAAGTTATAACTTTTGACAAAGTCACATAAGGATTTGCAGGAGAAGTATTTCCCCATTGGCCATTTGTATTGCAAAATTGTCATTTTTTAACCAAGATTCAGTCAAATTTGACAAACCTACAAGAGAATTTATGTCCAAAAGAAAAACCAATGTGAATTTAGTCGCAAAGGGCACAAACTAAAATGAGAAATCGAGCGCGTATTTGTTGGCTTCCTAGTAATTTATGAACTTACTTTTAATTTAGATGTTTATCAGAAATATATTAATGTTGAGACTTTAGCCCTAAACCCACAACATCATTAAGCATAAAGTGAATTAATTAAGGTCAGTTGGTAGGCGAAGGGAGTAGGGAGAGAAATGAAACGTCGTGCATGCCACTAATATTGGAAATAATCAAGGGCCAAACCAGATAGCGGCTGGTTTTGTTGAGTGAAAAACATGACTTAGAATTCCAACATTGTCTCTCTTCTTCTTGGTTTCGACTTTAATAAAAAATTCAGACCGATTGGGAATCTTAGACGAAAGTTAGTCGTGCACGCCTATTGACAATCTTAAATATTAATTAATGTCATCAGCTTTTCATTTTCCGTTGCAACACTTGTCTGCCGTCCTCCCTTAAAATTCTAATTGCTTGGCGACGTGGATGTTTGAGCAAACCAACATATAGTCTTATGTCAATTGTAGAAAATGCCCCAAAAAAATAATTAAAGAATTTAGATTGAGAAGTACCGAAACACACACACACACACACAAAAGAAAAATTGTCCACATTATATGATTTCAACAACCTGTACTACACTTGGCTATAACAAAATGTGGACAACTTACGACTCATAATTTACATAAAATCAATAAATTTAGAGTAGTAAATTAGTTGGTGAGGCGTTCCATTCTTCATCAGCCTATTTCTTTTGTTGAAATCTTCGGTAAACTGGAGCTTGAAACGATGAGAATGTGACCTACGGGAGCAGCTGAACCCACATGGCACGGCGGCAAGGCACCCCATTAAAATTCACGAAGAGCATGTAATAACCAGGAGGAGCAATGTTGCTGTGGATGGGAGCTTGAAGAACGATGTTGTGGGTTCTTGGGGCAACGTTTTTGATCACTTGAACAATTCCCAATTGAACCAGCCTCTGATTCATGGAGATACCATGTGTTGTAAAAGCCGGATAGTAAATATTTACTTGGAGATTCTGCTCATCCAGGGCCTTATCAGCATCACGTATTTGCACCACGAATCTCTTTCCATAATTTATCTGATTGGCGGACTTTTCAAGTATGATCTCTGCCCTAAACTTTTTCAACATTGGATCAAAGTAATGTGGCGAGAATTTTTCTACACGGACCTCAGTGGGGAAGAGAGAGTTTTCTACGTATCCCGCGTTTGAGTTGCTACCAGCTATGAGGATTTTTCCATCAGGAAGAAGTGCGAACGATGAGTGGTACATACGGGGAATTTGTGAAGGTTTAAGCTCTGTAAACTTGGAACCACCTCCTCCCCTCACACGATACAAGACAGGGGTGAAATTTGGGTCCCTTGCATCGTCCCATCCTGCAGAACCACTCTGGGCACCGTTGATGAGAAGCACATCTCCTGTTGGAAGAACAACGGCGTCTCCCATAAGACGAGCAGATGGCATAGTTGAGATCTTCCATTTTCCATTCCTCTTGGTGATATCTATGCGGGCACAGTCTTTGTTGGCTGGGAGAAACGTTTTCGGGCGCTTTAAATCTGCCAGTGCAAATGCCTCGTGTGATGCACCGCCACATATCAAGACCTCAGCAGGGATGAGTTTACGTGTTTCGTCAGGTTGAAGTGTAATCGGGAGGAGACAAGAACTTCCCGACGCTGGATAGTTGCGGGCACCGCCTGGGAGAACTGGGAACTCGTGGATGATTTGCTGCGTGTTTGGATTGAGCAGAATGGAACGGTTGTTGGCAAAGATGAAGAGGTTTCCATCAGTTGAGAGATAGACAAAAGGGTACAAGTTGTTCTCCACCGCATCGTGGGTTTCTGCCAGGAATTTGAAAGGGAAAACTTGGTTTTTGGCATTGCGTTGCCCTTCTGGTGGAACGAATTCGTATGTTGGGAAGTTACGACCACCAAAAACCATGAATCTACCATCTCCTAAGGTTACCTGTGTTGCATACCTTCAATGGCAATGCACAAAAACAGCTCAGATTCAACTTCGAAAAGACATCAAAACAAAAAAAAATTAATGTACAATTTAAGTTAAATACCATCTTCCATTTCCAAGTGCACCAGGATATTCTTGCCAATCACAGGTAGGACATAAGTTGAGAATCCTGACAGTATCTGACCCATTATTATAACCTCCAGTGCTCACCAACCGTCCATTTACATCAAGGGCACCAGATGAACACCAAGTGTCATATTTCAACTGTTACAAGAAAAATGTTAAAAAAACCATTTTATCGAAGGAACCATAAATTTATGAAAAAATAGGAAAGCATTAAGAGCTAATTAAATGTACCCTGAGTGGCCTAATCTTTGCTGTCTCAATGTCCAAGAGAACCGAATGGCAAAAGCAGTCTTCCTCATTGGTTCCCTCGATGTGTCGGCAAGGCGGGCTAGGCAACTTTAGTTTTGACATCTGCCAAACCGTGGCGTCAAACATCAAAGCCTGGTCAATCTTGGGAAGTAAGATCAAGTGCATGGCAGAGACGCCGGAGTTTTTAGTAAATATCTCCCACTTGCCCTTGTAATTAGTCACAGCAGCATTACCATTTGCGTTGCCTTTCTTCTTTATTTTGTCAGCAGAGACACCAACCTTGCGGACGTTGCCTACAGGGTTATCCAACTGATGGAGAAAGGGGAACAAAAATTGACAGTTCCCTGAGACAAAAAGGAGAGGTAGAATACACAAGCCTCTCCATAACATCGTCATGATTGTAGAATTTATTTACCTTTTCGAATCCCTGCTGTGGCGTCTCTATACAGGCTCCTTCCTCCTTTATATATTTTCTTGCTTACAAATTCCTGTCCCCTCATTCCTCTCCGCATCTTTCTAATCCATGACTTTAATTTTCCAAAATGTTTCAGTCAATCTCGGACAATCTCCGTTGTCTCCTTGTTTAGATCAGGAACCACAAATAAGGAGCTAGCTTAGCTAATTATAGGAACACCTTATCATTTCAATGGTTGCCCTGGAGAAGCCTAATTTGGGAAAGAGTTGAACAGGTCATATACTTATTTCAGGGGTTAATTAAAATAACAGTTCACATATTTAGAACACTTAAACATACCAACTAATGCTAACAATTTGTTGAGAGGTTTTTGGGGTTTTATTGGGCAAGCCTCTCTGTTTATTGGGGACTTAAATTAATTTCTACTGTGTGGTTATGCAGTTTTTCTCAACCTACATAAGGGATTCCTAGAATTGTTGAATTCACAATTGAACTTGACTGATTTTCATTCACTTTGATCTAAGGCCTTTACATAGCAGGAACGTTATTGATATTATTATTGTTATTTAACGCCCAGGAACCACTTTTCCCAATGTGTTAGAAAGTTTCTGATATATGGCAAACCAAGCGAAAACCAATTAGCCCCCTCTTAAAGCAGGAAGAATTAATATTGGCAGCTAATCCATTAATTCCTCAGCTGGCAAAAGGGTTGAAAACTATGAGGAAAGACAGGATTTACAGGAAACTATGTATGTATAGGACCAACAATTTTTGTAGCAACTTAGTACATTGCACAAGCTCTAATTCTCTTTGTAAGACTTGGAATTATTGAAACTAATCCCAACAGCAAAAATATTCATAAGCCAATTCTTACAAATTAACTAATTTTAATGAAAAAAGTTTGATGGGCACTCTAATTTCTTTTCGCTTTTGCAATAATGACCATTGGACTTTTAGGATATCACGCTCTCTTTACGGTAAAGTGAAAAAGACTAATGACAAGAAATCATAAAATTGAAAAACAAATAGTGGAGGATTTATATTGGCTTTGCAATGAAATCGGGTCCTTTCTTGTTCACCTAGAGGGACACATATCCCTGCTGCTTCCTGTTTGGGAAAGGTTCATTTCGCAAAGATGTCCTGTTTAATTTCTTGATTGGGAAAGGAATTTATTGTAAATTAATTCTCTCGTGTTTCACTTTTAAGGAAGAAGTGTAATTGGCTACTATAATCAACAAATCTTTGGTTAATTCTCTCTCTTTCATGATGAAAAAAGTGGGCAACTGCGCTTGCGCTTTATCCAAGCCGAAGCCATGCCAAAACACCTAGATACATATATCTGTCCTTTCGTCCAATCTCTTCGCTTTAATTGTCATTAGTGATAATTTTAATTTTGTACAATTTAACTACAATCACCTTGGATTGCTGGCAAGATAAGATAAAATTAACCCCATCAAGATAGTGATTTGGTTCAAATGAATGATCTGATATTACCCATAAGTAATATTGAGCATAAGCTTTTCTGGTCTTTGATGGCTGATTGTGTATCTTTTCCATGATTTGACATATCAACAGAGCTGTTTTCTGGGGGTATATTCATAGCTTTTACGCTTGCATATTAAAGTAGGCAACTTTATGTATAGTGAGAGCAGACAAAACACGTCAAGGTCACTTGTTTTCATAGGAGTACATAATCCTACGTTTCGACTCAGCAAAAAAGAAGGGAAAATTAAAGAAACAAAGAAAGATACAGAAACCCTAGCTAATTTTCTAGGGTTTTTATATCTAGGCTTGATAAAGTCATCATTTTATAGCTAATGTAAGCATTAGAATTAATTTGTACATGATTTACAGGCACATGAAACATGGAAAAGAGGCATCTATATATAAACATTAAATGCAACATTAGGACTTGATAACCCCTATATTTTATGGTACTCGATTGCCAAAATTAACCATGTAATCTTTACCAAGCTGGGAAGTCTAACTGGGTTTAGCTACTTTTCTATGCCATAATTCAAGAGGAAAAGCGATGAAAATCATGCAAGAAGTGATGAGTTTGCCTTGAATCTAGGAAATAACTAGGCAACTTTACGATCGAAAACTCACCCTCCAAACTAAAAAGGATACTTCTTTAGTCTACAGACTTCAAATAAAGAATATAAATTACTCCACTAATGCGTACTGAACCTCTCAAACAATAGAGCCACGTATCTCTTTGTGGGCATTGCTAAAGATTTGACACATATCATAAAAGATAAAATATATATTTCTTCCGTCTCATTTGTTTTGTTAATTTTTCATTTTTTAAATGTTTCAAAATTAATCTTTTTTTTTTTTTTTTATGGTTAGAACTCTCTTTATGTGATAAAGATTTCATTGTTCAAAGCACATACATAAATCATATAATAATCAAACTAAGATTCCAAACCAAAACCAAACTAAAACTTTTAATGCAGCTGGGAGCCACAAGCAAAGCAAAAAATTGCTTATTGCATAACATTGAAAGTATCGATTCCCTAGGGTAAACTTGTTCACCTTTTTCCTTAGTCTGTCAATTACTCAGTAAATTATACCACCTATATATAAAATCTCAAAATTCATAGATATAATCATAATCATAGTTTTATGACAATGAGATTCAAATTAATTATATTTCTCCATACAAAGAAAAATTAAGTATACGTTTCTTTTGTTTGCCAAGTGCGAGTTCTTGCATACCAATTAATTGGCTCCTCATAAATTCCCAGCTATAGTATTTCCTACCGCTTTTATTTAAGTGAAGAAAGATATGTTTTTCTCTTGTCTGACAAAACCCTTTTTTAGTGGTTTGGTTTTAGTTTCATTTTCATGGTCTAAAGGCAAAAGCACCTAATTGACGATGAGGTCGGTTGCTTGCAACAATGCCACATAGTAAGTTCATCAATTTGAAGAAAATGATTCGAAAGACATCCAAAGTTGTCCATGATGATCACTTTTATCTAATTTGAGAAGCTTTAATCCCCACTTGGTACGTACTTGGCTATTGACCACAGTTCCCTTGACATGTTTTATTCTTAATTTTCCTTTTACCTTCTTTAATAAAGTAATAACAGGACTAGTTATGGGATTTAATTTAATTTCAAGAAGTTGCTACTGTTAGATCTGACCGCTAGCCTTAAAAATAGTTGAAATTTGTGAGAATTATAACTTTAATCCTCATTTGTTTGAAAATTCATGAACAAGAGATCAAATTTTCACTATATCTCATGCAGCAAGTCAATCTGCCTTTCGTTACACAAGATTCCTTTCAAATGAAATTCAACAAGTTCATCAACTTGCTCAAGTTGCATGTAAATTGCAAGGCCAACTGCTTATCTCGAGCTTACAATTCTAAAATTCTAAGGTAGGAAGCATAATGCATTCCAAGCAACTAAGTGGCAGAAAAATTATTGATTACAATGACAGTCTGAGCTCCAAATCTAGCTCTTGTGTGTCACTTGATTCTGAATTCTGACTGCCGGATCCCAATGAGTTGCTCCGGTGTTTCTTGCTCTTAGTTGGTTGTGAATCCTATAAGCATATAGGAAAAGGAAAAAAAAAATAAATTCAATACAAAACAGAATCTTGACATACCATAAAGCATTCATTTCAACAATTAATTACATAAGGATGTGAATGGCAACCTCAACATGTAGGTCTAGAAGCTGTCTGGTCATGTTTGGTTGTGCCAAATGTTGACTCTCTAAGATGCCACTGCCGGAGTTCCTACTGCTGCAAATAATTGGAAACATAATCGAAATCTAATGTGCTCCAAAAGGGCATTCTTTTAAGAAGAAACTGGAAAGTTAAATATATGCACCTTGCTGTTGTAATAAGTTGGGAATCACCATATCTGATGTTTGCTCTTTGATCATATTCCCCAAGCCCCATCTGTAACATATCATGTAAATTTAATTGTTTTAGAAATTTACAATTCAAGATTATATAGAGAATTACTAATACATAGGGGTGAGAAAAAAAATTAAGAAATCTGAAAATCGATTCAAAATTGTAGTATTCGGTTTGATTCGAATTGGTTTTTTTGTTATTTGGTTTAAATTAAGTTTAGATATTAAATGTATATATTAAATTTAGATTGAATTTTAGATCAAAAGATGAAAAATCGAAAAAAAATTAAACCGAACCGAATTTAGTTTCCTTTCTTCTTGCTCTCATTTACGTATAATTAATAATACTGAGGATGACAATAGGAAGTAAGTGAAGATTTAGTTTTTTGGGGAAAATTAGTATCTAGGGTTAGCACCAAGAAGTAAGCAAAATTATTAGCAACTTCAAAGGACATATATCCATAAACAAGAGCATTTTGATTATAAATATCAGAAAGAAATTGTATATACATCAAAACTTGGATGCTGTTATCATGATGATGATGATGAAAAACATATATAATGCAATATCCACCAAAAATGTTCTGCCATGTTTTCACCTCTATAAGATGCAGTACAATATATAGTACATAGCTCATCATTTATTAGGCTACAGCAGTTGCAAATGGGTGACAGAAAATCATGTCAAAGGTGCACAAAATTAATGACCCATCAATTTTTTGAATGCAAAAAAAAAAAAAAAAAAAGGAATTTTATGGTACTACTCTTTGAGACAACAAAGAGGGCACAGGTTTCACCTACCATCATGCTGGGGTGGAAACCATAAGAAGCTGAGGAAGTTGATGAGGTTGATGAATATGAAAAAGATGATGATGCCATAGATGAATAAGCTGTCTGCACTCTCATGTCTTCCTGCATGTCCACAAACATTTGTTTCTTCATCAAATTCCTCACACAGATAAAAAAGAACTTCACACAGATAGTCTGATACAGGACAAAAAACCCAAAAAAGGGTTAGGGAAGGCCAAAAAGAGAGGGAAAAAGAGTGAAAAGTGAATTACCTGGTTCAAATTTCCAGGGTAAGGTGAAGGATGGTAGCTAGAACCCATTTGTCCATGTAATCTGATCTTCTCCAATTGAGCAACTCCGAGCCCTCTCTGGGGTTGCTTAGGCTTGTCTGGATTACTCTTCTTCCCTTTTCTTGAAGACGACGAGGATCCTCCTCTTTCATTTCCCATGTTTGGTTCTCCAAAATAGCTGCTACCCATCTTCTCTTTTGTATTGATGATAATATATGTCAAAGAAAGAGACAGAAACAATAACAACAACAACAAAGAGGTTAAGAAGAGATGACAGATACAGTTTAGCTTTGCAAATCCCAAGCTTTCTCCTTGCGGCAAACTTTCTGGCAAAGGAGAGAGAGAACTCCTGAGGAATCAGAGATCTCCACTGGCCCTTTTTAAGCTGTTTTGGACCTAAGTAATTATTGCATCGCTGGACCAGATTTTGTACAGATTTATTAGAGATATATCTTTATATATACATAGATTTTATGCTCCTTTTTTTCCACTACTTCTCTTTTGCCTGTTTTTTCAAATACTTTTCTAATTTTTTATTACTTCAAATACAAAAAAAATCTTTAAATTATTGGTAATTTTAAATTGGTTTTGAAGGTTTAAAGTTAGTTGAGCATTATTGTTGCCATTGAAAAATTTTTTATTTAAAAAAATTGCTATGAAAACCTGTGATTTAATACTTTTGAGTGTTTAGTATTATTGTGAAAATTTGTTATGAAAATTTAAAATATCTAAAAGGACATAATGTTTGAAAGAAAAATAAGTTATTTTCATTATTATTCAAGTAAATTAATATTAAGTTGTATAAAAAAAATTTTAGAACACTTTTTTATCAGCACTGAATTCATTTTTATTTTGAAAATTCAAAACATCTTCAAAGATCTGTAAACCCTTGAGTTAGATATTTTTATTCCTTATTTGTATTTTAATTTCGTATATAATTACTTATAATATTTTATTTGTGTTAAACTTTTTATTTATGAAATTTAATTTTAGTTGTTTAGATACACATAAATACAGAGAAAATTTTATTAATTAAGGATATCTTTGTGAATAACACATAATTATTTTATTATTCGATCATTTTACCTTCAAGCCATAATTTTCATTCGTAACTGCTCCCTTAACTTTTACAATTGACTCATTTTTAATTATCAAAAAATATTTTTAATACAAATCATAATATGTTTAATAGTATATAATATTAGACGCTACCTTAAACCTGAAAGCGATTGGCTCGTTCAACCTTGCGTTAGCCAAAAAAAATAAAATAAAATAAAATTCTAACCCTACGCTTAATTGCAGTACGTTGAAATACTTGACAGCTTCAAAGTTCAACTTCACCGATGCTACAAGAGTGCATGCCACGCTCCTAAAGAAGCAGGTAAGGATAGAATTTCCTTTTTTTTTTTTTTTGTTAATAAGAAATTTTGATAGAATTTTTTCTAAGTTAAGGCAGAAAAGGTATTTACTTGAACATAAATTTCATTTGTTTATTTGTTTGTTCTTCATGTAAGAATTTTAGATTTGATTTATATCTTATCTTCTTTTGGGAGTGCAAAACTTTTTTTTTTTTTAAAGATTCGATATCTTCTTTTAAAAATAAAAAAAAAAGTTTTTTTTTGAATTTGATACATGTGAAAATCTTTAACTAGACTGTCTTTTTAATTATTTTTAATTTTTTTAATTGTAATTTTTAAAATTTTTCGTTGTAAAAATTTTCTAAATAAAAAAATCCCTTGTAAATGGATATGTTAATTTGTCATAAAAAAAAATTCTTAAATGTAAAAAAAAAAATCTATTAAGCAAAGGAAACTATAAAAATAAAAGTTTAGGGGAAAAATTAATATAAAGTTGGACCAAATGACATTTAATTATAGATTCTAGAAATCATGTTTGCTGCTTAACAGGGATTCTCTGAGGAGAAATTGAAGATATATATTCTTGGGATTATATCCAAAGTTGGTATCAATCTCGAAATTTTGTTTTGAATGTTTTCAATAAAAGGGCCTTTAATGTAAAATATATTATTTCTCAAAAGAGTTCAAACTCTCAAAAAAAAAAAAAAAATCAAGCACTGCTAGTTTTTCCTTGTTGAAAAAAATTAATAAAATAAATTTGTGAAAATAATAATTAATTGTAAATATTGAGGCCAATTTGACCAAAAGATATGATGTTAATTAGAATAGGGCAAAAGGGGACCAAATCTAATTGAGCTGTTTAACGCATGATTTGTGGGTCATATTTTATGAGTTGTGTGTGTGGTGGAAAGTGAGAATCTTCCGATTTTCTTATATACACATGTGAACTGTTGCAATTACCAAAAACCCCCCCAATAAATCTCTCCCAAACTATGGCATTTGCTGGGTAAATGCAGGCAAAACCTTGTTTTTCCCCCACTAAAATATAATCAGTTTAGGTGATCAGGCATCACCAGGAAAAGTTCTTATAATAATACCCACAGTTTAAACTCATCACAGCTTTGGAGACTTTAAGAGTTTAGCTATATAGGCTTTTTAAAACTGATTATCACAAATCCTTCCAACTCTAAACCTAGCTTTAATAAAGAGATTATATATTAGTTATTGAACTAAATGTTCGAGTGTAGATAAATTGAACGAAGGAGATGTTACGCCATCCATCGATGTAAGAGATTTTATTAAAATATATTATATTAATTAAGAAGATAAGTTTTGTTATTGAGTTTTACAAGTATAAATCAAATAGGGGCGTGGAATCATAGGTCAAATTATGAATCCCAATCCAAAGGTTTGTTAATTATATAAAACTAACAATTGAGCATCTCCCCATGACTTTTTTTTTTTTTTTTGCCCTAAGATGTTTGTAACAAATGAGTCATTTAGAGATTATTATTAATGAAACATCCTAAAATTTTGGTTAAAAAACACGTACCACATAAATCCAACACTTGCTTTGTTTTCCGAATTTGTTATTCTAGTGGTCTCTGCATAAGGTCCATAAATAATTTAAATTTTATTGGATTACCGATGCTATAGCTTTGATGCAAAACCCTGTGAAAAATATTGCTGCCTTGCTTAATAAGATATATAATTGGTATATTATCATTTTCGACTATACTTATTTAATTCCATGTCGTGAATCACATGATTCAGACAAAAAAAAAAAACAAAAAGGTTTTTCCGTTTCAAAACAATGTGACTTCTAACTGGCCATGGATTCACGAGATTTTGCCACGTGGAATCGTTCGATGCTGACGCAAGGATTTCCTTTAAACCACAATTAGTCTAAGTCAACAATCATAATAAACCATATATATATATATATATATAATACTTGCTATAGGCTAAATTGTAATGAGGAAGTAAACATGCAACTGACATATGAGTGAATATCTTAATCTAAGCCATAATATATTTTTGTTATTGGGGGATGGCTTAATATTTGAAACCGCATTGTAATAATTATTATATAATCCATATAATCATATAATTTTAACAATATTAATGATAAATAAAATGGTAGTGATAAACACAGAATTAAGAATGTAAAAGAGAGAATAAAACAGGGGATTATATATGTTGATTTGGTGTGATTTGATGAGTGATGGAGTTAGAGCAATGATAAAAATAAAAGAAAAAACAAAGACAAAGTGTAGTGGGGAGAGATGTAGAGAATATCATATCTACTATAGATTTGTGGGCACATGCAAAACCCTTACAGTTTGCAATTACTTCACACGATTTGCGAACCAAATATAATCCCTAGCAAATCGCTCTGTCTGTTTGTATAGTTCTTTTTTTTATTATTGTCATTATTAGAGATGAGCCAAGTTATAAAGCCAAAGAAGCATCCCCCACCATCATCAAATTAATCACACCTCAGCTAGCCTCAATCCCATTTTATATACATGAGATTCTCAAATGGTACACGGGGACTTGTTCCAAATGCTGTTCTAGTTTAGAGTCTTATATCTCAGCTTTTAGGGTATATATAAATCATATGTGCAGAAAAGAATATTCTAAGATTCTAGGAAAAAAGATTGATCCAACATCAGCGACTATGATATACATGTGCTCCATACTTTCAATTAGTGTATATATATAATTGAACTTTTTTTTATTTAAACTGTATTGTTTACAACAATGTATTTGGACGTCGTTTATTAATGCAGATGGGTTTTCAATTGCCATTCGAAAAAGTGCATACAGACGCATTTTCTTTGACACTAAAAGGAAAATATCATGCATGCCCTATTATTTCACAGAAAGATATATGTACCATATTTATAATAAAACATCTGTTGTTCTTAACTTTTCAGTCTTTTAAAAAAAAACACATATATATATATATATGTTGAAAATGAAAAGTTAGCCCCTTTATGAGATATTGATGATCAGTTGTTCATTGCAAAAAAGTAGGAAATTGTAACTTTAAGTACGTAACTTCTGGGAAGTTTAGAATTTCTATTTTTATTTCCTCCAATCAAAGTATTGGCTCCAAAAGAGCTGCAAGCTATGTAGCATCAAGATAAAGATATTAATATGAAATGTATATTCTGATATATCAAACCATACCTCATGGATTAAATTTCATATAAACTATAATGTATCAGTAACAAAATCTGAACTCAATTCTTGAAATGTAGAGAATGTCTTTAATGTGTTACAAATTAATTTTCTCCTTGAGGTTTGATCTTGTAGCAAATAAAGGTGTTGAGGTTCACCGATACTAAGGTTTATGTACCTTTGAGCTTCATCAGATATATAGCCATATTAAGAAATTGATAATGCTATATATTTTTAATGCTGAGTATCCACAATATTCTTTTTCCATGTACATTTGATAGAGTTAATTGAGAGAGTCTGATTTCTATATAATTAATATCACACGGATACCATACCTTAATACTCATCGGTATATATATATATATATTTATATATTTAAATTTATTTCCCCTTGTTAAGATTCCTAGCTATGTACAATGCCAGCTACTGCAATTATGCATAAATTAGAAATTATCCACAATATTTGCATTTGTAGAATGCTATATTATATTTAACCAATTGTACAGCTTATGGTTTGGTGGATCGATCATGTGCTTTTTAACAAAAATATATAGCGAAATGCTTTAGGTAGTGGCCAAGATCTCATGCTTTTTTAATTTTTGAAAAAATGAAGTTGCATGATTGAGTTTATAAACCTTATACCTGGCTAGATCTCTTTAATCAGTTTTGCAAAGAGCTGAGCCAAGGAAAAGTAATCCTTAAATCCATGGTTAACTTAGGTGGAAGATTTTTTGGCATATTTTTTAAATGCAACAAGCCTCTTATAAGAATTGTATAATTAAGGTGATGGTGTTGGCTGGCACAACTGGAAAATGGGGGTACCTTGGAAACTGCATGGAGAGATCCTGACCCAAGTGTGGCAGATGCTGCAGAAATTCAACACCTAGCTTCTTTGGATGCATGGCAGCCTATTGGTGGGGGGAAGAAAGAAAACCCTTTTCAAGGGCCCCATTCGGTCCTCATTGTCTCCCTGTATAATTGAAAATACCATTCATAAACCAACATCCCCAATGCTCCTATATGATCTATCTTGGATATGGTTTTCTGATGTTGTTTGATTCAGAAATCCAGAAGGATTACCCAAATCTCTTGGTTTAAAATTCCAATAAATACTGTTTCCTTGTAATGATCATTCTTCCATTATAAAAATAAATTTGCATTGTCAATCAGCTATGTTAAGAAATAATACTTCAAAAAAGATTAATACACATTATTTATACTCAATTGTGAGTTTTAATTATTATATTGAAAAGAGTTTAGCACCACATATATTTTGATAGCTTTGATATAAAATTTTAAAGTGCAGATGTATCCAACTAGCCTTTTTAGCTTTGTTTTACTTATTCAAGTATAGGCATCTAATTAGTTTCTGGAAAACAAGTCAATATTTTTGTGAAAAAACTTGGGTTTTTTCCTTGACTGTCAATTAGTGTGGTTAATTATATACATAGTGCCTAAACATAAACAAGCTGGTTTAATCAGATAATAAATGGATGAAGTATTTTACTCTTAGTCCACCTTAGCCTTTCTTTTAATCACATTTTCAAGTTCTCATAATAAAAATTTGAAAAAAGGCAGGGTGAATATTCAAGTTTCTACCAGCACATGTGAAGATCTAAATAGATATGTTCTTATTGTTGTTTTTATTGGGAGAAAAATGTTAATATTTAGATTAGCATTATTAGCTTTTAAAGGGATTTTTTTTTTCTGTTTACAAAGCCTTTAACTAGAATTAAGATGATCAGAACAATGAAGGCAGTTTTGATAAAATATGAGCCACAATTTGTCACCTTCCCACATGGGTAGAATTATATAAAACCGATCAGCCTTCTAGCATTGGGAATAAAAGGAGTATCAGCCCTATTTATTAACTTTCCTTGTTCAGCAAAACTTGAAATTTTATATGATGTAATTGCAGCAATAGTGTTATGCAAGGTATGAGGTCATTCCTCCTCCAGCCTCCTAGGGGTGAAATATTGTTTATGGTTTCTGCCCATGCTCCCATTATTAGTTTATTATACTTGAATGATGAATCTGTTAGGAATTTGGTTTCTGCTGGCCAACACCTGTTTTTAAGGTGCAAAAAGCTAGCTAGCTTGCATGCATGCATGTGAGCAAATAACAAATAATATTTATCTACCTTTTATGAGTTGATCAACTTCCACCTTTGCATATTCTTCACCATTTTTTTTTAATAAATGTGTTAGATAACACAAAGGGTTTTAAATCCTTCACAAAAATAATATTAGTTAGTCAAGAAAGTGTTAGCATTAACTCTCTTTTTTAATATTGCCATTGTCATCACTGTTAAAAAGGTGGAAGATGTGGAAAATGTCCATCAGTTTGTAACCTAGCTAGGCCATATATTTAAGGATTGGCCTGACTGACATAAGGCAGATCGAATGAACACAGGTACTGAAAACAAAAGGGTTGATGTTGTTTTGAACTGACATTTCTGAAGAAATTAAATCAACAGTCAGCTGGCCTTTTTCATGTCTCTTATTTCTCGTGGTCATGCTTGTTGTTGGTAACTACTGTGAGCATTTAATTTGATAGTGCTAATAGATTCTAAAGAATTTCCGCCATGAACTGTATGCAGATCTTGCTTTTGATGTGATTCGTATAATCAATTTCTAGCCACAACAATATCATTGCTTAAAACAAAAGCTAATTACAATTTCTCTATCTTGTTCCTTGCCCTTGGAAAAGTTGATACAAATTTACTGAACCAAATTCCCTCTTTCTGTGGTGAACTTGAAAGGAAATGACAAGATAATAGTAATGGGTAGAGTTAATATGAGAGCAATACAATTTTTACCACTATTTCACATCTTAAGATACACTTTTTCTTTTCTTTTTTGATGAAAGAGAGATTCAAATATATATGATTCTGCCACCCATGTATTCCTTAATTGAATGTAAAAATAGTATTACTCTTATCCATACCAGACAATTTTCTTTTCTTTTCTAAAAACTCATCAAAAGTACATGAAGAGATTCTGATTTCATACATATTATAATGCAAGGCATCACATATTGTCAAATACTGAATTTTTAATTGATTGGGCATATATACATATATATATATATATATACGACTGTGAGTTTGATGGAAATAGCCCAAGAGAAAAAGCAAAGCATCTGAAACTGAAGTAGAGGTCCAATTCTCTCTAAAAAAATAATAATAAATTGAGGTCCAAACCAATTCAGAATCTAATAGAAAAGCTTTTGGGTTTTGTCTTTGGCCCACTAAAAAATGTAGGCCCCAGCGCCCCATAAATGTAACTCCATCTTAACCAGCTTGGCTTTTTACTTTTCAGCCAATCAAAAACTGAAGGCTGAGAAAAAAAAAAATTGTTCAAGAGCCGAGACCATAATATTCATCGTGTTTTTGGTTTTTTCTATCCATGACTGAAACCAAAGATAAAGGATTTAAAGCCCCACCTTTCGTTTCCCTATCTTCTTCTTTTGATGATGAATAAGTTCTATCACCAAACAGTACCTTGGGTTTTTCTGATACTTAACTGTTTAGTTCATTCTGAAACTTATTCCCAGAAAGCTTTAGCTCTCAGAAATGTAGAATTTTTGCTTGATTATAAGCCAATGTGTCATTGGTTTTGAAGTTGCTTTTTGTTTTTCTGCGACTTTCTAATGTGGGTTGTTGTTGGTTTTTTTTTTTTTCCTCTGCTTTGGTTCTCTGTGGCAGGAGTCATGGCAAGTTTGAGTTTTTGTGGTATTCTGGTAATGAATTTGCTTTGCTTGTTTGTTGAATTGGAAGGGAAATGTTGGGTTTTAGTTTTGGAGTGAAATCCTATTAATGTAACAGTGACATGACAACAAAAAGTTAAAAAAAAAAAACCATTTATCCAGAAAGTGAAAAAACAGTGAACGAAGTGGATACTGATGAGGAACTCTTCCATTCTGTTAAGCAGGATTTGGTTTATTTTCATCATAAGTGTTTTTTTGGTTCATAATGCACTTTATAAGAATTGCTCATTGATTAGTGCTTTCCTATAGGGTAAGTGCGTTTGCTAGTTCATACAATGTTGTTTAATTGCAAAATGTTATAATTTGGTTATTGTTTCTTGCTTTGAGATCCCATTTAAAAGAAAATTTGTCGAATTTCTCTCTCTTTGTAGTTGATGTTATTTTCTTAGTTTGAACATGTGAAATGTAGGCCTATTAGTGCACCAAATAGAAGAAATGAGCTTCTAGATTTAGGAGAGACCAAAACTTCTAGAGGTAGACCTCAAAAGACATAGATGTAAGTAACATGAAATGACATGAGGGTTAAGGAAGTAGATGAAAATGCTGTTTTTGATAGAAATGAGTGGCGCAAGAAGATTCAAAACTATGACATGATTCCTTTTTTGGCCTTTTATACAACCGACCCCAAAGTTATGGGATATAAGTCTAGTTTGTTGTTGAAAAGAGAGATTTTTCCCAGCTGCCAGAACGCTTAGATGAAAGATGCTAAGTTGCTTCTGTTGTGGTTTTAAATTTATGATTTTGGCCAAATAAACAGAGAAGATGCCTAATTGAGAATCTGTTTGTCAAAGGTAATTGGCATTTTGAACTTTCAATGATTTGTGAAATATCTAAAAAAAACATGATTATCCGCCAACTCTACCTCTCTTAATTTTCAGGAACTAATGTATTTTCTGCAAAACAGCTAATACACACTTGCAACATTGTATGCCCAGCATATCATGCCTTTAGTTGAACATGAAAATTTGATTTGTTTAACAAATTTAATCACCAGAATAATGCCTGTTATTGAAATTTCTGTTTGCTGAATTAAATTACTGATGCTTTCTACATTTATAGAAGATATTAACCATTTGGTTTTAGCAAGATTGGTGCTTGGACATCTCATGCCTTACAAAAAACTGAGGGGAAATTTTTGTGTTTGAGCACATCATTCTTGTTCTTGCAGGTGAAAATACTGATGGAACACTTATTTTATTGTAGACTGTACTTTAACTTTTGCCACTCAAGTCAACATGACTCCCGTGATCCCATGTTCTATTAGCAGCATTACACTCATTCCCAGAGCTGCCTTTTCAGTAAGGAAGAACACTAGTTTAACAAGATGCAGTTCATCAAGGAAACACACAAGATATGCTTCACCCTTACAAAGATTTATCATACCTCTGTCAACCTGTGTTACATCATTTCCACAATACAGAACAGGGTGTGCTTTACATAGCAAACCTGGAATCTATATATCAGCCACAGGGACTGATGTACCAGTGGAGGAATCTGATTCACCTGTGGTAGAAGTTTCAAGTGGAGGCTCAGAAATTCAAATGGAATCTGAAACAAGCGAAAATTCTACAAGCAAAGATTCCATTCCTGCTCCAACTTAGTCCAAACAAACAAGGCCTGTTAGAAAAAGTGAGATGCCACCTGTTAAGAATGAGGAGCTTATTCCTGGTGCAATGTTTACTGGGAAAGTAAGATTGATCCAACCATTTGGTGCTTTTGTTGATTTGGGAGCTTTCACAGATGGACTGGTGCATGTTTCCTGGTTGAGTGATAGCTTTGTTAAGGATGTTGCAAGTGTTGTTTCTGTTGGGCTAGAGGTGAAGGTGCGGTTGGTTGAAGTAAACACTGAGAGTGGGAGGATATCTCTTTCCATTCGTGAAAATGATGATGCTAGTAAGCACCAGCCACGGAAAGATGGTCCTGCCACTTCTGATAGGGCAAGGCCTGCCAGGAAGAATTCTTCAAGGTCCAGCCAGAGAAAGGAGGAGGTGAAAAGCTCAAAATTTGTCAAGGGACAAGACATAGAGGGGACGGTGAAGAATTTAACTAGGTCTGGTGCTTTCATCTCTCTTCCTGAGGGGGAAGAAGGATTCTTGCCTACATCAGAAGAATCTGATGATGGACTTATGAGTATGGGAGATTCATCACTGCAGGTTGGCCAAGAAGTCAAAGTCCGTGTGTTGCACATCAAAAGGAGACAAGTAACCTTGACGATGAAGAAAGATGAGGCTCATGACAAGTTGGACTCACAGCTCAGCCAAGGTGTGGTGCATGCTGCAACAAATCCCTTTGTGCTGGCTTTCCATAAGAACAAGGAGATTGCTGCATTTTTGGATCAGAGAGAAAAGTCAGAGAAAATAGAGGTTTACCCAACAAGTATTGATGAGGAGACGACCACCGTCTCTACTGCTCTAGATGAAATGGTTGAAAAGCAAATAGATACAGTAGCTGATATTGCTGATAAGGACAAGGAAACAGAGGAGAGTTTTGAAGTTTTGTCTCCTGAAAGTAGTGTAGAAGTTCCTTTAGTAGATGTGGTGGAAAGTGATGAAACAGCTGCATCATCTGGAGAGATACTTGATCAAGTTATGACTTCAGAAAATTCAGTAGTTGGTGAAGATTCCACGGCAAAAGATGAAGTACAAGTGGAAACAACCCTAGCTGAGGATAAAACTTCTTCTACTGCATCAGTTCAAGATGAAGAAACTGGTGCTATTCCTAATGAACAAGTAGAACAAGTAGAAACACCCCTAGCTGAGGATATAACTCCTCCTGCATCAGTTCAAGATGAAGTTGGAGGCTTGGAGCTATTCCTGATGAAAATAGCAGTGTTGCCAGCACAGGTGTACAACCAGATATTCCTGATTCCAAAGTTGCTGAAGGTAAATATCCATGACACTGCTAGCAAACCTATTTTGTGAGAAACTCATACCATATGTTCATAAGTCTGCACCAAAATTATGATTGGAAACAGAATATCTGTGATTCTGTGTATAATATGCATATAATATACATGGCATTACTAATTATCCAAACACTTATAAATACACACACACACATACACACATACAAGGCATTGCTGTCTGATTTGTGCAATATTGATGAAGGCTAAAAATCTAATTTTCAGACTGTTAGCCTATGTTTGTTGGCAAGAGATAATTTATAAGAGGGATACAGCTCGAGGTTCTATTAAATGAGTAGTTATAGAATGAATACAACCTTTTTCATAATGTACCATTTTTTTTCTTGAACCCCTCGAGAGTTGAGGCATATTCAATTCCATTTGTTCATTTCCTTCTTTCTTTTATCAATGTTTGAGAAGTACAGTTTTTAATTTAATAGAATGACTAGTTTTTCTTTTTTGGAGTTCCATTATGCTATAAAAGTTGTCATCCCTAACTAAGCAACAGTTCTTTTGTGAAAAGAATTAGAGAAAATGAGGATATGTTATTTTTATTCACTCTGTTTCAGATCTACGTATTTCTTATTGCCGATTTTGTGCAGATACAGTGGAAAACAATGTAAGTTCTGATCCATCTCTAGAATCAGCTGATGATCAGATAAAGTCTTCAGGAAGTGAAGCAATTGAAGAAGCAGAGAATCAAGTTGAGGATACCAAGGATGAAGTGCATATAGAGACACCAGCTTGTAAGGGTGAAATTCCTTCCATTTCAGAAGTTGAAGAGGCAGAACCTGCTCCTCAAAAGAATGATGAGGTTACTGATTCAAATGGCTCTACCCGTAAGGAAAATGTGACTAAAGGTTTATACTTCATCTATTTTGGCAGTTCTTCCCATTAAATGCATCTTACAAACTTTTGAATTGAGCTCTAATCCTGAAAGGACACTTTAAAGCTGCTAAATTTGTTGTTTGTCTGTGCTTTTCAATATGGATATACTCCCTCCGTCTCAAATTGAATGTTCACTCTTCCATCTTGAGTTGTTTCGAAACTATGCCCTCTTTTTATCTTTGAACCACTAAAACTCTTATTCTACATTCCCCCTTTTGTGTTTTTTTTTTAATAACCTTTTGACATTAAAAACTATTAAACATCAATGTCACAAAAAATTTAAATATAAAACCCTTAAAGTCAAACAATTTTAATAAAATATTATGCCGAGCCAAATGTGGACATTCAATTTGGATAATGTGTGTGTGTATTGAAACATTCATGATATTAATTGTGTTTTTATGAGATATTTACATTTTTAAGACATTTATTTTTTGTTCCTCTATTTATTGATTCATATGCATGAAAAGCAGCAACCATATCACCAGCTCTTGTAAAGCAGCTCCGTGAAGAAACAGGAGCAGGAATGATGGATTGCAAGAAAGTGCTCTCAGAGACTGGAGGGTACATTGTTAAAGCTCAGGAGTTTCTTCGCAAGAAAGGGTTGGCAAGTGCAGATAAAAAAGCCAGTCGAGTCACAGCTGAAGGAAGAATAGGCTTTTACATTCATGATAGCAGGATTGGTGTCCTAGTAGACGTTAACTGTGAGACAGATTTTGTCTCCCGGGGCGACATTTTTAAGGAGCTTGTTGACGATCTAGCCATGCAGATTGCTGCTTGCTCTCAAGTACAATATCTTGTTCCAGAAGATATTCCTGATGAGATTGTAAACAATGAAAGAGAATTAGAGATGCAAAAGGAAGATCTCTTATCAAAACCAGAGCAGATTAGATCAAAGATTGTTGAAGGATGGATAAGGAAGAGGCTTGAGGAGTTGGCTTTACTCGAGCAGCCCTACATTAAGAATGATAAGGTGGTGGTGAAAGATTGGGTAAAGCAGACTATTGCAACCATTGGAGAAAATATAAAAGTGAAAAGATTTGTGAGGTTCAATCTTGGAGAGGGACTGGAGAAGAAAAGCCAGGATTTTGCTGCTGAAGTGGCTGCCCAAACTGCGGCAAAACCTGTTTCTACTGATGGAAAAGAGCAATCGGCTTCAGCGGAAGCCAAGGAAACTGATAAGAAGTGGCTGTTTTCCATGGCTCTCATTTTTTACTAATACAACATCATTATGGTCAACACTGTGTATACTTTTAAATTTCTGAAGTATTTATGTAGTAAACACAGCTCTTTTGAGTGTGTATATATGTTTGGTAGATTAGGCAGTAGGTTTGAGAAAGAAAATCAGTTGTTAATCGGACAATGCCAAAATTTTCCATTTTTGTTTGTGTTTGTTCACTTGGATGGCCTTTTGCACGTGTGCTAGAAATACTTGTAGAAAAGAAATGTAGCCCTTTTTTCTATTCCAATAATTTTTCATGGTTTATATTCACTCATTTCTCTTTTGCAGACCGACAGTAGCAGTCTCTGCTGCACTTGTTAAACAGCTACGTGAAGAAACAGGAGCTGGAATGATGGACTGCAAGAAAGCTCTGTCTGAAACTGGAGGCGATCTTGAGAAGGCTCAGGAATACCATAGAAAGAAGGGCCTTTCAACTGCTGACAAGAAATCCAGCCGGCTTGCTGCTGAAGGTAGAATCGGCTCTTACATTCATGACTCTCGGATTGGAGTACTAATTGAAGTGAACTGTGAGACCGACTTTGTTGGTAGAAGCGAAAAATTCAAGGAGTTGGTGGATGACCTGGCAATGCAAGTTGTGGCCTGTCCAGAGGTGCAGTTTGTATGCATTGAAGACATTCCAGAAAGCATTGTGAGTAAAGAAAAAGAGCTTGAGAAGCAGAGGGAAGATGTTGCATCAAAACCAGAGAACATTAGGGAGAAAATGGTTCAAGGGAGGGTCTCAAAAAGGCTTGGAGAGCTTGCCCTTTTGGAACAGCCGTTCATTAAGGATGACGGTGTGTTCGTTAAAGACTTGGTAAAGCAAACTGTTGCAGCACTTGGAGAGAACATAGAAGTCCGAAGGTTTGTTCGATTTACGCTTGGAGAGAGAGACAATTGAAGACACTAAAACAGGAACTGAAGCATGATATCAGTGGGAAGCATTTGGAGCTAATTTTGGACGAGACGATAACCTGATCCTTTTTTTTTTTTAATATGATTAAGCGAGTTTCACTTTAAATGGCCCCCAAAGCTATTCACAGAGATTATGTCCAACGATTTGACTTTGAGAATCCATATGATTGTTACATCATTGACAACCCCAAGTCAGATTTGGGCTCAGTTTCTCTAATTTAGATATTGATTTATAGAGATTTTACTGTCTCAAATTAAGATGAATACAAGGTAATGTCAGGTTCAAAGGTAAATTAATAATTTTAAAAAATACTAACATTTTTATCAAAAATCAAATCAAATAAAAATCATAGTTCGGGGAAAAATCGCTGAGTCGACAAATAAATAACAGCCGAGTTAATCCGGAACAGAAGGGATTCTGCTTTTCTTGCTCTTGCTGTATCTGATCTCTTTCGCCGGTAATTTGCTTTTATATTTACTTGCCCTTTTAAGAATTAGAGTTTCATTTTTGTTCTCAGTTAACTTCAATTAATCCAATGTTGGGACTAGTAGGGAGCGAAAAATGGCTCTATCTGACGATGAATCAAGAGGTTGTTTCGAATCCGAAAGATTGTTTTGCAGATGTTGAAAGACAGAGGTTATTTTGTCGGAGACTTTGAGATTAACATGTCCAAAGAACAATTCATTTCCAAATACGGCGAAAACATGAAAAGGGATGATCTTTGTTATCAATAAAACCAAGCGAAATGACAACTCTGATCAGGTTTCCCCTAAATACTTCTCAATTGCTTTTGAATTTATAGCAAACTTGTTGTTGCTTATGTATTTTGGTCTTCATTTGTTTATTAATTTACGGGTTTTTAAATGTTTGTGTGCTAGATCTATGTTTTCTTTCCTGATGAAGCCAAGGTCGGTGTCAAGACAATGAAGACGTATACCAACTGCATGAAATCGGAGAATGTGTTCTGAGCTATATTGGTTGTGCAACAGAATTTGACTCCCTTTGCTCGGACTTGTATTAATGAAATTTCTTCAAAATTCCATTTGGAAGTTTTCCAGGTTAAATTTATTGCTTTTTATTGATATGTGGATTCGACTTAAGCTGTCATCATGCTTACTGATAGTATTCTTAATCAAGGACCTGCACTAACCAATTGCTCTCAATGTGATTCTTGGTGTATATTCTTCTATTATGAAAAGCTTTGAGGCCAACGATTTATCTAATTAAGTCTACTTTCCTTAGCTTTGCAATATGATAGCCAAAAACTATAATAAAGGTTGGTGTAACGGATAGACTGAATGGATAGGATCACCAGATGAAACATCAGAGAAAAGTGCAGTCCTATTATAGCAATGTGATACTGAAGCATTGATGTTTTAAGGTTGTTTTTTTATCTTATTTTTTATTGACTTATTCAACTTTTTTCCAATGACATGTAATTAAATGTCGTAGGGCCTTTTTTTTGGAATTCCTGATACCCAATTTTCTATGTAGTTTGTTGAACTGTATGGATTTGTGTACAGGATGATTGAATGGTGGTCAAACAAATTAACAATTAGGCCTTGCTTAGCCTCTAAGATGTTGCTTTTATAAAATCTTTTTTCGGTATCATAAAGACAGCAGTTGATGTAAGTCATGTTTTTGGCACAAAATCAATTCGAATGCAAGTGGGGATTCGGACGTTCCTATTCTTGAAATCTGCTTCTCCAAATATCACACGTGCATTTTTTTTTAATCTTCTTGTGATTCTTATTTTGATCTTCGTTAGTGTAGGAATCAGAGCTCCTGGTCAATGTAAAAGATCGTTCTCTTGTTCCTGAGCATCAGGTGCTTGCTAATGAGGAGAAAAAGACTTTGCTGCAAAGATATGCTGTAAAGGAAACGCAGGTCAGTATTCAGTAACTTTAATAACTATATATTGATAGATTCAAGTATTGTAAGGTGTTTGCACAAGTCTTTGTTTGCCTATATGATATTTGTTCTTTTGCAAGGTTACTTCATATAATATGTTCTGTGAACGTTAATTAAGTATAGAACCACCAGCTACAAAAATCTTGCTTTGTAGAATCATTGCAACTCAACTTGGAACATGAGCTGCCTAATAGGAGCACGATTTGTTTACATGTGTTGAGTTGGTTGGCCAAGTGCCAAAAGTGAACTGATGTAGGACTGGGTTACCGTAGAAACTTTCCATGATAAATGACTGGAGCATAGTAAAATTAAACCAGTGACTTAGACAAATTCTAAAGAGCTTTGAGCAAACCTGTGCCTGTTAAAGTTCAGTGTATATTTGTCAATTGAGATCGCTGACTTGCTCTCTACCATGGTTTCCCTAGATGCAAAGAGACATTTCTAGGACTAAAATTTTTTAATGACTATTAGGCTAGTTTATACAATAGTGTCTTGATAATTTCAAGCTACAAGTGTGTACAAGGACAATGCGATTCTTTAGATATCGGTTCATAGAAGATGCTGTTTTAAGGCTAGCTTTTGTGTTTTTGATGGACATGTGTTGTGGTGGTTTTCATTTTTTTTTTTTTTTGCTTAATTTGAAGGGAAATGAAAATCTATCACTATTTGAAAAAGACAGCCATTGTTCTTATGCAAGCTTGGGGTGTCAGTTTTGCGCACGCATTCCTTAATCCCACCAGTTTCTGATCATTTATGTTTTTGGGATGGTTTGATTGCTGCCTCGTATCCAGGCGAGTGATCCAATCGCAAGATACTATGGGCTGAAGCGTGGGCAAGTGGTGAAGATAATCCGGCCTAGTGAGACTGCTGGTCGTTATGTCACCTATAGATATGTTCTTTGAACATGTTTCCTGTAGCATTCCCCTACTTTATTTAGACCTGGATAGCAGCATTTAATCAAAGGCACAACTACTCCTATGAAATTGGACGGTGGTCTCAAAACCCAATTGATTTTGTAGTTAGGGCATGAAGACAACTGTGATGCTAGAGTGAATTAGTTTGAATGCAATTCTGGGTTTTGTTCACTTGTGATATTAGTTTCATCTCTTTTAGCCGTTTCTTTGTGTTCCAGTTCCTGTGTATTCTATTCTTGTTTCCGTTAAAACCAAATGACTATCATTTTAGAATTGTCAATTTTCATTGAAATTCCTCAAAAAAGAATTCTTTTTTTGGTAACATGAATGAATTTGAACCTCTTGGCACAATTGCCAACCGGGTTCTTCAAGCTTGTAGGTCAATGAAAGATGAAGGAATGGATGATTTTTGTGCTCAGTTCACTGCTATGTTCTTGAATTGGCCTATCGCCATGGATGGAGTATTTTTCTGTCACAAACGAACAACTATTGATTTAGTGTAGCATTAGCCACCGTGGTAAACGATTCAGTTCATGCAAACGGCAGTGATCGCCTTCATTGATGTTATTGTTGATAAGGAATGGAAGTGGAGCTTCCCCATTTTTCTGCATTTTCTTACGCATAGTTGAGGTGGAGAAGAAGAGCGTTCCAATCAATTGTTAAAGAACGTCAGAGATCCCAAACACACGAAATCAAACCAAACAAAACCAAACCAAACCGCAATTTCCCAAGACACATTGTAAGTAAAGAGAGAAACTACATCTGACCTCTTTTGACGACATGCTTTTTCTAATTTTATTAACTTTTTATCATTAAATCTATGTTTCTACCAAGCTTTTAACATTAACTTTTTAACTTTTTAACTTGGTCAACTTCTACAATTGACAACTTATCAAATGAATATTATCAGAAAATTTCCCTCTTTTGTTGTGTGTGTGTGTGTGTGTGAGAGAGAGAGAGAGAGAGCAAACCATTTACATATGAAACAAAGTAGCCTTCAGAAGAGACAACAATCAAATACATGACATAAACGCGAAGGAGGAAACAAACCTATAGACTTGGAAATGTCTCAAATAGTAAATCTTGCCTACTAGGAGTCTTTTTTTTTTTTTTTATCTAAGCTCTTATAAAGTACATAAGTCTTCAATGCTTAGAAACATATTTAGCAGGAAACAGAAGACGCAGTTTTGGGAACAGTAAAAAGCTTTTAACATTCAGATGGTAGCAACTTCCATCTTCTCCTCTGTACCTATAGCAACATCAAATCGTCTAGGTACAATTTTTGCACTTCTCCATAGCCCTAGGGGCTGCAAAATGCAAAACATGTGTTTAATGATTGCTTGTTCCAGCATTAATCACCATCATGTAACCAAAGGAACAGGATTTCTGACAATCAATACAAAATTTTCAGGACATCTCATTGTCAACAAACGTTCCATACGTGCATATAAAAATGGTGGCCATTTTGCTTTCCATGACTAGGCAACCGAAACCAACAAGAACATAGTGGAATTTATTGGTTAAACCTTTTGATAACCCCACAGAAATGTAAATCATATTATAGCATACCTAGACCGATAGCCTCTGAACTCTTCATGATCCTCAACCTCTTACAAGAGTCAGTAAACATCCTGCAACAGAGTGGGATACTTATATTAGTGGAATGTTCTTGCTTCTCTTATATTCTGGGAACATTTATCAATATTGAAATATGAAGCATTTAGTTAAAACACCACTATATGATTGAGAAGACAGTGCTTGGATAAAATCAGCGAATCAAAGATTTAAAACTAACTTAAGATATTTCTATAATTACTTTCAAATTTCAATCAATAATTTTCCATGAAAAAATCTGATACAAAAAAGCTTGACTGATTTTCAATTCACCCAATCAATTTTCCTTCATTTGCTATTTAACATGAGTTGCAAATCATCTTACTCCCAGGGAACATCACCGACCAGCATCCAGTCACCATCTTTATCTTCATACGTGAGTACATATTCAGAGCCATGCAGGAGATCAATTAATCGACTCTCACTCAACCCATCCCTGCTAGGAGCTCCATGAGAACCACACTGACCTGAACCAGTCGATTAGAAACCACAAATTAGACTCATTCCTGCAGGTGTGCACATGCCATTTCAATTTAATGCATCGTTACAATCACATTCAGATCCTTTCAAGCATGCATGTAGATTTTCACATAACTAAGACAAAAGGGTTATTAAAAACAATTTGAAGAAAAAAAACATACGGGATGGGTTAGAAAGGAAAATTACCAATCGTGAAGCAGCTGAACATCTTTTCAAGTGCCGAGGAGAGTTCTTTATAGCTGCCATAGATTTTGAGATCAACTTTCCTCAGGTATGGAGCACCATCCATACGAACTTTGACATACAGACATCCTGATCCCAACTTGGCTTCGGCATCATCATCCTTCTTTGGAGGATGAGAAGCCATTGTATTCTTCCTGAAAGAGCGAATTGGTGGCCATCCAACTACTTGCGCCCTGCTAAATATGAATAGGAAGATAAGGGATTAAATTTCTTATTGAAGACCAAAAGAGTACATGACTTGAAATTATGACACCAGAAAAGCATGGTACTTAACAAATATATTCTTGTATTAGAAGTACAGAGGAGACAAGTTTAAACAGTACAAAAATATGAAGCAGGTAAAAACCAACATGAAGAAATTCAATTCGCAAGCAAATCATAAGTAACAAATGAGAAAGAACGAGAAAATGAAGCAACTCAATTGTTTGAGATCAACCTTACAATGATTCTTAATATTTACAAGTTACAACACCATTGATTTATACTACCAATCAAAAGTTTCAAAATTGCTAAAGCATCTAGATTATGAAAGAACTAATTCTTCAGAGTTCACTTTTTTTTTTTTTGGCCTTATTCCACTGCTTACCCCAGAAAATGTTGTTATCAACTTTTTTCCGATTAAGATAATTTTCTTTAATTTTTCCTTTACAGAAACCGATAATCACAGTTTCATTTTTCCTAAGATCTTCTCCACCAACCCCAAAAAAAAGCGGTCAAAGAAAGCCCACCAAATTCAACAATCCAGCAACCAAAAAAATAATAATAAAAGGAACTAAATCCAGGGGAGAAAAAAGGTCAAAAACTTTCTACCAACAGCATTTATTTTCTCCTTCTACCAAAGAAGAGTAGATTTTGTCCTCTAAAAAATAAAAGAAAAAGAAGCAGTAAGTTTACTTTGACGCAGGGGCAATATTCCCATTCCCATGACCCGCACCACTAGCAGCCTGAGGCTTCTTCTCCTGAACCACCACTGGCTTCTGAGTTGCTCCATCCTTCAAAACCGGACCACCCAAACCTGAATCCGACCCGGAAAGACCCTTTCCTCCATTATTGTTACCGCTACTTCTAGGAGAAAACAAACCTTCAGATCCTCCTCCACTCCCCCCAGAAAAAACCCATTTGCCGCCACCATCGAGTGCATCAGAAAAACCCCTTTTTGCCCCTGAAACAAAAGTCTTCAGTGAAAGCACGTTATGGTCATGATCATCCCACTCTGGTGACTCGGACCCGGGTAACCCAAGTCTCAACTCAGTAGCTTTTAAGTGTAAAGCATTCTTTTTGTTATTAGTATCAGAGCTTTTCTCCATTGAAGGAAGCTGCGGCTCTGACAAGCCTATGTAATCATGCTCTATGGGCTTAGACATCAAAAAGAGAACATCAAGAAGTAAAAGAAAGAGATCAACTACAAAACAAAAACAAGGGAAAAAAAACTTTTGTTTTCTTTAGAGTAACTGAGAGAAAGATTGGAGGTTAGATCATGAAGCAAAGAAAAAAAAAAGGGCTTCTTGTAAGCTTTTGGCCTTCGGGTATATAGTAGATACTCTCTTTTGTTTCTATATAAATTATAATAACACAAAAAATATTCCTCAAAAAAAAAAAAAATCTACTTTGCTCTCTAGTCTCTACACTGTAATAAAGTGAAGTAAAAATCCAGTTGAATTGGAACTGTTTATTTGTACTTTCTTAAAAAAGAAAAAGACTTGCTTTCTTTGTTTAAGTTGTGCACTTTTAAATTTTATATAAAACGGCTTTTATATGAGGAACCACTTCCGACAACGTCACAGAAAGTCTCCTTCCGGCAAACTTTCCAATAATGACCCATTTTAAAAAATTAATTGTAATAAATTATAAGCTAATGAAAATGCGCCGGCTGTACTAACGTGCACCGTCATTAATCTGACGTGTCAAGGGTTTAGTTAAAGTGCACCCCTATTTCAGACAGCGTTTGGATGAGAGGATCGAAAGAGGAAAACCGCACGGAATCAAAGAAAAGGAAAGGACGAGGCTGTTTGCTTTTGTTGTGAAGTGTTACTCTTTAAGCGGCCAAAACTGCTCACATTTTTAAGTGAAAAAATAATAGTAATAAATATAAAAAAAATTGGCCTTGGTGGTTTTTTGGCTGATTTGGTGTTTGGATTGCAGGAAAAAGAAAAAAAGCTGGCAAAGTAAGAGAGAGAGGCTGAAACGAAAGGGTAAAACGGCAGTTTGAAGGTTTTGGTGGTGAGGAAGTGAAAGAGAAGTGACTCTGTTCAAAAATATTTTGTGTTTGTTTTTGTATTTGTTATGTTCTCTTTTTTTTTTTTTTTTGGATGTAGGTCGGTCTCATGCAAATCTTTGGATTTTTCACTTCAACAAAAATAAAACAAAATAAAATAAAATGTTTTATTCGAAATTTTCATTACTTAACCAAATATATATTGTAATTTTTATAATAAGTAAAATAATTATATTAACATATAAATAATGTATAATAAGAAAATTGGATTGAGAAATTGACACTAGTGTTGCAAAATTTATCCAGTATTCTTCATTTATTTTGCATTATTAAAAATTAGAATAAAATAAATTATTTATTTCAAGCAAATTTAAAAAGTAATATTTAATTAAGAAAATTAAAATATATATATTTCTTAATTATTGTTGTAAGAACTTTTATTTAAATTGTTACTTTCAAAATATAGTATTTTAATTTAATTTAGCAAAAATCTTTTTTCTTATGAGCATTATATTGTAAGTTGAAAATTACAATGTAATCGAACAATTTTCAACAAATATGATATTATTACATTCGTTATTAGAAACCAATTAATAAATTAAATAACTTAACAAAAAAACTAAAATTAAATTATATCCTCGTATAATAGGACTCAATTTTAAAATCCTTATAATTTGATCCCTCCTACCAAGGATATAAAGTCTTTTTGGTGCCAAAAAAAAAAAAAAAAAACCATTTATAGTTGAATTTTGTATAAATTATTTCCAGGAATGCAAATTATTCCTGGCCTGCTCTTTGTATGAGCCTATGATATTCTTCACTTAAAAAACCTATCCAGTCCCCACAAACATAATCAGATTCGTAATTTACCCTCTGCAAATTGTTTTTGCTATGACTACATGTGCTAACCACCATGGATTGAAAATTTATAAACATAGTTATGTATGTGATTAATCATCGTGTCGGGAGTTAATGGAGCAAAGCCATTAAATTACTTTTTTTTTATATATAAATAACCATGAAATCACTTTCAACTAAGCAAAAAACCTAAAAATAATAGTGTTAGGTTCGAATCATAAAAAGGCTTGTTTGGTTTGATTTGTGGTTCATAATTGAAGGGTTTGATATTTGCTTTTTAATGAAAAATAAATGAAAAGTATCCAAACCACACTTAATTTTATGTTTTTATTAGCATTTTATAGTATTTTGTTATTGTTAGAGAATAACGTTTATTTATAAATTTACTTAAATAAAGTAAAAAAATAAAAATCTCAAAATTTAGAAATCGATTCAATTTTTATATCTACTTAACTGGCTTCGATTTGAATTTTAGAAAGCAAAAATAATGTTCATTAATTAAAATTTTTATTCAAAATTAAACCGAAACGAACTGTATATATTGTTTTATGAACTGTTGGGAGTAGGTCAGAGAGCACAATGGTGACTATCGATGGACTTCAACTTGTGAATTCTCTTTCTGTGATGCCTACTACACTTACTGCAGTTTTTTTGGTTATTGGCTTGTAAATGGACTTTCTTGAACTTCGCCCAGTGTCTCAGAATTTGTCAACATCTTGAACTTATATTAATCAGACAGCCAAGATATTATGACAGTAGAGAAAGATCTTCCAAAAGTAAAAATATATAAATAAATAAATAAATTCCTGGCTCCACATCTAGATTTGTTTTTCATGTTGGCACCGTCTTCAAATCTGCGGTACCTGTCTGATTTTTTTTTTTTTTGTTTGACAGATTCGAAAACAAACAATTTAACCTACTTTTTACAAATCTGAAGATGTCCCAAAGCAATGTAGACAGACAAGAAAGAAGAAAACTTTAGAGCTGTTCAGCAATATCAAACAACAAATTGAAGATGGTTACTTCCCTGTCCAACACTTAGCTACTCTTGATAATTAAATGCATCATTTAAATTATTGATGGAAGAAATTCTTACGATATCATCATTAACGTATAATATTTAAATTTTATCATTGTGCTTTTATTTTATTTAATATTATTATATTTTTATTTATCTTTAATTTTTAATAAAACAATAAAATTAAAATATTTCCTTATTGAAAATAATAAAGTTCTATCAATCCTGTTAAATTTTATAAAAATAAAAAAGTATACTAACAAAATTTAATAAAATTCAATTCTAATTTATAATATAATAAAAACTTGTCTTAATTCATAGGTTTTAGACTTAGAGCAGCCCTCCAGCCGATAACGCTTCAAGCTTGCCGTCAGAAATCACAAAAATTTCCCAACTCAACTGCAAAAGCCCAAAACTTAAAAAAAAAAAAAACCAGCCTATCCATGGCCAACTGCCAATTGTCATCGTACACTTTTTACGTTGTTGGGAAGTGTCCTTCAAAGGGCCCACCTTTCCATAATTAGCCATGCTTATCAGCATAATGAAAAGAAAGATAAAAGAAAAGAAAAGACCACATCTACATCAAGCCGGTGTTAGGGTTAGGGAGCAGTGTTAAGCGTGGGTGTGGAACCAGCCCACTTCCACCAAATAGGAGCCCATTGGCTGGCTCCTTCATCTATGCTTTTCTTTTGTGTTTGGCCAAGCTCAACTATATCCCTCCTAACCAAATGTTTTTTTTCCTTTGGTAGTGGGCATTTTGTGCGTCCTCTGTCCCTTTGGCATGGACTTTTTTTTTTCTTACAGGGAAACCATGTGGTTAACAGGATAATGCGATAAGCTAAAAAGCTTTTTAACCTCCACTCACACCAGGATTCTAGTTCTGGTATAAAATTTTTTCCCCCTTCAATCAATTATTATTCAGTAATGGCAGTCATAGTCGAAGGAGATCATGGCCATAGTGTTTAAACTACTGATCCCAAATTGTTTGATGAATAGGAGAGAAAGGTTTTGAGAGTTTTGAGTCTGAACCCCACCAAAAGCTATATATAGCCTATAGACTCCTATGTCTGTTAGTCTCGCAACAACTTTTTTTTTTTATCTTTATTGCTTTGCAGTGAATGAAGTTGAAGTTGTAACTTAATTTTATTAAAAAGTGATTTAAGTTTGGATTTTAATGATATTTTTTATGTGTACGTGATTCGAAGATTTGACTTGTTTTTCCAAAAGTTATTCCTTAAAATTTTGTACTCAGTGAATTTTTTAATTTGTAAACGTTGACATAAATACATATTCAGATTCTAGAAACGTTGACATGAGCAATTACTATCCCTTTAATCATTTTCTTTCTCTGACAGAAAGAGAACATTAAGGTGGTCTATTTCTGGTCGAGTGTCTCATTGCCTGAAACCATACCTCATGACCAAGCTGATCAAATTGACCTAAGTTTGAGAAAAACTAAGAAACCCTGTGAATAGCTGATAAAGTAGTCGTTACTGAAACTTTGTTACTTAACGTAATTTCAAGTGAATCATGGTCCAAACACCTAAAAACTAACTACAAGAAGCAAACAGAAGCTTTAGAAAATGTCCAACTCCAGAAAGTGAAAATGGTTGTCATAATCGGACCAAAGACTTTTCTGGTAAGGGATAGGGGACAACATGAATCTTCAAACAGGACCCTTCGACCCCATGCAGGATTTGATTAAATATATGGGGAGGAATCACTAACTTTTTTTAGTCTCGAATAGACCATCATACCCTTTATGAATAATAACAACAGCTGCACATACCAGACACTAAATCTTTTATATATTGAACCATGGAACCCCACCACCATATGTTACCGATCACTGCACCTCCAAGATGCTCCCTGCTGAAAATTATCAGGGTAAACAAGTTTATCACCACAAGAATCCATTCCAATTATGGTATAGTTAGGCCAATTTTTATTAATATTCTAGCTGGCAACTGTGATTCTAGTAAGAAATGAACTGATCTTCAGTTTCTCTCAAGCAGATCAGATTCAGCCCTGAAAGGTCGCATGCAGAAAAAGATTCGGAATTGGTTCCAATTCCATGGACTAAAATAAGGCAGAAGTACCCCTTAATTCATCCAAGAATTGTGACATTCAATGACCCTTCATACCCTTTACTGAAACAGTGAGTCTTTTGAAGACAAGAGTACTTGGAGCTTGGCATCAATCCTAGAACCACTAGGTAGTGGGACTACGGCAAAAGCCTGCAGTTTCTTTATCGTACTTCCACTAGCTTTCTATCAAAGGGCCCCCAAAGGCATCATCTGAATTATTAAGAGTGAGGAGGCTTGAATCCTCATCATGTAACAACAATCGATACAGATATTGATTAAGGTTTTCTTTGTGATTGAAAACTTATGATAGCTGTTCTCCATAACTGCAAATATCCAAGCTGATTCTGAACCATTTTGGCCACATAGTAAGCATCTGCATTGGTTTATTGAAGATTCAAGCCATGGCTAGCATGTGTCTTGGACAAGAATCTCATGGATTTATGGCTTCTTTTATTACTTTTATGATAAAAATTAATAGAGCAAAACCCTATAATTTAAAAGCAGGAAAAGAAGGTTTTTTAAGATACTGTTGCCAGAAGTATAGATCAAAAGACATGTCAGTGCTCGCTTTCATGGAGAAATCATGAAATAATAATTGGTGGTGACAGTAGAATCACACTGGCTACTACTGGCTATATGACAAAATGGCAGTAAGAATTCAGCATAAAAGTTCAATCGTAAAGTAAATATATAGAAAAAGTTTTTTTTTTAAAAAAAAAGAGGATTACCCAACAGTCTAATAAGTGCAATATTTTAATTACTAGTCATTCTAGTTAAGTAATTCATTGTCGTGAAAAAAGTTAATTTCAAGCAGGCAAACATGTCCTATCAGGTCCTGTTCATATATAGGCAATCAAATTATTACTAGGAAAAAAAAAAGAAAGGAAAAAATGTTTTGCTTCTTGTAAATACTGTACTATTTTCCTTATAATATGTGGCTACATTTTGTGACAACAGAATCAGATCAGAATCAAGAAATCTAAAATCTCTTGGCTGAGAAATGACCCGAGTTTGACATCAAACGAGACCTTTCCTTTGATATGCAAATGTCTTAAGTTAACTGATGCTTAAAATGTCAACTCATTTCTCCCCTTCTCACTGAGCCCAACAACAGCAACAAACAAGAACAATGGATTCAACTTGCCTATTTAGAAGCTATAATCGAGAGTCTGAGATTGGATATGAGAATCACGTTTGTTTGATTGTTGCATTTAATAGATTATAGTACAGACAGGAAAATCTGTAATGATCGTATTTAAAATAAAAGAATTAGAAAGATCAAAATTGGGTTGACATTTGAACTGTAAAATATATGAAATGACTCACGAACAATACGATAATGTCAAAATTAAGAATCAATGAGATATTGGGAGGTGTATCGTTTCACATTTTAGCCGACTAATAATTTAAAACCATGTGGTAGAGTAAATTGAGAGGGAAGAGGAAAACTATAGTTGTTTTCCCAAAAAGGGAAGTCTCTTTCAATTTGCAGTTCTAAGGCTTTTAGTAATAATCTGTTTAGTGGAAGATATAGTTGGAATCCTTTTTGGTGCAATAAGTGACAGGGTGATGTGACATCAGGAGCCCTGAGGTTTCTGGAAATTCAATCTTCAATCTTCTAAATTCTCAATTCTCATGATAAGATCCATAACAGTGTACAACTCTGCATAGTATATATCGGAAGACTTTGAGCAGCTAATCACTCTGGAGATGGTGGCTTTTGGCTAGTGGTTGGCATTGAAAAACATAGGTGGGATTTGACTTTGTTCACAATCTATTTTGCCCAAAAGGAATTGTCAGTTGGACTTTGGCTCATTGATAGACAAATATATTTGAAATAAAGAAGTCTTAGCACCAATTAGTGTAAAACCAAATTAGGAAGGGATCTAGCTGGCTGTTAAAATGGTGAAGCAAATGTCACAGTTACACGTAGGAGTCAGGAAGGAAGGAGAGATGTATCTGACTAAAAGCTAAAAAAAAAAAAAAAGGGTCGTTTCTGCTTTCACTTCCAATTAATCATATTATAGAAAAGTCAACCCATTTAAAATCAACCTTATGAGTTGAGGCCATATATCATTCCTCCATTTGAAGCTTAAAGAAAGATTACTCTTAGTTATGTGGTTCGATAATATGAATTGGAAGATAATTGATTCTTCCAAAAAAGATTAAAAAGAAAAAAGGCAAATTTCAGTAGAAAAGCAGAGATAAAAAGTGTCTTCAAATAATCCAAGAGAGTATCAAAAGAACAAAAAGCATGCTCTATCTGCAATTCAATGCAAACTCTCAATAGATCTAGGCTTCAACCCCTCTCTCAATCGCTAAACAATGATCAAAGATGGCCTTAATTGCTCTATCTCAATCAGCTGCCATATTGGCAGAAGCAATGCAGATTTTTAAAATTGTTCCGGACGTTTTGGTTGTTAGATATGGATTATGGATGTCCCACCCTGATTTTTTTTTTTTTTTTTAACCACTGATAAAATGTACAGCCATCCGGGCAATACTTTTAACACTGATATTCCATCTTTAGCCTTGGCAACCACTCTCATCCCAACCTGAATAACGAACCATCGGCCTGAGCCGGGATGACCTTATTTGGAGTAGAAATGGCATAATTGGAACAAACAACTTAATGAATTTAATTAAACTGGAAGCTGGTGACTCGTGCTTCTTTACGGCCTTATCACGTTAAGGAAATCTTAACCATTCCATGAAAAAACTTGTAAATTACTTCAATCGGTGAAGGCGCAAAATTTTGTTTAAAAAAATATCGGAAAACATTACCCAGTGCATAGCCCAATAATTTGGGCTAGATTTGAGAAAAGAGGTGGCTGGGTACATGGTCCAATAAAGGACCATCTCAAATTGGCCATGGAACAACCCCTCGTTAACCTGGATGGCAAGTTCTTACCTTCAGCAAGCAAGAGACCAGTCGACAATTTTGTACACGAAAAATCCATATATAATTCGGAATAAACTTCAAAGTTCAAATTTCATTTAACAATTCAATGTAATGGCTGTAGGTTGAGGGATTTCATTTTCTGCCCTCTCACATCATTTTTTGTTTTGTTTCAAAAAGGCTACGTAAAAATGAAAAACCGGTTTCCCTTTAAGCCCAACAAATTCCAAGGGGCAATTACAATAGAATTTATTTTCCTTTCTTAAATAAGGCACAACAGATTTCTCCGTTTACCTTTTCACCAAAATGAATCTTATGGCATAAAAGTTTACGTGAAAGGATGCGTGCTTTTCTAGAGAAAGTGCTAATTCATTCAGAGGCAGCCTTCAGTAGCTCTTCCCATGTGGTCAATTTTTCTCTGGGTTTATTTCTCAAACTCCCTAGTCTCTTCTCTTCCTCGTCAATCCTTTCCCAAGCACTGAATTGTACAACTCTGACATTTCTGTTGTCCAGAATCTGGAGGAGTCCATCTCTTCCAGGTTTCGGCAAGCTGGCTGTTGATGCTAAGACTCCATGTTCAAGATCTTCTGAAACGCTTGCAACCTACCATTACAATGGTGCGTTTAGCAACCACATGTACCTCTTGGTAAGATGCTCAAACATTACAACCAACAAAGCTGTTCCTGGTCCTTAAAACAAACTTCAAAGTATCTGTTTGGGCAACATGAGAGAACTTACAGTTTCCTCGGCACAGTAAAGGTTCGTACCAATAATGCCTGTTGGTCCTCTTTTCAACCATCCACAGACATACAAGCCATTCTCAAGTAATGTAGGATCTCCTGAATTATCACTTAGAACTCGACCTTTAATATTAGGAACCACACCTGGAGAAATATAGCATGAGATTAGAAGTAAGCAAGCTTTTTTCTCTTTTCTCTTCACATTTGTTAAGAAAGACTTGAGCTGGCCACAGAAATTTTGTATAAGGTATATAGCTGATCGCACAAAGAAGTTGGAAATAATACTACTTAAGCTATTCTTTTGCTTTACCTTTTGGATTATCAAATGGCAAACCATCTACCGGCACTGATTTATAGCCAATACTCTTTAAAACAATCCTGCAAGAAGAACATGTTATTACACAGTACCATAACCCAGTTTACTTGAATTCAAACTTGAGGTTCCCGAAAGAGGGAAGAAGAAATTCTTCAATATGTCACAACTCGTTGTTTAACTAAGTGAGAAAGCAGGTCATATCACTATAAACAAGGGTCTTTTACTCATTCTAACCCAAACCATTAGCCCTTTGAACAAGCAATCAGCAAGCCACATGTCACATAATATTGAACAACAGGAAGTGGAATAAAAGATACTAAAAACATCTCCGCAAGCAAGTTCCTCAAAAGAGTTGAGCAAAACATCAACATTGTAGATGGAAATGTATATTAAAAGATAAAGCCAAGTATCCAGGGACGAGAAAAAACTGAAAAAGAAAGAAATTACCCACAAGAAAGATCTTCAAATTGTCCAGTACCCACGGCAATCTGTTTTCCAGGGCCAGTACCTACAAAATGAAGTTACAAAGGACCAAGTTACCAAACTATTTAATGGAATCATTTCAGTTGTGTTTTCACAGCCTTGAAAAGACCCATGAAGATGATCTCTCAATACTGAGTGGTTAATAAATTTGTATATGAGAGAGCTAGAAAGCATATATACTGCAAAAATTATGACAGAGAGCCAAAGAGAGTGAGATACCTTTTAGAGCTGTCTTCTCAAGGTGTACCCCAGAAACATATCCCATTTTGTCAAATGATTCTAGAAATCTAGCAGGCTGACGGTAGAAAACAAAATGAAGTTCACGTCGACCTGAACTAGGTTCGGAAGGTCCAGCAACGGCTGCCTTAGAGAGTAAATCATAAATCCTCCGGTGAATACGACTGTTTTTCATTTCTTCCTTTATAAAAGGACAACACGTAGATGGAGAAAACATAAATAGAAAGAACTAAAAATGATGAAGTAAAGGAAAAGGATAGGAGATATTCTTTTTACAATAATTATGCAAGAAGTGGCAAAAAAATGACCTAATAATGTCCCCTTGTGAACACCCAAATTTTAGAACAAGGAACTTTCAACTTGGAGACCTCAAGTTCAAACATTGGAAAGAAGGAAGGGCTCTGGGATGAAAAGGATACCTCTCATTGCATAGCCCAAGACCCACCCCCCCCCCCCAAAAAAAAAAAAAAAAAAACTAAAAATGGCAAATACCAACAATCATTATCATTCTTTGCGTTAGAAAGAACATGATGTACATTAGTTTCAAAAACTGGCAAGCATTAGAAGGTAAGATGTACCACATCTGTTGGGGTTATCTTCAAATCTGCTTCCTTTATGTGAATGCATAAATCTTTAATACCTGCCAAAAAAAGGGTTAAAACTTCTCTAAATTCTGGAGATTTAGGACAATATTGTACTCCGCTAACAGCATTTTCTGAAAGTATTAATAATCCCTAGACCTAAGATGGAATGCAGTAATTAGTCATATTGCAAATGATCATAAGTATGATATGATCGATTACAAACTACTCAGCATGGACTGTCAATAATGTTAATGGAGCATTGTGGTAACAGCAAAACTGCAACGGTCATACTAAGCTACAACTTATTGGCTAAAAAAAATAATAATAACTACAACTTTAAGAACTCCACGTCCCAAACAAACTTCAGATTGACAAATATTCCTTAGTCTCCACGCAAAAGTGCCAATACCATCAATTCAAAGAGGATGCCAAACAGCATATCCTTATTTAAACATTCTAGATACTGTGATTAAGAATAAAAAAGCATCCCCAGACTCTTAGGAATTACCAAGAACTTCCCGGAGCTCCTTTGCAGTACAAGCTGCTTGGACTGGTCCACGTCTTCCAACCATATATACTTTCCTGTAACAGTAGTCAGTTTAAAGATCTGATAAATGGCTAACAGATTTATGCAATTACTTTAAAGGAAGATGAGAAGAAACCTTATAAAGCTTTGCTCCAAAGCAGTCAAAGCATAGCTGGCAATATCTGTGGTTGCCAGTTCAGATGTTGGTCGTAGAAGGATACGAGCGACATCAAGAGCTACATTTCCCTGAAAAATAAATACATCATACCTACAGCTATCTATACTCTATCACACATATCAGGGATCACATCCATCCACAACAGTGCAAAATGGAAAAGCATTGAAAATAATGGATTTGCATTGCTGTGTGAACAGACACCAGCCTAGCTGGCATCCCTGCAAAGCACGAAACTATTCAAACTGCACTATGCTAATACTGCCAAATATGACATGAAGGCCCACATGTGAAGCTACAAAGAGTCTTCATTTCACTCATGGTTGAAGAAAAAATTTACAAATTAACAAACCAGTCATTTCCAGGGAGCCAAAATTAGAAAGTTGCATAAATCTTACACGTAGAATTCATCCTCAGCAGATAATAAGACATCTAGAGCAGCCTTGAACAACAGTCACTATTAGAGAGTTTTGGATATAACTTACCAAAATATTTAATTTGTTTCCTAACCCAAATCTTGATCTCTGTTCATATCATTAATATGATTGCATATATAGGAGTCATAACTTCTGATTATTTTCATTGAATATATCCAGTGAAAGCCTTCAAGGCATACCTGAACATGGAATGACTGCAGAAATCTCATTTGATGAAAACTTGAAATCAATCTGCCACTGGCCAAATCCTCTATAACAATAGCCCTTAATCTTAACTAATGCCTCACAAATCCTTTTTGCGTGTCATTGATTCCCCGTGAATTGAGACTATACTCTATCCAACTGGACTTGAATAACTACTCCCGAATTTTGTTACTTAAATGAGAATAAAAATCTTAAAATGACCAGCCCAAGTGTTGTCATAACGCTTTCAAGCTAACTTCATAGCAATTTTAATAAAAGAAAAATAAAAAAAAAAGAAGTACCTGACCAAGTATAACAGCCGTATCAGTGCTCTTCAAGTCAGGGTTCAGGTTTCTTCCATCAGGGTGCCCATTATACCACCAAACAAACTCTCTAGCTGAATGTACCCCTTTCAGATCCTATATAAAAAATTTACATCAAAAAGTTTATGAGCAAGAACCATTACGGCTTCATTTAAAAAAAAAATACAATTTCTCAGAGACACAAAATCATTAAACAATTAACCATTCAACTGTATCAAGAAAACTCTAAATTTCCATTGAACATACTTCCCCTGGAATGCCTAGAACTCTATCACTTTCCGCGCCATAAGCCAGCACCACCTGCTCAATTAAATTCACTATTCACTAAATTAAGGAACAAAAAAAGATTAATTGCTGCAGCCTAAAAGAAAAATTCAGTACTCTAAAATCTTACAACGTGGTAAAGCTCCCGAAGCTCCGCGAGAGAAACGGAAGATCCAAGAGCGATATTCCCTAAAAACGAGCACCCCCCATTTTGCGCGACCCGAGAGAATTGGTTAATCACATTCTGTTGCAACCATTCTACCAAAACTCAGTTTAAATAAGAAAGTTATTCTACACCCCCCCCCCCCCAAAAAAAGGGCCACTTAGAGAAAAAAGAAAAAGAACGAACCTTAGTTTCAGGATGATCAGGTGCAACGCCGGAGCGTACCAATCCATAGGGCGTAGGTAATCGGTCGATGATGTCAACTTGTGATCCTTGATGCGCCTTCAACATCTGGTGATTTAGCTCAAATCAGAAAAAATTAACTAAATTAAATTCAATTAAGCTTACTTAGAATGCGTATAATTTAGTGATAGCAAGTTGAATACCTTTTCGGCGGTGTAGAAGCCGGCGGGACCGCTTCCAACGATGCAAACACGTAATGGATGAGGAGAAAGGCTCCAAAAGCTTCGTGACAGAAATCTTCTTGATCCAAAAATTGCCATTTTTTATTGTTATTTCTTTAAAAAAAAAAAAAAAAAAAAAGAGTAGAAATTGAAAATGGAAATGGAGGTTTTAAGTGAGGTTTTGAGAGAGAGCTGTACGGCTCTAGGTTTTCAAACTTCATGATCAGGACCGGGGAAAGAAAGAGCTCCGACCTGGGTTTGATGGTCCGATGTTAGAATTGGGTTTTTCTTTTGATTTTGGGTCAACTTGAATGGATCTATGGGTTTTAGACCAGCCTCTCATGGCCCACTGAAATTGGTCCAGGTTTTTCTTTTTTCTAAAAGAAACCGCACAATGAATTTATTACAGAAAAAGCTTAAGGTTTAATTATAAAAAATAATAATAAATATTTTTATTTACAATATTCAAATCAAATATTAAAATCTACTACCATTTATGAAACTTTAGTTTTTATATTTTTCAATTATTTAAAATAAATAAAACTACTGACTAGTCTTATAATAATCTAACAAAACACTTCCAACTTCTTTCAAAACTATAATTAAATTTGCATAAAATTATATATGTGAATTCATAATTAATATATATTTTCTTTAAAAATGAAAAAGAAAATGCATCCTATGGTGAAAAATAGCTTCTAATTATATAATTCTAAATATATAAAGTCAAAATAGATTCAAATGTAAATAATGACATCTTGTATCAAATTGGACTAATAATACATATTTATGTCACGAATATAATAATATACAAGAAACTTTCACATGTTAAGATATTGTATGGTCTTACAAAAAAAAAAAAAAGAAGTAGTAACATCATTATTTGAATAGTTAGAGATTAATTAATTAAAATGTATATCCTTTTTTTTTATATTAAAATCATGAATAACTTTTTAATTATAATAAAATTTTAATGTAATATTTGGATTGTAAACAATTTTAATGTATTACATAAACTAAAAATTTATTAAAAAAATAATATTTATTTCTAACATAGTTAACTTCAAATAATATCATATTAGTTAATTAAATAATTATTTAAATATTATATTAATTAATAAATTTATAATTCAAATATCATATTAAAAATTTTATAAATTTAAAATCAAATTAAATATTTTATTATAATAAAAAAATGATTCATCATATATATATATATATTTTTTAAATGCTTTTCCCTCTCAAATGAAATGAGTCGGTATGTTTCTCTGTCTCAACTCTTTATAAAGTTATCGAATCATAATTGTGGCTTAGAATTATATCTAACTTGGATTAACTTTGTCGGTCTTACATGACCAAATTATTATTAAACTTTGACAAAAAGGAAATATATAATATAATTGAGAACCTCTGTGGTGTATGCAATTTTCTTTCCCGCCATTTTTCCTTTTATCAGACCTTTTATAATAAACTTATAATTTTTTTTTCTTTTCATTTGTTACAAATTTTTATATATATTAAAAAAATAGAAATCAACTTACATTAATATAATTTTAATTTTTTTAAATCATTAGATTAAAATTATTAAATTAAAAATATTATTTTAATTCAAATAAATCATAAATTTAATTTTTATTAAAAAATATAAAAAATTATATAAAAATTATACTAATATAAGTACATATTTTATCCATAAATAACCTATGAGCAGAGGAAATAGGTGACGCAAGGATCAAAGGACAAATTGTAAAAACGGGTGTCAGATCCCAAAAACGAATAATCATGGCTGTAATCTAATAATCTATCTTTAGAGATTAAAATATATATATATAGTAGTACTACTTTTTTTTTTTTTAATTTCCAACAAAATCTTAATCTTATTTCAACAATCTTATTAGATTTTTTTTTAAATTAATTTGAAATTTTACAAAAAAGATAATTCTTTGAATCTAAAGCCAACTTTTATAAACTCAAATGTAATAGCAAATCAATCTTTAAAAATACGTTAGTGAAAGGTAAGATTTCATCTCCAAATGTTGTATTTAGCGTCAAGAAGTTTTAACTTCGAGTCTTTTAACTCTGTAATACTAACTCAATGAGTCACTTGAAAGTATTAGTATAGATCTAAAACCAACTTTTGGGACTTAATTTTTACACAAAACTAAATTTTAAAGCCTCAGCCTTCATTTTTACCAATTAAGGACTCAAAGTTCAAAAATTTTCTAGCATTTTCTATTCTATTTAATAATTTTTACAATATCTATTATTTTTTTGTAACAAATACATTTTTATTTAACAACAAAATCTCATTATTTTAGGTTCATTATCTTTATTTGTAATTTTTCTTTCTCCAACAAACTTTTCACCTTTTCCCATGCATCCAACTTACGGATTTAAAATTTGAGTAGTCTTTCAAGTCAAGCATGTTTGTAATGATAATAAAGACATAGTTACCAACGGTTAATGATCGATCGATCAGACTGATTAAACTTATGGCTTGTTCGATATCATGAGGTGTATCGAGACTCCATTGAACTTCGGTTGATCTAAGCCAGAAGCAAACCTCCATCAAGATAAACCTTCCCTTCTTTAAAATTTTGATTCTTTGATTTGTACAGGTGAATAATGAATTTTTAAATTTTGGTTTTTTGTAATAATAAATTTCCTTGAGGCCGATGAAGCTCCTAACAAAGGTGAATCGGGCCCATTTTATAAAGAATGTCCCTAGCCATAGCCTATAGGTGAGGCTCCAGGGTTGTAAATGAAAAAAAGCCAACCAAACCAAACCCATTTCAATGGGTGGGACTCACGGTTCGGGCCACAAATTGACATGGGTTCGACATGTCATTGCTGATGTCAGGGCGACGTCAGCATGCAGACAAAAATTAAAAACTAAACAAATCCAAATAAAAACAATTAAAACGAAAAGAGAAAGTGAAATTATTACAGGTGGGCCCAGCTTTTGATTTTGGCGATAATACAAAAACAACATTAAAAAAAAAAAAAGGAGGAAACGAAGAGGCAGAAGCTGTCATAGTCGGCGTCCAGGGATAGATTTCTCCTTTTAGATCTGAGAGAAGGGAGGCAAAGGCGGGCCGAAGTGGGCCTAAGAAGGGGCCCACCTCAATGGCCAGGCAGTACACTCCAAAAACTTTAAGTCCCTTTCAAACAAGTAAAGTCCAAACAAAAAGAAAGAGTTCTATTTGTATTATCCTACTCGCAGACCCCTAACTTTGGGCCCACAAACCGCCTCTCTCTGACTTCTTTAAAATTAAAAAACCAAAGGTCAATCTTTAAATTTCTATCCCTCTCAATTAATTTTTTTGCATAATTAACCATCCTAATTTGCATATATTTTAAAGGGGTCCAATAGTCTGATCCAAATCCATTCTAATTTTGCGATATAAAAAATACCCGTTCCGCCTCAAAAATATTCCAGTTATGCCTATCAATTAGATAAACTCTATAATTAAGTTTCATCTAATGTTAGATACTGAGTAAATTTATGAGAGAGGATAAATTGAAAAAGATTATTCTTGTTATATAATAATTCAATGGATGGATATAAAAATTAGGATAAAAAGAATTTAATTGACAGGCTAGCTAATATCAATCGACATTAGAATGTCGACTCCTATATTTTCGCTTGGCTTGATTATAAAAGTCTAAAGACTTGCATAAATCTAATTTCACAAACTTGATTTATACGAATGAATTGACCTAACAAGTTGACTCTAAGTCCTAAGCTTGGATTATTGAGTTTTTCCAAGTGCCCCCAAGATGTCAACTTTCATTTGATTACTTTAGTTGTATTATTTTAAATCTTCACCAACAAACCATCAATTTGGCAAACAAGACTAAATTAAATTCTCTCTAACCAATTTCTTCTCAATTCCAAATAAATCAACATAAAGATTTGAGATTTAATCTTCTTTTTTATTTATTTATACAATTATTTTTAAACTATAATATTTAATATATATGATTTAAATTTTAATATTTATAATTTTTTCTTTTATTTTCGAATTATGACCTTATTTTAAAAAAATTAACACCCAAACTGCTCATTATTAATAATCTACCTTATATTTTGGATTTGTGAAGTATACTTCCTCATTATCATTACTAAAATAATACTAGTAAAAATCTTTATTTTTCTTTCTTTTTTTGTATAGATTGGTGATGTGGTTACAAAAATTTTCACACATACGTACATATATATATATAGTAAAAATCCAATGTAGCTCTTATTATTATTATTATTGAATTAAAATTATTAAATTTAAAAATATTCTTTTGATTAAAATAAATCATAAATTTAATTTTGATATAAGGATTCAAAAAAAATGTAAAAGTTATATAATGTATGTTAATCATTCCTCCCTATATATCTTAGTCAATAGAGACTCGAAAAAAGCTATTGACATGTTATACATTGGCTTTTTTTTTATTTTTTCTAGAATATATATTTAACAAACTTGTAATATAAGCATAAATATTATATTATCCTTAATGATGCTACAATAAAATAAAACTTAACATCATTACACAAAACCATTAACATAATTATGAACTAGAAGAAAACTAAAATTGAGTATTTGACTAATCCCATTTTTATTTTATGCCAATTTAGTGGACAACCTCATCCAATTGAATTCAGACCTTTGTTTTTTCCTTTTCTAGTTGTACATGAATATACACCTTTTATTTTAGGTCAAATTAAACATGAATCTAAGTTGACATGCTTTTATTTTTAAGTGATCCAAAAACAAAAGGCAACCTTAGTTAATGCTGGGCAGAGAATCACTTTTTCTTTTTTGAAGTACAAATATACGGAGATTTGTCGATTTATATTAAAAAATATTTTTTTCTTATTTCATAAATCTCATTTATGTTATTTAAAATTTAAATTCAAATCTTTTAATTTTAAAATTGAAGCTCGAGCTTTTTAAGCTTTTAATATTAAATTAAGGTAGCCAAGCAATTTGCTTTTTCATCATCTCATTTTTACTTTAAAAAAAATTACACATAAGGCTTAATTTACATGTAACATGATGCGAGTAACTTTAAAAATAAATAGGAATACATAGATTTACATGCTTAGTTTACACGTGTGGTGGCATGTGGGCCACTGACCAATCTCAGTTCATGGTTCGTCCGCTAGCGCCTTGGACTCGAGCAGGGCGGTAAAGTTCGGTTTGATTAATGGGCTGTCAGTCACGTGATCTGCCGTGGGAGGTAAATTCCCTTTTTCGCGTGCGTACTTCGCTTGGCTCTATGTGCTTAAACTTGAGTGATTGTCTATCGTCTGATCTAATGACATTATTTTGAATTGTCCCACACGCTCAGATAAATCATTAAACGATAAAAGGACAGTCTGGTGGTGGGGATTGGGACCCCTCTTCTGAAATATCCTTTCTTTACCGTTAACTTGCGATCAGCATATTCTCCCCCCCCCCCCCCCCCCACCCCTATTTATGAAAGATTTATTCTTGTTGGGAAGAGGAATATGGTTTTGGTTTTATTATTATTAGTATTTTTGTAATGAGACAAATTTTGTGAGACTACACTTCATGTTTTTCACTAAAAGACTTCAAATAGATAAAACTTGTGCATCAATTATTGTGTAATCGACTTCAAATAAATAAAACTCATGCATTAATTATTGTGCAATCTGTTAATAAAATATTAAAATTTAAATTTAAATAATTATAATTCAATTATTGACAGCTAATTAATATCATTGGGAATCTTAAATCAAATTATGATATATAAATTCATAGTTTTTATAAATCATTGTTTTTAATTTTAATATAAATTAACTCTTGTGCAATTTTATTCTTTATATAGTATCATTGACTATATTGTTGTCACGCCACCCTTTACCTCCCCCCTTTTTTAATATGTCACTGATTAACCAGTCATGGAGAATTATAATTAACTTCTTTTTTTTTTGGATAAATGGAGAATTATAACTTCGTTTTATATCCTCACTATTTTTTACTAGAAAAAAAAGAGAATTAAAGCAGTACTCTTTGTAAACAAAAAAATAATAATAAAACATTGCCCTCTGAACGAGAAATACATATACTAACCTATAAATTAATTAGTTATATCTAATTTACTAACACATGAAGCATGATCATGTCAGGCATTGCTATATCTTTTTTTTTTACCATTATTTAAAGTTGTTAAATCGATATTATTATAGAGAATCAAAGATACAGCTGTTCGTTACAATGAAATTGGTATGGTTACTAACTTACTATGGCAGTAAAATTAAGCAGAAATTAAATGTTTTTTTCTAAATAAGTTAATGAAAATGATTTGAAAAAATACTTGGTGCAATTGGTTGAAATTAATTAATGTTCTGTTTTTTCTCTCTCTTGCCGCTAGGCTCTACCCCTTTGACTTTTGAAATTCAGCAGACATACTTTTGACACATGGAAGCTAGAAAAAGCTAATGTAGAAATATTAACCACTTGTTAATTATTTTATATAGAATAAAAAATAATATATTTGTTTTATTTCTGGTATTAAAAAACAATATAAGTGACTGAGTGGAGAGAAAAACAGCAAAGTGGGAATTATTTTTTCCCATATGATATATAAGAAGACAAAAGAATAAGGATTAAAATAAAAAAAAGCTTGGTGTGAGAGGGTATTGGGATCTGTATTTTAGTTGGATATAAGAAAAAGAAAGGAAGAAATCTAAATAATTATTTCATAATGAGAGTGATTGATTGAATTTTTTATACTCTGCTGGGATATGCTTCTTCCAATATTGTCTGCCAACATTATTCCTTTTATAAATTTTATATTTTATGTTATTTTAAATTTGCTTTATGAAATTTAATATTTGATTAAAACAAAGATGCCTTAGGAAAGTTTGTGCAAAATTAAAAACTAGAAGCATATATTATTATATGCAAAAATTAGAATTACTTGGAAGGTGAACCTAAGAAAAAGGCAAGAAAGGGGAAGAAAATTATGGGAAAGATTTGATGAATTTTAATCATAAAAAAAAAAAAAAGTCTGAAAGATTTTGGTTGGATGCTTTTAAATGCGTGCACGCCAAGCCAAAAAAGCACAAAGATGAACATAGTTTCAATCTAAAAAATGCATCTTCAATCTTGGGTTGACACTTGAGAAAATTCTCAGTCAATATAAATCGTTTATTGATGATCAAATAATTAATTAATAGTTTTTTTCTTGCCATTTATTAATTTTTTTATTAATTAGTTAACAATATATGCAATTTGATTATCAATGCTTTACAATATTTGTTTGGTGAATTCTTCATTAGTTAAAATGGACTTGATGTTGATATGGCCAGGGAATGATCTATCGATGTTTTTTTTAGGACATTAATGATTCTGTGTTCACAAAAATGCAACATTCTTAATAATTCCGAAATGTTGCACTGACAGCATGCAGTTGGGCAATAAACTTTTTTTTTTTTTTCATTTAGTAGGAGATTTGGCTACAGCATAAAAAAAAAAAAGAGTTAATTATTAGCAATAAGCATGATGTCTATGATTAAATTGGGTGAATCACATTCAAAAGAAGAAAAAAAAGAGAACTACTAAAGTTTAAGTCATTAGTCACAAGCTATAAAAATGGAAAAGAAAAAGAAGAGGGAATTTTCATGGTCTAAAATAGAGTTTTATCCCAAAATTTTAAAAGTGACGTTACAGGAAATTGGACTGTTTTTTATTACTTCTATCGCAACGTTTCATTAAAAAAATACCTCGAGCTTCCATACTTTTCAATTTTAACAGTGATTATATAGCCATTTCATACTTTGCACGACAACGATAAACAGACAAAACATGACAGGTAAAGAAGATTTGTTCTTGTTTATTGCCACCAACTCTAGATATTTGCTGATTTTTAAACACTAAAAAAATCTGCCCCTTTGATTTTCAAATGAAAATGAAGTGTCTTTTCTTTTCTTTTCCTTTTTTTTTTTTAAACATGATTAATGCGTAAACAAACATTATGGGGAAAAATTTCAAGGAAAATTTCATGCAACTTTTTATTCTTTTTTTAATATATAGGAGTAACATGCTTTCTCCATGGCTTAGGGAAGTGGAAAACTTTCATAGAATGGCTGTTTGGATCAAATAGATCTAGTTGATCATCAGGGAGTTGATACGAAAAAAATAATTTATTAAAAATTTGAATTTAGATTTAGCAAATTTCAATAGAAATTAGATGTGAACAATTGTTTCTTAATTTTTAATACTTTTCAATTAAAGAGAAATCGAACTAATTTATATAACTTCTTTTTCCTATCACGTTTCTCTCCTATTGTTTACTTTCTTTTTCCCTACCATCCTACGCATTTATCAACTAAACACACTCATAAAAGGCCTTTGAGTTAAGGATGAGAACAAGCCCGCTTATCCCATTAAGCTAGCATATACATTTATATATTAATTTAAGAAAGAAAGATTTGAATTTAACTCTTCAAACAAATATATAATTAATCATGCATGCACTCTATTTTTATATGTCTAGGTTAGTAAATATTTCGTTACAAATTCAAATTTTCAAATATTTAACCTCAATTTGCACTAGCTACAGCTTTGCCCACCTCAAGTTCCCTTACCTTTCAAATACAAATTTTCAGTGCAATTCTCACGCTGGTGAACTTTAAAGTAGGCAAGTGGATTTCATTTCATCCACCAACATAAAACAAAACAAAAAAGAAATTGTATATATTTATGTTATACGGTGTATCTATTAAGTCTTGGGTTACCTTTATATATTCAAACTGAATTTCTCTACTTATATATAATTAATTGATTTTAGATTGAACATTTAAAATTATATTAGAATCCGTATTTATTCTATTCTCATGCCTGAATTTGTTATACTTTCATACCATATACCTTTGTTGGGTTTATCATGTGATAATCTTGTCTAGACATGATGAGGCATGTTAATTGGAGTTATATATTCCACATCTATTAAGTCTTAACTACATATGATCTTATAGCCAATTAATTTTAGAGTGGATGTTCAACAGTTTATACATCATACTTTAGCGCCTAGCTATGTTGTTTGTCTAAATTTATTTTTAACCCCTAGCTAATTACAATTAGGTGAAAAACCTACCAAACTAATTATAGCATTCCTCCATTTTAAAATAAGAAATGAAGACGAGGGTTTTAGGGTACACGGGCATATATAAAACAAGCCGTCTTGGGATCACAAACAAGAATTATGGCTTTAATTAATCCAAATTTATTGGTTGTATAAAAGTATGTGAACGAGGAATCCACTGATGAAATCATGAAACAAACAAAAAAAAAAAAAAAACGCAAGCTTTGATTGGGTATTCGAGTTGGAAGGAAACGACATGGCCAAGGGGGGTTTGAACTTTGAAACATTAATTGTCGATTTCGATAGTCAGGGATTATAATAGATATTACTGCGGAAACAACAAGCTGCAGCAGCAAGTCATGCCAATTCAATGGTGTCGGTATATCATTCTTTCTTAGATTTTGTTTTGGTGTAACGACAATTAGATGATTCAAAACCCATCATGCTTAATTTGCCTAATTAACATTAATTTAGCTTGACCGTGATGAGGCATGAATTTTGTTGTTTCTCGAGGAAGAATTTCAATTAAATAAAGTCGTATATACCAGGTGCTATATTAACTAATTAATTAATTTATTAAACAAATCCTCATTCATTCATTTTTATTATTTTTTATTCTTTCGAGCTTAAGATTTTTACTTATTAGTTAATCCTCCGGCCTCCACTCTAATTACTTGAGTTAAACCCAAATAATTCATTCCCTTTTACTACTAATATATATATATATATATATATAGTTATAGTTATATCCCTCTTACTAGGGAAAAAATCTATAGTTTGAAAATAATTTAAAGTTATAACATAAAACTATTAAAAGAATGAATCTATGAACTTAATGCAATTGGTTCATGTAATTACCTTTAAAAGATAATTTTCAATAAATTAATTTGAGATTCAAATCCTAAAATCTAACTCCTATTTTTATCCACAAATTACAATCTCTTTAAAAAAAAGGATTAATTAATATTAAATTTTATTATATAGTTGACTTAATGAATTGTAAAAAATGAACGTTCGAAATTCAAATACTCTAGTTAAGTATCAATTTAAAAGGAATGCTACTTAAGTTTCACTTAAGTGGTAAGGTGGGATTTGGATAGAACTTAATGTAATTCTTATTCTTGTATTAAAAAAAAAAAAGTTTTAGGAGGAATGAGGTTAATCAATCAAAGCATACATTAACCAATTTGAACTCCATCCTAATATAAAAAATGGAAGTAGATGGAATGAACAAAAAGTGAAAATGGAAAAAGAAGAGAATATAAGGGAAGGAAGAAGAAGACAGGAGAGAGGTGTTCGCTCCATTCTTTGTTATTATTATTATTATTTTTTTGTTCCAGCCATTCGTTGTTATTTGGTTGGAGGAAGGTGGAATAGGGACAAGCAGCATAAAATAGGAAAAGGGGGGGGGGGTGTTAAAAAAAATTGAGGTACCTAGAAAAAGACATGGTGACCCCGACAAAGATTTTGGCAGTACGGACAAAACCTATCCATGTTCCCTATCCCTTATAAAATCCTCCCCAAAAACAATATTGTTTTATGTTCCTAAATAGCTTAATTGTCAGATTAGCTCGGGATTTAAGGGGCTACAACGTTGAAATGCGGTTCAAGGGAATATTTGTCATGGAATAATCCCACGAATTAATTGGGAGATATTCGGTGCAACAATAATGAGTATTTTCAATGTTTTATTTTTGAAAAAAAATCTCATAAATCTCCTATACTATACTTAAATCATATATTTAAAATTAGTACAAAAAATATATATATTTTAAATCTGTTGAATATTATTTAATTTTTGTAAGTTGTTTTACATACATTCCATTTAGGGCATGCTAACCAAAAAAAAATTATAAATTCAAAGAGAAGAAGCTAATTATTGTCCTTTCAACATACTAGCTTGCAAGACCATTTTTACTACAAAACACAATAAAAATGGAGTACTATTTTTTTTTTTTTTTTTTACTTCATGGTGTTATTAAAATATATATAATTAGTATTTAAACATTTGATTTAGTAATTGTTACTAATTAAAATAGGGATGGGTTTTTTCTTTAAAATTAAATTTACAGTAAAAATAAATAAAAGTACTAATGTTTTTTGACCATTGGAAAAAATTTTGAAATTGAATTTTGTTTTACATAAAAACAAGGTGAGAGATGAAAGAGAGTAGCGGTATTAAAAACCCAAAAAAGAATGGCACCTCAAGTAACAAACTAAAACTACAGAGAAAAATGTTGGATGTAACCAAAAAAACAAAAAACAAATGCTGGATAAAATATTATTGATCTTGGAAATGGTAATCATTCCCTGGAAGACCTGAGGTTAGGAATCTCCAAACCCTAGGTTTTGACCTCTTGAAAACCGTGGCCTCTCTGTCCTCTCACGGGCTGCTCACCATCCTTTTTCAATTTTGTTTTAAAAAAAATAATAACAAAAACTTAATAATTAATACTTAATCCAAACACAAACCTTACCCTTATTTTCCATTTTTCCATCATCCTGACGTCAGTCACTAACACTGCCTCCAAAAATTCTACTACTGTTATCTTTAATCAAACGCAAAATTATAGTATTACTATTTATTCTTGCATAAAATCAATTAAATTAGGGTTCTTATTTTTATAAAATTAATGAATAATAATTGCTACCCTCTAAATTAAGTAGTATAATTTGAAAACCATTTCATAGCTAGCTGGAAATTATCTAGTAATATATATATATATATATGGATGTAACCTCACAATTAAGGAAACCCCTATACTAAGACAAGGACAAATCCAATCTTTAATTTCAATTAAGAAATCATACTTTCTCGTACTCACACCAAGGGTTGTGATGTGAAGCTTAGCTACCTAGATATATATGAAACCACTACACCCATCAAAATAATTGTGAGTCCATACATATCCACTAATAATATATAGCTGATCAACTAAGTTTCCTCATCACTCAAGTTTTTAATAATTGGAGAATAATATAAATATAATTCTATTTATTAGGTCATCCTAAAAGATACTCGTCAATTAAGTATATAAATGTAATTATATATTTCTTTTCAATTGTGATTAATTTCTTCAAATGTTTGTGAAATATCACTTTTTATTTTTATTGGTGTGTTTCTCTGTAATATATTATAAAAAGTTAATAGAATTAACTCAGGAATTGATTCTAGCCCATTTATAAGTTTGGAAAAAAATTGAGCACCCAAAAAGAAATAAAAACCCAATTTCATGAACTAAGTAGTACAATTAGTAGAGTGAAATTAAACATGAGTATAGATATATGTGATGAAAAAAATGGTTATGTCAAAAGTTACAGTAGCAAGGTTAATTCTTTTGCTTTTTGTGTTTGTTTGTTTTGTTATTTAATAATTAGAAATTGAGAATTGCCTCCACCTTTTCTGTCCCACTTTGAGATAAAGCAAAAGCAGGGAAAAAGCAAGAAAGAAAAAGAAAAACATAAAAGAAAGGAAGAAAGAAAAAGGCAAAGCAATAAAAAAAAAAAGAAATGAAAGAGAGAAAAAACAAAGCTTCTCAAAACCTCCATGATTCAAATTCTCTCAAGGAATAGGACTTGAGGGTGTCTTCTCTCTTCCCTCTACTTAAACCAGAGTAGGAATACCTCTCAAAATTTCTACAAAGACTTGTTTGGGAGCTAGCTTCAAGGAGAAAAAAAAGAAGGGGAAAGAGAAAGTGAAAGTGAAACGAAAACAAGGAGGAAAAAACAAAGTTTTAAGTGTTCGCTACCATCATCATCAAATTAGTTTTTGGAAGGGAAGGCCATGAACCGAGGAGTGTTGCAGAGCTCACCAGTGCAGCAGATGATGGCCGGAAACCCTAACTGGTGGAGCATCAACAGCATGCGTCCACCAACTCATCAACAAGCACCGTCTCCTTTCTTGCCTTCTCCTCCTACTACTTTCTTCCCTCAATTCATACCCACTTCTTCTTCTTCCTCCTCTTCTTCACTTTCTATTCCTTCTTGGCATGATAACCAGGATCAGCTTCCTGAGTCACTGAGTCAACTACTATTGTAACTCTCTCTCTCTACGCTTTTCTGTCTCTCGTGTATAGGCTTTAGATTAACAAAGCTTGAACTTTGATTCAATACTTAAGTATAATATTTATACATATATATACGATGCATGTTTTGAGATTCGATCTTTAAAATTGATTTTCATGTGAGCTTGATAAAAGACAGACAGTTAACTGTGTTAATTTATGTTACATGTGTTATTTCTAGGGGAGGATTGATGGGAGAAGAAGAAAAGGGTGGTATAGGCCAGTTTCAAGTTCAACCCAAGAAGTGGGAGAACTGGGAGGAACAAGCATTACAACAAGCCTCAAATGTTAATTCTATTGTGGATGTGAAGCAAGAAGACTCTACAAGCAGCTATGTGTATGGACATGCAAATGAAGATTTTCATCAGGCAACTAAACCAGCTTGGTCTCATCAAATAATGGCTCCAGCTTCATCCCCCAAGTCCTGTGTAACAAGTTTCAGCAGTAACATGTTGGATTTTTCGGGAAACAAATCTGATTTAAGGCAGCCACCCCCAGATCGGTCTTCTGAGGTAAAAGGGGACAAAAAAAGAAAATTGAATAAAAATTTTTAACACATTTTAGGGTTTCCTGATTCATTTGAAGTTATATCAAATTCGTGATCTATATATTTATAGATTAATGAATTATATATACCCGGAATTTGATCTATTATTCTACTTTGATAAAGTAGTACAACTGATGGTTGATATGAACAGTGTTTTTATCAAGGTTAGTTGGCTGAATGTCTTGATCTAGGCCATGAACGGGTTTTTTTTTTAACTAACCGTCTCTGATTTATCAGATTGCTGTCCAATCAGAATTCTCGTCCTCAGTCCTTAGTCCTTACTTTCTTTATTTTTTATTTTTCTGTAGTGTAACAGCACTGCCACTGGTGGGGCATTTAAGAAAGCTAGGGTTCAACCTTCTGCAGCCCACTCTACCTTCAAGGTAACGTACAATACAAAGAAAAAAAAAAAAAACCCAAGTAAAAAATTTACCTAACCCGTTCAACCTTCTCTTTCACTCTCTTTCCTACTCACCACATAAACACAAATTGCACGCACACTTATACCAGATACCCACAACCAGAAAACACACACATTTGCGCTGGTCAAGTACTGTTGTCCTTCTTGATTGTCCATTTCTTCACGGGTGACGATTCTTTGGCCTTGCTATATATCTCTCATATATATATTAAAAAAAATACAATGTAAGTGAAAAGTAGTTAATCATCGGCTTATTTTTCTGATTTTACAAATTTATTTATATATACCAGGTGAGGAAGGAAAAATTAGGAGACAGAATTACAGCACTTCACCAACTTGTTTCTCCATTCGGGAAGGTAATTAAAGCTTTAATCAATGAAGTTAACAAGGCTCAAATATTTAGATCTTTTGCAGAATGGAAATTAAAGGAATAAAAACATTTATATTCTTTATGTAGAAAACCCATAAAGAAGGTCTTTTTCCAAGGATGAAAGCTTTCTTTCTTCTTCCTTTTTTTTCTTTAGTTAAGCATTTGAAAAAGGGAATCCTAAATATGACTTTGGAGGGTTTTGGTGTGGTATTTTTCTCTTTTGCAGACTGACACAGCCTCTGTCTTGTTAGAGGCTATTGGGTACATCAGATTCCTTCAGAGTCAAATTGAGGTGATATTTCTTCCTTCCTTCCTCCCTTTTCTTTTTGCAAACAACCATGAGCCAGTGATGGCACACACTGTTTGAAGTCTCAGCCTCCCAATGTTTCCTTTTAACATTTCTTTGTTTATTGAAGTACCTAAATATTATTCCTTCTCTTATACATGTATATCCCCCTTGAATATAGGCTCTCAGCTTACCGTACTTGGGCCGTGGATCAGGAAACATGAGGCAGCAACAGTCTGTAAGAAAACTATATCAGTATCCTTTCCCAAAAATATGAAATAAAGACAAGGATCTCTCTATGTCTCTCTGCATGTGGAATTGTGAATATATGCATGTGCATGAGAATAAATTTTTATGAATAATGTGGTATTAATTGATTAATGATTACTATAAATCTTTTGTTTAGGTTCAAGGGGAGAGAAATTGTATATTTCCTGAAGACCCTGGTCAGGTAGTAAGCTTTATTGGATCCATTACCTCAAATTAACTCGGGGGGAGGGAACTTGAATTTGGAAAAGCTGTACCTTTTTACTGTGTTTTTTTTTCCCCTTAAAACCAATAAAGATAGTGTTCAAAGAACAATGTTCTCAGCTTTATTGCTGGCTTTACTCTTTATTAATATCAATTCATTTGCATTTTGAAATAATTAATTAAGGTCATCTAAACAAATGGAAAAAAATGATAGGCTTAGTTTGACAAATGAATTAAAATGGTAATACTTTTTTGCGCAGCTGTTGAATGAAAATTCCTTGAAGAGGAAAAGTGGCCCTGATCAGCGGGTAGCTTCTTCTTTCAATTTTTTTTTTTTTTTACATGCATGATATATCAAATGGAAATAATAAATTTTTTTTTCCATTTTCTTTTCAAAGGATTGTCATGAAGAACCAAAGAAGGACCTCAGGAGTAGAGGGCTATGCTTGGTTCCAGTGTCGTGCACACTTCAAGTTGGGAGTGACAATGGAGCTGATTACTGGGCTCCTGCTCTGGGCGGTGGATTCCGATAAAAAGGTTATTAGATCTGTTGGAAAGGGTAGCTGTAGCACACTTAAAAAGATTAAAAAAATAGTAGAAGATCAGAAGCAGCTTCACCAAAACGATATAACATCATGAGCAGTCACTCTGCTAAAAAGTTCAAAGGCTGATTGCTCATGATGCTATACAAATATTCTTTCTTTGGACTATTTCTAGCTGATGTGTGCTAAGCTGTAGCTGGCCTGGTGATTTGGAAGAACTACCTCGATATCTCTAATTTACTACTAAGATTTAAGCTTAATGATCTCTATTTTTCTTTCTTTCATTACGTTATTAGCTGCTTGCTACACTATTTGCTTAATTTTATGCATATCCAGTCGTAATTAATCAGTTTGATGATGCATTGACTGAGATTGGCAGCATTCTTGAATCACCCAATATCTTGAGCAATATTACAGTATCTACTATATGTTATACAATATTTGATATTTAAATTAACACACACACAGATATATATATATATATATATATATATCATACACAGTTAATGAAATTTAAAAACTCTATAAATGACATTAAATGATAGACACATACCTTTGTAGAATATAATAAGAAAAATGATGCATGATAATTTTTCTAACTCCACTTGCAAAGATTCAAAACTTGATCGATGGTGATGTAAGAAATAATGATCTTATATATTTTCTTCTTTAAATTAGTTTTAAGATTTACTTTTTCAAGCACTTAATTAATTTCATAAAAATTTCTGAAATATATGTGTATAGTGACAAGAATCCACTTGTGTATTTTTAATGTTAAAATTTTAAAATTTTGATTCATATTACATCAAACATTTTAAATCATATATATTCAACCCACAAATCATAAGTACTTGTGCTTCCAAAAAAAAATCATAAATATTTGTTTTTTTACAAGAATGTTTAAAAATGTGACACGTGTTACGTGTCAATGATTCTGTCCCATGTGGCTCATGCATTTCATGTCAACATGATGTTATTTGTTGGCATGGTTTGCAATGTCCAAGTCCAACCAACCCCATTCCTACCAACGTTTATTTGCTTTGCATATGTGCTCAATAAAACCTTCCTTTTTATTTTCCCAAAGAATGTTTTTCTTTTCTCCCCCTATAATTAGATCCAACTACAGGGATAAAATTTGTTGCACCGTACGTTTTACCTACTAAAAATTATATGCAAACCCTACCAACCATGAAAAAGCAAAATTCTACTAGAAATATAATTATTTCAAATAATTAAAAAATTGAGAGCATCAGATCGAGCATTTGATGCAATATATTAAGAATATATCTGAACCTCTTAATCAAGTAATTGAATTTTAACTTTTTTTTTTTTATCAATAACTATATGATATGTCGATAATAGCATTATTAGTGACTTTAAGATCATTTGAATCTTTTACATTAATTCAATTCCTTTTCCAACAATCATTAGATCTATCAATAAAATACTAAAATTTAAATTTAAATTATTAAAATTCAATCTTTATCAACTTCAACTATTATAACACTCCATTTAGTTTGGAGTGTTTTTTAATTTAATTTTAGGATTTTTGTATTTTGTTTAGTTTAAGATTATTTATTTTGTTAAATAAATTGATTTATGATTTAAAAAAAGAAAGAGAAGAGTTTGATTCCATTTGAAGTTTAGTTATTTCAATTGAAAAAAAGAATATATTGGGTCGAGTGATAGACTTGGATTAAAAATCTAAAATTGATTTTGATTAAGAAATTGAAACCAAAAAAACCTTTTCCTATTATAATTTAGATTAAAGCCTGTAAAAAGATCCTATTAGAATCAATCAAGGGACAATTAAAAAAAAATCAAGAGAAAAAAGTTAAAAAAAAGCAAAAATTAAAAGTTTTCTTATATTTTTTTTATTTTTGGGTTTAATTAATTAAGACTTTCTTTTAAGCAATTTAGGTTGGGAAAAAAAGTGGAAAAGAAACGCAAGGAAAGGCTGCGTCGTAGGAAAAGAAAGTGATCCAAGCTTGAACAAAGGCATTAATTTAAGTGGGCAAGTACCATTACATAGATTCATGTCACAAATTCCACCACTTTTAAACCAAGTAATGTCCCACCTGTAATTTTGCTTCTTTGTTTCTGTTTTTTTTTTTTTTTTCTTTATCATTTATTTGATTTCATTTATTTATTTATTTTTTAGTTTATTGTTTCATGGATATTTAATTTTTGCATATAATTTTAATTTTTTTAAAAAGATAAAGAAAGTTTAATTGGGTAAACAAATTAAATGTATATTTTTTTAATAAATAAAATTTCAACTAATGATGAAATTTTTAAAAAGTTATAGGTGTGTAATTTTCTTAGGAATTTTAAGGGAGAGAATTTTTTCTAAATTCGATTAAAACATTTGAAGATTTAGAAATTGATTTTAATATAAAAAATTTTATTTATTTTTATTTGAAAAATTAAAATTGGAAACAAATTGTGATGATTTTATAATTGATTAAATTGTGATTATTTTATCATTGTATTTTATTGAATTTTATATTTGATTATTGTATTTTGTGTGTATTAAATTTCATAAAATATTTAATAAATCCAACGATGACGCTTATTCAAGAAAACAAATGTGTTACTTGAATATTTTTGAGGTGAAGAATATTTTTATGAGATTGACCAAAGCGTTGGAAAAAATTTAAAAATATGTTCAATATTTAAATATTAAAATTAACAAATAAATCAAATAATAAGAATGAATTAGGATCATTGAATTAAGGCTAAAAAAATAATTTGAGATTAATTGATACCATTTTAGTATGAGTATTGTAGGGATGCTATAATCTTTTTTATATGTAACTAAATTTTCGAACTTAATTTTATTTAAAAAACCAAAACCTATTTTTTCAAAGAGATCCTTAGTCAAGTTTAAAATAACTTTAGTAGGAATAAATTCACTTAAGTGATTAGTCACTCATATTAAAAAAAAATTAATGATGACTCAAGTATTTAATAAGTTAGTTTTAGGACATTACACGTTATGACAACTATAAAAAAAAAAAAAAAAAATCTAAAACTAGAATGAGATAGCCTTAGCTATGCAATTGAGGACATTGGCCCATTATGTGAAAAGTTTGATGCTGTATAGGAAAAGGTTTTTCGTATCTTTCTTTTAGGCCTTAACTTTTTGCTTCTAAATTTGTTTTTGGGCCATAATAGTGAGGATTGTCCACGAAACACAGTTTCGTTTGGTCATGGGCCTAAAACTTGGGCTTCAGAATCAAACAGTTAACTTCTCTTGCCGAACGGCAAAAGAAAAAAAAATCAATAATCATCTTCCTCTTATTCTTTTAAATCTCTCATATCTTGCAAAACTTCAAACTCATAGATCTCTTTACTCTCTTTTAAAATCACCTTGTTTTTATTTGTTTGAGCTCCCATCCCCGGCCTTCTGCTCCTCTAAAAAATCTATTGAGAGAGTAATTTTTCACTTATAAAAGCCGAAGATTCCTCAAATCCATGAATTCTTGATTCTTGAAAACTTTAATGTGGGGAACGTTTATATGTTTTCGAAGCACATGATCTCAATTTTGGTTTTTGATTTAGATAGCAGAAAATCAAAAGAAGTTTTGACTTTTTGCTAGATCAAAAAGTCTTTGTCCATAATTCGAAGTGTAATTTCATTGAACATGTAAACAACATCATTCATATTTCTTTCTTTGACTTTTTGTTTTTTGGGTTTCGTAACAGTCATTATATATAAACTTAATTATTTCATTTTTTATTTGCACCCACGTGGAGAGATTATCTGAGGGAAGCCATGGCCTACTATTTTACTTTTGTTTTTTCATTTTTTTTAAATATAAGGTAGGGATTTTTTTTTAGTTGAAGTACCAAATTATAATATATATATATATATATATATATATATTGTTTTAAGGGGATAGAATCTTACAATAAAGAGAGAGGAAAAAGATTAGAATCGAACCCGACCTTATATTTTTTTAAAATGTTTTTTTAGTTGAATTATCAAATATATGCATATTTATATATTAGTAAACTAAATTATGTCAAGGAATAGTGCCTTCCAAAGGTAATAACCTTAAATCTAAATGGAATTAATTTAATTTATATTGAAGAATAAAATGGATTTAATTTAATATATATTCAAGAATTTTGCTCAACTATAAATGTATTCCACGAGTGGGAGTTGAATTCTTTAAAAATCTAAATGGACTTACAATTAAAAATGGTACTATCAAAATTAATAAATTGCTTTCCTTTCCTATGGATTGGATTCCTGAACCAGCCCGCTTAGCAAGCCTAAATTTAATTACCTTGTGATCTGTTATCTTATCATCCAATAAAAAAAAACACAATTACGGGAATCTCGAGAGAAAAAAAGTTCAAAAAAAAATAAAAAAACAAAGCAAGATACGCTGACAAATACTAGTATAATTGGTGTTTGACTCTGGTGATCCATAAGGTTGTAAACTTTGTAATATTCTATTTCTTGACGGTATCAGTGAATCCACTTACGCACGCAAACACCCTTTTTCCACGAATTTATGTACATATCAAAATTTTACTTTTCTACTACTTGATTGGTGGGAATTGGGAAGTGGGGACCCAGTATTCTGCGTCCACACATTCGGATCAACTTGGAGAAATATCTATGGTTTGGTAAAGAGTTTTTAAGTAATTTCGTATGGGAACTCTGTTTGCGGCGTTGAAATTTCCAACCCCTTGTTACATGCAGGAAGCGTGGAGCATGTAAAAGTACATTTGCACGTTTATGGAGGAGTGAACAGATATATAAAAGTGTGCGCGATTGTGAGCCTCCGGGATACAGGAAAAGATGGGGGTGTGCTTGAGGATGGTGTTGTTTCTGGTCGTTCTTGCTTTGGGTATTGGTAGCAATGGAGTCTACGGTGAATTTTCTTCTTCCGCTTTGAGAAATATCAGTGGAATAAACACGAAGGGTCCGTACTTAGGTATAATAGTGCCAAATTCCTTTGAGATGAATCCTCTTATGCAATCTGGTAGCTTTGTGGCTGATCACGACCTTCCTTACCTGGACTTTTCAGGTGATTATGACTTTTCATGAAATTTCCTTGTCATTGCATTTTCTTGGTTAAATTTTAAATTACATGTAGATTAAACCAATTCTTTGACTTTGTTTCTTGTCCAGGAAGAAGGTTTCGAATTGGAAGCTTGGAAAGTGAAAGGGTTATAATTGTTTTGACAGGGTTGAGCATGGTATGTGTATTTTGGATATGTAACGGTAGTTTCAATCTATCTTTTTGGTTGCTAAGGTATTGACACTTATCTCCTTGGAATGTTTATAGCTAAATGCGGGTATAGCTACACAATTGCTGCTCAGCCTATTCAAGGTGAAAGGAGTTCTGCACTATGGGATAGCAGGAAATGCAAATCCTCAGCTTCAAATTGGAGACGTAACCATCCCTCAATTTTGGGCTCATTCAGGTCTTTGGAATTGGCAGGTACTAAAAACTTTTTATTCATTCAATTCCTCCTCCCTCCCCCTATTGATGGTGATATATTTATTTAGAATTAAAGATGATTGGATATTCAACGTTGAAATGTTTTGCTTACTCAATGCCAGATTCCATCATTACACCATATTTAACTTTGAAAATGTTTTCAAAGTGTTTCAGTCTTCCTGTTGGCTAGATATGGGCATTGTTATTGAAATGATCATAGAAGCCTAGCTGGCACAAATTAGGAAAAAGTGCTAATCCGTTGGAATTGTTTTTAATCGGAGTATTATCTCAAATGAAGGATTTCTCTATGTCAGATTATGCATATTGTCAATTGCACAAAAAGATTAAAAAAAAAGAAGGGCAAACCTTCTATCTGTTGGGATTTGCTTTGAATCTCAGAATCTCACATCGAAAGTTAAGTAAGTTTGAGTTTATTTTGTATCCCACATCCGAAGTTTAGTAAAGGTATAAAGGGTTTCACCCTTATAAATAGGATGTTTTGGTTTTAATTTGGTAATCCCAGAGAGTTAGACATCAAGAGCTAAGTGAGTAAGCAATTAAAAGGGTATAATTGGATTTTGGGTTAAGTTTTGAGTAAAAAGTTTTATGAGATTTTTCTCATTCTAAAAATCTCACAATTGTAAAGATTTATTTGTTAGTGGATTAGGTTTGGAGTAGGCCATTTTGAGTTGGGCCGAATCAAATATGTGTGTGTTCTTATTCTTGATTTGAGTTTGCTATTTTGTGTGTGGTTGCTGCGTGTGAGTGTTGTTTTTCCTAACAAGTGGTATTAGAGTGAGGTTCGAGGTTTAAGGTTCGTGGGCCTAAGAGATTGTGAAACGGTGTTTCAAGATGTCTGAAGAAGGTATGTCAAGTATGCCTATGCCTAAGTTTGAGATTCCGTTATTTGATGAAAAGAATAATTTTATGTTATGACAAAGTACGATTCAAGATTTGTTAGTACAACAAGGGTTGGATCAGGCATTAGAGAGTAGTAAGCTTGATGAATGTCTGATGCTAATTGGAATAAGATTTAGAAGAAAGCTGTTAGTATTATTAGATTGGCGTTAGCTCTAGAAGTAAAGTACAGTGTATTGACTGAGAGTACTTCGAAAAATTTATGGGATAAGCTTGAAGGTATTTATGCTTCGAAGTTATTGACTAATAGATTATGTTTGAAGATGAATCTGTATTCTCTGAAGATGGAAGAAGGTATTGGTTTTCATAATCACCTGAATGAGTTTAATAGATTGATTTCTCAATTGCTAGCGATTTCTGTTGATGAGTTAAAAGATGAAGAGAAGGCTTTAATTTTGCTGTCATCTTTGCCCAAGTCTTATAGGCCTTTAGTTCAAACTGTGTTGGTAGGCAGGTCTACTTTGAAGTTGAATGATGTGACTACCTTGTTGCATGAGAATGAAAGGTTTATGGGAGCTCAGAGCTCATCACCTAGGGGGAGTACATTAACTGTAGAGGGTTTTGATCGAGGGATGACTCAAAAGAGGATTGATAGATCAAGATGGAGATCTAAGTCAAGAGACACAAATTACAGTGATGTAGAATATTATTATTGTGGTGAGAAGGGACATATCCAAGTGCGCTGCAGGAAGCTGAGAAGGGATATGGCTGCTTTCAAAAGGACGAATGATGAGAAGAAATCAGATGAAGAAAAGAGTGATACTGCTGCTGTCGTATCTGATGATGATGATATTGTTTTGATAACTTGTATGGATGAGACTCAGACTTTGAAAAGTGATAAAGTTGGATTTTAGATTCAGCTGTTACAATTCATGTTTGCAATGACAGGAGTTGCTTTGTGGAGTTGAATAAGAATGAAAAGTATGGGGATATTGTGGTTGCTAACAAAGAAAATGTGCAGATTCAAGGCATTGAGAATGTTCGCCTTAGATCTCACGATGGTGTTATTAGGACACTTCGTCATGTAAGGTATGTACCAAGTTGTCACTACAATTTGATTGCTTTGGATGAGTTAGTTTCTCGGGGGTACACATATTATGGTACTAATGATTGGTTAAAAGTGTACAAGAATGATAGTGTGATTCTACAAGGGAATAGAGTCAATAATCATTTGTACATGTTTGATGGAGGTTCAGTTGCTGAGATGCCTATGATGAAAGAAAAAAAGAAAGGTAAGCGTGTTAGCTTTGCAGATACTGTTGAAGTGTTTGGAGATTCAAGTCAAGGGAGGATTTGTTGGGATTTGCCTTTAATCTCAGAATCCCACATTGAAAGTTAAGTGAGTTTGAGTTTATCTTGTATCCCACATCAAAAGTTTAGTAAAGGTATAAAGGATTTCACCCTTATAAATAAGATGTTTTGGTTTTAGTTTGATAATCCCAGAGAGTTAGACACCAAGAGAATAGCTAAATGAGTAGGCTATTAAAAATGGTGTAATTGGATTTTGGGTTAAGTTTTGAGTAAGGAATTTTAGGAGACTTTTCTCATTCTAAAAATCTCATAATTGTAAAGATTTAAGAGGCCAGAAATGTTTTGTCTTTCCTTTGTTTTTTTCCTCAGAATTATTCTATAATCAGTTACTTATGATCTCCCTTTTACAATTTATTAATGTTTAAAGAGGTATGGAGATGGACCTGAGGATGAGCTAGCTTTAGAATCCAATGGAGATTACACCAGAAAAATTGGTTATCTTAGGTTTTCCGATTACAACAATAGCACAAAATGCAACACGTCTTCGGAGAACCTCCTCAACAATGTGTGGTATCAGCCTGAAGAAATATTTCCAGTGAATGGAATTCCGGAGCAGAGGCAACATGCCTTTTGGGTTCCAGTCAACAAGCATTACTTTGCCTTAGCGGAAGGAGTTCTGGTAAAGTAAATGCATCCTAAAAAATCCATTTAATTTCTGTGTCTTTGACTGCAAGTTTTGTTAAAAAAAAAAACTATATCTATTCTTTCAATTCGGCTTTTTGAAACAGGCTTTGAAGCTTGGTAGATGTTTCAATGCAACTTGCTTACCAAGAACTCCAGTGGTGGTGAGAGTACAAAGAGGGATCAGCTCAAATATCTTTGTCGACAATAGCGCTTATCGAGAATTCTTGAATTCCAAGTTCAATGCAACTCCAATCGACATGGAGACTGCTGCAGTTGCTCTGGTCTGTCACCAACAAAAGATGCCTTTTATTGCATTTAGATCCTTGTCTGATTTAGCTGGTGGAGGTTCGGCCGTGTCAAATGAGGCTGCTGTGTTTTCCGCTTTGGCAGCTCAAAATGCAGTTGATGTTCTGCTTAAATTCATTTCTTTATTATCTTCATAAGTATGAAAGCAATTTTCTTTTAAGGCATCTCTTTGATTTTTAAAGTTCTAATTTGATTTTTGTTGGCTACTACATTAATATAAGTTCCAATTTCGTTCTGAACAGTGGGTCTTATTTGTATTTGAGAACATTATTCAAAAAGGTGGTTTATCATATTTTCAATAAAAAAAAAGGGTAGTTTTTCTCAGTATCTTATTTTGCTTGGACCTGTCTGCTTTTGCATCAAGAATTATGAACACTAAACTGAAGCTTCTCTAGGTATATATATAACCTCTACTTCCCATTCCGGCTAACGGGCAAGGCAATAACGACAAATGCTAAGGTTTGAGGCTGTGGGTAAGCTGTGAAGAAGAGAAGTTGAGTTCATCACCTCAATAAAAAATTGCTGCAATTTGTCAAACTAATACTTATTAATTTACTGTATGACTATGACCCAATCTTTATTCCTGCGTATAATTTAACTTTAACTAATAAATTAGAATAAATTGCAGACAATCGGCTCAGCCGCTGAGGTAAGAAATATAGTACAAGAAATGGGGGCTATATCCATATCCATGACTACGGGTTTGAAAGAAATAGCAGGCAGCATTTCCATGGAATCTATAATCCATTTTTCATAGGCCAATTAAGCAAAGGTGTGGCCCATCTATAATTCTGAGTCTCGTGCTTTGATCATACAGGAAACCTAGCTGACGACAAATGGCAGAAACCATTGTGCAGAGCCCGGATTAGAAGCAGTCCAAGTACGCAAGAAGCGCGTTACAGTGAGGCCGGCCTGGGCGGCAAGGGCCTCTTTTTCCTCGTCTTTTGTAATGATTTGCATAACTATCAAGGGATTCAAGTCAACGCCAAACTTCAAATTTGTTTTAATTACCTTTTTAGCATGTTCAGCCGATATGTTTTCAAGCCCTAGAATTTGCAAAACTTGTTAATTGAGGGGGGACTGATGGGTCATTTTAGATAGGCCGTCCCATTGTCTTGGCGCCAACGCAAAATTAGGTATTGCTGTTAATATCATTCCATTGGCCTCCATTTCAACTTCAATCCCTCAAAATCCCACACCAAAAACCTCTCTTAGAACTTTTCTACTCAACAAAATCGCTACCATTAGGCACTAGCACCACGGCACTACCATGAATACCGCCACTACATCATCCCAAATCCTCTATCACACCACCGCTTTCACCTCCGAAATCCTTCACAATCTGAGCTCCGCCACCACATTTTCTCCATCCTTCGCCGCAACCTTTTGCCCTCTGATCAACTCATACTTAAACCCTTAAACCTTGCAGCTGAAACTCTAGAAAACGCCATTTCCACATCTAATGCCTCCATCCAATCCTCCTCTTTCTGCCCTGCTCAGCAGCTCCTCCTTTCCTATCCTGAAACTGCATTCTCTTCGTTCCTTCTATCCCTCATTTACACTCTCTCCAACCAACCCATCAAATCCTCCCTTAGTCTCCTACAACTTTTCTATCTAGACCCTTCATTGGCTAGATCAGAACTAGCACCTACCCTTTTCGAGGAGCTCTTTCTTATTCATTTTCTCCCTCTTCTTCAATGGTTCAATGAACAAAGATCAATCATTTTGTCATCTTCATCACAAAATGCGAATCATGATGCTGATGATTATTCCATATGCGATGTATCAGTCATCGTTCCATGCTTGAAATTGTTATCTAAAATAAGTGGTGATCAAGCTTCAGAGCTAAAAGAATTGGAAAGAAATTATGGAGAGGTTCTTGATGAGAAATTGAGAACTGCAGAACTTTTGTTAAGTATTTCAAAGAGGCTTTAGAAAATAGTGATGGCAACAGATTGATTAGTCTACCAGCTTTGGTGTTGAAACAAGAAGAGAAGCTGAAGAACTAGACTACCATGAAGATATGAACATTAAAACCAAGGAACTTGGATTGAAACACGGACGGTATAATGTAATGCTGTAGCTTTTAATAATCAAACCCAATTTCTTCTTCAGTTGATTTTCATTTTCAATTTTATTCCTAGACATTTCTTTTCTTGGTTTCAATTTTTTTCCTATCACGTTTCCCTCCTATTATTTACTTTCTTTTTCCCTACCATCCTATGCATTTATCAACTAAACACACTCATAAAAGGCCTTGAGTTAAGGATGAGATCAAGCCCGCTTATCCCATTAAGCTAGCATATACATATATTTATTAATATAAGAACGAAAGATTTGAATTTAACTCTTCAGACAAATATATAATTAATCATGCATGCACTCTATTTTTATATGTCTAGGTTAATAAATATTTCGTTACAAATTCAATTTTTCAAATATTCAATTTGCACTAGCTACAGCTTTGCCCACCTAAAGCTCCCTTACCTTTCAAAAACAAATTTTCAGTGCAATTCTCACGCTGGTGAGCTTTAAAGTAGGCAAGTGGATTTCATTTCATCTACCGACATAAAAACATAACAAAAAAGAATTTGTATATATTTATGTTAAACAGTATTATCTATTAAGTCTTAGGTTACCGATATATATTTAAACCGAGTTTCTTTATTTATATATAATTAATTGATTTTAAATTGAATGTTTAAAATTATATTAGAATCCATATTTATTTTATTCTTTTGCCTGAATTTGTTGTACTTTCATATCATATAACTTTGTTGGGTTTATCATGTGATAATCTCGTCTAAACATGATGAGGCATGTTAATTGGAGTTATATATTCCACATCTATTAAGTCTTAACTACCTATGATCTTATAGCTAATTAATTTTAGAGTGGATGTTCAACAGTTTATACATCATACTTTAGCGCCTAGCTATGTTGTTTGTCTAAATTTATTTTTAACCCCTAGCTAATTACAATTAGGTGAAAAACCTACCAAACTAATTATAGCATTCCTCCATTTTAAAATAAGAAATGACAACGAGGCTTTTAGGGTACACGGGCATATATAAAACAAGCCATCTTGGGATCACAAAGAAGAATTATGGCTTTAATTAATCCAAATTTATTAGTCGTATAAAAGTATGTGAACGAGGAATCCACTGATGAAATCATGAAACAAAAAAAAAAAAAAAAGCAAGCTTTGATGGGGTATTCGAGTTGGAAGGAAACGACGTGGCCAAGCTTCAGATGATTATTCCATATGCGATGTATCAGTCATCGTTCCATGCTCGAAATTGTTATCTAAAATAAGTGGTGATCAAGCTTCAGAGCTAAAAGAATTGGAAAGAAATTATGGAGAGGTTCTTGATGAGAAATTGAGAACTGCATAACTTTTGTTAAGTATTTCAAAGAGGCTTTAGAAAATAGTGATGGCAACAGATTGATTAGTCTACCAGCTTTGGTGTCGAAACAAACGGAGAAAGCTGAGGAAGTAGACAACCATGAAGATATGAACATTAAAACCAAGGAACTTGGATTGAAACACGGACGGTATAATGTAATGCTGTAGCTTTTAATAATCAAACCCAATTTCTTCTTCAGTTGATTTTCATTTTCAATTTTATTCCTAGACATTTCTTCTCTTGGTTTTAATGTGCATGACCTTCTCTCACATTTAGCTATAGTTATGAAATTATACTTGAATGCCAAGCCTAAATTATCTTTTTTTGTCCAAAATATTTGCTCTTTGCATTTGTTCTTGCCTTGGGAATTTCCTCTGGTGAATTTGAGTTGACATTTTCTAGTCCATGTTTCATTCGTTTGTACATATTTATTGCATATCAGTCTGTTAATACCTCTTATTTTCTCTTGATGCTTGAACTTCTTCTCCACCGTGTTTGGTACATTATTTTTGAATCAGTCAAACAAAAGAGATTAGTATATTAAACAAAAAGCAGAATAAGTTGCAAAAGATCTAATAGTAACGAATTATTCTTGTGTTGGTGTGCCTAACATCTTCCGGGAGCTGGACCATTGGCACTGGATCCCCAGAAAGCATCTTTAAACTGTAGAAATATTATGGCTAAACTTGGTTCAGCAGATCCAGGCAAAATAATAATAATAATAATAATAATAATAATAATAATAATAATTCTTTGCAAATTAGATTGAGAGCTCTCTTGAGGAATTTAAATTTGTAAATAGTGGCCAATAATTCTTCTTGTAATTTAATTCTTATGAAAACTAATCATTAATAGATAAATTTCAACAAAAAAAAATGATTCCTCTTTTTAATTATTACATTTTTCCAATAACTAATTCAGTCTCCCTTTTAAATTTTTTTTTTTTTCTTTATGATATGATTGGATTATTCCAAGGCTGCAAGTTCCAACTAGCAGAAAATGGTTTGGAATTATGCCCAAGATTTTCTTGTTTAAAAAGTTTTGATTATGGTCTCTTCTGCCCTGCATGTTGTAGCTACAGGTAAAAGGTATTCAAATAGTGGTTTTAATTATCTCATTTTTAGTTAATGGATGCATAATTTTCTGTGTGAAAGCGTAGTTCTCTGAATTCAGTTTCAAAATTATTAGCTTAGTCCAGTTTGTTGCTCAAGTTCAATGACTTATCCTTCAATTCATGCAGCCAATATGGGGTGAAGGAGAAAGGTCAGTTGAATTTTATAGCAGCAGCAGCAGCTGCAAATCCAAGTCTCCACCATTTTATCCTCAGAGAGTCTCTCTAGATATCCTGAGAAAACAAAATTCTAGGACATTGACAACATCTTCCTATTTAAATTCTGATTCAGAACTGGAGTCTGTTTCCAAGAACAATTCAGCCAATTCTTGTTCCTCGGAATCCGAAGCTGAGATTGAGGTAATCGATACAAACAAGTAACGAAATCTCAACCCCTGAGGCCCTGACTGATCCAACTATGCATTTATTTTAGTTTTGAAATATTACGTTTGTGTCTTGTAGGAAAACAACAAAGAAATTGCATTGTTGGAATACGGAAAGAGCCTAACACAAGAACAGAGGCAACCTGTCTTAGCTGATTCCAGCCAGTATGTAATACAGAAAATTAGCAATCATCTTTACATTGTCTACTTCACTTTCTGATATTTGGATTCTTCTTGCTATCTATCAGCTCTCCTCGTTATCTAATGGCAGATAATGGTAACCCCCCCGGCAGTGGGAAACATACACATCCCCCTAAGGATTTTGTATGCCCCATCACAAGCAATTTATTTGATGATCCTGTCACCCTTGAGACAGGTCAGACATATGAGCGTAGAGCAATCCAAGAATGGCTGGATCGAGGAAACTCAACATGTCCAATTACCCGCCAGAATCTACATAGCACTCAGCTGCCTAAAACAAATTATGTACTTAAGAGGCTGATCGCAAGCTGGCTAGAAAAGAATCCAGGTCCAGTCCCACATCAGTCTGAGAATCATCAAGATGCAGAAACTAAGCCAATGATCAAGTCAGTAGTTCCTGCAACTTCTCCTACTAGTGTCATAAGTCAAGCCACCATGGATAGAACTATCAATGAGTTGCGCCAAGCGATTACCAATCTATGTATGTCTGAAAGTCTGAAGGATACAGAAAGGGCTGTTCTCCAAATAGAGAGGTTTTGGCAAGAAATGAATATAGAACCTGATATCCTAAATATGCTCTCAAAACCTCCGGTAATCAATGGGTTTGTGGAGATCCTTTTCAATTCTGTCGACCTCCCGGTGCTGAAAGCAGCCCTTTTTCTCCTGTGTGAACTGGGGTCAAGAGATGAAGCTGTGATCCATACACTTACCCGAGTTGACTCTGACGTAGAACGTATTGTGGCTCTATTTAAGGAAGGGTTGGTGGAGGCAGTTGTGTTAATATATCTGTTACGACCTTCAATCACTGGCCTAGTGAAGATGGATATTGTGGAATCCCTCCTAGCAGTTATAAAGGAGAAAGACGACGAGTTGGTTAAAATGTGTTTGAAGCCAAAAACAGCTTCTGTTCTCTTATTGCGACAAATTCTTCAAAGTAATGAAGAGGATGTTGCATCTTCAATTATCAGTACGATTTTTTCTTCAAAAGTGATAGAAAGTATTGTTGTCAGCTCAGGAGCTGAATGGGCAGTTGAAAGGATTGCAGCAGTTGGTATCTTAAGAAGATGCATACAAGAAGATGGTAAATGCAGAAGCATCATAGCCGATAAAGCTCAGTTGGCTCCAGTTTTAGAAAGCTTCATGGGCGCAAGCAATGAAGAACGATTTGAGATAGTTTGCTTTTTGTCTGAGTTAGTCAAATTAAAGAGGTACATTTATCTTTGTGTTAGTCAATATACATTATTATCACCTTTCTTGCCGATGAATCTTGAGCTAATGCCTGCATGAATGAATTTGTCTTCTCCAGGAGGACATTCAATGAGCAAATTCTCAACATTATCAGGGATGAAGGCGCTTTTAGTACAATGCACACTCTCCTAGTTTATTTACAGACCGCACTCCTAGACCAATGTCCTATTGTAGCTGGTCTCTTGCTCCAAATTGATCTTCTGGTTTGGTCCTAATATCTCCCTCCAGAATTTAACATATAAGAAATCTGTATCTATAGGCTTTATGATTTGTCTATTTCATACAGTAATTAACTTCAACAATCTTTCATAATTGCTTAGATGGTTACATCTCTTAAGATGGTAGCATTAAACTAATAATTGATTTCTTGCTTTCTAGGCTGAGCCAAGAAAAATGAGTATATACCGTGAAGAGGCAATAGATACCCTTGTTTCATGCCTCAGAAATTCAGAATTCCCTGCTGCTCAAATTGCAGCTGCAGAGACAATTGTATCACTGCAGGGAAGGTTCACTGGCTCTGGGAAGCCCCTTACACGACCTTTTCTTCTAAAACGTGCCGGACTCGAGAAAAATTACAGAAAGCTCATGCGGATGGAGCAGCTACACAAGAATCCCGGAGACTTGGAAGATATATCCGTGAGTCATTTCAAAAATAGTGAAAACTTTATGTTGTTCACCATTTTTTGCTAGTTTAGTGTATTGCATCTATTACATGCTTTTCATTTTTCTTTTGTCACTTCAATTAACAATTGAATCAACAGGACGAAGAGAAGGCAGCTGATGCTTGGGAAAGAAGAACGGCATTTGTTTTAGTAAGTCATGAATTCGGTCTGGTTTTTGAAGCTCTGGCAGAAGGGCTGAAGAGCAGATCTGCAGAGTTATGTTCGGCGTCCTTTGTAGCAGCAACATGGCTAGTATACATGCTCAGTGTTATTCCAGACACAGGAATAAGAGGAGCAGCCCGTGTCTGCCTACTCAAGCACTTTATATCAATATTCAAGTCTGCAAAGGACATTGACGACCGAACTCTTTCCTTGTTGGCTCTCAAAAGCTTCATTCATGACCAAGGTAGATTTTAATTTTTGAAGTAAAAATGATAGATTCATACTTGTTTAAAAGTTGCAGTAAAATGCTCTCAAGTAACCCTTCGAGCTTGAAATCCTCATTTCCTTTCTTTTCATCTTTTGGTCGTTTTTATGTGCCATCAGGATAAGAATCATGACTTCTTTTTCATAGCATATGGTGGATTAAGCAATAAGATATTATAGTGAATTTTCTGTAAAGGGAAATTAATCACCAGCTCATTGCTCAGATCAGCTAATTTAGCTCTGAAGTTGGCTAACTATGCAAAGTTATCTGAATTTCAGAAGGACTGCGTGATCTGACTTCCTATTCGAAGGACATTTTGAAAGTTCTAAGAGAGCTTAGGAAATCCTCCCCACTGGCATTTGAAATTATGAAACTTCTCTCTGAAGGACAAGATTCCAGTGCTGTATGTTTGATAAACTTCTGAATTAATAATTCCAGGAAAAAAAAAAGTGAAGAATGAAGTATATAAGCAAACTTGTCTATTTCTGTTGTGCTGTAGGACTTATGGAATCACAAAGAATTATTTCAAGTAGACTCCAGTGGAAATGGAGACGTATTGTCAATTGTTAGTTTCAAAGACAAATTCTTTTCAGGCCATTCAGATGGAATTATAAAGGTAACGCTCTGCTCTGATGTTATATTTCAGAACTCCACGTATTGTTTAATAATTATACTAACTTCATTGCACAACTGTTTATAACTTTGTTGTATGCAAGTATGTGTATGGATATTCAATTATATACAAATAAATCAGATCCTGCAAATATATTAAAAGAAGAAATTGCATTTGCATCCTTTTGTATGAAGACAACTTTCAGTTTTTTGCATTGATGAAGTTCTACTCCTTATGTTTTAAATGGTGGTACAGACATATGCCAGAAAATGGTTAAACCATTATCTATGTGAGCTTTCAATGAATAAGCGGTAGGATTCAATAGGTTCCTTAGGCCACTTCTCCTATGTTGAATTTTTTTGGCCACTCCATATACGTGGAGTTTATTTCTGGAGAAAATACAGCCCTTAATTGATGATACAAGTTTAGCACTGATCCAGATGATTACCTCACCTGACAGTAGAATAAAGTCTTGAGTAAACCACTTAAGATGAACACATTAAGACTATTTTTGAACTAAAAACTTTATTTTATGAAACCGTGCTTGATAGAAAGTTATGATACTTGAGTTTGACTGTTCTGTTCAAATTTGAAGGTCTGGACCAGTAAAGGCAGCACTCTTCATCTTGTCCAAGAAATTCAAGAACATAGCAAGGCAGTTACAAGCTTGTATATTCTACAATCTGGAGAGAGATTATACAGTGGTTCACTTGATAAAACAGCAAGGGTATGCTCTTTTGCCTCTTCCAGATTACATCCGCCTCAATGGCACACTGATGCATTTTGTTGCAATGAGCAGATCTGGTCCATTGGCAATGAACTAATACATTGTGTAGAAGTACATGATATGAAGGATCAGGTTCACAACTTGGTTGTTGCCAATAGCATTTCATGCTTCATTCCCCAAGGAGCTGGGGTCAAGGTATCAGATCATTTCACTCTTCCTCTTTGTGCTGGGTTTTCATTTCATGCTTAATTCTACAAGGAGTGTCCTTATTCTCTTAGCTATCTGCATCTGAAGGGAGAACTTTAATGTGTAACTGAATTTAACCTTTTTATCCCTACCCCTTGCAGGTTCATGCATGGAATGGACAATCAAAACTATTGAATCAAAATAAACACATCAAGTGCTTGGCTCTTGTACATGGAAGATTATATTGTGGATGCCATGATAACGGTATCCAGGTATCAGGTTTTCTTTCACAAAATTAAAAGCATCATTGTACCTAATCTCTCTGGACACATTGTTTTTCATTTCTTCTCAGTCATTATTGAAATCCTAATCAAAGAAGTTTGATTTTCAGGAACTTGATTTGGCGTCAGGAACACTCAGTACCATTCAAACTGGTTCTAGAAAATTACTAGGCAAAGCACATCCTGTCCATGCACTCCAGGTTCACAACGGACACGTATATTCAGCCAGCACTGCCTTGGATGGAGTAGCTGTGAAGGTTCCTTTCTCTTTTTTGCTATCCCTTCCTTCTTTGCCTTTTCTGCATTGTGGTGACAAGCAATGACTTATACTTTCTTTTGATCTTCTTTTATTTTTCCTGGAAAGATTTGGAGCGCTACAAATTATAATATGGTAGGATCGTTGCCAACTACTTCAGAAGTGAGGTCCATGGCAATAAGCTCAGAGCTGATATACTTGGGATGCAAAGGAGGAATTGTGGAAGTTTGGGATCAGAAAAAACAAACTAGAATTGAAACACTGCAAACAGGAACTAATGGTAAAATTGCTTGCATGACTCTGGATGCTAATGAAGAAGTTTTAGTTATCGGAACTTCTGATGGCAGAATTCAGGTAAAAAAAAAACAAAAACAAATCTTACTTCCCTCTTTGTCTTCAATATTTGATGTATGCTTCAACCTTCAAACATTCACTAAAGCTGAATTATTTGATGTGATAGTTAACTGTCAAAGCTTATTTCTTCTGCAGGCATGGGGATTGAGTTAAACGCTTGAAAACGTGGAGAAAGGATGCTGTAAACTATGGGGAAGAGAACACATTGCCTACGAATTAATAGACTTGTTTACTAATTTGACATATGCTTTGCACCATTCAAATAACCATCATTGGAAACCCTGGAAGAAGAAAAAAAAAACCAGTGAAAGTTGTACAAAATTCAGCTCAACCTAAATTGTTAGTTGTCATTCTATGAATTGACTTTGCACCAAACTGAATTGTAAGTTTTGGAAACAATTAATAATTGTTTAGAATTGTATATATAGATGAACATTAATATACATTTATCCGAACCCTTAGCATTATTGGAGGAAATTCTGACATTTCAGAAAATGGCATTTGGCAAATAGAGGAGAGGAGGATGTTATATATCACTTAGTCCAAGACTCAAGAGATTCTAAAATTTTTTAAAAAATGCCAGAGCACAAACCCTAAAATTCTCATAACTTTTTATGTTCTTATTTGATTGTAAAATCATTAATTTCATGATGGTACCATTCATATAAAAATTCAAATGGCTAAAAATAATTTTTATTGTTTAATTATAGTTTGTCATGACTGCATAATTACTTTTTATATATTAAATGGACGGACAATGAATTTTTTTCTTAAAAAAAAAAAAAATTGTCTTTTTCTTTTGGCCATATGGTATTTCCAAATGGGAAGTGTAATCTCTCCATTCCGGTTTTAACTCTATATCTATTTCTTTCTTTTGGTTCTCTTTTAACTGAATTCAAGCGTAATATCAACCATTTAAAACATCGAGATTTTGATTTTCAAGTCGCAGTTTCAACCACTGTCAATGGAATAATTGGGTTAGCATCTAAACATGACAACAGTCAAGACTTTTGTCTACCAATGCATTTTGCAGTTAACAGGTTAAATTAAGGACAATTAAAATATTCTTTTAGGAAACATTTTCTTATTTAAAGTATTATGATTCTTCTCAATTTCAAAAGCAGAAATATATATTAATTATAAAATTTTTTTATAAGCTTTATCTTATTTGTTAGCATTTCCTTTCATGTATATGTCATTGTTAACTTAGTATTCAAACATTTTGAATAAAAAAAATTTATTGAAAGAGAATATTCATGCAATCGCCAAAAAAAAAAAAATCAAGAATATAAAGTAACCTTTTTTTAATATATTTGAGAGGTCTATTAATTCACCCACTCAAAAGAAGGCGACCCTAAAAATAAGGAAATGCTGCTATACCATTTGAGTGGTGTTGAAGCTGACCTCAGAAACGGGAAACACTCAGCAGCATCAGCATAACGGTTCACAGACAAGCCAAAGTCATCCGTTACTTAAAGGTTATTTCGGTAAACTTGGAGAATTCTCAATACGTGGCGAAATATCATTGGAAAATTTGGATGCGGGGTCTACGCACGTATTTTATCTCCCATAATTTTGATTTGCGGATTGCAAATGTAATTAAAATCCAGCTAAGAGTTTCTCTCTCTCCTTTTTTTTTTTTAAACGCCCTAAAGCTAAAACCCTATAAATGCCCTCCCCTTTCCTCGCTTATTACCGTTCATTTCCTCCGCCCTCATTTATCACTGTCCGATCAAGTGTCTCTAACACAGCACTAATATCATCACCGTCGATTTTTATCCAATGGCCCCGATTGCTGTCGGTGACGCGCTCCCGGACGGTTCTCTCTCCTACTTCGACGCTGAGGATAACCTCCAGCAAGTATCTATACACTCCCTCGCTGCCGGGAAAAAAGTCATTCTTTTTGGCGTTCCCGGTGCCTTTACCCCCACTTGCAGGTAAACAATTCTCTCCTTCCTCTCATGTTTTAACCATTCGTTGCCGCTCAACGGGGCCGATTATGTTTTAGTATTTTTTTAGCTGATATTTTAATAGAGGGCTTTGATTTGGTGTAAACGCAGCTTGAAACATGTGCCTGGGTTCATCGAGAAAGCAGGGGAGCTTAAATCCAAGGGTGTTGATGAGATTATTTGCATCAGTGGTAATTTTTCATTTTTCATGAGTTAGTCATTTTTTTATCATGTATTTAAGAAATGTATTGTTATAGAATGCTGAAGTCATTGCTGTGATAAAATCTTCATTTCTTGGTTAAAAATGGAAATTGTGTTCTTGAAGTAAAAGTGAAATTGAGTTTGTATTTTTAAAAAAAGTAAATATATAGTTTTTCCTATATAATAAATTGCAGGATTTGTAGTTTTATTTTACTTATTTATTTGCTTTTTTTTTCTCAATTAATATAATTTTCTTAGTTTTACTATTTTTGCTTTATAATTACATTCCAGGAATCAAAAAGTAAATAATCTTATAACCAGACTGTTTTCTCTTTTGCCTTATGAAATGTTTTTCAATGAAAATCTTATAGTGAAATGTCTATATAGTTTCTTGAAAACAGAAATTACAATAAATAGAATGCACATCCTATGTTTTTGATACTTGATTACCAGATTTGGCTTTAGACTGTTGACAGGAATTCAATTTTCTCATGTTTGAAAGGTAAGGGGACTTAGCTCTGGCTTTGTAGCATTTGTGAAAGTCCTGTAATTTGACTTTGGTCATGAATTGGTTTTTTTGCAGTGAATGACCCCTTTGTGATGAAGGCATGGGCCAAAACATACCCCGAGAACAAAGATGTCAAGTTTCTGGCCGATGGTTCAGCAACATACACCCATGCTCTTGGTCTTGAGCTTGACCTTAGTGAGAAAGGGCTTGGCACTCGTTCCAGGAGGTTTGCTCTCTTGGTCGAGGACCTCAAGGTGAAGGCTGCAAATGTTGAATCTGGAGGAGAGTTTACCGTCTCCAGTGCTGATGACATTGTTAAAGCTCTTTAGAGAATAGAGTTGCTTTGTCCACGGAGGTGTCTCTTCTTGGCCCTATAATTCCTAGTCATCTTGTTAAGCTATCATTTGGTTTTTATACTGGCTAGTGGCTATGAATACGGATCGTTTTATGTAGTACTTGATGGTTATGGTAATAAATACCTTTCTTCAATTTCTTTCGTTTGTTTGACATGATGAGAATGCCATGATTGGCATGGTTAGAGGAAATGCTCTTGCAAAAACTATGATCAATTGGAAGCTATAATATATATTCAAAACTATTTGATGATTCTCTCTTGTATGGTCTCTCAGTTGCATTCCGCATAAGTGCATCCGTCCAGAGAGTGTGAGGGCAGTTCGACCAATGGTACATTCAAGATTTTATGAGGGCCTCTTCCATGCTAAAAGGACGTGCTAGGTAGAATTAGAAAGTAGAAACGAAGGGAATGATTATTTGTTTGATGCATAACTATTCTTCTCCAAAAACTGTTCATCTAAATATAAGCCTGATGACGGACTGAACTTATCGTGATTTGTTTGCTGTCGGGCTCTATCCCTTGCTGACTAACCTCTCCAATGCTTTGTTACCATCTCGGAAGTTCATTCAGCACTTGTTTGCATCATCAGCATCTTCAAGTTTCACGATGCAAGGAAGACTTCCACATCAATTTTTTTGGGCTCTTCAATGGCCTTTAGAAATGCTGCGAGACTTGGAGGCATATATGGATTGGATTGGGTTTGGTTGATTCTTTGAAAACCCAATTTAGGACCTAGTTTAGTCCGGTCAAACTTGAATAGTTTCGATACTGTTGTTAAAATATTAAAATATTTTTTTGATATTTATAGTTTAATATATTTAATTAAATGAAGGAATTAAAATTAAATAAAAACCATTTTTATTAATTAAATAGTATCTTGGGCCCCGACTTGACCTGCCAAATCCATGGACATGTCTAGGCCTTGCTTTCAACAAATTGTAGCAATATTTTTAACAAATTTCATACGTTTGATTGATAAAAAATACTTCTAAAATATTTGCTTGTTTACATGGTCTATCTATTGTGACCACACATGAGATAAGGTTAACCTTCTGGAATTCCAGAGTATCAGATTCAATCCCCAAAGCATGAACTTCCAATTTTGTTTGTCTGTGTTTTGACTCTTTCAATTCCATAGAAGTGAAATGTTTTTTTTTTTTTCTTTTTTAATATCACATTATTATAAAATATGGAATAGGTGAGCGATTGAAACACAAAATATAAACTAGACTTTGAAATAAAGTATAAAGATAGGTATCATAGATTACATTATTTTGAGTTTAGCCAAAGAAGAGTGAGGAAAATGAAATATCAGCATTCCGAGGCAATCTGTGACAAATCTAATTCTTTGGACGTGAGGCCCCTGAATCGTTATGAGTGATGATAAAAGTAAATTTTTTACTCCAGCAGTGTCCATTTTTGGATTGACGCTCAACAGTAACATTTTCACTCCACATTGTGCCCCACTTCCCCCGAAGTGGGGGAGGGGAAGGGCTGCTTAACTGAAATAGAATATGTTAAGGAGAAAAAGAGTTACTACTAAAATTTATGTAGAAGCATTTATCAAAACAAAACAAATGCAAGTGAAATGAAGTAGTGAATTTGCATATACTCGTCAAACATCCCCAAATCAAGGGAGACCTTGTCCCTTCAGTTAATCTGGACACTGTCACTATTTTAAGTGATGGTTTGTCAAGATCTAGTGTAAGTTTGGTTTAAGACAGCTAGATCTTTTCTATGCTCCAGATTGCCCCAAATTTTGCTTTATCCTCTGTAAAGCAACAGAGAGGATAGTCCTTCCACACCAATTATTACTGAACTTAAGTTGAATTCCTTGTATTAGAACACATAATGTTCTTTTTCAGGTTTGGGTTTAACTCTTTTTCTTTCAATCCAAGTTGTGGCAATTCAAAGGTAGGTGAGTGACTAAACCGAACTCTTCAATGCAGAGAAGAGCAACCAAATCAGCCTGCTAAGCAATTAATGCCAACAAACCCAACTAACCCTGCCATCAAACATTAATACACGAAACACAATTTCACAGTCCCCCAAAAGCCAAAACTGGTCGTTCTTTTCAAGAAAAGTAGAAAACTGATGACCAATGAAGAAAAAATACAATTTTTTGTACCCTCGTTTATTTGTTACAGACTTGAGTAAAAAACACCTAAAAAAAAAAAAAGAGATTTGGGCCAAGCAGAGAAAAAATATGGCTAATGTATTTTGTCTTTTGCAATGGCTTGCATGTGTATGATGAATAAGGACAAAAGACAAGAGGACATAATATATGTTAGTGTACTAAATTGAATGAAATCTAACGGTCCCTTTCATTTCAAAAAACTATTTAAAATTGGGAACTATTAAAGAAACCATTTCTTTACTGTTACTGTGTTCTTTTTTTTTTTTTTTTTGGAGCACAGGTACAGAAAAGGCATTTAGTAATGGATTGTTGCATCTTTGTTCTGGGCCTTAAGAAAATGATGTTGCCCCATATAATTTCTTTTTAGGTCCTTTCGATCACCTTTTGGCCATTATTCTGTAGAACTACAATTAATATAGTAATTTACTGAGGTTTTTGGTCTTTAAATCAAAATTGAATGAAATTAATATTGAGCTATCGAGTTTATTCAAGTTATTTACTTGAATTGGGAGATTGGAACTTGGATAAATATTTTAAAATTTGTTCATAACATTCTTTTCTAGGTCCGTACTCAAATCAATCTTCAATGAGCCAGTGTTTTAACAATTGTATAAATTCATTGGAGGTTTATTTGTTTAATCATACCAACCTTAGCAGTAATAAATAATGTGAAAAATCACAAGCTGGAAACCAACAACAATGAAGAAAGGCCATAGCTATAGGTGCCCGTTTGAGAGAGGGGCCCATTTTTTCTGCAATTCAAAAAATTTTTCTGTTGGATTTTTGAAATCTATTGAGAGGGACGATAAAGGCAGCAACACCCTTTGACTACAGATGATTACTTCTCTCATAAGCTTTGTTTTTTTTCTTGTTCTCTTGAAACTACAGCATCTATAATATATCATCTTCTCACTCTTCAACTCACCTAAAGAAAACACTTTTCTCTTCTTTCTCTTGTTTAACTTTTTACTCTTTTACTCTGAAGAACCTTGCTTACTTTACCTCAACTTTTCAAATAGTTTTAACATATACATTAGTGCTGTAGCTAAAGAACTACTGCTATTTCTGTACAAGTTGGAAGTTTAAGAGATCATGAGTGCTACAAAGTTCATCAAATGTGTTACAGTTGGAGATGGAGCTGTTGGAAAAACCTGTATGCTTATTTGTTACACTAGCAACAAGTTCCCAACTGTAAGTTTTTCATAGTACCCACCTCCTGAAAATACTTCCTTCACTCTTTTTTTTTATTTGTTTTCGTTGTTTTTATGTACTTTGAAGTCATTTCACCATTAAGGCTTTGTCTTGCAGCACTGGATAGTGTTTCCTTACCTGTGCAATTTAAGTAATCTCAGTTTTTTTTTTTTTTGTTTTTTGCTTTTATTGGTGTCAGGATTATATACCAACAGTGTTTGACAATTTCAGTGCTAATGTGGTTGTGGATGGGAGCATTGTTAACGTGGGTTTATGGGATACTGCAGGTATTTAGGTTTTCTTGCTATGTGAACTTTAGTTCTTCTTTGCTGCTTGCTATCATTGGTCGAAGATTTGGTGGGTTTTGCTTGATGCTTCATTTCTAATTGATTTTCCTTTTCTTTTTATCTGATTTAAAGGTCAGGAGGATTATAGCAGGTTAAGGCCACTGAGTTACCGAGGTGCAGACATATTTGTCTTAGCTTTCTCGCTAATTAGCAGAGCAAGCTACGAAAATGTTCTCAAGAAGGTACTATTTTTCGATGCCAATGTTTTCTACTTTTAACTTCTCTTCTGTTCTAAAAAAAGTATTTTTTGTTATGGTACTTTTAGATCTTGTTTGAAAAAAGTGGATTTTTTTCAATTCAAATTAAAGTCAAATGATTGTTGGCTTTTTATACTCTTTCTTAGAACAAAAGATTTTTACTGTTATCTCGGTGACTGAAAATTGGATTAACAGCATCAAGTCACGAGCTGTTTTTAGTTTGTCATATCCAATATCCTAAACTATCCATTTAATCTGTTAACAGTGGATGCCAGAGTTGCGTAGATTTGCCCCAAATGTTCCAATTGTTCTGGTTGGGACAAAGCTAGGTAGGCATCTATTTTGAGAATTTTGTCATATAATGATGCACATAAGTTTTTTTATACGGAGGGAGTTCATGAATAGCATCGGATTATGTTGTTTCTATATAAATCAGATCTTCGGGAGGATAGAGCATATCTTGCTGATCAAATGGGGTCGAATATTATAACATCTGCTCAGGTATCCTTTTCTTAAGTTTAACTTAATTGTAAATTTATTTGTGGACGTTATTTGCCCTTTGGCATGAAGGAAGTAGCTCACTCAGATCATGCTTACACAGGGAGAGGAACTGAGGAAACAAATTGGTGCAGCAGCATATATTGAATGCAGCTCCAAGACTCAGCAGGTGAATTCGATGTCGCTGTATTAAGGCTTGTACTGTTGTCTTTTCCATCTCCAGCATTTCTCGTTTCTGTATTGTTTTGTAAATGTTTTAATGAATACAACTTCATCTCTGTTGACTGTTCAGAATGTCAAATCTGTTTTTGATACGGCAATCAAGGTTGTTCTTCAACCCCCAAGGAGGAAGGAGGTGGTAAGGAAGAAAAGGCACCGAAGGTCTGGCTGCTCAATTGCGTAAGTATACCATTTCTTCTCTTTTGATACTTATGGTTGCTTAAGACATAATCCTCTCATTTAAAAAACTTAGTATGTTAGTGTTCTCTTATAGACATAGGGCACATGATTGAGTTGTCTTGTACCATTATAATAAATAAATTCAGTTAAGGTTACAGAATCCTGATGGTTGTGGAGAGGATAAGTCCTGTAGAGAGCATAAATGAACTGTTTGGGAAAGGCTTTGAATGAAACACCTTATCTGATGTCCTTTTCTTATAGGATCAGATCTAGTAAAAGTTTCCTATGAATTCAGATCACTTTACACGATTAGACTCATCTAAGGCATCCCCTAGAAGCTTCTGTCAATTTGATAGCAATCCAAGCAGAAAACAAAGTAACTATTGGTGAAGAGACCTGATCTCACCATGATCTTTCAACTTCACTGATGTGGAATCTAACACCAGTTAACAAATGTTTCACTACCTTGTCTACAAATATTACTAATTATTTGCTATCTTTCAACTTAACCATTGCAGGAGTTTGGTCTGTGGAGGATGTGATGCGTAATTAGGAGATAGTGGTTGGGGATTGCTAGTTCTTGATGAAGATCATTTTGGTGTTTGACAATTACTGCTTCCTGACAGGAAATTTCATAATATGCTTTAATGTTTTTGGGGACTCAATGGCATGTAGTGGACCAAGAAACTGACTGGAAGAGGGACAGAGGGAATTGTTCATTCTCTCATGTATTATCAGTATTACTCTCTAAACTGTATTTTTGTGGTTTCTGCAGAAATATAACTCGCTATGAAGTATGAATTAAAAATATGTTGTTAAAGTCCTTGTCCACCTCTCATTTTTTGACCCTTTACTTAGAATATCTCATGTTCCCTATTTGTTGAGTTACTCTCATGGTTCCTTGCTGTTTGTGTCAATATTGGGGCTGTCTTGTCAATTGTCATGGTTCATCATCTTCTTGTTTGTGATGAAAACTATTACTTGAACTGGGTTTTCTTATATACCCTGAAAAATAGGTATTATTTCAAGTTGCATTACCCCATGTGAAGAAGAGGAAAAGAGAAAGAAGGAAAAAGGTTATGGTGCATCAACTTTATCTCAGATTGTTGTTGGAATCACTAGAAGAGTAAATTTTGTAAAATAGTTAATTCGGTGACATTATAATCTAAAAGAAATCCTGATATTAGACAAGCAATAAGTAACTTTTAATAACAAAATCAGGTTTCGATTGTTCCAAGTGATTACCACTCTCCATTTCACTGTCCCTGGACACTTTTGGGAGTTTTGTCTGATCATCTCCCATCTTCATTTCATTAAGAATGCCAAATTTTGAAGTTCAATTTGTCTCCCTAGTGATACAAGCGTGAACAAGTACGGACGGAACCATGGGATTTCTGGACAAGGACTGAAAATCATAATAAATAACAACTGGCCAACTGGAGGAAGTAGATAGGCAGAATAAATACATGTAGGAAACCTTACCCTCCCTTCACATTTTTAAGAAAATTATAAAATCAGGATAAAAAAAAGATAGTTAAATTATTATTTTAAAAAATTTAATTCAATACATTATTTTTATTAAATTCAAGAAAAAATAATGCATTTATTACAATTTTCTTTCTTTCAACATCATATTAACCAGCGTGACTAACGACCACCGCACCGGATAAAGTTTCTCAAAAACAAATTTAAAAAGAAAGTTAAGAAACCAAAAAACCAGACCCAGAAATCCATGTGCTGAAGTCTGATGATTTTACTGGCCAAAAAATAAAAGAAAGGCTGATGATTTTGACGACTGGAGCTCAGCCGAGTAGTTCATTTCATTTTTCAGTAAATTACTTGAATCACTCCCGCCCCTCATTGTTTTCTCCTTGTTTTGTATCTCTTGGGCTTTGATGTCGGGCCCAATAAAAGATGCAAGCCCTACCGATTAATTAGTAAGTGACCCATTTCTCAAAACGATGCCGTTTACTCTAACTCCTCATCCTCGTCATATTGATTCTTCTAAACGCAACGAAGACAATAAAACAAAATGGAGCATCCATCACCGAAGAGCTGGAGCATTCACACCCGACCCGATATCGTCGCCAATTGCCAGATCCTGGAGCGCGTTGGCTCTGGCGCCTACTCGGACGTCTGCAAGGCGCGTCGACTCTCCGACAACCTCATAGTTGCCCTCAAGGAAGTCCACGACTATCAATCGGCGTTCCGAGAAATCAAGGCCTTGCAAATGCTCCAAAACTGCCCCAACATCGTCGTCTTGCACGAGTACTTTTCGCGGGAATACGAGGACGCCGTGCTCGTCTTGGAGTTCTTGAGGACCGATTTAGCGGTGGTTATTCACGAAGCCAAAAGGAAGGAAGGTGGGGTCCGACTCGGAGAAGTTAAAAGATGGATGCTTCAGATTTTATGTGGGGTTGACGCCTGTCATCGGAATATGATCGTTCATCGGGATTTAAAGCCTGGGAATTTGTTGGTTTCTGATGATCGGGTTCTTAAGTTAGCTGATTTTGGCCAGGTAATTTTTATTCGATTTTCTTATCTTTAGTCTGGGAATGTTTGGATTTTGAGCTTGCTTTAATTTAATGGCACTCTCGGCAGGTGTATGAACCTGGAATTTTCAATTGTTCAAGACAATAACTTGTTTGCATATGCATTACTGCCCTGGTAAATATTCTTGTTTGCATGTGATTAGAATGTTTCTCAAGAATGTAAAGTAGAATTATAGTCTACAAAAGAACTGTGTAAATTTGTTCTACTTATCATCTTCCATGTGTCATATGTCTGTTTGGCTCTGTTTTCAGGCAAGGATATTCATGGGGCCTGGATTTGTTGCTGACAATGATAACCAACAGCCGTTTGAGCAGAACATAGGATACCAGGAAAACATTTCTCCACCATTAGATGCTGTCCATGAAGCAGGCAGCTTACCCAATAGAGGATATAACAACCAAGTAGAGGAAGATATGAGTAGAGAAGAATATTTTAGGGAGTTAGTTGAGCTCAAGGCCAAACGACATGCCATGGATGAAACTGACAAAGAAACAAATATTAATGACAGAGACACATATTGGCTTGCAGCAGGTACCATAAGTGACATAGAAGATGATCCTCTCAAGAGTCTTACTCATACGAGGCTGAAGAGGGTGGGGATGACAGACATGGTGCTCTCACATCGTGTGTTGGCACTCGCTGGTTCAGAGCCCCTGAACTACTCCATGGATCTACGTACTGTTGACAGTTTGAAATGTGTGCACGTTAGATAGAAAATTTAATTATTGATGATTAATTATTGTATTAATTTTATATATTTTTTAAATAATTATATTTGAACAGAAATAATTATCATATGACAAATAATCACAATTATTTGAATATAAATAGATTATTATTCATAAAAATCATAATTATACAAAAAGTCATAATCATCTGAATATAAATTTATATCTGTTCATTCATTATAACTAAATCTTTTAGTATAATCATTTTTATTTACTTTTGATTAGAGAGTTTGAAGCTTATTATATCGTAAAAGCATAATTGCTTTTAAAAAAATGTTTCTTACATCTTAAAGCGAAATTTTTTTTATTATTTATCTTCTCTTATTTATTTTTTTTAACAATTTAAAGGTAATTATGATAAATTTATATTTTGCATGAGAAAGATACAAGAAAAAGAAATTGATATGATTTGGAGATCAATATTAGAGAATGTTCAAGATGTTAAAGGATTAATGTTTCTATGGATCAAAATATTAAATTTCATAAAAATTTTCATTAAATGTATGTATTTTATTTTTTACATAACTGCTAGTAAAGATATTGACTAAATGAGATAACACATTAACAATTTATTTCATTAATGTGTAAAGTCAAAACACAATGTGCAAAATATTGATTACATTGTATAAGTTTATGTATATATTGAAATTGACTCCACAATTGAGTTTAATGAATTGTATTATATTTATTTAAAAAATCAATACTTATAAATACTATGATGGAAAATAGCCTAAAAACATAAAAGAGAAAGATATGAATTGATTTACGATCAAAATAATTATCACTTGTTATCAAATAACGAATTACATTAAGTTTTAATGGAATGATCGATTGTTTAATTGTCATGTCTTGATTATATATACAACAGAAAAATTGTCTCATAATTTTTATGAAAACAATCATAAATGGATAAAGAAATTTACCATGAGAAATTAGATGCAAGTAGAAACTATATACAAAATAATAAGATTTGGCTACAATATTAGTTTTATTATTAAATCATGGCACCAAAATTGAAATAATAAGTCGAGTTAAGCTATTTGTATGATTATATATTTGTTGGTCGTTTATAAATCAAATGTCGATATATATATTTAAAATTTATTGTTGGTTCAAAATTTGACTAGTATTTAATTTTCATGAAAATAATTTTAAATTAAATTGATATATGTGAAATAATTATTATTAAGATATAGTGTTTCATGGATTAATTGATGGATAATAAACTAAATAGTGATTATTATCATAAACATGAATAGTGTGACATGTATTTTGCCTGCTGGGTGTATTACACTAAAAGTGATTTTACAAAATAAAATTTTACTGTGAATACTCACAAAGTGAAAATCATAAAAAAATTGTCAAAGAGTTAATCAATGGTTATAAAAAAAAAAAAGCATTGTTGTTTTTCGTATATGGGATATTGATTAAACGAAAAGGCATGCTATTAAAAATATTGAAGCATTTGTCAGTTACTAGCATTTTGAAGGATGCTCATCGATATCTAATTAGGCATTTTATAAATTAGAAAAGAACATACAGATTCAATGTTCCAAAAGCACCAATACATGCATATGTTTAATTTTATTTTGTGATGGCATGAAAAACATTGGTACAATTATCATATATTACGAAAATGAACTAAATGTGATAGAATTTTCTTTCTTATATATATAAGAAATATATGGACTATGAAGATAAAATGCCATCATCTAATTAATACGTTATTGGTTAAAGACAATAAATGTATTTTTACTTCTTATACTTAGAAAAATGACGTTTTGCAAGCTATTAAAATGAAAAGTGAACAAGTTTTCGAGGTTTTCAATAGTTTCATGACAATGGCAAGGATGTAGTTCATTATATACCATATTAACATATGGGTTTAGATAATAATATTGGTTTGTAAAAGCTGTAAGCTTTAGAGTTAGCCAATCAATGATTTAACTTATGCAAATTCATTATGAATTTTTTCATGAAATATGAGTAGAACTTATATTATAATTATTGTTTATACTATTTTATAAAAATGATTCTTTGGATTCATGTTTCATGACTTACATTGATATGATGATCTAGATATGAACATATTGTCACAAAATGATTATGAAAGTATTTGAAATTGGAGTTAAATACACTATAGACTTTTATTGTTTATAAGCATATTGGTCCTATGAGTAAAGTTTGAATTTATTATATATCCAAAAATGTTATTATCAATTAAAAGAGATAAATAACAAAAATATATAGGCTACACAATGGTAGAGAAATAATTCTCATAAAATTTTGAAATCAAGTTTAGAGATTTCAATAATCATGAACTTGGAATCGGCCAATGGACAATTAATATATACATTGAAAACTCATGATAACATTTAAGATAGTTGGTTGTTACTAAAAGTAATCATTATAAATGAAATAATTTCAATAGCTAAATCTACATATTTTGTAGTATAAGTTGGATTATTATGGTTGGCTTAGAATAGCCATAAGCCAAAATTGATGTCACAATCTTGATCACATTATGGTAGTTTTTGTTATGTATATGGTCTACTTTATGGATTGTATAAATGATTTATCATCTATAATTTTATATCGTGAAAATTTCAAAGTATATTTACTTTGAAAGCCATGAGTAATTCAAAGATTTTGTGAATTTGAAAACTTTTATAATAGCAAAAAGAATGCTATTTGATCCATTTAGGTGATGAAAATGGTTTTGTTCATTGTAATAAAAAATTATTAATAGTATCCATGATGAAATAGATTCATATAAATATTTATGAATTGACATAAAAGTCTTAAAAAAAATTATAGAAACATTATTATATTTGAAATCTGCTTATTAATGCAAACTCTTATATTGAGTTAAAATATAAAAGTTTTGAAACTTTTATTAAAATATTAAGATATTAGCTAATTATCTTTCACTAAGGGTGGATTTGGAGGCCTCCCACTAAAAAAAAAATCAAAAAATAATGAAAAGATAAATGAAATGATAACTTGATTAAGTATATATGATATTTTGATAATTGAATGAGATATTTTTTAATAAAAGAATGCATACTTGCATATGGTGGGGGTGATGAGAATAAAATGAAATAAAAATCATCAACATAGTGTTGTAAGATTTTAGTATACTTTTATGAGCAAATTATATAAGCTAATAAGTTTAAACACTTATTAAAGTAAAGTCCTAAAAAGGTCCTTAAAAGTCTTAAAAATGCTAATATTTTGGTTTATTCATTGAGTTTATCTAATTGTATTAGAAGTATAATTGTATTAAAAATGTGCAAAAGTATGAAAATAGAATAGTCGAAATTAATAAATATATAGTGGTGGTCATAACCAAAACCATCTATTTTTTATAATGATAAGAATGAGGCAATAATGTTTGGAGCATATAAATGATATGCAAAATAAAAAGTTTAGACATATTAATTTAAAGTGATTTTATTAGAGATTCAATCTTAAGTGAGAGTAATTACCATAAAAAAAATTAAATTTTAAGATATTTGGTTAGTAGTATTACAAGTAGAATGGATTTAAAACACTTACTATTATACATCAATAATGAGAACCAAACTTTGAATTAGTAACCTTTAATTACAAAGTTTAATAAGTAAAAATAAATTATTGTTATGTATCTGTTAAACACTAGTAAAATTCATTCAAATTTTAGAAACTAGTGTGATCCATTACATGAGAATGATAAATTTTTATACTCTTATTGGAGTTTTAAATGTCTAAAGCAATGGAGACATAATGAAAATTTTACCTATATAAACATAGAGATAGTGCTACTTTAACAAGAAAAATTAAGGTATCTCTTGTAAATATTTATGAATAAGATAAGTACATGGCTATAATAGTACTAAAAATGATTATAAATCCCTAACAGAAGAATAATAAGTATTATATATGTTATATGTTTAATTCTAACACTAGGAGTTGATATTTAATCTGCGGACACCATCAAATTTGTTAGAATTCTAAGATATATATACGTTAATTAAAAGTTTAAATTGAGAGATACCTTCTTGTATTTATAATATTTATTTATGTGAAAGGTAAAAATTAAGCACAAATATTCCAAACTAGTGAGGGGATTGTTAATAATTTAGAATGTAATGAATCTCACATTGAATAAAAAGATTTAATTATTGATGAATAAAATTAATTTATATTAATTATATTCATATTTTAAATAATTTTATTTGAACAAAAATAATTATCATATGACAAATAGTCATAACTATTTAAATATAAATATATTATTATTCATAAAGATCATAATTATACAAAAAGTCATAACTATTTGAATAAAAATTTATGTCTATTCATTTATTATAAAATTTTTTTTTAATATAATCATTTTCACTACTTCTGATAAAAAAGTTTGAGATTTTGTTGTATCATAAAAATATAATTATTTTTTAAAAAATATTTTTTATGCTTTAAAATTATTTTTTTTATTATATATCTTCTGTTTTTTATTTTTTCTAACATAGACTATGAACTGGATGTGAATTTGTGACCATTGCGTTGTACTTTTTCAGAACCCTTGAGGCCCTTTTCCCTGGGATTTCTTACATTGGTCAGCTTGGCAGAATCATCAGTGTTTTAGGAAACTTGACTGAATAAGTCTCGCCAAGCTGTTCTAAACTTCCTGATTACAGAACAATCTCTTTTGCCAAGATAGAAAATCCTACTGGTTTAGAAGCCTGTTGACCCAACCGGTCCCCAGATGAAATCTCTCTTGTCAAAAGACTTGTTTGTTATGACCCAGCTAATAGAGCCACTACAATGGAACTTCTCAATGACAAGTATTTTAGTGAAGAGCCTCTTCCACTTCCCGCTTCTGAAGTGCATTTACCTCTCACAAAGAAGGGCCATGATGAGGTTTCACCTGGTGGGTGGAATGATTATGATGATATGGGTTCTGACTCTGATTTCGATGAGTTTGGCCCTGTTAATTTCAGGACCACCAGCAGTGGTTTTTCTATTCAATTCTTTTGAGCTTGGTCTGTATTTAGGTTTGGTGAATGCTTAAATTATATTATTCCATTATGTTTAAGGTATAATTAAAACCACAAATTAGCAAGGTGAGAAATCATGAATCTGTCAAACTTTCCTTTTATTGTAAAAACCAAAAATATATTATACACGTGGTAAAACGAAAGTTTTATCCCTTTTTTTATTTTAGTTATTTGAGGAAAGGCATAAGGAAAAGACCTTTAACCTATTAGTTCTCATCCCAACTTTTTATTAAAATCCATCTTTCTAGTTAATACTGTCATGGTTAGTGAAAACAGGGACTCAGTAACATCCATGGAGCAGTTCAGTATGCATTGAGTAATTGAAAAAAGCTAGTAACTAGAAATAAATCACAAATTCATCCCCAGTGATTGAATGTAGAATATGAAAAATTAACTCCTTTCAAAATCCTACCTTGTAGGCAATGCTCTCAACTTTTCTTCATTTTGTGGGGAAACCGTTCGGCTGTCTTTGTTTGAGGTTAGGTTTCGATTGAAAGTACTAATTGCAGAAGCAATTTCTTGGGATTTATCAATTACTCACTATAAGTTTAAGGTCATGGGTTGCTTTGGTTTCAACTTATAAGTTAGAAATCGAAGATTTTGTGTCGCGTGATCCTGAAGTCAATTCCCTATAAGCGCATGCAAACGATATGCTGATTGGAAGAAATGCAATGTTACCTGAGAATCAAGCGAAATGAAGTGAACCACAAAGATCCCATACAAATGTCACTTAGCATTATCGACGGCACTTCTTATATCATTTGAGGCCGGAATACATCGGTCTTACTACAATATTACGAGAAAATAAAGCCCCACACAGATCACATTGGCCCGAAAGAATTAAGGGGCCAGATGGATTTTTACAACCGTAACTTTACGTCAAACACCCATCTGTCTACGAAAAGTTGGTTGCATGAAATCTATTGTTAAATCAAGATTTATGTTTGACCTGCACCTAAATTCATTCCACCATGTCAGAAGGAATTATTTATAGGCAGAAGTATCTCCCTCTCTCAGCACTACATGTACTTGTGATATGGTACAAGCAAATCCATTTTACGTGTTAGGTGGGTATTCTGCAGTTGCTCTATAACTAACATCCGAGATTGAATCGCCAAGAAAATTTTAGGATGCAAATATACCTCTATTCCTGTGGGAGAAGAGCAATCTCGATTTCTTGAAGAGATTTTCCTTTGGTCTCCATTACATTCTTTTTAACAAAGATCACAGCTGTCATGCAAACGCTTGCAAATATTGAGTATAAGAGTTGCGGCCCAAGTTGCTCCAGCAAACGCAGGAACAGCAAACCAACAAAGAAATTGATTACCTAAAGAGAAATGCAAAAGCAACCAAAGAAAAACCATCAGAAGATAGCAGCAAGATTCCAGTTTGATATCCCAGCTTGTGTAGCTAGCTGCATTTGATTGCAAAAGCTGTCACGATCACAAGGATGCTAGTTCGTGCTTGGAAGAAGAGAAGCAAACAACCAACAATGAAAATGAAAGGAGAGAGAAGAGAAGAGAAGTAAATTACCCAGTGCACTGACATACAGAATGCCATAGCTTTTGCCCTAATTCGACTAGGGAAAATTTCTGGTAGAAGGAGACCTGGAACAGGACCAGCTCCTAGTGCAAATGTTAAGACGAACCTGCACAATGTTCGAAATTAGAGTCCGTTTCCTGAAATTATCTATCTATTTGCCTTCCAGCAACCAAGGCTGACATTTTACATGATAGTTAATTTACATTTCCAGTTTTCCACAATGAAGGACATAATCAATTACTGAAAGTTCTGCCTCATGGTTTATGCTGACTGGATGCAAAAAGACTAATATTAGATATATTTGATAATCTTTTCATCATTTGCGGAACATCAATTCCACTTCTAAGTTGTTGCTTATTCCATTGATCAGGTTCAGTCAGGGACTCAGGTCTCAGGACCCAAATGCACTGAACTTGCAACCAAGATTTCCAACCATGACTTCCACAAATTTTGAATACTTTCTGCCACGCCATATAAAATCTTCATGTTTAGAGTTTTTAAAAAGCAAGTGAATTATAGCAATACTTACATTAGCATTCCGCCAACTGATAGCCATAGGTATAAAGATCCAGAGCCAGACACATAAGTATTTGCCGCAGCAACTTGAAGGACCATTGATATAGTCTGAAAAAATCAAACGCACACATAAAGTCCAATTTTCAAAATTAATTTCCATTCTTTCATTCAAGAAAAGAGAATAAACATTTGCTTTAGCTGAGCCACGCAAACATGGTAGCAGCAGTGTAACTTAAAACCGTACTTCCAAATTCCTTGTAAGAATGATATACTAGCTTCTTTCACTAAAAATAATCATTTTTGTTTCAAACTTGAGATGCATGGTAAAATTTAACCAATGAGGGCTCCTTTCCATTGGCACAAAAGACAAAACGTATAAAAGCATAAGGGATGTAAATTCTAATGCGCATGGGCAAACAATATGCCTTCTTTTCTTCATTTCTCTGGTTGCACGTCATGTAGCTCTCCTACAATACTGCGTATATATGAAAGGGCTTTCCATGAGAAAATTAGTGAGACTGCTATTTACCATGCCAAAGAAGCTCCACAAAAGAAGCACCTTCCTTCCAAGTTTATCCATTAAAAGCATCGCAATGATAGATCCTATCATGAAGGAAAAATCATGCATCATGAGACAAGGAAAAATAACATAATACAATGTGGGCAAGAAAGCTATCAAGGGAAAAATATATACCTGATAAATTTGCAACTCCGATTAACACATTCGCAATGTCTGATGGTACTACCGCACTTTTAAAGACAGATGATGAAAAATAAAATACAGCATTTATACCAGATAGCTGTTGTAAAGCAAATAGGGTTGCCCCAATATAAACAACTGCAAAAGGAGAACATGAATAACAAAGCCCAAAAGGAAAGAAGCAAAGCAGAAGAGGAAGCAACAGTGGTGGCAGCAGCAATGAAAGCAGCTTTAGATACCAAAAAAGTACTCAGAAAGCCTTTTTACAAGCATAGCAAGAAATGGAAATATCTACCTCTGAAATGGCGGCCATAGAGCAGTTCTGAGAGTTTCACGGTGTCTGCTTCATCCCCCCTGTCCAATTTGGATAATTCTACCATGGCATATTTGACAGGTGATCCACCTAAACGCCTCTCAAACTCAGCTTCAGCGTCAGCGCTTCTTCCTTGCTGCAGGACACCACCAAGACAATGCAATCATTTTACTTCAGCATGAGCTTTAATAAAACTGACAATCTGTTTTTAAGGAATTTGGTCACATGCTACAGGCAGTGGGCACATCTTGGAAAATCTTCAAAAGAATAATGGTGCAGTTTTATATGGAAAAAGTAGAAAGAATAGAATAACATGACAGAAAGGGATCTAAGTAAAAATTGATAGTGATTCTAACCAATGAATTGCATCTTTAAAAGTGAGGAAGCAACACACATACACGTAGAGAAGGGCATGGAAACAATTTATATTCAAACATAAAATCAGATGATTAGAATAATGCAAAAGGGAAAAATGATAAGAATCAATATCCAAGGCTTTGATTCAACACTCATATAATACTATTAAGATTGACATGGAAAATTATCTTGGAATTGCAAATCATGCAAATCAGAGAGCAAACCTTGTATAACCAATGTGGACTCTCTGCACAAAACATCATAGCAAATGCAAGGAATCCAGCAGGAATAGTGGAGATCCAGAAACAAATGCGCCACCTGAGCAAATTATGCAAATTAAGTCTGAAAAGCAACATATGAATAACAGATACTGTGATACCTAAAGCATGATTCATACCAGCCAGCAATTTCTTTGACAGGGATTCCAATAAGAAGAGCTGCCATAAGACCCAGACATGTTGCAATCTGGATGAAGCTTCCAAAAGTTCCCCTTACAGAAGCAGGGGAAACCTACACACATTGAGTACATAATATCAGCAGACAAAACACAGTTCATGTTCATGCACAAAAGAGAGAGTGCTATAAAAGTCCGTGATTAATGCAACATAAAATTAACAGTGTGAAAACCTCTGTCACATAAAGAGCTGCAACAGGTGGACCAAGTCCCATTCCAGTCCCAACTAAGAACCTTCCAATGAGCATACCTGCCAAACTTTTTGTTGTTGCACTAAAATGAAATTTTTGTTAGTCAGAGTCCTAGCCTTATAAATTCAGACTTTATGAAGTGAAACAGAGAGAACAGAATGATGAGGGGATTAGAGCAAGTAAACCAAAGTTTCTAAGGACAATAAGGAAATACTCCATAAAATATCTATTAACTAGTTCAATACATGACCTCCACCAAACTAAGGATGTAAGAGTAAAAAGTTGTCACAGGTTAAAATAGAAGAAAAATAATTGTTTAACATCTATCAATCAATGTCCTACCTATTCTTCATTCAAGATAATAGAGTTGAATTCAGTCGTAAGTTTTTCTAAAGGTTATCAATGTATATCTAATCCATATTCCTTGCATTATAAAAAGTAAAATTTAATCCACTGCACCAAAGTTAAACAAATATATTAAAAAAAGGGAGGGGGTTAAATTTAAATCACAAGCTATTATTAGGAGCATTAGCAAATAAAATAAAGAGCATAGCACCAAAATCATTCATTACAAGCATTTGATTAGATTGCATATCACCTTGTAGAAGCACCAATAATCATAGGCAGAGCACACAATTGAAATGCCCTACGACGCCCAAAACCATCAGCAATCCAACCACTGAACAAAGATCCAATAAGAGCACCACCCAAACATGTACTCACCACCAGACCTACATTTAACATTTCATCATAAAGCCTATAATTTTACAAGTCAAGACTCTAGATGCAAAAGTCAGAAAAAGGAAAGAAAGATTGAGAAAAAATGTCACCTTCAGCCAGGGTATTCCCACTGAAACCTAAATCTAAAGAGATGCTTTCAAGCGGTTCATTAACTACGCTGTATAGTATGGACAATATGCAAAACATAAACACCTAGTCTTGTTATGAGGGTTATCAAAATGAGTAACAAGAAAAATAAGGAAAATACAGAGATGGCAGTTTAAGATAGCACACAAACCCAAGGTGGTAGCCAAACAGGAATGAAGAAATGGTTGCCACTATTACATGCGGGAAAGAAAGCCACCATGAAGGATTTGTAGTTTCCACATCCGCGCTGTTCTGTAAGAGAGCTAAACAAACACAATAGTTAAGAACAAAATTCTTCTTAAATACTTGAACAATAAACGCTAATAATGATTTAAAAGAACTAATTCAAGTAACACTTTTCCTAATTTAGTTAGATATCCTAAAACAACTGCAAATTTTTAATCTGTTTTTCACATCATGAATAACCAAATGCCAATTTCTGAAGGATCAATTAAAAAGAGCCAAAAAATTCTGCAACTGAAAAATGTAATGCAGGAAAAGAAGAAAAACAATTCCAAAATCCTGCCATTGGTAAAAAATTTTCTCTATACAAAATTCACAAAGACCCATCTCACAGGAACAATAAAAGTAAGTGCTTCAGGCAATTAGAGTCAAATTGGAGTTTGTTGATTCTGGGTCTCTCAACTCCACAGCCATGGCTGTGCAGAGACCCTCAGCTGGTCTATAGATAAATTTACCTGAGCTCTCTTCTACATCCACTACAGCTGAATGATCTCTTGATGGCATCCTCTTGTACATCGAGAATGCTTCACGTTGAAGTCCCCACATGCCAAACTAGTGCATCCAGCTCTGGCCTTCAAATCACTCAATCTTGCTCGTTTTTGTAAGGGCCGTACTGTCACATTGCATGTAGGACATAAATTAGCATTGAACATCAAAATCCAATTTCCTTCGTTCATAAAAAAAACGTTTAACATAAAAAGCTTTATTTATTTGCCTGTACTAGAACTTCAATATAAAAGTTAAACCATTCAAGCTCAACAGCTTGTAATTTACGCTAATTTCCAACAACCAAACAAGTTCAACAAAATCTCCAAACAAATCATATAATCGACTGAAAGATAACTGTTTAGATTGCAATTATGTAAATAAAAAGCAAACAACTCTTTAGTGTCATCACAATAACAGAAAAATGATCTTACTCTGATTTTGATTAAATTTACACCAGAAATTTAAATTGACACTACAAACCTGAAAATTAAGCTAACTTCTATCTTTACCGTTCAACAGTCACTTCATTTTTCCCTTTTCCTTGATTTTCTTAACAACCAAACGGAAGGCAAAGGAAAACAAAGGATCTCCAAAGTGAACCGAACTAAAACTATGAAACTAAAATAGATCACCTTCATCAATCAATACAAATGCAATTAGCTTTTCTTTTAACAGAAAATCAAATTAAGTTATAAACCGTACAACGGAATGCCCATTAAAAAAAGAAACCAACGAAGATTAACGCTAAACAAGCTAATATTTGATAAAAAAAACAGGTAAAATTAAATTCACCTCGCTTAAGATGTTTTGATAGATCTGGCGTAAGAAATCAGCAGAGAACTTTGGTGACGCTTTTACTGTAAGGTAACGAAATTTCGAGAAAAGAGAGAAAGCTCTCTCGTCATTTATAAGTGAATAAAAACGAAAAAAAATATGGCTGGGTACTATCGTGCGCCGGGTGAGGTGGTTTATGAGAAATAAGGAAAGAGAGCGGAGGCAATGGTTTTCTTTTTCTACAGAGACTGGCAGAATTAAAGCACAAGAAAGAGACAAATTTTATAGCACACTATTTAATAAAGCTTATTTAATATAATTAAAATTAATTAAGTTAATTAACATGTTGATTAGAAGCTCAAACACATTTACGTATCTGGGAAATCAAATTAGTGTCTTAAAGAAACGTGATTTATGAACTCACTGTCAGTCCGTACGAGAAAAAGCCAGGGGGTTTGATTTGGTGTCCCAATTGTTTATTATTTTTTTTAAGGTGGACACCTATCTTTAAAGGGAAGGTGACAAGTGGGTGGAAGAAGACGGTGAGTGGGGGTAATTTAGACATTTCGTGTATGGGGAATTTAATTTTGACGGTCGTGGAGAAGACAGGTGGCGAAATGTTGAACCTGTTGCAGCCATAAAGAGACTGCAGAGTCGTCGTTACGTAATGCAGTGCTAATATCTTCATGCTTTAAACCACCTTGGAGACAAGTTTTTTCTAGGGTTAAGTAATTTATAATCTTAATTTCTAAGGGAAGTACATTTTAACGGTGTTCATTCTCGGATAAGGTCGGATTAGAATAGAATTCATAGTAGATATTAATAATTTATATTTATATTTTATGTAATAAAAATATAAAATAAATATAATATTAAAATAAAATTTTATATATATTTATATAATTATAATATTTAATTATATTTATTTTATTTAAATCAAATTCAATTTTTATTTTTATATAGATTCAAAAATTAAATAATTATAAATAATTTATTTAAATTCATTTAATGAATTTTAAATTTTTATTTAAATCTTTTTAAAATTTAAACAAATTTTTAAGTAATAAATAATTCCACTCTTGAATTAAATTTAGTACTTTGTAAACTTTTATTTTAAAAATAAAAATATTTTTGTATGTCTAAATTTATGTCAGGATTCCATTTTAGGAAGACTCCAAATTAGCATGTTAAAAGTGAAAATGCTGCTCCTCTCTTTCTCTATTCTCTCCTCCAACCATATATATATTCACATGATCTCTCTCCGATTCGTATCTTCTTTTGCCAAAAGCACGCACTTATCGTTAATTATTGTCATAAGAGATAATGATACTTACATTTCTATCCTTCATAATAATTTAGTAGGAGGGCCATTAGATATTAATTCTTTCCATTTAATATATTTATTTATAAAAAAAGATGTTTAGAGACCTATAAAGAAGGCAAAAAATATTGGTGGGATCTTTGTGCGATCTTGCTAACATAATTTGGTTGTTAGTAAAATATGAGATCACAATCTGCTGTGCCTATTAGCCTTTCATTAAATTTTTTCATAAGCTAGGTCTTAAGTCAAAGTAATTTTTTAAAGGTTTTATTCAATTTGTCAAATTTAAAAGATTGAAAAATTTTTAAAAATATATAAAATATTAAAAAATTTATAATCTTAATATTTATAAATATATTTTGAATAAAAAAATATTAATAATTTAATATCTAAAAAAAAAAAAACTCGAAAAATCTCTATGAAAGCCTCCTCTCGTGAACAAATATACCTTCACAAAGAAAAAATGCACTTCAATTTTCTTTTCCTCACCCTGTCCCGAATTTCCAGTTTTGTAGTTTCTTTATATGTTAGAAAATCTAAAACAATTGGCCGGTGAGATGTCATTCTTCCCCTACCCACTCCACATCTCTCCAAATTTGATGACCCAAAATGATTATATGATAAATCATCCATTTGTAATAATGAAGAGTAGCTTGGCTTCTTTAACAAAAATTCGAATGAAAAAGAGACAAACCGAAAAGCATAGTGTGCAAAAACTAAAAAAGATTCATGCTTGACGTGGATTTTGATCTTACATTTTACTTGAGTTTACATATATATATATATATATATATAGGGTTGAAAAAGAAAAAGGATTAAATACCAAAAAAATTTGTTTAATTTTTACCAAGATTTTGTTTGGAAAAAATTATTATTAGGAACTCTATTTTTAAAAAAATTTATGATTTGTTATTTTCTTTTGAAAAAAATGACATAACATACCTTATTTATAAAAATAAATTTAAAAGTACTTATTTTGAGATTAAATATTTTAAACTATCCTAATTAAAGAAAAATTCTATATTTTTTAAAAATTATTAATCTATCCTTAATTTCCAATCTCAAATTATATTAGCAACTAAATCATAAACTTCAACATTAAATAACAATAAAAAAGTATTGAAGAATTTAATGAAAATTTAATGTTATGTAGATTAGAAGGAATTATCTGTAATATATAGAAGAACTTAGGGAGAAAGTACAAAATTCAGAAGCACCGGGGGCTATTTCAAAACAAAAAGAAACATCGGGGGGCAAAACGAACTTTCCGGAAGTCCCTTTGCAAAATCGAAAAAAAGCTCTCGCTTCTCACGTAATTCCACGGCCGAAAAATCAAGTACGTGGCGCTAGGGTTTATATACTTCACCCACACCAAAGTATCCAAAATCTCGGCGATTGGTCATCAGACAAACGTTCTCATACAAAGAGGAAGAGAGAGAGAGAGAGAGAGAGAGAGAGAGAGAGAAATGGGGTCTAGAGACAAGGACCAAACGACCTCGCATCACCAGCCACTCCTAAGCAGCCTTGTTGTGCGGCCTTCGGCCAGCGACGGAGCTGCTGGCGGTGGAGGCGGAGGAGGAGGCCGTGGCGGTGGTAGCGATTACGAGCCTGGAGAGGTTCGACGCGAGCCGCCTCCTTATTCTCGCTCTGATCGACACAATGATGAGCCTGGTTCGTTTTTCTTTTTTCTTTCCTTTTTGTTAATTCGTTAATCAATTTTCTATTTGTTGTTTGATTTTGTTTCTGTGTTTTATTAATCTACTGGTAATCTGGAGTTCAAATTACATTTGCGACGTTGTTTTAATTGAAAGTAAAATGAATCTTGTGATTTGAAAGTTAAAACCGTAGATCGAAATAGGATTTAAAACCAAATTGAATTGGGCAATATACTGTGTGATTGATTAGATGGCACTGATGAACTTAAATGACTCTAATTGCATTTAGTGATTTGTGCTATTGAGGAGTAATTAGATGATTAATAGGCTACTCAGTGAATTTAGGGGCTCCTAACAAAAATACGATTCATGTTCCCGAGAGAGGAAACATAGCAGTGAGGCAAACAGCCTAATTGCAGTGTATTTTGTAAATTTGATGAAACATTTCAGTAAGAAATAGGTTATAAAAAGGTTTTGTTTATATTTGTGTTTCAATGTCATGTAACCTGTCCTGTTTGTGCTGTTTTGGTATTCCTCTTACCAGGATTCTCTATTGACACATTTGCATTATGGTATAAGCATATATAGGGTCTTGTAGCTGTTGTTTAAATGCTCAATTGTTTATGTTCTTGCGGAGTGAGATTTGTAACATTATTTGGTGACTATTAAAGTTCAATGATTTTGTTCAATGACTGTATTTGTTACATAACAGTTGGGTTTGTACAGCCTGTTATCTCTTCCTTATGTTGCATGCTGAGCAAGTGGATCTAATACGCTTATGGAATATTGAGTTGAGAATGAATTTTGCTGTTGTGTGTTACAGCTGTGAATGTTGCCTGCAAGAACTTGGGTCTTGACGAAGGCATGTTGGTGTGAGTGCAATCTTGGATCATTTTTGGGGTTAATTGTTTTTCTATGTTTAGGGGTTAATGTTTTGTGCCAAATGCCACTATATGTGTTGGGTATGATGAAAGAACTTGTGATGCTGATCACTGAAGACAAATTATTGTATCTCGGTTTTGAAGCTATTATCACTAGTTTCAGATTGGGCAAGAGTTTGAAGATAGTGACTATGGGGTTGGCTTCGATAGAGTATCATATCTAATTTGATATGCTAATTTAAATGCCATTTTAAAGGGTTTGTGGTTATGCGTTTCAAGATAGTTGCAAAGCATGATATGGGAAATGAAATACTGACAGCATCAAATGGTTTGGGATGGCCAGTTGGGTCTGCTCAATGGTAAGGTTGGTCTCTTGGCTGGAAAAACTAGTGTAGTTGAGGCCTTCAGTGTATGTTTTAATGGAAGACAGTATTGGGCCATGATAACTAATTTCGTTGGTGGGAATGGAGTTCTGTCTCTCCTGGAATTTTGTTGGTTTTGTTAATTTGTGGAAGTGCTCAATAGTGGAGTATGTGGTAAACTGATAGTGGGACACTTTGGAAGGAATTTTACTTGGTTTGCTTGTGGTTTTTATTTAATTTAATTTTTCTTTTTCCTCTGGAAGGGGTAAATAGGTTTAAGTTAGATGGCTTTAGAATAATAATTTTTGTGATTAGTTGTATTCTTTTACAGGTGAATGGGATATTGTGGAAATCTTTCATGTGCTATATTCTATCTTCTTGAGGCATCTTGTGTGTTTCTGTATAATTTTGTGTTTAATGGGGTAGTTAAGCTGTTGGACAAAGTTACTGGTTATATAAGCATTTAGCAAAAGTGGTCAGTGAATGATGCATTGCTGCTTTGGGGATGGAAGAAGCCCTGTTGGTTTCTACTTTCTAGCCACCAAGTCGTGTATAGAGATAATGAGCTCAGGTTTGGGTGGTAATTTGTAGTGTCAAATGGTGGAACCTTTTCAAACAGTTTGCTGGGATGAGCTATTGAGAAGAGCATAAAATCTGGTGGTGGTTGACTTACTGGTCAATTTTCTATTTCCACATGGGTGGATATTCTTTGGTGGTTTACACCCTTTAGTTTTGCTTTGTTGCTCAGACTGCTGCTTTTTATTAATGCAATTTGGATGAAGGTTTTAGGCATAAATTTTGGTGGTTAATGGTTTTTGTGTTGGACTATCATGTATTAGGTATATGTACATTTTATTATCTGCATGCTGCGGATGTAGATGCTGTCCTTTTCCTGCTTTCTACGTCTACTGTATCAAATTTGGTTGCTCCAGATTTATGATTTTGGGGTTGATAGCTCAGATATTAGGTTGAAAATCCATCTTTAAGCATGTAAGGTTTACAAGGTAGACGATTTTGGCGCTTGAGTCTAGAACTTGGCCTCTTTTCCTCCTGAGGACTGTGAGCTGTTCTAATGTATGTTGGGTGTTGGTAACACTCCTGGTTTTGACATGCTTGATGCTGGTAAAATGCTGTGTTTGAAAGTGACAAGGACAGTTAACATTCGAAACAAGTAATCCCTTCTATTCTGGATTTTTCTTTCTGTAGTTATGATGAGGAGATCTTGACTGGTGGTAACCGTCCTTGCAAACTTTATTTTATTGGTCATTTGGACATTGGACTAGCCATAAGTCTTCCAATATCATAAATACATCATATTCCATAATATTTCCCTTATTGAATTGGATTTGCTTATCTATAAGCATTATTGGCTTTTTTTCCAGGATATAGAATTCATGCAGGTTCTAGTTCTCCTGTACGTCACAGGGATGTGGATCATCGATATGGTTCCAATTTTGATCGCTCAGGTGGCCCATCAAGAAGTCGTGATTTTGGTAATGGGAGGGATCCTGGCAGATATCGAGACTCTTCACCTCCTTATAGTCGAGGACCAGGTGGTGGCAGGCCACATAGTAGCAGAGGTTTTGATGGGACTGCATATGGTCCTGCACCTTTCAGAGGTGAAGGCATGACTAGAAATAATCCTAATGTGCACCCTCGGGAAGGAGACTGGATATGCCCTGATCATTCGTAAGTTTTTGACCTTCATGATGTGAACTTTGTTTCTAGTTTTCTTGTTTTTTTAATATTTTTATGCTGCTTGCTTTACATTTTTTTTTATGCCTTGTCACCCTGCTTTTTTTTGTGCGTCAGTTGAGGCATTCTTTTGCCAGTTCTTGTCCTTCAAAATTCTAAACAAACATAGATTGTGTAATTTTAATTGATTGACAAGTTGTATTTTAATCAGCAAGAGTTATAAATCTTTACTGTTTTAAGTTTAATCCTGCTTTCCTGGCACAGATGACAGATTTTTTTTTATATAATTAGCCTATTTTCTGTCTAGTGCCTTTTCTTATGAATTTGTAAGTTTGAAGCATCGGAAGTTACATTTTATTTTATATCCTCACCATGTCTCAGGTGTGGAAACTTAAACTTTGCAAGGAGAGAGTACTGTAACAACTGCATGAGATTTCGCTATGCACCTGTGGGAAGTCCTCGTGGAGGCTACCCTGGTCCTCCTCCTTCGCATGCTCCTCCCAGGCGCTTTCCTTGCTCTCCCAGGTATCTATCACCGCCTGGCAGGAATATGAATGGGTTTAGATCTCCTCCTCGTGGTTGGGCTAGGGAGTTCCCCAGAGACTTTGGAGTTGGTGGTCCACCACCTCCCAGGCATGAAGGCAAGTTTTCTGATCATAGCATGCGTAGAGATCGGCTGGATTATCTAGATGATGACTACAGGGGGAAGAGTAGATTTGACAGGCCACTGCCTTTGGATTGGGGACATAGAGATCGCGGAAGGGATAACTTCTTCAATGAAAGGAAAGGGTATGAGAGACGACCACCATCTCCACCTCCACAGCTTCCTCCTCGTGGCAGATGGCCACGTGATGAGAGAGAGAGGAGCAGATCACCAATCAGGGGTGGTCCTCTGCCAAAAGAATATCGTCGGGATATGTATTTGGAAAGAGGACGAGAGGATCATCGGGGTGTGGGACGAGATAGAATGGGAGACGCATATTAGCAAGGGTAGAACTTTTAGATATTGGTTTACATGGAGCTTGTGTTTTCTGTAAACTGAGGGAAGTGTTGACAAGACAGCTAGGACTTAATTCCAGTTCTTGCTTATGATTCCTATTACCCCCGAAACATTTGGTAAATTTGTAAGAGTTGACTGTTAAATTCATTATTGTGCTTGTTGACTTGAAGAAAAATTCTTGTTATTAAGTGTAGACTTAAAGAAAAGAGATTGGAGGCGTTGTTCTTCTGTCTTACCAAACTCTACGTTGCAAATCGACTCAAGTCATTATGCTGTCATCTCCTTCTTTCACTAACACGTTCTTGGTCATTTTTGTAAGGTGCGTGTCTTAAAAGTCTAAGGTAAGTGTTTTGTTCATACTTTTGCACAGGACTTTGCATTTAAATCTAATGGACCAAAGTTTAAACAATGTACTAGCTGACAAAAACCTTGCTCGAAACAATGTGCTAACTTATAAATCCCTGCTCCAATTTTTCGCTTCAATAGGCTAATATTTATCAAGTAGGTGTGTTGTGTATTGTTGTATTCTGTTTTCTTTTTTGTTGAAATATTCACAATTTTATAATATTTTGTTTTTATTTTTTAAATTATTTTCATAATCAGATATATACTGCTACTACTATAACTTTTGTTAAAACAAACAAAGCCAGATAGTAAATGGTAGTAGTATTAGCGTCATTCAGATAATCTCCAAATATATCTTCCACGTGTCAAAACTGGAATGGAAGTCACTACCGTACCCTATAGTCACAATCTCACTTTACACTCTGCCTTTTAAGTAGCCCGCACCATTTTTGTGGAAACCTTGCGTTTAATCAGATTCAACGGTCAGCAACTTATCACACTCACTCCTATGAATTTCTCCCGTCAGATTAATTCTTTCAACGTGGACCGTCGATCGAAAACTCAAGCGAATCTCACCATTCAATATACATAAAAAAAATTGAAATTTCAAAACTTAGCTAGAGAGAGGGAGGAGAAGCGAAGCGGAAGAAGAGGAGAAGCAGAACACTAACAACGAAATAAAAAAGGTCCTTCCACTTTTGCTTCTCTTTTCCCTTGTTTGTTTTACAAAATCACTGCTGTAAAAACCTTAGCCCACTCTTGTCTTTCTAGAGTTATTTAGCTTCTTTCTCTATGCACCGATTGCAATCAAAATCTTCTCGATTTTTTGGCAGCACTCGGTGGAAATATCGAGCTTGGAGAAGTCGCGGATATTTTTGTAATTTGAGGATTTGGAGATTGTAGATTGGGATTTGGATCTAAAAGTGGATGAATTTGGGTTGATTTAAGGCAATTTGTGAGATTATGTGGTGGATTTTCAGCCGTGGCCGTGTGGACGAATTGGAAAAAAGATTGGAATTTGATTAAATTTTTTTAAATTTAGGGGAGTTGGAATTGAATGGGGGAAGGAGAAGGAGGTGAATTCCCGCCAAAAAATGTGCAATCGGGTACGGTGGATTTTCCGGCGAAGAAGCTAGCAAGGCAGCTAGATTTCACGGCCGGTTTTGGCGGGTTTTCTTCCGGTGGTGTAGTTTTGCCTGAGCACCCGCAATCCACACAAGGGATGGGTGTGGCTTCGTCTTCGGCTGCGTCGGCTTCAGTTACTCAGCAACAGCAGCAGCCACAGATAAAGCAGCAGATAGTGGCGACCACTCCTGTGGCCGCCGCGCAATCTGTTCCTCTAACTACGGCATCGTCGAGGGTTGTGTAAGTTTTTGCTATAAAATTTTGAGATTTTTTCTTTTATTTTGTCATTCTTTTTTCGTGTTTGCTCTGTAGATTAATTTTTTGTTTAATAAAAATTAACTGTTTTTTTTTTTTTTCCTTTTTGAGAGTGTACATGGTAAGGAAGCCTCGGTTACGGTCTTCCATATCCTGAGTAACATATGTTTTTACATGCTTCAAAATTAACTCTTTAGTTTCAATAGTCAATTATGTTTAAATCAAATTCTGGTTAATTTTGTTTTTTTTTTCCTCTAAGAAATAAACGATGTTTGAGTATTTTTTCTTCTGATTATTAAACAGAATAGTTGGTTTCTTTTGGGAATTGATCTCTTGGGGCTAATTGGTGCTTTTGCATCCTTTCCTCTTACAAATTGAACATTGTTTTGGAGTGAAGGAATGAATCAGTTGCTTTGTTGGGAACTTGGTTTTGTTTAAGCTTTATCAGTCACCGTATATAGCTTCCTAGGTTCTTTCCTGTTTTTGTCCCATTCTTTCTGTTTTGATCATAGGCTGTAACTGTACGGTGTGAACATTGGTCTTTTTTGTCAAGGGTGTACTGTTTTCTAGGACATAACAGTTTGGGGTATTTTCCTCCTTACCTGTTAATTGCAATGAAAGTTGTCTTGTTCTCTTTCTTTTTTCTTTTTTTTTTTGTCAATTTGGATGGAAAAATCGTTCTTTCTATTGTTCTTGATTTCATTTATTGAAATGCTCATATTTCTGACCCTCCAACTGAGGATGTGTTCAGCATTGCTGTTCCTTTTCTATCTCTGATGATTATTAATCTTAAAGTGCTGATGAAATACTTATGGTGATTATTAATGCTGATCTTCACAAATATTTGTTGCATTTATTGAAGATATTTACTTTACAATGTGTTATTGTCTGAAAATTTACTGTTGAAGCTAGTTACCTTTAATTTTATTCTTTTTCTTCATTTCTTGCTCTATTCAGAAAACCAGAATCCCCAACATCAAAACCAAGACCAAATGAACTAAAAGATGGTACTCCGAAGAAGCAGAAGCAGTGTAACTGTAAACATTCTCGATGTCTGAAACTGTAAGTGCATTGACTTATATGCTCATTTGGCATGAATGAGTTATTCTTCCATGATTCACTGCTGCTTTACTCTGGATATCTTATTAGCAGCTGTTGTTACTATTTTACATGTTAGTGACATATTTCTTACAAAGTTTTCTATATTGGATTCCATGTGCCATTTTAGATATTGTATGCGTAAGACGTGCAATCTTTTTCGTGTACATGATGAGAAATTGGTTTTCTTCCTTACATGCAACTTTACAGTTCATGAAATACTCATTAGGTTATAGGTAGTGTCTTTAAGTGTATCATTTTGCTGAAAACAGAAATTTCTCATTTTGCAGCTAAAGAAGCTTTGGTTAGCTAGAAATGTTTAGGTTTAGTCTTGTGACCATAATCTTAAGAATTTTTTTGTGTTCATCTTTTTGTGCTACTTTAACAATGCCATTGATCTGATTACCTCAAGCCTTTTTTTTTTCTTATTTTTCTCTTCTTTCAAATTTTTAGGGAAATAAATGTCCAATGAATTTGAAGGCCACTAAAAGAAAAATACTTGCAAAGTTGAGTTGGATAATAGAAGGAAATATTTTGCCATAAATAGGGAAGTTTAGTACTTCCTATTTGATTTAGTGTTATATCTATCTATGTTTTAATAAAAGAGTACTACAACTAATCAGCAACAATAAAGTAAATACTCTTTTCTATATTTGGTACCAATATTAGTTAATGCATAGTTCTTTGAAATATGTCTTGCAATATTAATTTCTGTATCACTAGCCCCTAGCTAAATCCAATGTCACCTTTTATCTGGCTGATAAGTGGTATTTCCTAGCTTACAAGTTTATTTTGCATCACCTTTTTTCCACATTTAGATTGGTTTGGCCCAAGTAGCTTCAAAATGAAAGTAGTACAAGGTGTAGGAATATTTCCTTCTGTACTAATTGCGGAAATAAGATGAACTCTACTAATTGCTGAAATAGGAGGAACATGCCTTCAATTTTCAAAAATTCACTTCATTCTCCATCCAAATGTGCCAAGACCCTTGGCATGCTTCAATAACAGATACTTCTGTTAAAATATTTCCTTAAGGCTAACATTTCCTTCTTATTTTTTACCCTATTCACTTGAGGTATCTAAATAAATTTTCTAGCTTAGGATCTCTATGACAGATGTATAGATCACACTGATTAGATTTAAAGTTCCCGTATGTTCTATCTATTGAGAAGTGTGCATGACAGGAACTTAAGGTTATGACTTTTATTGGTAGCATCTAAGCAGTTTGCCTTGGCATTTTAGATAATACTAATTTTCCTTTATTATTTTTTTGTATGATTTTTCTGTTCATATAATGTGATTAAACGATTTTATATGTGAATTGTAATCAATGTGTTTGATGATATAAGATGTAGAAAGTTAATAATGCAATGCCTTGACCAGGTACTGTGAGTGCTTTGCATCTGGCATATACTGTGATGGGTGCAATTGTGTTAATTGTTATAACAATGTTGAGAATGAAGCTGCAAGACGAGATGCTGTCGAAGCAACCCTGGAGCGTAATCCAAACGCATTCAGGCCAAAAATTGCTAGCAGCCCACATGGTGCACGGGATAAAAGGGTATGGATGTCAAACCTGATTTTTGTTTTTTTTTTCATTTTGATTCACATTATGAAATAAAAAGTTACCTTGTAGATTTTGCACAGCATTGATCCAACAAAAAGCCACATGATCTTTTCATTAATTTTTTTTTATCATTGAAGATACTAATATTTATAGGGCTTAGTTAACATGTCTAGTCAGGGTCATATTTTTGTTGCCTTTACTTATTGACGGGCCTGTTGGAATATACTGAATCTTTTAAAACAATATCCTTCTGTTGAAATGTATGACCATGCATTTGGTTTAGCACATATTTGATATCCTCTTTTCTGAATTCTATCTGGTTACACTCTTGGAAAATTATCTTATGGAAAAAGGACTTCGGCTGAGTTTCTGATAGCAAAATATACAATTCAAAGTATAGCATGAATGCCTTTGTGATTTGATATAGCTTGCTAAAATTGGCATTCTCATATGGACTAGTTTTGAATTGTTTTTAGGAAGAGGCTGGGGAAGTTTTGATGCTGGGAAAGCACAATAAAGGATGCCACTGTAAGAAATCTGGGTGCCTTAAAAAGTACTGTGAGTGTTTCCAAGCCAACATTCTTTGCTCCGAAAACTGCAAATGCATGGACTGCAAAAATTTTGAGGGAAGTGAAGAGAGACAGGCTCTATTTCATGGTGACCATGCTAACAATATGGCATATATTCAGCAGGCAGCAAATGCTGCCATAACTGGAGCTATTGGGTCATCTGGTTATGCATCCGCTCCAGTATATAAGAAGAGAAAAGGTCAGGATCTGTTCTTTGGGTCATCTGCCAAGGATCCATCTATTCACAGGCTTGGACACTTCCCACAGGTAAACAGGTCTATGCATATTTATTGGCATTTGTCTTTGGAGAAACTTTGTGAATCTTTTATCAATTACAGTTTACTTTGTCTTAAGCTAATACTTCCTTTGTTTTGAAAGAAAAGAATGCGTGCACAGCTAGTGAATTTAATTTTTCCATTCTCATTCTTCTTCTGCTGCTTAACATTTGAGTTGTGCTTCACTTGTCCCAATAAAAGCTTTCTCATTATTAGTTTGAGCTTATGCTCCTAGAACTTACATTTGCTGATTATTTTATATGTTAATCAGGCAAATCATATCAGAGCTTCTGCACCCTCCTCTTTCTTGTCTTCTATGCCAGTTTTTCGTGCTGGTACAACTGCTGCAGTTGGCCCATCAAAATTCACATATAGGTAAATGGAGTGTCTTGATGGAAAGATATTTGTAGTCTGCTTGTTCGGGAAACTAACTTATGCAATTTGGTGGAAGGTCTCTGTTAGCAGACATAATTCAAAAGCAGGACTTGAAGGAGCTTTGCTCTGTTTTGGTAGTTCTATCTGGAGAAGCTGCAAAGACACTTAAAGGTAAAAGGGAATGCATGTATTCAATTCACTGGTCTAAACCTGCAGAGTCTAATTCCTGACATCAGTGCTTAATTCATGCATTTGCATGAGTAAGCATATGGTCATTTGTGCTTATTTATCCAAAAACACTATGAATTTTATCTTGCGTGATGATCAACTTATGCTTGCTTTGCAGTTGTATTCATCTCTAGCTGTATTTGTCTACTGATATGTTATTCTCTAATGGAAAAAAATTTGTGTAATGCTGTTTTATTTGAATCCTTTGCAAGTACATGTATATAAGAAGATTAATGGTACAACTTTTTTCTTTGTGATGAATAAATTAATGGAACAAGTTTTGTTTCAAATGAAGACATAATGCCAGCATTTAAAGTTAGAGACTTCCTTAGTCAACAAATACCGTATTAAAAATGTTTTGAATATTGGTATTTATGTTGGTTCCGTAAATATTTCTTTTACTTTCGACCATTCTTTTTGTAGTGAGTACTTGTAAGAAATAATACTTGGACAGTTGAAGCCACTAAAAAAATCCTTATGTTTTGAATTTGCTTTTGGCAATTAACTTTTGAGTCAGTTAGAAGAAGTTAATCAATGTGCCACTTTTTCATCTTATGGGTTTTCCTTCAATTTCTGTATACATTCAGATCAGAGAAGCTTGACTGAAAAACTGGTAGAAGATCAGACAGAAACTTCCCTTGCATCATCCACTCAAGACAGGCGGCAAAGCCATAAGGATTCTGATGCTGAGAAAACCACAGCTGACGATTGTTCAAGTGCCAACCAGGCTGATAAAGCTGGCCCTGAGGATTCCAGCTCAGATGGTGCTGATATGCCAAAGGGAAGGCCTATGTCTCCAGGAACTTTGGCATTGATGTGTGATGAACAAGATACAATGTTCATGGCAGCTGCTTCTCCTAATGGGATCATGGGCCATGGCTGCAGCACATCTTCACAATTGCCTTATGGACAAGGCATGACAGAGATCTATGAAGAGCAGGAAAGAGTTGTTTTGACAAAGTTCCGAGATTCTCTCAATAGGCTTATCACTTGCGGAGAAATAAAGGGCAAGTTTCCCTCTCTTTTCTGAAAATTTGATTTATAATGAATTATATTCTGTACATCAAAAAGGAAGAAGGTTTCAAATGATGAAACCATCCTTGCAGACACTGAAAAACTTCCTTAATAACTAGGAAAGAATCAGTTTACCAAAAGTTTGTGGATGTTTAAAGGAAGGGGTTACTGAAATAAATAAAGTTGATATGTTGGAATTTAGAAAGTTAGATCATTTTGTTTCACAGATATTTGAAATAAGGTTCCTGAATTTTAATTTTTTGGAATAGTACTATATGATGGTGTGGACAAACTAAGAAATAAATCAGTGTGGAAACAGAATGTATATTGGAAAATTGCTTCTTATGAATTATACAAGAATCTTAGGTTTATATACAACTAACTAGGGGTTAAACTAGGAAACTAAATCTTCCTAAAAAACTAATCTTATATTTGAGGGATTGTTTATCCTAATTTTAGGGATACAAATACTTAATTCTAGAGATACAAATATAAATATACAGATTACAATATTACAATCAGCTGTAAATAAGTGTTTTTTCACACTCCCCCTCAAGTTGGTGAATAGGTGTTTTCCATTCTTAGCTTGAAAATAATTTTTTGAAATGTTGCACTACTGAGACATTTAGTCAACACATCTGCAAGTTGACCCTTGGTTGATACATAAGGTATACAAATCAATCCACTGTCTAGTTTTTCCTTTATGAAATGTCGGTCTACTTCAATGTGTTTTGTTCTATCATGTTGCACAGGATTGTGTGCAATGCTTATTGCAGACTTGTTATCATAGTAGAGTCTCATTGGTCCATCCCACTTGATCTTCAAGTCTTCTAGGATAATATTTAATCATAGTAGTTCATAAATTTCTTGAGCCATTGCTCTGAACTCTGCTTCAGCACTTGATCTTGCCATCACTTTCTGTTTTTTACTCCTCCAAGTCACAAGATTACCACCTAAGAAAGTGCAGTAGCCTGAGATGGATCCTCTATCAGTTACTGAATCTGCATAATCAGCATCTGTATATGCTTCTAGAACTAACCCCGAATTTCTTTTGAATAAGATACCTCTCCTAGGATTGGCCTTCAAATAGTGCAATATACGGTAGACAGCCTGTAGGTGCACTTTTCTAGGACTATGCATAAATTGACTTATCACACTCACAGCATATGCTATATCAGGTCTAGTATTTGAGAGATAAATGAGTCTTTCAATTAATCTTTGGTATATCTCTCTATTTACAGCAGCATCTTCATTAGCTTCTCCAATTTTATGATTAGGATCTATAGGGGTATTTGCAGGTTTACATGCAAGCTTCCCAGTTTTCTTCAGAAGATCCATCACATATTTCTGTTGTGAGATGAAAATATCATGCCGTGAGTGAGCTAATTCAATTTCTAGGAAGTACTTCAATCTTCCTAGCTTTTTTATCTCAAATTCTCTAGCCAAACACTGTTTTAGAGATTCTCTCTCTTTTTCATCATCTCTAGTTATAATTATATCATCAACATACACTAATAGAACTATGACTCTCCTTGAATCAGAGTGCTTGATAAACAATGTGTGATCTCCTTGACTCTGTTTATATCCCATTGCTAGCATCACTTTGGCAAATCTTCCGAACCAAGCTCTAGGAGACTGTTTAAGGCCATATAAAGCTTTTTTCAGCCTGTATACTTTGTTTGCTTCTAGATGATCTCCAAATCCCGATGAAACCTTCATATATATTTCTTCTTCCAAATCACCATATAGAAAAGTATTTTTTACATCAAATTGTTGAAGCTACCAATTGTAATTTGCAGCCAATGATAACAAAATTCTAATGGTATTCATCTTGGCAACTGGAGCAAAGGTTTCTTGGTAATCCACTCCATAGGGTTGAGTGTAGCCTTTAGCCACTAACCTGGTTTTATACCTTGCAATAGTACCATTAGCCTTGTATTTTACAGTGAAAATTCATTTACACCCCACTGGATTTTTTTCTTTAGGCAACTCTACCAGTTTTCATGTCTGATTTTTCTTTAAGGCCTCCATTTCTATTTTCATGGCTTGCCTCCATTTCTCATTGGATAATGCCTCGGATAATGTAGTTGGAACAAAAATAGTGTTTAGGCTCACAAGAAAATTTTTGTGGGATGGTGAGAATTTTTCAAATGACACAAAATTAGAGATTGGTATAGTGGATGCTTGGTACATTCTCTAGTTCCTTTCCTAATGGCAATAGACAGATCATAATCACTAGTTATAGTTTTAGGATATTCATGCTCATTTTGAGAAATAGAGTCAAAAACTGTAGTTACCTTATTTTTAGAGTTAGGATCAGGTTCTTGGACTGGCACTGCCTCAGGATCTGAAACTTTTTTTTTTTGAGTATATCTATAATTCTTTCATAGAATCAATAACAATATTATCTTTTGTCACATTTTTCGCATTTGGAATGGGTTCAGACTCAAATTCAGTGTTTGACTTGGGCTCAGCAAAAACAGGTTTCGACTCAGAAGAATTAATGGGTGTAAATATTGAAGAAGGGGGCAAATCAAGCAAAAAGAAGTCTCTATCCTTATCTTTCATGAATGAAGTCTCCTTCTGAAGATAATGTTGAGTAAAAAATGGTTTATTTTCTTCAAAAGTGACATCTGCAGACACATAAAATTTTTTGGTAAGAGGATGATAGCACTTATATCTTTTTTGAGTTGAAGAATACCTCACAAAAATACACTTAATCGCTCTTGGATCCAATTTTCTCTTGTTATGACTGTGAACATGAACAAATGATGTACAACCAAATATCTTAGGTGTGAGATTATTTGTGGTTTTGAGGTTGGGATAAAATTATGAGAGTAGTTTCATAGGAGTTTTAAATCTTAAAACCCTTGAAGGTAATCTATTTATAATATGTGTGACAGTGAGAATAGCTTCGTCCCAGTAAAATTTAGGTACATTTGCTTGAAAAAGAAAGGCTCGAGTTGTGGCTAGTAAATGGTTGTTTTTCCTCTCTGTCATTCCATTTTGCTGTGGAGTATTAACACAAGATGACTTATGGATAATCTCTTCTTTTTGAAAATAGGTAGATAAACTCTGGTTGAAGTAGTCTCTTGCATTATCAAACCTAAATCTCTTGATTCTCACTCCAAATTGATTTTGGATCATGTTTTGGAAGCTTAAAAATATACTATTCACATCTGATTTGGATTTAAGTAACAAAATTCAAGAGACCCTGGTACAATCATCTATGAATGAAACAAATCATCTCTCACCAGAAATATTAGGAATTGTAGAGGGATCCCAAATGTGACTATGAATTAAGTAAAAGGGAGTAGAACTTCTTTTGTTGTTGATTGAAAAAGACACGTCTATGCTTTGCAAGTTCGCAAACATCATAATGAAAATCTTCAACATTTAATCCTTTGAACAAAGAAGGAAACATGTTTCTCAAGGTTCCAAAAGAAAGATATCCAAGAGGAAAATGATAAAGTCAGATTTTATGTTTATTGGAAGATTTTTCAGAAAGAAATGACAAAGGTAAACTATTCTTGATACTACTTGTGTTATTTCATGTCTCAAGATAGTATAGTCCATCTTTCTCTTTAGCAAGTCTAATCATCTTCCTCGAACTCTGATAATGAAATTCACAATAAGAGGGATAAAAAGTTACTTTGCAATTCATATCTCTGGTAAGTTTTTGTATAGATATCAGATTAGTAGATAATTCAGGAACATGAAGAGCATTTTTTTAGAACAAATGAGGGATTAATTTGAATATCTAATCCTGCCACTATGGTAAGTGAACTATCTGCAACAACAATTTTCTTATTACTAGGACAAAGGTTATATGTAATAAACTTTTGTGAGGAATGAGTCATGTGGTCTGTGGTTCCTGAGTCAATGACCCAAAAATTCGTAATAGGCTTAGCCGAGACATTTAATCCATGAGAACTAGAAGTTTTACCTGAACTAGAAACCTTACTCAAAGAACATACCACAGTAGGCTTTTCAAGGATTTTCAATAAGTTTCTCAGCTTTTCAATCTCTTCCCTGTCGAACTCTCCTTGTTTATGAGACATCTGTAGCACTCCAGTGATTTTTTCAGTTAACATTTTTTCAAATTGGGTGGTAGTGATATCTTTCTTTGAAAGGGTTCGGCAATGAAGGCCTAAACATGATTCGGCAATGAAGGTCTAAAAAAGTCAGCAATGAAGGCTGAAAATTTTGCTTTACAAGAAGAGCCTAAAGCTCTGATACTATGTGGACAAACTAAGAAATAAATCAATGTGGAAACTAAATGTATATTGAAAAATTGCTTCTTATGAATTATACAAGAATCTTATGTTTATATACAACTAACTAGAGGTTAAATTAGGAAATTAAATCTTCCTAAAAAACTAATTTTATATTTGAAGGATTGTCTCTCCTAATTTTAGGGATACAAATATTTAATTTTAGAGATACAAATATAAATATACAGATTACAAAATTACAACCAATTGTAAATAAGTATTTTTTCACGTATGACATATGTAAAACATGGTTAATGATTGATAGGTTCTCTAGAATGAGACAGTTTGCATCAGCACCTATCAGCCCGCAGAGATTCCAAGTCGTAATATGTATCTAATTGCTGTGCTTTTCTGATCCTGGAGTGCTGAAGCAAATTGCTATCTGTAAAGTGGCAGAGAGTGTACTTTTTCAATTTTTATATAAATATATGTATCTTATGGTGTATTATGTTTTCCATGCATAAAACTACCGGTATATTGACGATGCTGCTCTTTTCAATCACAGAAACGCAATGTTCGTTAGCTAGAACAGAGATAGGTAGTCAAAGAGGCCCTCTCAGCAGTGGAACTGAAATTGTCAGAACTGAGACTGGGAATCGACAAGGATCCATTACCAATGGAGTTGCGAAAACTGTCAGTTCACCTACAGTCAAAGCATCTCAGATGGCTGCTGTGGTGGTCACCACCGCTAACAATGATCTCCCAAAAGTTCCATCCCTACCTGAAAACGGGGATGCTAAATCAAAAACCGAAAAACAGATGTAAAGATCCTAAATGCTGACAATTGGCCCAAGGTATGATACTGCAGCTCTCTGCAACATTCCACTGTTCACTCCACCTTCAGCTTTGATTCAATATCAAGGTGATTGTGGGCATAATTCTTGGAACTGACCACTGCTTTGATTAATTTCTCCCATTATTGATATATTTATCAGTTTTCTGCCTCAACACTTCAGCTCATACCACTGTAAATTGCATGGGAGTACAATATATACAAACATGCCAGCCAACGATCGTCAATAGCTCCTAGGTTAATATATGGAGCACAAGATATCTGCTACACCTAGCATGTTATATGAGATTAATTATATAAATTATAATGCAATTTAAAATGTGAGATTAATTGGAATTAAAATGCAATATAAAATTTGAAGTTACGGAGCTGACTTCTCTCTAACATCATTTGTCAAAGTCTGCTATGTTATTAGTAATGTTTATTGACCAACGGTAGTTTTAGTTAAACTGGCGAAAATTTTTTTAAATAAACCTTTAAATTTTTATTATATCCAATTGAGTTCTTAAAATACCATTATTGTTTAATTAAGTCCTTATTTTGTATCCAATTAGGCATGCATCAATATATATCCATGGTATGAAAGATTTATAATCTATATTAATTATAAAAGTCTAGATTTAGTATTGTGATGCAAGTATCATCGGTTCAACTGAAGAATTTATTTAAAAGATAAAATAAAATTATAACTAAAATTAAATTAAAAATATTTGTGTCTTTTTTTTTTTATATAAAGATAAATTAAAAAATTACCACATTTTAACAAAATGTAATTTTCTCTTCCCTATAAAAACACATTCTTTTTATCAAAACATGTATGGTTGGCCAAATTCTAGTTATAGCTAAAACTAGTGCGTAGAATAGGAACAGGAATAAGAATGGAAACAGGATGGGGGAATTAGAGCACTTCTTACTGCATTGGATGGGCCTCCCAAAACATTATTGGACCCATCCTACTCCGAGTTAGCCTATCAATCCTTACAGCAAGTAGGCCACAAATTTATTGCTTTCATTTCAACAATTATGTTGGAGTTAGAGTCTATCAGTCCTTATAGCATACTATTATTGAACCATAAATTTATTGCTTTCATTTCAACAATTGTGTCGGAGCTTCTCGGAGAATGACAAAAGGAAATAAGAGGACGACAGGCATATATAATATTTCTATATGAAACCAAACTCTTTCTGTTGGTTTTAATGACTGGGTGAATTTTGAAATTTTATTAGCCTAGAGCCTCGACTTTGATGATGGAGATGATGTTGCTCCTGCACTCTGCAAACAGGAAAAGGTAAAAGAAGGAAGTTATAATCTTTTTCCCTTTCTAACTCCATTTTGAGAAACACATCTATGTCCGGAAAATGCTTGTGAATCAAACAAAATGAATTTGGTTCTTACCAATGGGATGCCCTTAATGGCTCTTTCTTCCAAATACTTTGATGGTTTATAGAAGCCACCATACATTTCTGACCACTTCTTTAAACTTTTATATACATGATTTGCCCCAACCGTATCTGCCCAAAACACTATACCACCGCTGCCAAAAACGAGATAAACACTGTCAGATGCAGCAGAACCCACAAACAAAATATGGGTTGTGAGGCATTACTGCATAACCTATATTAATCAAAATGACCATGCGTTTGATGAAACAATATGCAAGTAAATATTTAGGATAGCTGCAATGGCATTAAGAAATTATCAAATTAGCTATAAATAATAATAAATAAAATAGAAACTGTCCCTGAATTTTCCTGCTCTCAACCCCAAAACAGTATGAAAGAAAACTGCCCCCAAAGACTCACCGATAAGATGGGAAGCTCATTCCAAGAACAGATGCAATGTCAAGGTCTGCTGCTCGAACCACGACTCCTTCATCAAGAACCCGGCTTGCCTCATTAACTACTGGGAAGAGTATCATCTCCAGAATTTCATTATCAGTAATTGATATAGGCTGTCAAACGTTTGCAATAACAATACATTAGCTATTTTGCCTACAAAAACAACAGAAAAGATGATGACAGTTGTTTTGTATTTTTTATAGCCTGCTAACAACAACGCTACTATGGGCCATAAATCTTATAGTTGGCATCAGTTGACCAAATTTCATGCCTCTAGAATGTTTTTGAAGGCAAGTGTACCTTTCCACCTGGCATATTTTTGGTATGCTGTCTAAACTCCTCAATAATAGGTAACACTGAAGGATCAGGCTTTGGCTTGCTTCCCTTCTCATAAATATAGTATCCTTTCCCATTGTTTTTCCCTGAAATACCAAAAGTTCATAAAATGCCCCAATAACAAAGGAACATGCATTAACAACATTGTTAACGGGGAAAAGAATGTCACATCAATGGAAATATAGTATTTCTTTACCATTTCGTCCATTTTTAACCAAAAGTTCAACCAACGAAGATTTGAATATTCGATCTGGGAATGCATTTGCAAATTCTTTCCCAACTGCCAAGGCCACCCCGTAGCCAGATAAGTCTTGAAGCCTGTAAGTATTGCAAAATAGAAGCATAACTTATCACCACTCATTAATAAATATCAGGACATACAAGTTCATATGTTTTGCTTCAATCGGATCTCCACAATCAGATGAACTGAAATCTGATCAGTACTAGAGCTCTAAGTTTAACTGATCCATTTTCTATTCAGCCATCAGCCATCAGTTGTGTGTGTTTGTGCAGATGCATCAATATGCGGCAATTATTACTTCTTAGGTTTCCACCTCACGGATAGACCACTGGTACCCAGATTTTAAGTTGTAGAAGCATATTATGCTGAAATCATCGTTACACCTAAGCTACAATAAAGTAAGATGACAGTTCGATGACACAAAAGTTATTTGATTGGCTCACTTTCTATCATAAGAGATCATGAAAATTGGAAACATAGGTACTCAAATCATGACAAAGCTATCTAATGCTAAAGAAAGAATATTACCGGAAAGGACCGATAGGAAGGCCAAAATTGCTGATCACCCTGTCAATTCTGAACACGTCGACACCTAAACTGACCAATAAATGTGCACCTTGTGTGTAGGGGAAAAATGTCCGATTGACTGCAAAGCCGGTGCAATTACCAACCACAACAGGAACTTTCTTTATTGTTTTCCCAACTGTCATGAGATCAAGAATTACTTGTGGGGAAGTTTTTTGTGCTCGTACAATCTCCAAAAGAGGCATCACATGGGCAGGACTGTTTATCAGAGAGCCAAGTCAAATAAGCAGATAAAAAATGCCGGTTTATTAAGAATCAATATTAGAAAATACATTTAACAGATATAGTGCATATGACATTTAAGGAACCAACTCATTTTATGTAAGGTCTAATCTGTTCTACTCAAGTATCATCACTTCCTTAAGTATTCATTTTTTTAAGCTCTGCAAAGAAATCATATATCTTGTGCCATTTATGATTTATCCAAAGGGTGAAAATTTCATGTTTGTTAAAACAGGTTTCCCACTAAACAAACAAATCCCTACAAATTAATTAATTGTCCATGGTGTAAAGAGGAGGGGGGAAAAGAAAGTAGGAAAGGAAGAAATGAAAGCTTCTGAGGAATAGCATTCCTGCTATCAAAATCATTCTCGAATGCAATCAATTAAAAGTGCCATTGACTCCAAGAATGTCCACATAAGAAACACTCGGTATCGATTTATGTCAGGGCCCCTAAGAAACATTCTAGTGCTATCCCAAACACAAAAGTTCAATGTACCAAATGGAAGAAGAGAAAGGCGGTAAAAAATAAAGTTTAATCAGTTTGTTTTGGATGATCCTTTTAACTACGATTGAAGTGTAACTACTGATTACACTTATTGTTGTTAAAACAGAAAATGTTAAGATATGCAAGAACTGAAGAGAAAGTTTTACAGATTGGCAAAATATTCTTCGTTCGCAGCAACTATAAAGATTATATTAACTAGGCTGCTTAAAAATCACTTAAGGTTCTTGCAGAAATGTTAACCTCTCCCAATGTCCATGAGGGCCACAAGATGTAAGAGGGCTATAGCTCCATAAACCCCCAAAATAATGCACCTTTCAAACTTCATGGAGGATTGAGATGCTAGATTCTCCATGTACAAGGCATATGATAGAGAATTAGAATGTCAACAACATATCAGCAAAAAAAAAAAAAAAGGAAAATAAGTTTGATAACCTGAAAAAGTGAGCTCCTATAACACGATCTTCTGATTTTATTTTTTCTCCAATTAAATTGAGGTCAATAGTGGATGTGTTTGTTGCCAAAATGCAGTGAGGAGGGCAAGCCTTCTCTATCTCACTATATATTTTTTGCTTTAAAGGGACATTTTCAATAACAGCCTGCATAGAAGAACTACATTAGAAATATTTCATGGCAAATCCTCCAACATGACAAAAACCAAAGTAAGTAGATATTGACAAATTACAAGTAAAGACAGTCGTTAAAGATTATGTGTGGCCACATGGCAATCAATGGTTCAGAAGTGTTATAAATTCCATAACATGGCTCACCTCAATTACCATGTCTACATCTTTAAATTCAGAGTAATCCAAAACTCCTTTAAGCATTGAGAGAGCTCTTTCTGCCTCATCCTTTGTCAATTTTCCTCTAGTTACTAAACCTCGAACATTCGCTGCCAACCAAAAAAAAAAAAGGAGAAAAAGGATTATTAACCATCTATAACATGCAAATAGTTCCACGTACAATATATATATATATATCTTGAAATAATTATCAATGTCAAAATTTAAAAATAAGAATTAGAACATTATAATTCCTTGTCAAGAAAATACTAGTATCATCAGTTTATTGACTATTAAAGGAGCAACCATAATCTATGAATAACCACCTTCTATCGTTTTTATCCCCTTCAGGAGATATTCAGAATTAACTTCCTTGAGAACAACAAATATATTGCTCACTATAAGAGCCGTAGCTATTCCAGAACCCATTAGGCCTCCACCAATAATGGCAACTTTCTTTGTTTGCCTTGGTTTTAGACCAACATCAGTAACATTTGGCACCTGCACAAGTAAAATTTCAGAATAAATAAGACCACAAAAGATCCTATTATTTGTGAGGCTTCAATTTCAACTTTTAAGTTTGGATTCCTCCACTCTATATAGACAGCCAACTATTTCACATGGCAAGTGCCAACACTGCTTAATTACTGCTAGTTGAATTAAAATGAGAAAAAGGTGCAAAGTGTTCCAGGTATCAGCAATTACCTTTGATGTAGCACGCTGGGCAAGAAAGACATGAACGAGACCTTTTGCAGTGTCTGAAAGGATTAATTCCTTAAAAACTTTTTCCTCCTGCATAAAAAAATTCCTATGTGAAAAATAAATATGAATATAGCAAACCAAATGTTTAAGTACAACCAAGTAGAGATTCTTATGGGACTAAACATAGTCACAGATAAGATTAAATGCAGGGGATCATATAAAATCCATCAATGCACACCCCAAAAGTTTACGAGGTACTATTATAAATGCTGCATTACAAAGAAAAAAACAGCAGAAGCAATTTCTACAGCAAGACCATTATACAAGTAAATGCAACAGGTCTGTAAGAGCAAAAACTACCTTTAGAACTCCGTTATATCCCCCACGGACAATGCCCTCCTCAATTACATCTAGACAGGCCTGATGCTGAGGCAAATTTGGGGCGGTCATTTTGGCTTGTTGTCTTGCAATTCTTAACACCTCCTGTGCTTCAGAGAGGGATCCAATCTTGTCCGTTCTGTGGAGGGAACGTACCCATGGTTTACGTCTCTCTGCAATTTCTAATGCCCATGTGCGAGAAACTTTCAGCAACTCTTCAGAAGGGACAATAGCATCAATAAGACCTAGCTTTTTCCCTTCTTCAGACATCGTTGGTTTGGATAACTGCAAAGCATTATGCATATATGAATTAGATTTATTAAGTGAAAAAAGTGGACTCCACAACCATTAACAATGAAAAGCATTTAAAGTTCAGGCGGTGAAGGATAAAGCACCAGCATAGGGAAACTAAACATTTTCTTAATCCACTCAAAGTGTCCGGAAACTAGTTTACAACAAAGGAATGAACCGTAACGACAAAGTTTTCCAACTCTAGGGGAAGATGGAATTCATAACATGGACTTTTTAATGTGTTGAAAAATAAACCCCTCTCCATCACTCCCTTTTTGTAGTGACGAATAGGTAAAATGACAATGCAGAATTAATTACAAGGCACTAAAAGTGGGAAAAATAAGTTAACAAGCCATAAAAATTTTCAAAAAGCATCACAGACAGGGAGTATTACCAGCATCATTTCAATAGCCTTTGACAGCCCTACAAGCCTTGGAAGACGTTGTGTACCTTTTGAAAGAGCCATAGCATAAGAAGTCAGTCAATGATTGTAAAGTACAAACTAGTAGTTATCATCCAAACTCAAAATAATTGCACATCTAAACATGTTTTTTTCAACATATACAAGTGGTACACCTCCAAACCCAGGAATCACTCCAAGTGACAATTCTGGCAAGCCAAGTTGAGCTCTAGGCGCAGCAACACGTGCATGGCAACCCTGCATACGGATAACAGGATTAGACAACTGAGCAAATTAACGATCATGACAGACAAAAAAAATTGTTAGCAAAAGAAGTTAACCACGTAAAATATTCATCAAGAGAGAAAAGAACAAACCATTGCCAATTCTAAGCCACCTCCAAGAGCCAATCCCTCAACAGCTGCCACAATAGGCTTCTTGCAATCTGAGAGGATGAAAAGAACCACATAAGAGTAGCCATTAATAACAGTAAAAAAAAAAAAAAAAACACTTAAAATAAGTAAAAAGGATAAGGAAAGACCTTCAATAGCATTAACGACAAGATCAACAGATACATCGGGTATAATTGATGCATCACCTGTTGTAAATTTCCACTTCTCGTTAAGTAAGTTCCAGTAACTAACTTGTGAATTAGTAAAATTAGCCGCACAAAAAGAACTGCAAAGAGTCTAATTAATCAACTAACTCATACCGGTTCCGTGAACTTTCTGGAAAATATTGATATCAAAACCACCAGAAAACCTTCCTCCCCTGCCTTCAATAACCAATTCAAAAAATATATTTGAAAAAATCAGTAAAAAATTTCAAGAAATTATAAGATAATTCAACATAAGATAATTATAAAAAATATATTTTATTAAATTCGATTTTAAAAATTGGAAGCTCACCGGTTAAAACAATAGCTTTAACATCGCTTCTCCTCGCCGCCTCATGGAATTTCTCCTTCAATCCAGTAAGTACTGCAACAAGAAAAAAAAGAAAAGAAAATCAAATTAAATCACCAAATGGCAAATGAAGAAATAAAAGAGAAATGAAAAGAAAGCCATAGAGTTTGACTGGGCAGATATTTACTGGGAAGAGCTAAGGCGTTAACGGGAGGATTAGAGATGGTGATAACTGCAACGCCGTCTTTTCCGAGTTCCATCGTTACTTGAATTTGCGACATCGCTCTTTTAGCTCTCAGTTATAGACCTTTCCCAACACGATAACATGTACGTGAGAGTGCCGTTGCTTCGCTTTATGTAGCCGTTGAGTGGAGAATTTGGAGATGTCTACTCAATTCACGTGGACAATAGAATTTGGACTTTGAAAAAAAAATTTTCCGCTTTTTTTTTTCCCGGAGGTGAATGCGAATTGTAAGGAATTTTCCCATTGCGTCGTGTGCCACTTGGATTTTTGGCCGGTATCTTTGGCGGTACAATTACAATCCATGAACCCATGAAAATCGTGAAGGTAGGTGTACGAACTAGTCGTTTTCAGTTTCAATCAAGTCAATGGTTGTTGGTTTGAATTTATGAAAGAAGAAGTTTCGAAGAAAGAAATTTTAGGGCTTTTTTGTGAATGACTTTCCAATTTCACATCGTAACTTATTTTGTTGCGTTCACAACTCATATAACCATATTGTCTTTATTATTATTATTATTATTATTATTATTATTATTATTATTGATAATATATTTATTTGTTGAAAAAGTTTAACATTATTAAATTATTTATCAATTAAGTAATATAAAGAAAAACGAGTGCAAGTGTAAGGTTATTTTTATATTTAAGTTTTGTTTTTATTGGAGACCCGGACTCCTAGTTTTTCTTTTTTCACTTAATGCTCATTTCTTTTTCGAAACTCCACTATCATACTTACCTATTCTTTTAATGAATGAGTTCGTTCGGTAGAACTTTTAAAATTTCATAAGTAATATTAAAAGATTAGTGTATTTTTTTAGTTATATTTTTTTTTTTTACTTTTAGTATATTTTAAAAAATATATGATAATTTTTTTATTTTTTTGATAGAGTAAACAATTTTTTCTGTTATTGTATGAAATAATTTTTCAATAATAATCAATTAAAAAGTGTAAATTTACAATTAATTTATTGAAACTTGGATCCACCGGTACTGTTTTTAGTGCTGCAGTCAATAAGCACAGATGACTAATGTGGCATTATGTTTTGTATTTTGGTCTTGGTCTGAATCACGAGCCAACGAGTCAACGAGTCAACCAGTCAAGGAGACAAGACGACAAACTCGATTGCTTAAGAAGGCTTTGAATTTTTTTTTTTTTAAAAAGAGGATTTGAATTTAGTGCACCAAAAAGGAGGTTGTTGAGTTATTGTGGGAACTTCAAAGCCCCTATCCCAATGGGCCTAAATCCAGTTTTCTTCATTTTAACAATGATTCTCATTCTTCAAAGATTGATTTCATTTTCATTCAAGATTTTTTTTTTTTTTGCAAAAAATAATAAAAAGAAAAAAAGAAGAAGAGAAAAAGTATCAATTAAAAGGAACTTAAATGAAAAATAATTTGTTTAGTAACATTATTAAAGCATGTTACTTTATAAAAATGTGGGTGAAAAAAGTATTTGCAAAAACCAAGATTCAACCTTGACAATTACATCTATTTCTCAAGGACAGAATTATAACACGATCAAATAACTTCCACGTTGTCACTCTCAATTGAAACACGTTGCCACCCACACAAAACAGCACGACATGCTAACGTCTAGAAAAATGCCACCGCATGCACATAAATCCTATCCTATTCTTTTCTGTTCTGTTCGTCGTGGTTCACTTTCAATCAGAAGTTTGAGTGTTTGGCATGTCCGAATTTGATAAAGTTACCTTACACCAAAGAAACATATGGTTTGGCACTTGGCTAGCTGGCATATCTGAATTCAGATGTGATTGTTGTATCGAAAGTCAGGCTTTACCCTTAAAAAAAAGAAGAAACAGAAGAAATTGACATGTAATTTATCCTAACTGCATATGCTTCTGCCTGTTCAACACTTTTTTAAGGTTTCAGAAAATGAAATTGGGACAAATACCAATTTCTTATTGCTTTAAAGGTTGGTGTGCATTAAGACAGATGTATCCATAACACTGGTTTTTCCCAGCCACCACATTCTTGTTATCCGGCTAGAGCTTTGAGTTTGGTTTTAGAGATGATGATGCTGCTGCACTCTGCAAAAGAAGAGGAACAAGAGATGATACAAACTAGAAACTGAGCACCATGAGACATAAAATATACCAGGTTCTAAAGTCAACTAGAATTGCAGAAAGTTAGTATACTACTTTAAGTTGGCATTAGAAATTTATAATGTGACAGATAAACTTTCAATTTATTAGACTCATGATAGAACAGATAAAACAAGGAAATAGTTCTTAGTTCTTACCAGTGGCATGCCTTTCATGGCTCGTTCCTCTAAAAATCTAGATGGTTTAAAGAAGCTACCATACATTTCTGACCACCTCTTGAGACTCGTATAGATATGGTTTGAACCAACTGTATCTGCCCAAAACATGACACCACCACTGCCACAGAAGAGATTGTTTTTGTAAGACATGGAGGCAATAAGAGACCAAGTAATGAACCAGAAAAAAGGAGTGCAACAGAGCAAGGTGACTTTCTGGCATATTCAGGAATCAAATAGCAAACAAACTAGACACAAGTAGATTTACTTCAAAAATATTACCTGAAGAGACTGAATATCATCTATATATAAAAGTGTGAACTCTAAAAGTCTTAATAGTGAACGACATAAATACTCTTATAAATTTTAAGAAATAACAAATTTACTTTTAAATTTCTAGCATTTTTTAATTATTTAATAATGATTATTTGTCATTAAATATATAGCTTTTATTAGTTAGTTATTTAAATTTAAATCTAAAAGTGTTAAAAATGAATAACATAAATATCTTTATAAATTTTAAAAAATAACAAATTTATAATTCAATTTCTAGCATTTTTATTTATTTAATAAAGATTATTTGTCATTAAAAATATAGCTTTTATTTGTTAGTTATTTAAATTTAAATCAATTAAAAATTTACAAATAAAATTTATATCAAATTAAACTACATTAAAAATTTATTTGTGGGATATGGTAGGCCTATTGTCCAAAATTAACTTAAATTTACTCTTATCTTTATTTTTAAAATTCTTTTGTTAAATTTCATAAGTAATAATTCAATCAAATTAATATAAAATACATTATCATCCTATGGGCTGTGGCATACTATGAATCCATAATATTGAACAAAACATAGATAAAATTTTTTTTTCTGTTTCTCAATTACTAATTGTTTTAGTCTAAATTATTAGATCATAATGTGTATATCCCAAAACATTTAACTTTATCTTAAGTAAAGCATATAATTTTTCATTTTCAAGATATAATCTAATTTGCTCTTAATCTTCTTTAATGACACATATCATGAGTCCTTAAATATATTTGTACTTTTTGTTTATTTATTATAGATTAATTGAAATTAAAATTCATACAAAATTATAAATTAAATTATAAAAAAATTATTCAAAAAGAGTAATACGTGTATTATGGTAAATTTATATGTTTGATTATTTTTATTTTTATGATAAATATAAATTTTTATGTTTAATGATTGCAATAATTGATTATAATATTTCTAATTACTCTATGCAATCACGCCTTAACATTATAATACTTAAATGAATGTTTATTTTATGAACATAATCTCATGTACCCTTGAATTGTTACTAAACTTAGTTTTTATTTTATCTTCTATAGATTGATTCTATACTACACCCAAGTTAATTTCATTCTATCCTTATTTTTTTTTTATAGTTAATGTCAAATATTTAGTACTTAAGATATTTTTATGAGACTAAAGTCAATATTGCTAAGAAACATTAATCTTGAAGAAAAGAAATTATTTGATATATTGTTAGCTGAATTTTTTTTATCTTCTCAAGTGGGTTAAGAAATTAACACATCACTCTTTTTTTTTAATTAATTTTTTTAATATACTCTAAAGCTTAAAAGGTATATGTTTCGTTGCTAACTTCATTTGTGAAATTTAAAATTTATATTATGAATATATTTTATGATTTTTCCTTGAAAAATATAAATGTATTTTTTTCAATTAAGAATACTCTAACATATTTTTATGTTTTGATAGTAAAAAATATTGATTAATTGTACGCATTTTGTTGAATGATCAATGCTTTGTTAATTCTCTAATCAATTATTATATTCTTTGAAACAATAATGTTATAGTTCATTTCATTTTATTTGTTTATATACTTAAAGTATATGATTATTGATTTATATTATTATCATAAAAGTATTTATTTAATAATTATTTGTACTTTTATGAGTGTGTTTATTATATATAAATACATATATCATCTATGATATATACATAAAAAAAGTGAACTCCAAACAATATTAAAAGTGATTTTTTTAATTAGGTAGACTACTATTAATAATACACTACATGCCAATCATGCATATTTAACTAATTTTTCAATTCATAAAGAAAGGAAGACTTATAATTGAACTCATTAAACGCATGATAAAAAATTTGAAGTATGATGATGCGAAATTAAATATATTTATTTTATAGTCTTATAATTAAGATAAAAAATTAACTCAATTGATAAAATTAAATTATATATATATAATAAGATAAATGAATCAATTAATATTTCATATAGATCTTAAGATTACTAAATTAGTCTTTTTATTACGCAATAGGTCAATACATCATAATATATATGAAAATGAAAAAAAAAAAAAAGCATTAGATTATAGATGATAACATGAACTCTGTTTTTTTTTAATTAATGTGTAAAAGGTGCTCCATTTGAAATTTAGCTAACTTTACTGTACGTAGTTATTTAAATTTTAGCTAAAAATTTAGAATATTGACAAACATTTGCATATTTTAGATTTTATAACCTACTTTAAATAGGAAATTTTATAATTAAAAAGATGTTTAATATATATATATATCTATATTATATATAAAATGTGATAATTTATTAAATTATCTCTACTTATTTTTATTTAATAGTTTTTAACAAATTAAAATATTGTCTACTTTTTATTTATTTTTTTATTAAAATATCTTAGTTAAGTCATTCATGCCCCACTTAACATAAACAATACAACTAGAAGGTTTAAAATAGTTTTTCTATATATGAATATTTTAGTGTTTATAACACATTTTACCTATTAATATGTTTTATACAATTAAATTAATTATAGAAGATTTAGTGGTAAATAAATTATAACATAGTAGTAAATGTATAATATTCCCTCTATCTTATTTTTTGTCCATCTTTTTTTTTTTTTTTGGATGTCCTAAAATTTTGTTTATTTTTGTTTTAAACATCTAAAACTCTTACTTTTTTATATTTTAAATTATTTTTTTATTTTTTAACATTAAAAATCATAAAACTTTAATTTTATAAAAAAAATTTAATTTTAATATTAAATACATTAAAGTCAAAACTTTTATTTTAACTCCATAAAAATTAATGCAAGACAAATAAATAAAGATGGAAAGAGTAATATAGTAGCAAATTATTAATAATTTTATTATAAATTAATGATAATTTAGACACTATTCTTAATCTTTTAATCTTTCTCAAATATTTCAAAAATATTCGAAGTTAAAAGTAATCAAATGATATCACCGAGTTACTAATGGCAAAAAAATTTTTTTTTTCAAAATTATGTATCATTTAACAAATTAACTACAAGTCTCATTCGAATTTGATTGAAAATGAAAATTAGGCATACTCTCTCTTCGAGCTTGACCAATTACCAATTAATAGAAAAAAATTCAAGTTTGTTTTTTATTAGATAGATAAAATGGTTTTTTTTTTTTACATTTTTTTGTTTTGATGTATTTTTCATGTATAAATGGAGATGTATAAATTATAAATGTAGTATGATAAAAAAAATAGGCAGAGATAGAAAAGGAAAGACTTTTTTTGTGTTTTTTTTTTTTATTTCATCAATTCAATTTATATATCATAATATATCCTAATCTATCATATATTTAATCAATGATAACTCTATATTAAATTATGGATAACTTAATAATAAATAAATAATAATTTAGTAATAAATAATTGATAAGATAATTATATGCCAATGATAACATAATAATAAATACATAATAATATAGTAGTAAATAATAAATAACTTAATGGTAAATTATTTATACATAATTGTAAATATATAATAATACAATAGTAAATTAAGAATAATTTAATAAAAATAAGTGATAACTTAATAATAAAGTAATGATAGCTTAATAGTAAAGTGATGATAACTTAATAATAAATTAATAATAATTTAATAGTAAATATGATTCAGTTTAATAATTCCTCCATCCCACTAAAATTGTCACATTTTTATTTTTGTTGGTCAATTTTTTAACTTTAGTAACTTATTATTTTATATTTATTATTGATAAAAATATGAAAAAATATATTTTTTAAAAACTTTAAATAAAATGGTTTCTAAATGTATGTTTTATAAAATTTGATTTATTAAAATATTTAAAATAATAGATGTCAAAATTAAAAAATTTTAACAAAAAAAAGTCAACTGTGACAATTTAACTGGGACAGATAGAGAGAATAATAATTAATTGATAAATTTAATGGTAAATCATAAAGAACTTAATATAAATTAATGATAATTTAGTAGTAAATAATTTAGAACTTAGTAGTAATTAATAATTAAAAATTAAAAATAAATCAATATAATTTAATAGTAATCATCGATAAATTAACAATTAATTAGTGATGATTCTGTATAATAAATTAGTGATAACTTAATAATATATCAATAATAATTTAATAGTAAATAATTGATAACTTAATAGTAAATCAATAATAATATAATAGTAAATGCATAATAACTTAATAGTAAATCAATTATAACATATTTGTAAATGCATAACAGCATAGTAGTAAATCAATGATAATTTAATAAAAAATAAATGATAATTTAATAATTAATCATTGATAATTTAATAGTAAATCAATGAAAATTTAGCAATAAATTATAGATAACTTAATAGTAAATCTGTTTTAGTTTAATATAAATTAAATTATAAACTTAGCAATAAATCATAAATAATTTAGAAATAAATCAATGATAATTTAGTAGTTAATCACTAAAACTCAATAGTAAATCAATGATAACATGATAGCAAATACATAATAGTATTTAGTAAATCATTGGTATTTTTATAGTAAACTATTGATAATTTAGTAGTAAATCACTAATAATGTTATAGTAAATTATTGATAACTTCGCTGTAAATAAGTGATAATTTAGTATAAATTAATAATGATTTAGTTGTAAATTAATTAATTATTAACAACTTCTTAGTAAATTATCAATAACTTTATAGTAAATTAGTAATAATTTTATAATAAATTATAGTAAATTAGTAATAACTTTATAATAAATTATCTATAACTTAATAGTAAATTATTAATAATTTAGTATTAAATCGTTTTAACTTAATAGTAAATCATCTATAACTTAGTGATAAATTAATGATAATATAAAAGTAATCAGTGATAAGATAGTAATATGTAATCGATAACTTATTTGTTAATTAGTGATAATATTTTTCTATATTTGAAATTACCAGTGATTGAACATTGGTTACTAGAAAGAGTGAAGCTAGAACTTTCATCATTAGGAAATATAATAGACCTACCATAAACTTATTCATTAAAAAAATTTAGTAAAAAAAATTCTAAATTTGAATGAAACAATGATGTTATTGTATAAAAAGAAAATTATCTCATATATTGTAATTTATTGATAAATTAATAGTAAAGCATAAATAACTTTAGTAATTCAATTGAAAACTTAGTAGTAAATAATTAATAACTTAATAGCCAATTATTAAAAAATTAGTAATTGATCAATGGTAATTAGTAAATGCATAATAATATAATAGTAAATTATTGAATTTAGTAATAAATCACTAATACCATACTAATAAATCATTTATAATTTAATTGTATATCAATGATAATTTAGTAATAAATTAGTTAATCATTGATAATTGTATAGAAATCATTTATAACTTTATAAAAAATTAGTTATAACTTTATAATAAATTATCAATAACTTAATAGTAAATTATTCATAACTTAATAGTAAACCATTGATAATTTAATAATAAATCATTAATAATATAATAATAAATTAGTTATAATAATATATCAGTGTTAATTTAATCGTAATTTATTGATAACTTAATGATAAATTAGTTATAACTAAGTTGTAAATCAGTGATAATAATAAATTAATGATAATTTATAATAAATCAATTTTAGCTTAGTAGTAAAGTATGGATAACTTAATAATAAACTATTCATATTTTAATAGTAAATTAGTGATATAATTTAGTAGTAAATCATTTCTAACTTTTTTTTTTTGTTTTGGTTGAATATTAATATGGAGCTATATTTTTTTAATATGTGTAACATAGTTGATTCATTTAAAAAATTTTATTTATTGCCATTTAATACCAAGGTATTGAATTACAAATATTTGTGGATATTGTACACCTATATAAATGATTAAAACAATATTCATATACCAATTACTATAACAACATAATTTTATTGAAAAAAAATCCATTTTTGAAGTGAAAATTTGGAATGACTTTATCTAAATTTGTATCTCATTGATTGTCTACTTGATAATAAATTAATAGTAACTAGAGTAATGCTATATCTTTATTAAAAATAAAATTGTTGTGTTATGTGGTATCCTTTATAACACTAATAGCAACTATATAAAAAATTATTGTCTTTAAAGATATTTTTAAAATGAAAGAAAGAAATAATTAGTCTAAACTTATTAGAAAACACCATAGAAAAATTACGTATAAGTTATTTTCTCAAGTACATAATATTTTAAATTAAAATACCTGATTTAATAATACTAATAATAGTATGAATTCTATAAATTAAAATTTTATAATAATATCAGTTAAATGATGAATTTTTTGTATGAATTATACTAAATATATGATTAAGTATTCGTCAAATAAAAAAATTACTCTATTTTAATTAAAAAAGAGTTCAAATATTAAAAATATATTCATTATCAATTTTAAAGTTAAGATTTAAAACATAGTTTACCTTCAAAATATAATAATATCTTTTTATATTTATCTAAAATAAGTCATATCTTATTAATTTTAGAATTCTTATATTTTGTTATTTAACAAACAATAATAATATTGAACCAAATTAATTAAGAAGAGTATTTCAATATTTAAAAAACAACATAAAAATACCATTTGATTATGATAAGATATATCTTTAAGTAAAGTGTGTTATTTAAACTTTTATTATAACATATTTTAGTAAGTTATATGTATTTATGGCTTTTTAAGAAACCAATATTCAATATTAAAAGTAGTTTTAGTCAATATTCCTTGTAAATACATAAATAAACATCATTGATGATTACATCGAAATTTTAATAATTCTTGATTGCTTCAAATCCTTTTTTTTACAATATGTTTATGTAATTTTTTTTAATTAGTAAAATTCATGTAAGTATGTAATTTTTTACCATAAAATTAAACTACAAGATGATTTATGTGACATAATTAAGTACATATCAAAATCAGAGATAAGTGATCATGAAAAAGAAAACATCATATATTTACTTTATTTCAAGCGACAAAAACTTTATAACAAAATATTTCAAATCAAAATAAGAAATTTAAATTTCAAATAGCAAATAGATAAAAAGTAAGAGTTTAAATGAGTTCAACAATAATCGATTGTCTCAAAAATTTATAAAATTGAAAATAAAAATCCACTATAAAAAAAGTTTAAAAAAAAAAACTCGAGAAAAAGCATAAAATAAATAAGAAAGGAAAGTACAAAATCGGATTCAATTGTGGTATAAGATAATCTTTTGAAAAAATTTAAAAAGAAAGAAAAATATATAAACAATGAATGAAGATGATGATCTAAAAACACAAGACTTAAAAAAAATCAAAATAGAGAAAGATTAAATATTTATTTTTATTAGAATTTTAATTAAAAAATTTTGTTATATTTATTTTTTTCAAACTTAAATTTATATTTTCAATTTAATTTAATACGATGATAGTTATTTCAATTTTATTACTATAAAAGTAATAAAATTATTTTATTATGTTAGAATTATAATTTGGTTAACAATTACGTGCATAGCAGGTAAAAGAAAACTAGTATATAAAATGACTGAGAAAAACACATTACATGAAAATCAGGCAATACACAACGTATTTCAGCAACAATTTCTTTGGTGTGAGATGGAATTTAACTGAAAGGTATTTGGCATTGCAATTTATTAGCAAAGAGAGGCTTTTAATAGATAACAAAGAACCCCACATCTAAAAATAGTTATTGAAGAAACTTAATAGATAACAAAGAACCCCACATCTAAAAATAGTTATTGAAGAAACTACAGCAGTTGAAAATGGAACCAAAAAATTTTCCAAACATCAGAGATTATTCTTGAGGAGTTCATGTAGAAGAGACCAAAAAATGTCAGTGAAGTACCTACCGGTAAGATGGAAAGCTCATTCCTAGTACAGAAGCAACGTCAAGGTCTGATGCTCGAGCAACTACACCCTCATCCAAAACACGACATGCCTCATTAATGGTTGGAAAAAGTACCATCTCTATAATTTCTTCATCTGAAACTGATATAGGCTGTCAAATAAAGTCCAACAAAAATATATTAGTGACACTCAGAAGATATAAAAAGAGTAATTTTTGTTGTTAACTCACACAGAATGCAGCCAGCTGAGGAATGTGCCCCTATAATCAATCTAAGGTGGTGTATAAAAGTTCATGCTGTACAACAGTTTTGTTCAAATAAGAGGCTATAATACCTTTCCACCAGGCATAATATTCATAAGCTGTCTAGATTCCTCAATAATAGGTAGCACCGAAGGATCAGGTTTTGGTCTGCTTCCCTTTTCATAAATATAAAATCCTTTTCCATTGCTTTTGCCTAAAATGCCAGAAAAAAATCCAATGATTCCAAATGCTAGATGATAGAAAAGCATTAAAAGCGTGAATTGAAGGGGAAAGAGAAAATATTAGGAGCAGAATCAAAATCCCTTTTTTTTTTACCATTTCGTCCATTTTTCAACAAAAGTTCTGTCAATGGCGACCTGAATGTTCGGTTGGGGAATGCATTTGCATATTCTTTCCCAGCTGACAAGCCTAGTCTATATCCACCCAAGTCCTGAAGCCTGCAAGCATTGCAATTGAAAAGCATAAATTATCACATCCATTCAGAAGGCACTTCTAAATGCAAGTCTACATGCATTGCTTTGAAATACAGCTTCCTAAGGAATCATGCATAGCATAACATACAACTCAGCGGATGGAAAAACCACTAGACATCTCAGATTTGCGGTCACAAGACTACGTATGTGCTAGCAACTGCATTTGCAGAAGTCAATGTTGCTATTATGCCAAAGTCATCATTACCATTTACCACATAGCTACATTAAAGCATACAACATTTTTACTTTAATGTAGTGCTGACTTTCTGTTGACGCATTTTCTATTTCAAGAAAGAAATCATCTATGAAACATTACACACATCAGACTCAAAAGTCATACAGAAAGATTTGGGAAGAAACATACTGAAATGGACCCATGGGAAGGCCAAAATTCCTGATCACCCTGTCAATTCTGAACAAGTCCACACCTAAATTGACCAAAAGATGTGGACCTTGCATATAGGGGAAGAATGTACGATTAACTGCAAAGCCAGTGCAGTTACCTACCACTATAGGAACTTTCTTTATTGTTTTTCCAACAGTTAGGAGATCAAGAATAACTTGCGGGGAAGTTTTATCTGTTCGTACAATCTCCAGTAGAGGCATTATATGAGCAGGACTGTTCATCAGAGAGCCAGGTCAGAGAAGCATAAACAAGTCATTCAGATAAACAGAGTGGTTAAAATTTAGGTACACTAAAAATTTATGGTGTGCATCCAACAAAAAGTAGTTCATTTCCGTAAATAGCAGCATATGCTTCCTCTTAACCAGATGATGGTAGTGAAGATAAAGCAAGCCTTACACAAGTTCATGTCTAAATAAGGAATGAAGAAGCCAACAACTCTTTTCCTTTTTATGCTTTTGGTTTAGAGGAGCTGTATACTCCTGGTTTTATTTCATGGAATCCATAATTGGGGTTATTATGGCGGTAATAATAAATACATTAGCATACAACTTAAACAAGTTTAACAACCTGAAAAAATGAGCCCCAATAATTCGTTCTTGTGAGTTGGTCTTTTCTCCAACTACATTAAGGTCAATGGTGGATGTATTTGTTGCCAAAATGCAGCAAGAAGAGCAGACGCTCTCGAGTTCACTAAATATTTTTTGTTTCAATGGAACATCCTCAATAACTGCCTGCAAGAGGTATAAATGAAGTGAATAATTACAACTAGCATAGGGTGTAGACAGCTAGGCACAAATGCATCTTATATTTCTGAAATCCTCTGATATCATAAAAACCTAAGTTACTAAGTAAAAATTGATAAATAAAAAATTCACAGAGGAGAAACTTCAATTAATTCCTCTTTATTCTGACTATAGTTTCTGGCCTGATCATGTTTTGTAAAGATTGAAGGTGCTATATTGTTCATGCTACATGTGAAGCTAAATCCTACGTGGAAAGGCTTGCTGGAAATGCTAGAGGACATCACTTATGTTTTCTTATTCACAATTCTATTCTTCATTAGCTAGAAGGCTCCGATCAACAAGGACTGTTTGGGAATACTAACACCTAGTTATAAATTGGCATAAACTACATCCATCTATGGAATAGGAACAGCAAATTATATTTGGCCAACTTGAGATTATCTTCTGGTACACCAATTTACCAGCAGAGACAAAGGCAACCAAGATTTTGAGGAGGAGCTAATTTTCAACTACTTGATGATAAAACACCCCACCTCTATGACCGTATCCACTTCCTTAAATTCTGAATAGTTGGACACTCCTTTAAGCATTGAAAGCGCTTTTCTTGCCTTATCCTGTGGCACTTTTCCTCTAGTTACTAAGCCTTGAATATTAGCTGCCATAAAAAAAAAAAAGCATGTAATTTCTCTGACATGAAAAAAGTGTGATGTCCAAAATGAATCCAAGAAATAAAATATCATAGTAAAAAATAAAAGATAAAAAACCAAATACTTTATCCAGTTCTCAATGTTAAAGGTCTATACTCTGATTGTCCTTATGTTCGAATTCAACTATAAGATCTAGTTGCCCTATGCTTACACTTCTAGAAACAAGTCCGGCCAAGATGGCAAAGTCAGTTCTTCATTATACCTTATTAAAAATACAAATATTTCTAATTTACAGAAATACCAATTAATGTATGTAATATCAATTGTTTTTATTGTCACAATAATATTTAAATCTTTACTGCCTCTGACATTGTCAATAGCAAAATCATAAAATAAACTCATCTATTTGACTGAATAGATAGGTGCCAATAACCTGAACATATTTGCAAAAATTCAAGTGACAATGTATAGATGCCATCTTTCAGTAATTCAACCCTCCAACAAACCTATTGACATTTTTGGTTTTTAAAGGCTAATGTTCAAATATGACCATTTCCTTCAAACTATATTATTATTCCCAAAAGAGCACATATTGTATCAATGTCATAGCCACCTTCTATTGTTTTCATTCCCTTTAGAAGATAATCAGAGTTGATTTCCTTAAGCAAAACAGATATGTTGCTTAGGATAAGAGCTGTAGCTATTCCAGAGCCCATTATGCCTCCACCAATAATAGCAACTTTCTTCACATTCCTTGGTTTGAGACCGACATCAGTAACGTTTGGCACCTGAAGAAGTAAAAAATTCGAGGAAAATATTGGAGATCTGAAATATTACAGTTTCTAATTTTTAGAAAACGAACCAATCAACTTCCATAAAAAAGATTTGGATGCCCTATATGGCAAAAGGATGACAGTGCGTCAAGAACACCGGGTTTAGAACTCACTCAACCTGCTATGCTACTAAATCACTGCAAGATGGAATCAACTAAAATACATGGGAAGAGACTAGGGATTCTAAGAATCATTAGTTACCTTTGCAGTAGCGCGTTGTGCAAAGAAAAGATGAGCAAGAGCTTTTGAAGTGTTTGAAAGAAGTAACTCTTTGGACACTGCAGCCTCCTGTTCCAATTAATTACCATATAAAGAATGTTTATGAATAGATTAAACCCAGCTGGTGCATGACAAATTGACTTGGCAGATCTTATGAGATGAAAAGTTGTTCACTAATGAAAATTAAAATGTAAGATATCTGACAGGTTGTCACTGAACTTAACATACTGCAGGGGAATAAACAACTATTGCTAAGAAAGTCAGCTTGATGTTATTAGCATTACTAGGAAACAGCGGAAGAAATTTCTTCTATAAGGATGTTGATGTAACAATGTAAAGTAAATACATAGGCCTCAAAACTAAATACCTTTAGAAGCCCATTATATCCTCCATGGAGAATGCCCTCCTCGACTACATCAAGGCATGCGAGGTGGTGAGGCAAATTGGGAGCAGTCCTTTTGGCTTGTTCTCTAGCAGTTCTTAACAACCCCTGTGCTTCAGACAGGGATCCAATTTTGTCTGTTCTGTAGAGAGAACACACCCATGGTTTACGTCTCTCTGCAATCCCTAGAGCCCATAGTCGAGACGCTCTCAGTAACTCTTCAGAAGATGCAATGTCATCAATAAGACCTAGCGACTTTCCTTCTTCAGACGTTATGGGTTTCGAAAACTGTAAAGAGATTATATTTATATTGAATTAGATTTAGTGACAAAGAAAATTGTCCCGACAAATCATTTAACCATTCAAAATCAGTTCATTGAAAGAAGCATGGATGTGGAAGGATATAACCCATGTTAGGTTCTCTTCTCATAAGGAAAAGGTGGTGGTTTTGTTCTTCCATAGCTTACTTGCAGCAGTGAGTTTTATGTATCATTCTACCATAACCATTAAAAAAAATTAAAACTAGTGGGACATGAATAATAATTCAAATATTTTATTATTAAAGAAATTCTGAATTGGAACCACTCAAATCATCCAGAAACAGGACTACATGATGCCTCTAGCCGAAGCAAAAGAAATCAATGAAACGAAATTCAAATCATCCAGAAAGAGGACTACATGATGCCTCTAGCCTAAGCAAAAGAAATCAATGAAACGAAATTAAGGAATCAAGACAATGATTTTTTTACTATGATGATCAATGACCATAATATGTATCTGCTCCACCCATAACAGTCTTACCAGCAGCATTTCAACGGCCTTTGGTACCCCTACAAGCCTTGGAAGGCGTTGTGTACCTTAAAAAACAACCATATTGAAAATCAGTGAATGCTCGTAAAATGATCACTTGAACAAAGCACCATTCTGCAAGAAGAACAATGCTATTTTTCAAGAACTCTACATAAATGAGCAGCCATACCTCCAAGCCCAGGAATCACCCCAAGTGCCAATTCTGGCAAGCCTAATTGAGTTTGTGAAGCAGCAATACGTGCATGACAACCCTGTATGAGATTCAGCAGAATGAGACAATTGTGCTATGATTCTACTGTCAAAGTTGCTAACAAAAGAAGTTAATCACAGCTGCTTCCCTGCAGAAAATACAAACCATTGCCAATTCTAAGCCACCTCCAAGAGCCAATCCTTCAACAGCTGCAACAACAGGCTTCTTGCAATCTAGATTAAAGAAGACCAGAATTGACAGAGTCACAATACTGTAGATCAATTTTGGCCAATTACAAATTAATCAAATTAACCTCATTCCTAAGAATGTCTTGTAGGTATTAGTAATGATATTATGTAGCCAACAGTCATGTGGTCTGTTGGTACTTGGTAGAGTGCTGGACTCTTAGTTTGAGCGGTCAGGGTTCAATCCGTGGCATCCTCAATTATAATATATATATATATTATATATATATTATGTAATCAAGTTAGTGCATTAAACTCCTTTTTCTGGTAGGGTCTATGAGTTTATTCCATATTCCTAAGATGTTTTAGAAAGTTTTGGCCTAGTGGACTCAAATGATAACCTTTCTCTGAGATGATGAGTGTCATCAAATATGTTATTCTTGACATCTGGCTGATTAATACCAGCCCTATAACAATTTTTTACTAGAAGGCAGTTACCTAGACTTTACTAAAGCTTTCTTTAGTACAGCAAACTGACATAATATCGGATGCACTAAATTCATTTCATATCTTCATGTATGGCGTATAAAACCTCATTTTGGAAACTAGGGACTTTTTCATATAGAATTTCTCTTCCCCACACTTGCTTCTCACTTTCTACGCTCAAGTCCTATTCACTATTCCAATGCCTTCCTGCTTTCTTCATTTCTAATAGCACTCTTTACTCCAGGACTAACCCAGATCCTCTTCTTTTCTGTCTCTACTTGTACCATTTACTCAATTGCAGCACTCACGTAACTCATAGAAAAGAAGAAAGAGAGAAAGCAAGAAAAAGAAAGAGTTTAAAAGTACATAACGAACACTCTGTAATATTGCAAGAATTCCTCAAAACCCAAACCAAATTAAAAGAATATAACAGTAACAAGTAATAAGTTCAAGAAATCAACTAAGGCCAAGCAAACACCTTCTATAGTGCTGACAACGAGATCAAATGATTCATTTGGTGAATCTGAAAAATCACCTGCCATGCCAACAATATTGATGTTTACTTGAGTACTTTCAGAAAATATATATAACATGTAAACAATCACAAGGTCAACTGGAAATGGGCCAACAAATAACTCATACCTCTCTGATGAACTTTCTGAAAAGCACTGATGTCAAACCCCCCCGAAAACCTTCCACCCTTGCCTTCAATTGCAATGAAAACTCACAGAATCAGCAAGAAATCTCCAGTCTTAAAACAACTTTTAACATGATGACATTTGTCATGCTTTCACTTTGCTATAATTTTATTTTTCTTTAAACAAACAATTGAAAACTAAAAGTAGAAATAGTTAGTCTCATCACTTAAATGCAAACTCAAAATCCTCTTATATATGGCTTTTAATCCAGTGCTCATTTATAAAGAACAGAAATTCTTTAAAAAAAGAAAAATTATCCAATAAATACACCAGGAATCTAAGAGGGGAGAGATTTTGGCGCTCGAATTAGTAGATGTATAAATAATGAGAGTTGTAAGGAATGATGGAAAGACCTAAAGAGAGTTGTAGGATTTTATGGGACTAAAAGAGATTGAGAATGCCATAAGTATGTGTGTTTGAATGTTTTGGTATGCAGATATTTCATTGGGAGAATGAGAGCGCTTATAAGTATTGGATGTTTAATTTGAGATTACTCTAAGAAACTAAAGAAAAATGAGAGTGTTCGCGGGTGTGGTAAGTGTTTGTTCGAGTCGAGATTAATTTATGTATTATTGCTGCTTTAGCCCAACAATTTCTTAACTTGGATAAGCTTAACATATGCCTCTGACTTGAACAAAACTACTGTAAGAATACTATCAAAAGGAACTAAAAAAAAAAGGAGATTATTGATCATTCAACCAGATTTAAAAACTCACCTGTCAAAACAATAGCAGTAACATCCCTCCTCCTCGTAGCCTCACTGAATTTCTCCTTCATTCCCGCAATCACTGCATACACAGAATATAACAAAATAGTATATACCCAAACGAACACAACATCATTAAAAAAATAAAGTAAAAAGATTCTTAAATCTTACTTGCAGCGTTTAAAACATTCAAGGGAGGATTAGAGATGGAGATGACAGCAACACCATCATTTCCAACCTGCATTGTCACCCCAGACGTTACAGACATTGCTAAAGCTCTGTCTTCTGTCTTTTACTTTCTTTCTTTTGTTTCTCAATATTTTGAAGAAGTTGAAATCAAGAGCTAAAGCTCAAGCTTCAGACAGAAGATTAAAAGCAGCTCGGTAGCTGGTAATGACGAAAAGGACCCCATAATGTTTCCTATTGAATCAGAATTGCCTTTCTGGTATGTTGAATTCTTTAAATAGCATTTACTGCAATGTGCATAGGATGTAAATGTTAACCATAGCCCATGAAGAATCCCATTTTTTATTCTAATAGAGATAAATATATGTATGGAGAGAAGTGTAAGTATGATTTTAAAATTTTATTAAATATAAAAATAAAATATATAATATAATATTCGTTTGATATTCGTACATTAATTATATATTTATAATTAATTAATTAATTAATTAATTTAAAGTATTATTTTAGATTAATTGAAATTAATATATTTTTATTAAAAAATATATTAATATATATTTATAAAAAATTATCTAAATATATATGATAAAAATAAAAATATTTTATTTTATTTTTTAACTATAAATATAGAAATTATCTATATCTAATTAAAATTCACAAAAATAAAAATAAATTTAAATTTAAAATATTCATAAAATAAAAATACAAAAATTAATATAATATAAATTTTTTTTTTAAAAAATCTTTATTCTTTTCCAGGTGTCCCCTTCATTTATTCCATAGCTTCCACTTTAAATATCTAATTATAGCTTCGGAAATTGGTAATTTGGTTTTGATTTTGTTTTAAATTGAAAATGATGCCGTCTTCCCTCTCCAATCGTCACACGTGATGTATGCAGGCATATTGGGCGACAGAATGCTGTAAATTTTACGGCCACTGGGAGGGCTTTCTTGGACATGTTGAAACACATTTAACGCTGGCGTAGCTCCCAAAAGTTGTTCTACATGGGTAAAGCCGCACGTCAATTTCAACTCACTCCAAGTCCATACCATGCCTCATTCCCAGAGCGTCCGACAATGCACGGAGTTTCAAGTACTGAGTCAACAAGTTACAAGAGTTAAAATTATTCAGCTTTTTTGACTTAATGGTTAAAAAAAAAAAAGCTTAAAATGATGTAAGTGAGAGTTTCAACTCTATCATTTTCATTCATATCTCTTATCCAACGAATAAAAAAAAATTAAGTGTTAAAAGAAGTGGAGTATTAATGGAAAAAAGCATATTGTATACCTAATACATTAAATTACTATAATTTTGTTTAAGTTTGATTAAAGTTGTTTGGTAATTGCAAATTGCCATTCGCTTTTTCGAAAAGAAAGATATTTATATTTTTATTGTTGCGTGAATCGCAAAACATAATTCATGAAAATAGTTCTGCGTTAAACAAAGAAAATTAATACTGTCATAAATTTGATTTGATTTGATTAATCTCTACTTAATTATTATATTACAACTATCTATATACTATTAGTTGCTTTCAGATATCTGCATGATTAACGGTACCAAGAATTACAAATGAAATATAATTTATATATTTTGCATGATTGAGTGCTGGAATAATATATAACAATTATTGTATGGGGTTGGCAACTTGGTTTGGGGTAGCTGGCTAGATCTTTTTCTTTTTTATGTTTAATTGTTTTCTTCTTTACTACACAGTGATTTTGCATTAATTATTTGCAGAATGACTATTTTTTCTGTATATTTACGTTTAGAATATTATTAAGGGAAGTATTATTATTATCAAATTTGAAATTTGAGATAAAGTTCAAATATATCATCGTGCTTAGTTGATGTAATTTTACTAGCATAATTTTAATTTTGGAAAGAATTTAACATTATACTTTTTAATTTTGAAAAAATTAAAAAATATTCAATAAAATATTTCATTAAAAGTTGTTTTACAATTAAAAAAACAATTCTAAAAACAGCACGACATAGAAAAATAATCATGAAACTAAAATATGATTTTTTTTTATTTTATGATGAAATTTTAATAAAATATAATGCTACATAATCCTACAATTTTTTTGTTATTTATTTGCTTCTTTCATCATTTAAATTTTTACTAAATAAAATGTATTTTTTAAATTTAATTGAGGAGGAGCTACCCCATTTTAAAATTGTAAATAATATGACTCGAATTTAAATATTACAAAAAAAAAATCTTATTCTTACTAATTCAACTAACACAAATAAAAATTCATATCATGATTTTTGGTTAACCTTGGTTTTTTTTTTTTCTTTCTTGTCATTCCATTATTTTTAAATTAATTAATTATAAATTAAAAGTATAATAGTAAATGTGCTTCAAAATTAAAATATGATAAAATTATTAAAATATTGCTGATAAATTTGGAGCACTAGAATGATAAATTTATACTTTTATATCTAAAAAATTTATATATAAATCAATTAATTTTTTGTAATAAATTAATATTTCGTTCACTAAATTAATTAAAAAAAAAAAACTCAAAGTGCTCTGAAGGAGATAATAAAATTTTTCATACATAAGAGTAGTGTGACTTGAACCTAAAATATTTTCAACAAGACCTCACTCACTGCTCTCTAATCCACTTCTCTGTCACAGGTCGATTCCTGCCGCATTCATCACATTCTCATTGTTCAACTACACGCATTTAAAACCTGTAAAAAAAAACATGTTGCCAATAAAATTACGAACAAAGTTCAGAGAATGAGAATATTGTAACTGATAAAACAATAACCTTTTTTGCATCGCGTGATATATTGAAAGCTTGAAATCGAGGGCTTTTGCTGCACTCTTTGTTACTAGAACTTTTAAATAAGAGGGAACTTTGAAAATTAAACGTGAGGCAGATGCGTGATCTATCCGGATTCTTGATTTTGAAACTTAACTGTTTAGATGATCTGCACCAGTTATCTAACTTTAGACTGGTATCCTATTTGAAGGCGTAACTTGGAAGCATCTTTTTCATATTCCATTTGAGTAGGGCATTCTTGATTCAGTTTCTTAATGGCTCACGTGGTTAGATGGTATCTTAGTGTTTTTGATGGATGGTAATTATTTAGAATTTAAGAAATGTCGACTCTATCGTTATTATTTTTTTTTTTTGTGATTGATTAATTATAAGATTATAAATTATAAAAAAAAAATTATAGGTGAAATATATATTTTTTGTATTTTTTTATTAATAGATACTAAATAAATTTGCTATGATCGTCTTAAAAATGTCATTGTATTTCTGAACTTGGTGAGAACTTGAACATTTATGGCACTAAAATTGTTTTAATAAACGCAGGTAAAAGTCCTTCAAGATTTTCTTCTGGAAGAACATAGAATGAAGAGCTATGGGAAACCCAGCAGACGTTCTCCAGCTTGTCTAAGCCTTGCACAAGGTGAAAGAATTTTTTAAAAAATTGATGACCCTGCATAAATTTTTATTGCGTTTGATTAGTTATAAAATTATATTGACAACAAATTTAATTGTAAAAAAATAATAAAAAAATTATAAGGGATATGCTTGGTTTTTTTTTTTTTTTAATTAAAATTGTAGTGGGGACTGACTGGAGAGATTTCAACTTTCAAAACAAACGTTACCTTTGGTGAAAATCTAAAATATTGTTCCAATCGAGGTGGATTTGCCTTAGATACGAGGAAAAGGTGAAGACTGAAGATTATTAATTTGTCATTTTGATTAAATTTCTAAAAATTTTCTAATTTAATAGTCTATAGTTAAAGACACGTATAGTAAAAGAAAATGAATTTTATTTGTTTATTGAAAGGAAAAAATTTAAGTGATATTTCGGTATGTAAAAGTTTTGTTAATAGATCGAATAATTTATTAAGTTTCTGGGTCGAGTTTGACTCAGATCAACTTTTAAATATTGGTTTGATTTGGTCAATTATTATTTTATTAATAAAAAATTGGCTTTATTTAAATTTAATTTTAAATATATTTTAAAATATAAAAAGTTTTTAAATATTTTAATATTAGATTAAGTAATAAATTGTTCTATTTGGGCCAAATGAATGGGCCGAACCTAACGTAAGAGTAAGGCCTTAGCCTGACCCAACCAGGCCACGGTAACTTCTAGTACAATGTACTAAGTACATAATAAGCCCCACAGAGATTTTTTAGGCCGAAGCCCCACTCAGTTCAATGCTATTCCCGTTCCTATCAAAGGAAAAAAAAAAAATGATGGAATTTTATTTATTTTAATTGGAACCCAACCCATATATTTGTTTATTTTAATTGGAACCCTGGTAAGTAGAATTTATTAAATTATTACGAGACCATATCATAAAGACAAAGGAGGGTATCTCTACGGCCACGCATGGCCTCCTTTAGTTTCAGGACTCTGCAACACCAAGGGCACTTGCTTTCCATCACTCTTTGTGAGTACCCTTCATCTTTTACTGCTTTCAACTTCCCTTGTTTCTCTCATTTTCTTGACCGTTCACCTCCAAAACACAAAATTTCTTTACTTTTCGTAGATAGAAGACATGTTAGAGTTAGACAACAATTTCATGCAAAATTACCCACAAAAGACTGTGAAACCTTAAGAAAGACTGGGAATTCTAGAAGTAAGAAAGAAGCTGGTTCTGGGTTTAGTTCTTTAAGGTCTGAAAATGAGGGAGCAGAGAGAAACTCCTTGGAAAACCTGTCTTGTTCAGTGTTGGAAGAGAAGGCTGAAGAGAAGAGGTATGCAAAAGATAATAATGCAAGAAAAAGAGAGAAATTATTTAAAGAAGGGAGAGAAATGGGTTCTGGGAATTCTTCATTGAGGGTTGAAGATGAGAATATGGGGGTTAAATTCAAATCTTCTAATACCATGAACAATTCAGTAGCTAAGAATGGTGATGGGGTGGTGGGAGAGAAAAAGGTGGGGAAAAGGTCTAAGAAAGATAAGGCTAATGCACCTGAAGTACACTTGAGAGTTCAGCTGGAAATGTGTTCAAAGAGGGGGGATGTGATGGGGGCAATTCAGTTGTATGATGAGGCTCTGAGAGAAGGAATTACAATGGGGCAGTACCATTATGCTGTGCTTTTGTATCTTTGCTCTTCTGCAGCTGTGGGTTTTGTTCAACGTGCTAAAAGTGGTAGTGGTAGTCGAACTTTAAATATGTTACACGTGTCCAATGGAGCTTCGAATGAGAATTCAATAGGGTTGGGTGAATCAATAGATGAGGATAGTGAGAATTCTAGTTCTTCAGAATTGAGCAATCCTCTTTTAAACAATGGGAAATTAGTCGATAGTGGTAGAAGCCAGGAGAATAGTGAAAAAATGGAGGCTAAGTTTAGTAAAAGGTTTGATAATCTAGATAATAGTTTTCCTGGCAAGAACTTAATTCAGTTTTCAAATGGGTCTGTAAAGCCATATTCTCAACTTTCGGTAGGTTCTAGTTCTCAAAAAAAGGGAGATGAAGATCATTTAGATAAAATCGATGGGAGCAGCAGTGACCAAGAAGGTTATAAAATTTGGGTAAGTGAAGATGTCAAGAAGTATGCACTTCTCAAGGGATTTGAGATCTATGAAAAGATGTGTTCTGATAATGTCCCAATGAATGAAGCAACCTTGACAGCTGTGGCAAGAATGGCAATGTCAATGGGTAATGGTGAAATGGCATTTGATATGGTAAAGCAAATGAAGCCACTGGGTATAAATCCTAGATTGCGGTCTTATGGTCCTGCTCTATCTGTTTTTTGCAATACTGGAGATGTTGACAAAGCATTTGATGTTGAAAAACACATGTTGGAACATGGTGTTCAGCCAGAAAAGCCTGAACTGGAGGCACTCTTAAGAGTTAGCGAAGAAGCCGGAAAAGGTGACAAGGTGTATTATTTATTGCATAAACTAAGAACAAGTGTAAGATTAGTGTCAATTTCTACTGCAGACATAATCGTAAGATGGTTTGAGGGCAAGGCAGCCTCAAGAGTGGGGAAACGAACAATGGATCAGAGATTAATAAAGGAAGCAATTGAAAATGGAGGGGGAGGTTGGCATGGGCAGGGCTGGTTGGGTAAAGGAAGGTGGAACGTATCAGATACAGCTGTTGGAGATGATGGCTTATGTAAATGCTGTGGGGAAAAGTTGGCTTTAATAGATCTTGACCCTGTAGAAACAGAGAAGTTTGCTGAATTAGTTGCATCTATAGCAATAAAGAGAGATAAGAATTTCAGCTTTCAAAAATTTCAAGTATGAAAAGCATCTTGATGTCTTTTCAACCACTCTAATCATGTACATAAGTTTTGATAAAGTGGTAAACTTATTTTGTTGCAGAAATGGCTTGACTACTATGGACCATTTGAGGCTGTGGTAGATGCAGCTAATGTTGGTCTTTTGAACCAGAGAAGATTCATGCCATCAAAGGTTAGTTTGGCTTAAATGAATCACTAAAACTTCACCCAATTGTTTACCTTTGCATTTTTGTGATTGACTTAGAATTCTCATATGGTAAATTCTTTAGGTCAATTCTGTTGTTGACGGAATACACCGGAAACTTCCATCAAAGAAATGGCCACTCATTGTTTTGCATAACAAACGGATCACTGCACGGAAGAAGGATAAACCAGTATATAAAGCATTACTTGAAAAGTGGAAAAATGCAGATGCACTATATGCAACACCTACTGGATCCAATGATGATTGGTAGGAAAGATATGCTCAGAAGTTACAGCTGACTTGCATGATTGCTTATTTGCATAATTTCATCAACTTTAGACATTATGGCTTGGTTTGTGTCTGGCATTTTTTTCCAATGCATATGCATTTAAAGCCATGGGTAATAACCTGTGCTTCAGGTACTGGTTGTTTGCAGCTATCAAGTTCAAGTGCTTAATTGTGACCAACGATGAGATGAGAGACCATACATTTCAACTTTTGGGAAATGACTTCTTTCCAAAATGGAAAGAAAGGCATCAAGTGAGTAAAGCTCTCTAGTATTCCAAGCCTTTCAATGAACTTTTTGGTTTACATCTATATCTTCCAAAATTTTGTTTATTTAGATTGCTGCGTGCAACTTGTTGATAAACCTTGTAACAAATATGCTCAGTTGACTAGTATGATTCTCTAAAGCAATTTTCCTAACAAGGCATCTGTTGTTCTACACCTAAGGTGCATTTCAGTTTTTCGAAAGCTGGTCTAGTTTTTTCCATGCCTCCTCCCTATTCTGTTGTAATTCAGGTCAGTTCCTATAAACTTTTGTATCCAATATAAGTGAATAAACTGACAGAATAGAGCTATAAAGTGTGCCGAATACTCATAATGGAAATACATGTTAACAGGAATCAGAGAAAGGTCACTGGCATATTCCCATTGAATCCGAACTTGATTATGATACTGAAAGGACATGGTTATGCATTACACGAGCAAACTCACATGCAGTGAGGGAAGATTCCGCAATGATAACTGAAGGTAAAACCATGTTTAGCTTATTGATGGTTCTTCTCTTCAAACATATGGATTTGGTATTTTCTTAGCCATAATCTGTGATAACTAATTGCTGATTTTGTGTTCTGTTATTTCTATTTGAACAAAGCTCTTTTAGGAGACTCAAATAGCGTTCTCATGGTAGTAGTAGTGTGCATGCAATTAATTTGATGCCAATAACTGCATGTCCTTTAGATGATTCTTTTATGGCTACAATTTCAGTAACTTTATTTATTTTTTTCACTTTTTAGAGTTTCTGGGTTTGTTGAGGTGTTGACAATTTTATGAAAAGATGGCTGTAACCAAACTTTATTTTCGCAAGGAAAGAGCCTTTATTTGTTGGAAAATTTGTAGTTATGAGTTTTAAGGTGTAATTATTGTGAAAAGTCTTTGTTCCTTTGAATGGATTGTTTTGCATATCTTGGGATGGTTATGCACAGAAAGGTTAGCTAGTTCAATCACTGGTTTGACTTAAATTGATAATCTGCTTATGAGGGCTAAAGCCAAATTGACTTTATGGTGTCCTATAGATATATTTACTTACAGAGTTTTCTTGTATAACAGATTCGCAGCCTCTTGACCATAATAAGGAATGTCCAAGCCCAACTACTCAAACCAAAGTTAATACGAACTCTCTGCCACTAAATGATGGCAACCAAGATAAACCACAAAAGCGTACTGAGGAAATATACAAAAATATCGGAGATATTTTGTCAGCTTCCATCTCCTCGGATCAATACACTGTTCTGTCTGAAATAGAGGCTGCAGAGATGGTAGGTAACTGTGTAATTGATTTTCAAATATGAAGCAAGTGGCTGTTGTGTAAAGTTGCAGAAATACAAATGAACTCCCAGTTGGAATCCCTTTGTATAGCTTTGAAGAAGTCCCTGATTGATGCTTGGTTTACTTTAGCAAGGTTTTTGCCCATTGAAAAGTTACTATAACATATATTGAGGGTATTTCTTTCAGGAGAGGTGGAGGAGTGGGGTGGGGAAGGAAAAAGGTTGCTGTTTCTTCATATGCAGTTGTAATTTTGTTCTCATTGAAAAATTCATTTTTGAGAAGAAATCAGTTCATCCATGCTTGCAAACAGTAGATTTTGCTGATACTACCCGTTAAAATGTCTTCTGGCTCTGCAATCACTTGTCGGTGAGTCACATGCTAGCTCAGATTTCAGCTACTCAATTTAATTAATCACCAGCATAATCACTCGGATATATGCTGGCAGGCAGACCATACATTCTGTTGCTGCATTATAATAACAGGTTACATTTTGTTATTGCTGGGAATAGTTGCATATTATACCAATTGATCTTGTCTTCTTTCTACAAAGTTAGAGAAGGTTGGTAAAGAGTCTAAAGACTAATGTGACTCGATTTGGTCGCCTTTTTTTTTTAACTTGGATTTACTCTTTCTTTCACAACAAACAAAAAAAACAATGATCAAAGAATTTCTTGAAAAGTTTCCCCTGATTAGCATAAAGAAAAAAAAAAAAAAAACTTTCGAGGGTTCACAAACAGGTGAATTCCAGCAAGCTATGGTCCTACGGTTTGCTGTTTCAAAGAGAGAGACTATGGCTGAAGAAATGTCGGTGATAAAGGAAAACATGCTAGAAAAATGCTATTTTTAATAATGTAACCAAACAAAAGTGTAAACAGTACCACTTTATCTAACATTATTCAAAAGCTCATGAACATAAGCTTCTGGAGTTGAGTAGTTTTGATTTGATATGATATCAGACTCGCAAGTTTGTCTTACAGCTCCTTATATGTTTTATTCGTGATACTACTACATGTAAAATGAGCGGTATATCTACATTTATTATATATGCCATGACAAATGAAGTGTGTGGCAATATCACCAGTTGATTTTTTCAGAAAGGGACTGCTCTTTTGCCAGAGAAAGAGTTTAAAAAAAAAAAAAAGCTAAGAAACACAAGATCACGGGACTGAAATGCTTTATTGTCGTCTTTCTCTATTATTCCCATTCGTGCCAAGGAGATAGGCTTTAATGACTTCCTAAGTTTCTTTTGGGGTTGTTTCACTGCTCCATGATGAAGACAGCTCATGCCTTTATCTTCTCCATTCCGCCTTATTTTCACTTAACCTAGCTACTCTAGCAACTTACCAGTTACCATCATCAGTTAGCTCTGATTTTGAAAGACAAGAAATTAAGAATGCATATTACAGAAATATTTTCTCCTTCGAATAAAGAAGATAATTCGGACGAGGGCTTTCGTTTTGACAAGTCTCTCCAGGTTTACTCCATCTTTTCTATTTGGGGGGGAGGGGTTAGTTTTCATTGAACAAAACTTCCATGTTAATGCTTGTTTTATTTTTTATGGTTGTAGGAACTCAGAGATTTGCGGTCTCAGCTTCATTACGCAGCAGATTACTATGAAACAACATTCTTAAACTCTGAAGGGGAGAAAGCGTGAGTTTTCTTGATCTCTAAGCAGTCAAACTACTGTGACAACTGAAAAAAAAAAACTCGTTTTGCATCCTAAACCTGATGAAGCTTTGTTTCTCTTCCTATTCTTCCGTTGATGGTGGGGTTTTTCTTGTAACTGTCTATAATTTGGAAGTTGGTGTTTACTCCGAACTCGCAACCAGAAGTCTCGACGGGCCATGTCAAAGCTCCAATGTTCCAAGCTCTTTCATGGTTGAGTGAGTCTAACATGAGCTTGAGTCGTGAGTTAACTTATGACTGACTGGCTCAGCTTCTCTCTAGTTTTTCTTCAGGGGCTTGAGAAGCCATGTAGGATCATGACGCTACCTGCTTCTCTGCACCTGATAATGGGGTCCCAATCGTCATTCAGGACTCATTTACAGCCCATTACTCTTCAGAACCCAAGACCTCTTTCTTTCTCTTATTTTGTGCCTGAACCTCTTTCTCTCTCTTGGTCTTGACTTATATAAAGTCCATTACTTCAGTCTTTGGACCCAGTCACTGCGAACCCATCGTTAGGATGTTTATGGCCATTTGAGCAGGTCTTGGGCCTTATCCGTGCTAGCCCATTTGTCTCCTCATCCTGTGGTCATTGGGTCAGTGACCTCATGACCAAGTGATGCCATGATGTAGGCTTGGGCTCACCCTCTCCCAGCCCATTTCATACAGTTCCTACCCTCGACCTGTCGGCCACTCGCCTCTGCTCTGAGGAACTGACGTTTGGACCAATAGAGATAAACACTTTCCGATGTGAGCGTGTGAAACATGGAAAGTCACTTACCATATTAAATTACGATTGGTATGTTTGGTAATTTGCAGTGTGGTGGAAAACACAAAAGAGTATATATGCAAGGCAGTTGTTACTTTTGTTGATCATCTGGGAAACGTCTCTGCTAATCTAAATCACTCCATTTCCCAGACTAATGCATTTTCTGAGGCTGAGCTCCGCATCAATTGCCTAAAACAAGTCAGTGTATATGGTCATCTTGATGATACACGCAACTCAAATTTAGGAATTGGCATTTACATATGACTTGTTTGATGTTCTACCAGAGACTTCTCTCATGCGAACAATTTGCTCACAAGCTTGCTCTAACCAGAGTCAAGTGGAACCCAAATTTGCCAAGACATCACAGGCGCTACTTATCTGCACGTAATTATTCCAAATCACCTCTCTTGATTATGTTTATAATTAGCTACTTTCCTCTATGCATTACTATTTTAATTCTTTCTGTTAATCATTTGTTGTTTCTCTTTTTCTAAACACTGACAGCAACATTAGCAACAGTAGAGAAGTGGAATGAAGACTCAAGGTGCCATCAACTCTATTCAATCTTCATATTATCACAATGATAAACATAGGTATAGATATTCGTTCTACGGCTTCCAACCATTTTCTCTAATGCAGGGTTTCCATTGCTCCAAATCCTGCAAAAGTCATGGACAAGCATGAACTTGACACTGAAGGAGTGCCACTTTTCTTCTTCACTTGTACAAACAAGCCTTCATTATCTAACTGTCCATCACTCAGATCAAATTTGGACGAAAGTGACTCTGATTCAGCATTTGGTAAAATATATTTTATCAATCGAAAGTACTTGAGCTAGTAGTATTTCCTTTAATTTCCTTCAAGTCTGCGATAGTTTGATTGTTTTCATTTTTCCCAACGGGGGTCTTAATTTCCCAGGGCCTGTTCGCGATGGCCTCTTGACGCTATCAAAGGGTTCAAATCCTACTTTTCATTTCCAGGTGATTTTAGCTTTGGTATGGTATCTTAAATTAATAATTCCCATTTGCATCAAATTGAACTTTGGTCTGGTGGTATATATGTTTTGCAGCAAGGAAACAAAAAACTTGGAAGGAAAAGCTTGTACAGAAAACCATTGCAGAGTGTTGATATCTTATCTTTCTTTCGACGGGCAAGAAGATCAGCAGCTTGAGAAATTTTCTTTTGCTACTCTTTTTATGTTGAGCTAATCGTTACATAACTCATGTCTGGTTTTAGGACCTCAGAGAGATGCCTGAATATTCCTCAATGCAAATGGCTATTATTGAAGATTTCTTGTAATATAATATTAATGGGTTTTGCTAAAGTTATTATTGTTAAATAATATTTTCTTTCGTTTCATTGAAAAACGGCATATTAACTATTAACCATTACATTTATCAAAAGCAATCAATTATTAAAATCAGCGAGACTACCTTAAATGTAATTTATAAATCAACTTTCTAACAGATCAAGTTAAAAAAAAAAAAAAAACTTATTTAATTATTTATATCTAATTACACAGCTACTGTAATTTATGAGTATTCATTTACAAGAGCTTCTAAAGTTTCATAGCTCGATAATTAGGTGATAACTGCATTGTTAATAGAATCAATATACTATTATCAGGGCATGAAATGTCAAAAAGCAATTAAAGAAAATAAATCATGATAACGTTAACCATTATAAAGAGAACAACAAAATGTCAAATTTTATTTGAAGTTGACCAATGACAATTAAAGATACCAAAAAAAGATTTTATTAAACCGACTTTACTAGCCAATAATTTATGGCTTTTCATTTGTAGGGTTGAAAACTATTTTCTTTTAATATTTGCATTTAAAATTGTTGATATATTGTCAATGAGATCTTGAATTTTGATTCAATTATAATTTATTAATTAATTATTTAATGTAATTTTTAAAAATCCATGTATGCTTTAAGTACCGCTTCTTTATTTTAGTATTATTATATCTAAAAAATATTTTCAGCTATTTTATTTCTATTTATTGGGGGTGGGACCCATGAATCCACGTAAGACCTCACGCCCGACGCCGCATCAGCATTTCTCTACCTAAACATTTCATAAAAAAAAGGTCATCGAAGAAAGTTAATAAAAACGATCTGAAAAAGTGCAGCGTTGAGAAATGCACAAACGCCCACAGTTTAAGGTCTTTTAAGCGCCCACTGCTTAAAAGAAACCAACCTAAGAATCTCATCTTATAAGAAACAGAGACCTCCTCTGATTCTAATAATTCTCAACCTTCCACTAAGCCCACATAAGGTCGTCCATTCTTTTCCAAAGGCAATGGATTCAGTGTTTGCCGCCATTGCTCAAGCTCCTGAAGATCCCATTCTTGGGGTAACTCATCATCATCATCTTCTCTCTCTCTCTCTCTCTCTCTCTCTCACTCACTCTCTGGTTTATACATTTCTTTCGTGAATTATGAAGTAATACCTTATTGTAAGTTTGAACCGATCCTCTTCGTTGATCGGATCATTACGAGTTCGATCGTAGGCAATCATGAACCGTATGATCAAACATAACCGAAGATTTGTTTTTGCTTATTTGCATGTTGCTGTAATAGTAAAATTTAATTTTTTTTGACAGTTTCCTTTTTCTAAAAAAGGATAAATAGACGAACCTTCGTTTTATTGATTAATGTTTTTATGTAATGATTTGATTGTTTTTCTATTATTCTGGATATTTTATTTGAAAAAATAGGTGACTGTTGCTTATAACAAGGATCCAAGCCCGATCAAGTTGAATTTAGGCGTTGGGGCTTACAGAACTGAGGTCTTTTAAATCTCCGTTTTTTTCCCCTTTAAAAATAATCTTGATTAATTTTTTCTCATGGTGTTGATTCAGTTGATCTGTTTATGCCAATAACAGGAAGGAAAACCTTTAGTTCTCAATGTAGTTCGAAAAGCGGAACAATTTCTTGTTAATGACCAGTAAGCGACTCAAACCCATTTTGTTTTTCATGCCTCGGTAACGTTTTTCAACTGTCCTGTAAATTTGTTAATCATTTTTTGTGTATTTCAGGTCAAGAGTCAAGGAATATCTTCCTATTCTTGGTCTAGCAGAGTTCAATAAATTGAGTGCTAAACTCATTCTTGGTGATGGCTGGTAAAGAAAGAAAGAAATAAAGAAATAATTAAAGAAAAAAAGCGCCTTTTGATTCATTTGAAACCATTTATAATATTTTTGTCTAGTTCTTTTGCAATTTTTGTTGTAATACGTTGATAGCTTATTGGATTTTTCTTTTGTTTGTTGCTTTTGGGGTAGTGCTGCTATTGAAGAGAACAGAGTGGCTACTGCTCAGTGCTTGTCCGGTACCGGTTCCTTGAGGGTTGGAGCTGAGTTTTTAGCAAAGCATTACCACCAAGTAAAATGCACAATCTTTTACCGTTTTTAGTTTGTGTATGAGGAAGTTGTTATTATTTTAAGATTAAGTAATGCTTATTTACCTATCTTCTGTTTGCCAGCATACTATATACATTCCACTGCCATCATGGGGAAACCATTTGAAAGTTTTCACGATGGCAGGGTTGTCTGTGAAGACTTATCGCTACTATGATCCAACAACTCGTGGGCTTAATTTCCAAGGTCTGTGTTAATGATTCTATCGATAGGCTGTACTGTGAATGAGTTGCTGCTGTTAATAATTTGATTAGATTAACAAGTTCTTCGAGAAACAATTGAAGTCTTCATTTATTACAGCTTGCCATAAGTCATTACCTTTTTATTGCCTGTTTTTGGTTACAAATTTCTTCACACAAGTTCTCTATAGTTTATGGAACCAATGATCTTGGTTCTTAATTGCCCTGGTATACTAATAAAAAAGAATGGTAAAACTTTTGGGAAGCAGGCTTGCTAGAAGATCTTGGTGCAGCACCAGCAGGAGCTATGGTGCTTCTTCATGCGTGTGCTCATAACCCAACTGGTGTTGACCCAACTCTTGAGCAATGGGAACAGATCCGGCAGCTGATAAGATCTAAAGGGTTATTGCCTTTCTTTGACAGTGCTTACCAGGTAACTGTCCAATATCGAATAAACTAATTTTTAAAGCTATATGTGATATTGTTAGAATGCTGCATAATGGACTCCATAAACGTTAATCTTAGAGTTTTAATAGGTTATGCAATAGTTGATTTACAAACACTTGAATTTTGACATTCCAGGGATTCGCAAGCGGTATTTTAGATGCTGATGCACAGCCTGTTCGCATGTTTGTTGCAGATGGTGGTGAATGCCTTGTAGCTCAGAGTTATGCAAAAAACATGGGACTTTATGGGGAACGCGTTGGTGCTCTCAGCATTGTAAGATGGTGTACTTATAAATCTTGAGCTAATCTCTTTCATTAGGAGTAGGTAAATGCTGGAGGCCCATATCTTATAGGTGAAAACTGTAACTCTGACAATTAAGCAGAATCATCCCTGATGTTCATTAAGACATTTAACCTTGTAGGTAAAAATAATTTTACCCTCTCTTGTTGATTTGTCTGTCAACACTGTCTGAAAGTTAAAACTTTACCACATTCATTGGTTCAAAATAGAAATGATATTTTGGAGGCAGGCCTTCTTTTGTTTTATAATAAGCATGGCAGTCAGGGAAAATTGAGTGCTCTGCTTCCATTTACTCCTAGCTACATTAGCATAGGAATAATAATCGGTCTTTTGTGCCTGACACTCGGAGTTGTATTCTGCAATCAGATTGAATTGGCTTTAAACCATATAAGTCCACATTTATAGAAAGAACTCACAACATGATGTCTTTTACTGTGTGTAAATTGCCAAGTGTTTTCATTCCTTCTTCTTTTTTAATTTTTCGAATATATTGCTGTGTGCAATTTTTACAATATTTTGGAATTCATTGAAGACGATTGGTTTGCTAGATAGCCATTTAAGCGAATTCAGAGGGAGAAATTATGTTTTGCATTTTAATCACTGGCATTGCTCCACCTGTTTTAGTTTTTTATGTGAAGTATGGCTTCTTGCATGGAATATAGTAATAATTTTATTTACAGGTCTGTAAGGCGGCTGATGTTGCAAGCAGGGTTGAGAGCCAGTTGAAGCTTGTGATTAGGCCTATGTATTCTAATCCACCTATTCATGGTGCATCAATTGCAGCCACCATTCTTAAGAATAGGTAAGGCCTTTTTATAGTGTAACCAAAGAACCTGTATTTAGAACTTGTTAGATGACAGAGAAACTAGTAGCATTCTAGAAATTTTCAGAAAATATAATGATTGGAACAGTTTGTCTTGATGTTAGAGATTGATTAAAAGTGAATGTTAAGAGTCTTGAGACATTCTGATTACTGGTGACCACTGCCCAAATCGTCTAATAATAATTAGAGAAAAAGAAGATGTGTTTACTTTTTTGGGGATAATTTTTCATCTATTATTTTCTTGTTGGACATTGGACATTGAGTGAGGTAATTACTCAAATCAACTTTAAATTTATTTATATTTATCGTTGCAGTGATATGTATGATGAGTGGAAGATTGAACTGAAAGCTATGGCAGACCGAATTATTAGCATGCGCAAACAACTATTTGATGCTTTAAGCGCTAGAGGTTTTACTTAATCATTTCCTCCTATGTTATATATATACTTGTGCCTTTTTTTTTTTTTTTAGTTTTCCTGTTGGCATGAAATGTAAGTTTGATAGATATTAGTCAATCAACATTTGTTGTTCATATCAACTTAAAAAAATTCTGCTGACCTCCTTTACATATAATTGACAAAAATTTTGCTTGTATTCTTTTCTGGTATTTTCTTCACTGTTGAGTGAAATCTTTGGCGTATTCATCTAACTCAGAAACTAAACATGTTTCTATCTCCTTCGAGGCAGGCACTCCTGGTGACTGGAGTCACATTATCAAGCAGATTGGAATGTTTACTTTCACAGGATTGAACAGTGATCAAGTTGCGTTCATGACCAAAGAGTACCACATTTACATGACATCTGATGGGTAAAAAAATCTATTTCTTTTTTCTTTTCACCTTTTTTATTGATTTTTCTTTTAAAACATCCTTTGAGGGTGAGAGGAAGTTTGGGGGTTTGGTGGTGTTTGGGTAACAAGGATTTAGTTCCCTGTTTCCAAAATTCTGCTTTTTTGCAGGGAAAATCATTTCTAGGCTAGAAAATTACGCCTTTGGATTTCTCCTCCCAGTATTCTTGCATGAGTAGAATAAGATCATTTGACATCGATGCGATAACTGTTGTGCTGTGATTATACATTTTCATTCAACACGTAGAGAGCTTCTTTACTGCTATGATAAAGTCGTTTTCTGTTTTGAATTTATATGGTTTTGTATTGCTAAGAAATGGATCTACTTCCTAAATGGAATAAGTAGATATTCTAGTTATAGTTAAAAGGAATAAGTAGATATTCAAGTTATAGTTTGGTATTCTCTTCTTCCTCTAATGCTAGTGGCTCACCACCTCCCCTGCTCCCTCACCGACCATGTCAAGGGCTTTCTATGAACCAACCACAAGGCAAATACTGTCTCACCAACTAATATGGATATGTTAGGGCCTGAAACTTTGCTTAATATAGCATAGGCTTTAATGTCATTTTTCTTACTTCTTCTTTGCAGGAGGATTAGCATGGCAGGTCTTAGTTCCAAGACTGTCCCCCATCTTGCTGATGCTATACATGCTGCAGTCACCCGTGGCTGTTACAAACAGATTTGAAATTTATGTTGCAAGTACTTTTGGTTTTTAGTCAATCTGTGTGATGACTTTTCAACAACCTTTTCAATCAAATATGATTTTCCATAATAAACACTTTGGATTTAAACCAGATGTTGATATTCCGTGTTATATCATCTATGTTAACTTTTTGCCAAAGGTACCGTAAATGCAATCGTAAATCGTGTTCAATCAGCCAGGAGAAAATCACTTACCCCTTCTGACCCAACTTTAAATGACGTGATTGAAAATTTTTGAAAAAGAAATTTCAGCTTCATTTATTAGGCTTGCGATTGTGAATCTCTCTTTGCTGTTTGTGGAAATGATAACAATCTGAAAAGAGGAGAAATTTACAAATAAAGCACAATTGCAGAGCAAACCAAAAAGTTCTGCACATTGAAGGCAAAAAGCTGCATAACCCCAGACCAGATAGCTGACAGTAACTAGAGATCAAGACAGCCAGAAGCAATTCCTATTAAGATTTACATAATCACACTTAATTTCTTGTTGCCCAAGTTCTGAAGGAAGAACACTGTTAAGTTCTAGAAAGCTACTGTCCCAACGGAATCCTACACGGAACTGAATGTACACATAATTAAGGTAAGCTTTGTAAGTAGCTGTTTTCCTCTATATAGTCTACCCCCTTGTTCCTCGTCTTTCCCTCTTTCTTCTACTTCCTCGTCTCCTCTTCTAAGTAAAGTTACCGGTTATCAATCAATCGCGATCATTCGGACTTCTTAGGCCACTTAAGTTTTCAAGCTTCTCTAGATCGGAAGCTTTCTTGGGGGTGGGATTAAGTGGAGGCTTGGACGGTTTTCTGTCATTATCACCCTTAAAGCAGATTTCTAACTCACTTGAACTACTCCTCGAGGAAGCAATATCCCAACCCATGAAATCTGAGAGTGTTGGTATCTCTGAAGCACTCAGCCTCGCTGCTTCTTCGTCGGAGGTGGAGGACATGTCAGATCTTGCTGGTGATGACGATGTTTGAGTAAGGGAGTCGGCGTAAAGGACATCCTCAATTCTTGAGATGACTGTGAAAGCCAAGCTCTCTAGAATCCTAGAATAGCTCTCCAGAATAGCGTGTCCTACATCCTGTGAAGTTCAAAAGCAAATCAGCTTTTATCAAACTTGAATACGTTGAAGGAAAAAGATTAAAGGCGGCTACAATGGTTTCGGTACCCTATTATCTTGGATCTTAGATATATCAAGTGAAGATTGTGGAAGTCCTGGAAAGTGCTGCTTGAGTAGGAGTAAGACAGTCTCTGCCCTCTCTTCAAAGAGTTCCCTCTTCTCCAAGCTGACGCCTGAACCCCAAGAAGACCTTCCGTCTTTCTGGTGCATCTTCCTCTTCCAAATAACAATTGAGGCCTCAATCCTGTTCTTAAGGTCAAGAACTTTGTGTTCTGTTGACAAGTCCATGGTTGTCAGGAATTGCGCGGGATCAAAGTACTCCACCGTGATGCTTCTATAGATTGAATCTCCAAGACTTGCTCTTCCATTCTACATAGACACGACGGAGGAGATCAGTCAAAGTTATAAAAATTCTTTATGGTTTTAGTAGATGGGGGAGTTGCATTTCTTTACCTTGGGGAGGGAATCGATGTAGCTTTCAGGGATCTCTATTTCTGATAGGACTCCAGCATTGATGGCCATAGCTGCTTTCAGTACCTGGTTCACAGACTCCTTTTGAGACTGCAGCCATCTTCGCGATGTTTCTGATAGCCCATTTGCAGGAACCTTAACAGTTGGATGCCACCATTTGTCACCCCCTTGTCTCTTTTCGTTCTCTTGATCATCATTTTTGGACACATACCAAAATTCTTTTTCTTGTCCAAAGTTGTCAAGAGTCTCCTGTTCATTATAATTTGATCAGCAACCATTTGCTATATTATTAAGTGATTTTATCAGGTTAGAAAATAGAAGGATAAAGATACTCACAATAAGCAATGTGTCGAGTTTGCGCAGGCCAGGTATATTCACAAGCAGATCGCTCCTTTGTCTTGTGACCATAATCTATCAAGTTGAAAAAAATTGTTGGCAGATAATATGGTGAAATTGTAATCAAGTTCTGGAACTGATGAAGGAAAGATTTTCCAACAAATTCAACAATATAGCTTGAAAAAAAATCTGTGGTGTACCTCCATGTTTGTTCCATCCTTGGACTTCTGTTGTGAAGGAACAAATTCAACAATGTGATCAGTTACAGATAAAAGCCAATCCATTTCTTTTCTCCACCTTGCTTTCCTTTCAGGAGCCATAGGTTCTAATTTCCCTTTTTCTCCAAATACGGATGCTGCATTTATAATTAGCCATAGGGAGAGGTGAATGAGAACGACCATGAGTTAGGTGCATTTTTGTACTACAATAAAGTGGTAAAGTGTAGACTAAAATTCGTCCAATAGGCTCAAAATTATTAACATTTTGCATCATGAGATGAAAAGGAAAAGCCAGAAGATTGCAACATGGGCAACCCTGAAACCTGGCCGCTTGCAAGTATATTTCTACATGAAAACATATGCATTTGGTAATTGGATTTTATTATACCGGCTAGGTTTGTCACTGCATTTGACAAAGCCAAAGCTGAAGAAACACCTTTTCCTCCTCCTGACATGTCTTCACCCAAAAGCAACTTGGCAAACCTTTCCTTCATCAGTTCCATATCTATATCAACGAGAAAACAATTTATTAGAAGACAATCATTAGCATAATCTTCATTCTTGTGATGAGGAGAAAAAGACAGACAGAGATTCCCCTTTCTACCATATATTTAGGTTTGGCATTGCAATTTACATATGCAAATTAGCTTTCTTGTTCGTAAATGGTAAAGCAGAATATATAAACAAGATTAACTCGTGACAAAAATCTCACTCACTTGACAACAACGTGAGGAGAACTTTAATATTTATATAGCCGCAGCACAAAGATTAAGATAAACCAGCTTACAATTTAAACAAAAGATACTAGTTTTGAATTCAAATTTCAATTGTTGTAATTCCTATCAAATTAGCAATGAAAAAGATAGACTTTCTATGGAACAAGAATTCCAGATATGGTAATCAACATAGAAAGGTGCTTAAGTGCACCTGATTGTGGCCTCTCCTGTGGAGTTCCTGTCCCAGACTCTCCTACATTTTGGTGTTCCATTGATTGGTCTTCTGCATTTCCTGTGTCAATACTCCTTAATTGCAGGTTATCATCAACATCTTCCACATCATTACCGTCTGGGATCGGCTGCCTTCCTGGATTGTCAGGCATTCTCCTAATGAAAGACGTCGAGTTCTGAATGCTGTACCGACGTGTCAGTGTTCGAACCATTCTCAGTGCAAGCTTCTTCTCTTTGTGTTTCTTCTTTGTTTAAACAACAAAAATAAAGAAGAAACAAAGGTGAAAATGATTATAAAAAAAAAAAAAAGAAGAAAAGTCTCCTTCAGTTTTTAGTTATAACAATACCTTATCAGATAAAAAAGGGAAAACTAACCCTTTGAAATGAAAGGCTAGCGATTAAAAATGAAAGGGTCTATCTAATTCTGCAAGGGATGAAGAGATAGAGCTCCGAGTGTTTAATCTCGTTTTCTTTTTTTGCAACAAAAGAATGTGGGGTGCATGTTTTCAGAAACATAAATTTGAGGGTCAGTTGTAACAAATAAACAACAAAGATAGTAATTTTGAAGGGATTTTGTCTAAAAGAAGTCAATTGTTAAGAGAGGAGAATGCTGGCAAAATGCCTGGGAAAACATACAAACCTTAACTGCTTTAATTAACTTCTCTCTTTTCTCTCTTACTGCAACCCATTTTAGTAAAATTTTGTTCAGTTACCTATGACAGTGTTTTAGTTGGAGAATGTTATGGTTCCCAAATCTTTACGTTTCACAAAATTTTGTCTCTCTCTATCTTAAGCAGAGGCATAACCTTGTGACATTAGGACAAATGCAGGGGCCAAAAGGTCAAATAGCAGGATATTTTCAACAAGTGGCACGAGAAGAGGTTCAATGAGGTATGAAGTATCTCAGATTAATTTAAGTCGACCAACATAAATATCTTGAATGGAACATACTAGGAATATCATTGGATGATTCAGTCAAAATAACTAGAAAGCTTGAGGGAGGTTGTGTATAATGTGAAGTAAAGGGATCTGAACTATTATCTGTAAATTCTTAATCATGAATTTCAAGCTCATCTATCACTTTATCTAAGAAAAACTACCTCAGCGGCTAGCAAGTGATTGTTCAAGCAAATATGTGTGTAGACAAAGGCTTAAAGTGCTAGCTCATACCCTGCCCTAATATAGAAAATATATATAACGCTGATGAAAAATGGAAGAAAATACTTTCCTTATACTTAAATTTACATTAATAAACTATGAATGGAGCTAAAGTTTACTCGAAAGTGAAGGCAATTAAAAGACTAGAAACTCAATGGTAGTGTTTTATATGCTTATAGCTTCCAAGGATACTTGAACTCCCTGGATCGATTCTCCTTACCTCAAATCCTTTGATTGACAAAAACTTCTTCATTTTCTCTGAAATCTGAAATGAAAGAAAAATGTACCAACGTTTTGTTTTCTGAAACATGTTTGGCGAAGGGGGAAACCGACTTTTTCAACGTTCCTTCAATATCAATGGAGGGCAATGTTCCCATGGTTACAGCTGATAAAAATATTGAGTTTACGTTAATAGTTATTACTCCTATATACAAAGATTGAAGTTTAACCATTAAAAAAAGAAAAAGACTGAAGTTTAAGATTTGAATTTTTGCTCTTTGTTATATCTGTAAGTATCATATACTGTATCATTACAGCTCCGGAAGTTAGACAAAAGCATTAGGAGGGCCACAGTAACTTTGTCTTCACATTTCACATGCCCAGACAACAAATTTTGTATTTACAATAAGGAAAAAAAATAGGGAATATTTTGATTGTGAGGCATTCCCTTGTGTGCTCTTTTTCTGAAGGTTTTTCACCCTATTATGGAATATAATGTCGGGAAGTTCATTGTTGATTTTTCATCCAGAAGTTTTTTTTTTTTTTTTTTTTAATTTGATTGCAATATAGCTTGACTTTTAGTTTATGATGAACAGTCGGAAACTTTTGTCTAATTATTAATGGCCCTTGTTTGTACCAATCTGATTAAGCACTTTTGGCACAATAATTAGAAGCCTTACTAGCTAAAATACCGTGTTTTAGTTGCATTAATAAAGATTACAGATACATCAAAACATAGAGCATGTGCTGACTGTCCTCCTTGAAGGGGAAAGTGTGATGTGATTGGGAAGACCATTTTGATCCTTAATTAAAGGATATACTGTTGTATTTTATGATTTGGATTATTGGCAATATGGAATATATAGCCGCATTGACAAATTCTTGGTCAGAGATTTAAGACTTTACGCAGAGACAGGAAACAAAACTAAAACTGCCAACCATAACAAGAATTGTAGGCTCTTCTTAATCTTAAACAGTGAAGATCAACACTTGATGAATCATATAATCACCACTTTCTGAAAAACATGCCATATATTATATATAGCTAAGAATGACATGGCTTGTGCAGTTGTTTTTAAATATTTGATGCATTTTTTTTGTAGTTCAAATGGGAGCTAAGAAGCTGAATCAGATAATGGACTCATCAAGGTAGAAAAAAGATATATCTATATCATTGATAACCTGAAAAAGAAAAAGAAAAAGAAAAAAAAGAAAAGAAAGAAAATTATATCAGGATTGAATTAGAGAGAGGTTTATGATGGTCCCAAATGTCTTTTGGCTCAGCATGAGTGCAGGGACAAAAGGGTTCTGTCAATTTCATTTCAAGTTGCTGATAGCTTTCTGGGCTGAGCAGTCCATGTTGGTAAAAAAAGTAGTGAAATTCAAAGCATGGCTAAGCCAATAACCTTACATGTACGTTAACACCAGCCAAAAGAATGGGATCAAAAAAAAAAAAAAAGAGGTTAGGATTCGATTACATTTATGATAGACACCAAAAGTAGTAGTAACACCATACAAGAGTCCCGTGACAGCATTAAACTGTTCAATATTTTCAGCTCTGATAAGTTTTACCTGCTCACTGCAAAACATAGATAGGAAAGGTAAATCTTGAATCTATTAAAAGTTCATTTAATTAATAATGTGATGGTGAGAGGTGATTTAGACATGGATGCAAGTGGCTTTTCCCTTACCTGCCTTTCCCTTTTTTTTTTTTTTTCCTGATATTTTTTTGGGTTCTTTCCCTTACCTCCAAGGCATTGTGAGCCCATGATTTCCACTAAGTGGTAGAAATTTAATGTAGTAGGCATACTATGGTCAAGACTGAACAGTTTTGGTAAGTAATGAGTAAATGAAAAGAAAAAATGGAGCCTGTTTCTGAAAGAACTCCCAACATTCAAAGGCTTGATACTTTCATTTGGTATCTGTTTTAATTAAAATTTGAAGCTTTCATTGTTCAAATTTTCCACTTGCACTCGTGTTAGGTGTTCTAAACCTGTTGAATTTGTTTCTGGTTAGTCGAAAAGAGTTAGGTGTTCTGAACCATGTACGCACCCAAAATGTGGCTCATTAATGCACGATTTCTGTCTTTAAAACCTTCGATTTAAAGTAAAGTAGTGAAAGATTTTTTAGGTTTGTGTGAGTAAATTACAGCTTCTCTCCTAGAAAGTGAAATCTCAAAAATTCATTGAGGATAATACTATAGGCTTATAGAACTAGTCATTAGATGGTTGGTTAGGCATCTTTCTTTTTCCCAAATAAAAAAAAAATATAGTAATTTGGTTTCAAGATTAGCAACAAGTAAACCAAAATTTTGGTCACTCAAGTCAGCTAATTGGAGGTAAAAATTTTTGGACAAAGATTTGAAGTTCTGAGCTTTAATACTTTATCACTTTTTCTTTCTTTAATTTCAAACATGAGGTTCATTTTTAATTTCTTTTCGAATATTATAATCAGCTGGTTGATTCTTCTTTTGTCTCTCTTTTTTTTCTAATACTAGTGGTAATATTTTTTAGTTTTTTCCTCCACAAGCATCACACCTTGTACATATTAAATAAAAATGAAAAAAAAAAACCATAAAAATATACAATTTATCGGTTAAATATGAAAATCCCAGCATTGTCCATGCATTTTCTAAAAGATACTCGTAATAGGTGAAAGTGTGAAACCACCATAACTGATGTTGGTTTCTGAAGGAGTTAAAGTGGAGAGAGTTGCCTTCCGTTCCCTCGTCCTGCATTTGAACAGATTCCTTTGTTTTGGTTAGTCTTCTCTGTCTCTCTCTGCAACACGCGTACGAAAAATATAACTAAAAGTCCTACCGTCGTGAAATCACGCCGCTTACTAATCTCATCATCCCCATTAAACTAAACGAATAAACTGTATTTTCAACTCTCTTTTTCTTTGCTTTGGAAGAAAAACGAAAGCCCCCCCCCCCTGTACACACTCCTTCTTCATTGCTTCACAAAGCCAATGCACCTTACTACTTTCTCTTTCTCTTTGGATCTGAGTCTCTGCTAGCTCACTTGCAGCAGGTCAGCTTTCCCTGCTTAAATTCTTGGGTTGGGTCTTGATTTTGTTTCTTTTTTACTTGCATTTTCTCATCTTTTTTAGTTCTTGGTTCTGAGTGTTGGGTTAAAGAAGAGAGAATTGGGTTCATTGACCGGTGTTCAGGTTCTTCTGCACTAAGTATTGAGAAAAAATGATTCCTTTGCCTGTTCATAAATAGATAACCTTTTGCTTTTAGTCTGGTAGTCTTGTATCCTTTTTCAATCATGTAATGGAATTATATAAGTTAATCTTTCATGCTTATGTATGGTCAAACTATGAATATACTTTCTTGCTCAAATCTAGTGCCTCCATTTTTCAACACATCTCTGTCTCTCTCCTGGATTTATGATCAACATTAGTTTTAAGGATCTCTTTGGATAAGAATCTCCGGGAGATGATTCAATGGCTAAAGTTTGAAACATTACAAAGGGAAATGGAATTTTTTCCCCATTTCTTTAATGACATTGATTTTGTTTATTAGGACGGCACCAACTGATTATGGTTTTGCTTATGTTGTTTTCACTGAAGCAGAACCGAACAAGTGTTCCTTTTATTGGCCAAAAAAAAACAAGTGTTCCTTTTGTCTGTTTCAGATAATCATTGCAAAGAACGATTAGAATATCAAGAGCATGTAAGCATCATCTCATGAGAAATATATATTATTGGTGGATTTGGTCTTTCAACATTTGTAAGCATCTGACTTTATTAATACTTTTGGTAACAGAATATGCCTCAAGGCAGTCTGATATCAGTTGTGTACAGGTCATTTGTTACATGTGATGATCCAAAGGGAGTCGTCGAATGCGGAACAATTAGAAGGTCCAAAAGTGCTTCTGAGAAGATGGAGCATAAGAATGAAGGCCGGAAAACACAGAACAGATCGAACGTATATGTGTCGCATAAGGAAGAAAGAGAAGAGGTGGTGTCTAAAGGGGCCATAGAAGAAATACATAGCTCATCTTCCTGTCAGCTCTTAGAGGTTTCAAGAGGAGCTCACAAGCTGAATCAGGTAATTGACTCATGGTCCAAAGGGCTTTGGTATGATGGCCATTCGAAAGATATAGCAAAAGATTTGTTGAAAGGAGCACTTGATTTGCAAGACTCTCTAAACATGCTAGGGAAATTGCATGAAGCATCTCATTATATGGCTAGGTTGAAGAAGAAAGAAAACGAAAAATGCGATAATGTGAGAAATGATCAAGCGATTCAGAGAACGAATTCTAGTCCAGTTGCAGAGCGAAATTACCAAACGGGAAGCCAAAATCCACGTCTTTCTGCTGATGGTTCTTCAAGAGATTGCATTGAGGAGCTTAGGAAAGTAATTAGAGACAGCCTAGCTCGGCAAAATCTGTTGCCAAACATAAATGCTGAAGAAAAGAGATGCTTCAATAGAAGATTTCTGGACTCAGCTTCAGAAATCCCGTCCACAAGCTCGAGCCAATCTTCAACTGTCCAAGCTGACAACTTTACCTCCATAGTTTCATCTATCTCTTCAGCAGCTCTGGAGAAGAAGGCAAAGGGCCCAAGTTTGATTGCAAAGCTTATGGGCCTAGAAGAAATGCCTTCAAAATCATTACAGACAAGTTCCCAGAAAGATTTGGAGAATAAGAAGATTTTCAGTCAACAGAGGCCTATATTTGAAATTGATACGCCAAAAGTAAGGAAGTCTTGGTTTGTTTTTCAGAAGGAAGATCCAGAGAGCAGGACGCTGAAGGACATCCTTGAGACCATGCATTTTAAAGGACTTCTGAAAAGCAACTCCATCAACGAGATTAAGCCTGATTCCCATCAACAAAGTGACTTCTTTTCTGAACAGAAGTTGATTAATAATAGCCCTCCTATTGTGCTCATTAAACCTCGACGTGATCCAAACCTGCGACCACAAACAAAGTTTGCACCAGTTTTTCAGGATGGAAGCTCAAACACAGAAACTATGCTCAAAAAACTGAAAGTAAAAGAGGATTCTCCTTCCAAAATAACCCACTCCAATAATAGAGGTTTGGACTTCAACAAAATGAGCAGAAGATTGGAAGCAAAAGAAACTCCAGTGAAGAGACTTAGCCAGCAGGAAGGTGCCAAAGACAGCCAAGAGAAAGAGACCAGACCAGTAAAAAAGGAAGTAAAGATTAAACAGAGGCTTTCTACTAAGATGAAAAGTTCTGGGCCTATAACTCATCTATCCCTGAAGAAAGAGGAAACTGACAAGATACCAAAACCTGTGATAAGCGGCAGGAAAACAGTCGAGAAGGAGGTTGCAAAAGCAAAGAATTTATTGAGGGCTAATAAAGATCAAGCCAAGGTTACCCCTCCAAAGCCCAATAAGCCCGAAAATGGATCAAATGTTACAAAAAATAAAATTTCCAGTCAAATAAGTGCTACTGCAAACTCCAATTCTGATTGCACACCACAAACTATGGTTGATGGTCCCAGTGATCTGGAAAAGAGTCCAACAAAAAAGGCTGTGCGCAAGGGTACAGCAGTTAAAATAACTGTGAGTCCTTTTAAGTTTACATTCTGCTTTTATAATTCTAAATTTCATTAAACAGCATGTTGACATATGAGATTTGAAATTCCTCTGCTACATGTATCAAGCAATAACATTAAATGCAGTTTATCTTCTGTGCAGAGTAAGAAATTAGAATGCAAAGGAGATCATATTGTTTTGGAAGGAAAGAGTTTTGATCTTACATCTGAAAATGATACTGTTTTGGAAGGAAAGAGGATTGATCTTGCATCAGAAAATGACACTGTTTTGGAAGGAAAGAGGATTGATCCTGCATCAGAAAATGATACTGTTTTGGAAGGATATAGCACTGAAACTGCAGATCAACTTGCTATAGAGGAGGGAACAGAAGCCACTGATATTCAGATTGGAGGTAACACCCTTTTTAACCGAAAATTTATTAAATCACAGTGTTGTAGGTGACATAAATCAGCTGCCATTTGCTCACTTTAGAGAAGTAAATACATATAGACATGCATTTCTGATGTAATTGCATGTAGAATGCATGTCATACTCAAATAATTACATGTTGAAATTTGCTGATTTTCTCCTCTAATGCTGATACCTCTCCTGTCCAACAAGAACTTTTCGGGAAAAAATTCAAAGCAGTCAGCAACATAATATTTGAAAGCTATCAACATGTTGAGAAACATGACTATTAACTCAGATTATCTAACCTTAAAAAGAAAAGCATATAGCTTTTGAATAAACTTAATTGGATACAGCGCAATATGCTTTCTCATTTTGTTATTTTAAGAAAAACTTACGGGATGAATGATGAGAAAACATTCTAGGACCTCCAAGTCATAGGTGGAGTGTTTATCATCATAAATATTCTTTTTTCCCCATTTTGATGATATATATTTGGAGTGAACTATTAACTGCCTTTAATTAACCATCTAATGGAACTGGAAAAATACATTCTAATATGTCAGTTCAGAAAAATGTACTCTTGTACTTTTTGTGCAAAATGTAGATGCTTAACAAGTTCTTTTATTTTCTTTTTCCCCTTTTTTCTTTTTTATAGAACACTACGATAATAGTGAGAGTTCTGTTTGTGATGTTACCCTGGTGATTACTGATGATCATAACAACAGAAAATCTATTGGAGAAGTTGATGATAACTCCATAATTCCCACTGGAACCAACAGTGAACACTTCATGACAGGGACCAGTCTTAAGGCTTTGCTATTGAGCAGTCCAGCTTTTCTCAATCACGCAGAGGAGCTTTTTGATTTCAACGTGCATGGTCCTACAACTTCACAAAATTTTGGCATCGGTGACTTCACCAATTCCAATACACGGCTCTCCTTGGATTGTGCAAATGAAATTGTTCGACGAAGAAGCTTTCCTGATTCTCAAATGATCCACCCTCCGTTATTAACCCTGGTTGGAAATGCCAGAAGCCATATCTCTTTAGATCGTTTGTTAAAGGAAACTTGTGATGGTATTGAGGCTCTGAGAAGCTATAGTGAACTTGCTGGTGAAAACTGTCCTACTGATAGTCTTTACGCAATGCTGGAAAGAGATATAAAGCGCAGTGAAGTTTTAAGTGGAATATGGGACTTGGGTTGGAGGAAATGCTTTTCTGTGGATGACACAATGCAAGTAGTGGATGATATAGAGAAGCAATTATTGAGCGGGTTAATTGAGGAGATTTGTGCCTAAAGTCTGCTTTACGTACCATCTTCTTAAATGGTTCAACAGATGTTCTGCTTCAAGAGGTCAGTGTTGCAGCATTGTAAATAAGCTTACTTTGGTTGAATAAAGGTGGCAAGAGTTGGAAGTGTCAGCCATATCTCGGATTCAAAATTATATTTCAACTGAAATTTTAGTTGCTATTTGTGCAAATGTAAATTTAGATTTCAGGCACTGAAAAAGAGTTAAAGCCTGGCACTTAGGTGTATTGATATCTTGATCAATTGAAATATGTATAGAACCCTTGTCTTTTTTTTTTTATATAATATGAATTAGTTATATCATATCTTTTCATGATTATTAAAAGACACATGACCTAATGTAAGTGTCTTTGGATGCAAATATTCTCTTCAAATTTCGTAAGTCGAGCTCAACTAAGGAACTCAATTTTGGCCCAAAACAAAACAAAAACAAAGAAAACTTGCCCATTTTTACTCAGTCAACCATTACACCTCCGTCTGTCAAGCTTAAATTTCAAAAGGGCAGGGCAGCAAACCTGCAACCATTGAAAAGGAATGGCGTTTGCCAACTGCCAAGTCTATGAGAAGTAGCTTGCCCGTTGAAAAGGACAACCACCATATTAAAAAAATACAACAGATTTCGTAGTAGCAATAATTACATTATTCCAAGTCCATAGTATTTCTTTTTTATCAAATGCAGCTGAAGTCAAGAATCCCTTATCCTACTTCCTTGCAAACAGGCAAATTTGGAGTACCGTGCGTCTCTACAGATTCAGAATAAAAAGGACATTTTAACTACTAGTCTGCCATTTGAACAGAACTCTTGGCACCAGCATCTTACACCCTAATTTCTGCTCGTACCCTGGATCAGTCACTGCTAACAAATAAAGCTGTTTTTGGTATGGCTGGCCTGGCTGCGTTTTGTTCTTCTGTCAGTCTCTTCTCATCTTCATAATATTAAGAAGATGCTCCCTTGAAGATAAGGAAATTGAGGGTCCCCAGAGCAAAATAAACGAAAGTACCTTTTGTATGAGTGAAGAAGCACCCAAAGTTTGAACCCACCACACATTGCCATACGCCCCCATATCTCTTGTCAAATTCCTGCCAGAAATTCCAAACATATGAACATACCACTAAAGATGCCCCAAACCCAAAGCCAAGTTTATACCTTGTAATAAATACAACTTCATTCAAACGAAAACAGTAACCGATAAATAAAACAGAAAAAAAAAGGGTTTAGTGAAAATGAAAAAGAAAAACTAGCTAGAAGCAAATAAAGACCTTCTTGATGTAGGCAGCAATTGAGATGCAGTCAGAAACATCATAGAGATCTAGTGCATGCGAAGCAGAAGCCATGGCTTGCCTTTGCATCTTCTCTGGCATGTCTGTTTCTTTTATCATAGCTTTGCCTTCCAACATCTCTTTTTTAATCCTTTCTGCCTTGCCCTCTCTCACAGCCTATAAAAGATTCTTCTGTCTCTCAAGTTTTGTTCATGCATGTATCATTTGGCGGTCTTCAGCTATAAATATATCTATATATAAGCAAAAAAGTGAAAAAAAAAAAACCTTAAAACCAGAAGTTTCTATGTTCCACAATGATATAGAACAGAAGAGAGAGTAAAAGAGATCATTATTATTGCGTATAAATCGGAGAACCTTTTTGAGACGGCGGCACGTTGTCCAACCTTTTTTTCTACATTTGTTTTGTCAGCTTCTTCACCTCTTTGCTGAGTCTTACTTTTCAATCCCTTGTGGCTCCCGTCTCATCATCTCTACTTGTAATAATCCTTGGATAATTGTTAACCAAAGTTAACTTTTCCTTTTTCATTTTTATAATAGTAATAACAATATTATTATTTTTGAACAATTTATCCAATAAAGTTAGTATTGCTTGTAAATAAGACGGGTAATATTATGAATATTTTTATCGTAATTTAGATTAATTAAAGAAGAAATTTAATTAACGTTGAAAAATAATATACGAGAAACATGGCTTAAATTATCCAATTTGCTAATCAGCCACTAGTAGTACGGGTTAGGGTCGTTTTTTTTTTTTTAAAATCGGATATCGGTTTGGATTGTGGTCGGATAAAGTAAAAAATTTTCGAGTTCGAGTCGGAGTCGGGTTTTAGTCAAATCCGACCCGATATATATAAAAAAATTATTTTTTTAATTATTTTTTTAATTTTATATTTAATTATATATATTTATATATATATATATATATTTAATTTTATATTTATATTTAAAATAATATTTTATTAATTTCGAGTCGAATCGGATCGGATTAATTTTATACAATGTCGGATCGAATATTAAAAATAAAAAATTATCAGATCGGATACGAGTTCGAGTATTATATATTTAAAATCGGATCGAATTCGAGACGAGCAAAAACCTACCCCGACCCGACCCGTTGCCATCACTAGCTGCAAGAAACTGCAACGTGTTTTCGTCCTGCGGGCCTGCATAGTCCACATAGCTGTATGGGCCAAAGGTTGGAAAGGGTTTAGTTCTTAAACACTGTAGCCCCATCTCCAACAAGGAAAATTTTTTATAGGTGTTTTTTTACCACTGTTGTCAAATTTTTTTTTTTAATTTTTTAAGTTAGTTTCTATTAGCCATAATTCAAAACATGTTTGGTTATTGTTGCAAAGTTTTAACAATAAAAAAGGAAAAATGTCACTCTTTAAAAATATGTTTGTAACAGTGTATATGAATAAAATTTTTAATAAATTATTTGTGAATATAATTTGTTTGTATTTATTTAGTAAGTTTATTAAATTATTTAAAATAATCTTTTAATATTTATTTAATAAAAAAATTGAATACAAATAAAATTATTTTGAAACTTTGGACATCAAATTAACAATATACAACTTAAAGTTAAAAGGAACACAAATGTAATTTACATGTTAAATTATTACAAATGAACAAGTAGAAATATATGGACTATGAATGGATTGATAATGTGTATTTTATATTAAGACAAGTATTAAAATTGAAGCATTTTGTTCTTTTTCTTCTTTTTATTTTAGAAAAGGAATAAGTGAGGGAGGGTTTCAAACTTAATGATTCTTAACTTTTCTAAAGGTATGACTATTGACCAACATTTTTGTGTCAAGCTTGTCTTGGTCTTCCACTTGAATTGTACGCCATTGACCATTGGTAAGTCTCAATATCATGTGTGTTGAACCTAAATGGTTTTGGAATTGTGAATATTCAATTAGTAGTTTTTGCATGCACGTTTCAACTTCACATTAACCTTTTATAAGAGCTTTTTCTTGATAATTTTTCTCAACAATAATTGAACTCATAATTTAATCAAAGATCATGCTATTGAAACATTAAAAAAAAAAAAAAAAAAACTCATTAAACAAATAAAGAAAAAAGCTTTTTTTTTTTTCATTTTTGTTAAGTAAATAATAAAATTTATCTTATTCACCATTAATAGAGTTTTTAAAAAGGAGTGACACATTTCTTTTAAAATAGATTAAAAATAAAAAAATAACAATTCTTAATCTGTAAAATTAAAAAAAAATCTCACCATATAAAAACAAAATCTTAAATTAATTAATTAAATATGACAAAAAAACTAATTAATAAAGTTTTATGGATTTGGATTACATACGTGGCTTTGAGGCATAATGCCAGCCGTCGACAGCTCATCCACAAGACAGCAAAAATACGGTTAAAAAATTTAACCCCACGAAACCCGAAAAAAAAAAAACAGCTTATCAGATAATTTTTATTAAGCTTTGATTAATCCGCCCTTAAACCCATAACTATTATAGCGCTAAAAAACATAAACATCTCCTTGAAAGATCCTCCAATTGTTCTTCAGCTCTGATCTTACCCGCCCCAATGACCCGACCCCATTATTTTAGTACTATTCTTTTATTAATAATAAATAAATAAATAAATAAATTAAATAAAAAAGGAATAAATGGCAGCCAGATTAAGCGAGGCGGATTTCAAAGAGTCTTCTCTTATCTCAATTGCCAAAATTGAACCTCTCCCTTTCTTTTTCTTTTTATTATTTTGTTGTCTTTCTTCTTCTTTACTGATAAACAGTGAGTTGAGAGAAAACGGTTGAAGCCAGTTAGGGTTTTTGGGATTATTGAGAAGGACAATAATAGCGGGGTGTTCTGGTGATGGGGGATGAGAAATCGACGATCGTGATGGCGAGTAGAGATAGAGAGAGTAGAGATCGAGAGCTTCTAATCCCGGTCGCTGACTCCGTCCACGATGATTCTTCCAAGCCTTCTTCTTCTTCCTCTTCTTCGCATCACGCCGGCCGCGAGGTCTCTCTTTTTCTCTCTCATTTCTTTTTTTTCTTTTTAAGTTGTTACCATAAGATACGACCACTTAGGGGATAAAATTAAAGACTGATGGTTGATAGGGTTCTGTCCAAGATTTGTGATAATGGTTGCCTTTTCTCTTGGAGGTTTCGTATATATCTGGGATTCATTGTCTAGCTTAAAAAACTGTGTAAAGCGTGTTAAAGCCCATAACGGAGACTATATTATTACTTATATATTTGTATTCAATATCTGTTTTAATTCCCTATGATAAATTTAGTAAGTTGAATTATAGGTTTGAATTTGAAGTTACCCTTCCTCTCATGAGACTTGTTAACATTGTTTTGTCTGGTTGATGGAGTGGGTTAAGAAAATTGATGGTTTCTAATGAAATCTTTCAAGACAAATGTTTTCAGCCTGTTTCCTGTATAGGAACTGTATGGTTATACTTGTTTATGTACTCATGTAATGGTACGTTATTTTTAAAATTTTTCATGACAAGCTTTGTTTTATCCAGACCTTTTACAAAGTTTTCCGGAGCTGGGCTTCCAAGAAGTTTATGACAGGATGGTAGGCGGCATTGTTTCAAAGCCTTGCTTTAGATTTATGGGCTCATTATAGATATTTTTGCAATTATCATCTCTATGATATTTAATGATTTGCATGGTCCTACTATTATCTCCTTATAGAAAAATGATTCGCACATGCTTCCAAATCAGCTTCTTGTATCTTATGTCCTTGATATTGAGTGAAAATGCTTTCACTAATGTATCAAACCTAAATATCTTTGTTTAGCTTTTCACTTTTAATTATGATTATAGTAAATTTTAGAACTTTGTTAGCTGTTAATTGTTGGAATAAGAGATAAGTTTATTTCCCAAATTATTCAGCTATTTCATACACAAAGTGCTTGTTGAAAAATAAGTGTTTCAGTGGAATGGTTGGGATGCATTGTTCTCTCCTTTCATTGGCATTATTCAGCCATTATTCCATATAATTAGTTTCTTCATTCAAAATGCTTTCTTGGAAGAGTTATGTTGGAATCTTCATTTGAGAAGTGAAATGGAGGTGACAGATTTAATTCTGTGACCAGCCTGATACCTTAATTTAGTTTTTCCTTGTTTCCACCTTTTGTCTTCTCATAGGTTGATTGTCTTGAAATTCCTATGCTACTTATCTATCATCTTACAAAATGGTAGTTCTTGTCATCATGAATTAGTGCTAACATTTTATTTGATGGACTTAGAAATTTAGTAGATTTAGTTTCTAATAGTGAATGTATGTTTATGGCATTTTATCATATAGAATTTCTATTGTCATTCACGATTCTGTTATTGCAGTTGCTGATTCATAGTTGTTTTGCAGTGTCATACTGTTTCCTATAGCAATCACTTTCTACATAACATGGTGGTTTATTCACTTTGTGGATAGCTTTTTTTCTCCAATTTATGCTCAACTTGGCATTGATATATTTGGTGAGCATCTCACTTAGTTTGCTGCTAAAAACTTTCCTATGCCTTTCCCGTCTAGACCTGTGAGCTTGTTTCATAATTTGTTAAATCTTTTACTCTTTTTCTCCTTTAATTGGATCTTGGAGATTGTAAAGTTATGTTATCTTTCCTTAAGGCTTCTGAATGACAAGGATTGTTTTGCACTGCATTTCTTTTTTTTTTTTGGGAGATTGTGGACAATAGCTGTGATAATTGTGAGAGCTTGTATGATATTCCATAGACTGGAGGAATCTTTTTTTTTTTTTTTTGTCATCGGTCATCTTTTCCGAATTTTTCCTTATGCCTACAGCCTACATAATACTTATTAGCATTCTTTGTATGAAATTTCCATGAAGCAGACTTCAATTTTATGGAAATAAACACACAGATAGATATTCAGGACAGTTTAGCCTACGAGAAATTGCTTATTAGATTGCAGTTTTACATATCTTTAACATGATATCTTGCTATGTATGATATCTACTGCAAGAAAGCTAAATTGATTTTCACACAGTGGCCTTTGCAAATGATTTGCTGATATCACATGTATCTAAATATTGATCTTTTTCATTTTTTTTTAAGAATGTCTTTTTCAAGAGTATGTACCATCTGGTTAACTTAACAGGCGTCTTAATGTTTTCTCCTCCTTTTGCATCTTGGATAGGTCTTGGATTTGTAACTTCTATAACATTCATCTTCTTGGTTGGGGTATTCATGTCATCGTGGTTGGGAGCATCTGTCCTGGGCCTTGGTGAGTGGTTTATCAAGCGGATGCCATTTGTTCGTCATATCTACAATGCCTCTAAGCAGATTAGTTCTGCTATATCACCAGGTGTGCTTTTCTGCTGGCTTTCTTCCACATTAAAATAAATTATTTGAGTTGGTCACTTTATTAAAATTGGTTCAGTCAGTGACAATCTATATGCTACATCACTTTTTATGTTTTATATCTTTCTTGTGCTTCAGATCAGAACACACAGGCCTTCAAGGAAGTAGCCATCATAAGGCATCCACGTATTGGTGAATATGCATTTGGGTTCATCACTTCATCTGTTACTCTGCAGGTGGGCAAATGTAGTTTTTGTTCCAAAACTATCATTTTGGATTGGCTTCCCTTGTTTTTCTTATTTTCTGATTTCATAATCATCACGCTTCACATGATCTTATTGGCATGCTGTCTGCATCACTTTTTCTTTCCACAAAACTCTTGGAACTGCTTGTTGCCAAGTGGTTTGGTTCTTGATCATGGCATTTTTCTTGGGAAAGACTGCCGACTGTACAAAAATCTTTTTCCTGAAATGTAGCTAGTGATTCTCCTCTCTTTTTGTCCCAATGTTATTGTGTACATCCCATGTTGTGGTGACACAACTGAAGCTCAGGAGGAGTTTCCATGCAGCAGCAGTATTTGACATCTCATTATCTACTACTTTTTTTTTTTTTTTAAAAGAAATCTCATCATCTATTTTTATGTCCTATAAACTATTAAAATTTTGGTTGCTTGACTTTCATTTTAAAATATGAGCAATATCAATAATGATGTTTTTATTATTTTTCATTTTTAAAATGCAGACCTACTCTGGTGAAGAAGATCTATGCTGTGTCTATGTTCCCACGAATCATCTTTACATTGGTGATATATTCCTCATCAATACCAAGGATGTCATCAGACCGAATCTATCAGTCCGTGAAGGAATTGGTGAGGGATTCCTCTTCTTTTGTTGTCCTTATTTACAAACACAAGGAAAAAAGAAGGGGGGGGGAGAGGGGGGGGGGGGGCAGGGTTATGTTTTGTTTTCTATTACCGATTATTATGTCTTGTTATGGGCCTCCTAACTCTTTACTCCCTATTGTTTGGGGTAATAGGAAGCCTTGTTAATTGCATTGCTTCATGGGGGTTATTTTGAAATTGCCCCATCCATGAGGATGGTTTCTCTATTCTGAAGTGATGGTCTGTTATAGTTGTGGAATATTTATATGAAAAAGGAAAAAAACAGAATGGAGTAAGGGCATTACTATAACTTTTCCTGCTTCAATTTAAGCTTATATCTTATTCATTCTTCCATTGCAGAAATTGTTGTGTCCGGGGGGATGTCCATGCCCCAGATCCTGTCAACACTAGATACACGTTTGCAAATGGAAAGTAGATCTGACAGAAGCTGAGGTTTAAGGTGACAGTTGTAGAGGTCTTTATTTACTGTATTTTCTCTGGTTTCAGATTTGAGTCATCAGAGCTTTTATGCAATCAAATGTGTTGGTAATGAAGGATTCAGAATTAGGTTATAAATTTTGTTGGTTGTGTCTGATTCTGGTGGCTTATGTACGTTGCTTGTCTACATAGAATGTTACACTTTGTTTTCATATATAATTTCGTTGAGATTATGGGGCAGGTGCTTTGTGTTGGATTGTGTTTCTTCTTTCAACTATTAGAACGGCAATGTTAATGTACTGAATATGTTCAAGTCTCTACCTCTGAGCTTCGGTTCAGTTGAGTTATATATAGCCTGGTTCAGTTGAGTTAGCTTCAAGGTTGTCTTTGGCCTTCCTTTGGGACTGGAAGTTCTTGCATCAGTTGTTGCCTGAAGGATCCATGTGTGGTAGACTGGTAGTGAAATGCAATTAGTAATATTTAATCATGGTATTAAAATTTTGAAAGCAAATAATAATGTAATGAAAATGGAATTTTATTAACAGAAATTCATATCGATATGCTGAAGCAGCCATGCGAAAGGTTATACAGAAACACGAGGATTTCGTGATCCTTCAAAAAATTTTCCTGTTTTTCCTTTCTTTGAATTTTTTTTTAAAAGAAAAATATTAAGAAAAAGGGAACGCTGACGATTTCAACTTTGAAAGGTCTTGTTTGTCGTATTTGGCTGTTTTTCTCTTTCCTTATTTCCATTTTGTTGTTTACAAAGCTAGTAATGGTTTTGATTGAAAATCGACCGGCCGATGATTATGTATTTTGAATGACAATCAAATGTCCGAAATATTTCATGTTGAAATGCCTAATCTTCTCTATGAGGTCGATTCTCCCTTTCTTTTTCCCCCCTTCTGAGGCTCGTTTAATTTTGTTTTCATGTTTTTTAATTTAAAAGATTTTTGGAAGAAGTGGTCAAGTGATGATTGAAAAAGCATAGATCAGCTGATAATCCCCTTGATTGTTAAACTGTCAAGTCTGTTGCTCCCATCCGATGACCCATTTTTTTTATTACTACTATTAACTCTGCTTCTAAGGTGATAAATTTTGCGTTTTTTTTTTTTTTTTCTCTGGGGACATTCTCAACTCTGTCAACGAGCAAAATTTATAACATCTTTTTTTTTTTTGGTTATAAATTTTTAACATCGATCGATGCGACTATAACATTATTTACTAAAACTAGAAATTTTGCCAACTAAGTTCACATAGGGCTTAATTTGCTGCGACAAAACCCATCTCAAATCTTAATTGAGATTTGAGGCTTGGTGCAAAATCGCACACTCTTTTATCTTTTAAGGGTCGTTGTTTTTTTTTTTTTTTTTAACTCTATTTTATTTTGAGATAAAGGGTATAAATTTACTATTACACTTAATGATTCAAATTTATCATTAATTTTTTAATGACGTATTTTATAATTAAATTAAATTTATTATCATAGTGTATAATTGAAGGAAAAAAATTCTTAAACGTAGAACAATGCCAAATAACTCTTCCCATCTGTCTCGTATCTTTTGCTTTTTCGGTTTATAGAAATGAAAATTTTCAATTATAAAAAAAAAGTCTTCAAATTAAAATAAGAAGCATAGTTCAATAAAAAAAAAAGTAGTTATCTAAGTTCTAAAAGGTTAAACAAGCTGAAAACTTTTCATCGAAAAAATTTGGAATTGCAATGTTTGGGAACATGGATTTAAAAATAACGGATTTAAACTTCGGTTATTATATAAATTATGAAAATAAAATTTAATAATTATACAAAAAATAATTAAAATTTAATATAATTATATTTAAAGGTATAAAAAATGAATTTCAAATTTAAAAATACTATATATTTCAATTTTACAACTAAATAAACATTCAACAAATTCATAAATTTAAAAAATGATCTTGAATATTGTATTAATTTTAAAATCCAAGTTTCTAAGACTACCTAAACTAATTTATGAAATCCTACTAGCTCCAAGTAAAAACGACGTCGAGATGCTTTACTAACTATGTTCATCAACCTCCGTCAAACATGACGTGAACAGTATTCCCACCCAACAAACAAAATAAACGGAATCACAGCCGACACTCGTCCCCGAACCTCCAGCTTCACACGTCCCATACCTTACGTCCGAACCTAACCTTGGTTGTACGGTAGTAGTTCTTACATTTCCCCACTCTCGTCTGTCTCCCCGAGTCCCTTCCTCCCCTAGTCCTCACTGTAAACTGTCCCACACAACTCAACTGATTGATTACCGATCTCTCATCTTTGGAAGCAATTCGGTTGGAAGATCATGATGCACACCAAATCAGATTCTGATGTAACAAGCTCAGTCGACCCATCGTCTCCAAGATCTCCCAAACGTCAACTCTACTACGTCCAAAGCCCTTCCAGGGACTCCCACGATGGGGACAAGTCATCGTCCGTGCAAGCAACGCCCGCCTACAACAGCCCCATGGAATCTCCTTCTCACCCTTCCTACAGCCGTCACTCCAGGGCCTCATCTGCTAGTCGTTTCTCTGGAACCCTCAAGAAAGAAAGGAAGAGAAACGAAAAGGGTTGGAATGAGTGTAATGTTATTGAAGAAGAAGCTGATTATGGGGAGTATTTTTATGGAAGGGACAAAGGGTTGACGAGGAGGTGCCAGATTTTGATGGGTGTGTTTGGGTTTGTGGCGGTTTTCAGTTTGTTTTGTTTGATCATCTGGGGTGCCAGCCGCCCTTACAAAGCTCAAATCGCTGTTAAGGTTTGCTTTTCTGAAATATACAATTTTCTTGTCGATATGTGAGATAATATTATTTAATTACCCTCTGATTCCTTTAGACATAAGATACTCGAAAAAAGTAATATTAAAAATCTTAAACTTTTGGGTCTTGTCAGTAACTTGGGATAGTTCTGTTCTTTCTTAATTTCTGCTCTACAAATTGACTTGTCTTAATGAAAAAATTATTGTTTTGCAGAGCTTGACAGTCCATAATTTTTATTTTGGAGAGGGAGCGGACACGACAGGAGTTCCAAGCAAGATGCTTACCATGAATTGTTCAGTGAGGATGACAGTATACAATCCTGCTACTTTCTTTGGTATTCATGTTAGCTCCAATCCAGTCAACCTAATGTACTCAGAAATTGCAGTTGCCACTGGTCAGGTAACATTTTCTCGGACATTTTACACAACAATCACTGAAATCTTGGAACAAGCTCAGATTATCCCAAGTTAATTCTACTTATTTATAGTAGCCGTTTTTGTCTACCATTTTGGTTTCTTATTGTTTCTATTTATATGTTTCTGATTGCAGTTGAAGAAGTACTATCAACCAAGAAAGAGTCATCGTACTGTAGTTGTGACTCTCCGTGGAGATAAGGTTCCTTTGTATGGGGCTGGGGCAAGCTTAGCAGTCTCAGATGATGGAGGTGGAGTTCCAATGAATTTAATCTTTGAAATTCGGTCCAGAGGGAATGTGGTGGGAAAGTTGGTGAGGTCAAGGTATCGGAAACTTATCTCTTGTTCCTTGGTTATTGACTCCCATAGTAGCAAACCTCTCAAGCTAAAAAATAGTTCCTGCCAACATGACTGAGTCTGAGAGTGCTGGTTCTCCAGCATCTACAGAAGATTGCTCTCCGCTTGGAAATGGTGGTTTTGGGCTGTTTTGAGTCATTTGCAAAGCTTCTAGTGGCTTGGTATGTGTGGAAGTAATAAATTCTTTAGAAAACAGTATAATCATTTAAATCAGTTTTGGGTGAAATTGAAAATTTGTTCCAAGTTAATTTGTTTCTATTTGGAGAAATATGAACTATCATCTTGGTGTAGGTTATATCTTGTCGATTAGGATATTAATTTTGATTCATTAAGAAGTTCCTTGTTTCCATTTACACCTCTATGGGTGTGTAGAAACTCCATGAATGATTTCTGTGATAATTGTTAAAACAAGATTTTATTCATATCTGTTGTTGCTATTAGCTTTTGTTCTACAAGGTTGTATTTCGTTTCCCTTGTGCGAGTAGTCTTGGAATATGGCTTGCCTTACATCAGTGAAGCATGGCGGCGTGTTACCACATAAATTTGTGCTAGCCAACCAACGTCTAGGGGAAACAGAAGCAACTAGAAAATTGCGACGTACATGATGAATAGAAACTTGTATAAGCAGCAACGGAAGCTCTGTTCTTGCTCTTAATGCATGGCCATTTTGTAACATTAGAGAAGAACATAGGAGTTTAAGAAAAGATTCAGTGTTTCTGAACAAAAGGAGAAACAAGGGGAACTGACAGATGATTAGGTAATTAGGTGTTTTTGAGTAAATTTTACGTGGGGAACGGGGAACTCTTCTCCACAAAACTATGGAAGCAACATTTAAACTTGTCTCAAGGGAGTTAGAGTAAGTGATGTTTGAATATCTAAATTTTGATCCTTCCCTCCTACAAAACTATGCATGCAAATCAGAGCTCTGAACTTATTTGCAATGCCAAATTTAGAGGATTTCCTTCCTCAATGAAGAATTTCAAGTCCTTTATTAGTATTATTAAACTGTAATTCAATAAATCAACTTGCACTGAACTAGAAATGGATCGATGGAAAACAGAAAATTGGTTGCATTAATCATTACAAGGGTCAATCTACATTCGCAGGAAGACCATATAACAGGCCAAAAGAAGGACCTGTCTTACAAGAATAGCCTTTCTACTAAAAAATGATAGTATTGCAGAAATTTTGTAAGAGAGAGAAGAGAGAGAGAGAGAGAGAGAGAGAGAGAGAGAGAGAGAGAGAGAGAGAGAACTAAAAGCTCACAATGAGTAAGAAAAGAAACAGAAAGGTTATTAGGGAAAATGGCTTAAACAGCCAAAGGATTACTTTTCATATAAATCAGTAAGCCTGAATATATCTATTCAGATGCTTTGACACTCTCCTGCTTGTCAACAGCACAGCCACGCTCAAGTACTGTGCTACCTATCCTCTTTGGAGGCCAATATCGAAGTACTGATCTTCCTATGATATTCTTGGCAGGGAGGGGACCCCTAAACAAAACAAAACTCAAGAAATCAACAAAATGATATAAAGGGTAAATCAGGAGATTCGAAGGATCATGGATGCACCATTATCAAGCTGCTAGAGCATAGTATCTTACCAAACGTGGGAATCATAACTATTATTACGATTGTCACCCATCACAAAGACAGAGTTCTCAGGTATTCGCTGCAACATGAATAGCACATAGACAATTAGAAACATATGGCACAAACTTACAAATAAGGCAAAACTTCAAGCTAGCACTACTTGTGAATTATTTGTTCCTTAACTTAAGACCATGGTTTAACCTCTACGTCACAGGAAAGGTTTATATAAGCACGATTGTCTCCATACTCCTTCCAATGTTCTCCTCTCTTCCCCTCTTTCTTTCTATTTTTTGTCTTTTTCTCTTTCACGCAGGCAAATCTTATCTTAATGAGAAAGGCAAACTACTTGTATTACATAACTTGAAATAAATTTTCTACTCAATAGCTATCCCACTCATTTGGGCTTGGGTCAATGGAAAAAAAAAAAAATAGAAGCTATAGGATTCAAAGATTAGATATCAATACTTACAATTGGTGTCATTTCATAAGAAGGTGCTTCATTGATGAACTCTTCATCTCGTACAACCCCATTAACAATAAGCTTTCCGTTATGAACCTGCATCGGAACAAATTTTCATATTTCAATTCTAATGAACCCAAAAAATAGTTAATAATGCATGTGTCAAAAGGAAATAAAACAAATGGGTAATAACTGTAAAGGAATAGCATCTTATACGTAACTCAGAAAAGTAAGATAAGATGTCTCCGTGCCTAACATGTGGGATTGAAAGCTAAACAAAGTGGATAATTTGCAAAAATATCCTTTTACTCTATTGTCTTCCTTAGTTCTTGTGATTACACATCACAACATCCAACATTAATACACGTAATAGTTTTTCCAATACAGTGAGAAACAGAACACTATCAGGTTATCAAAAGAAGAAATATAGATGCTAAGAAATTGTCAGAGTAACCTCACCTCCACAATATCACCTTCCTTAGCTACTACTCGTTTAACGAAGACATCTTCATCAGTGTATCCTACTTCCTGAAGAACTGGTGGGCTTTTGAATATGACAATATCATTAGCACATGGCTTCCTGAAGTAGTATGAAACCTGACATTTTCAATTCAAAAAACTGTTCATGGTATATGTAAGAATTAAACATGTCCACTTATTGAAGCATGTTTAAAGCAAAATAAGATCTGATGTTCACGTCATATCCCTTTTTTAGTTAGATTAGAGCTCTTGGTAAATCCTAAAACATGCATATCCTTCGGCGGTAGTCTATAAAGCTAACACTGACTGTCGTATCATAGTTTTTTTTTTTTTTTTTTGGTTTTTGAGGCTTAAGAGGTCTTTTCACTTTCAGATTTTAGCATAACTATGAAAATCATTAAACCAAAAGCCTGCAGGCATGTTCCAGTTAAGGCAATCTAAAAATAAAATACTTCAACAAAAACCAACTTTGAGATCACTTAAGCATCCAAAGCAAAAATTATACTTCCTTGAACCCTATACAATATATGCCTTCTTACACTTACCAATTTCAGGTATCAACAAAGGTAAGTTAAAATCTTATTAGACGAAGACACCTATGTTTAACATTGATCATTCCAGTCAAAGGTAAATCAGGCCTTTAACTCATCTTTAATCACTCCAGAAGTGCTGTTTTCATTATTAATTTGAGACAAGCATACTTAAAACTCCATTAAACTTCATTTCTTTGCCTTCACTGAAAGTTAAGAATGTATGTAAACCTTAACACTAATGTTTCACACAATTTAACCTAAGATGAAGCCATTAGCAGAAAACTTTAAGAGATAAACGCCAATCCTTATCCATAAAAAAAACATAAACACAAACATAAAAAATCCATAGCATGTAATCGATCTTTCCACTAGAAACTTTGTGCCAATTAACTAACTAACTATCAAACAAATAATAACTACCTTCTCAGCAACAATTCGATCCCCAACATCAAACGTAGGATACATCGACAACGAAGGAATATACCTCGGCTCAGCCACGAATGACCGAAAAGCAAGCGATATTGCCACAGCAGCAAAAACCGTTTTTGCATCATCTGAAGTAACATTCAACCATTCTGGCAATGACCCACTTTTCTTCTCTACCTCTCCATCGTCTCCATCCCCGCCGTCACCACCACCACCACCACCACCTCCGCCGCCGCCACCACTGGAGTCCACCACTACTTTATTATCCTCCCCGGAGTCCTTAACCCCATAACAGTTAAGTCTTTGAAATAGGTTTCTAGGGCCTAAAGTTGTCGCATTTTCTATCTTAAACCCCAAAGAGTCAGGAATTTGGGAGGGAAATGTGGAATGGGAATGGCTTAAAAGGTAGGGTTTTGAAGATTGGTGGAGATTGAGGATTGTGAGATTAGGGGTTTTGAGGGATTTGAAGGGGATTGAAGTGAAATTAGGAGTTTTAATGGGTTTGGAGAATAGGGTTGAATTGGGATTAGGGTTTTGAAAGAAAAGCAATGGAGGAACAGAGAGTAGAGATACCACCATCTCCACTCAAATAAGTCCAGAATTTAATTTTCCGAGGGATTGAAATCTGAGCGTATAAATATAGGGGGAGTGGAAATCCTGCGCATTTAATATTAAATATATTTTCTGCAATCGGTTATGGTATTAGTTGTTGTAGTGGGGTCCATGCCCACTTGTTATGTTATGATTTTATCAGTTGGCTAAAGACATACCAGAATCCCATGTAAAAAACCCCAAGAACTAGAACAACATTTTTTAAAATTTTAAGGGTTTATTATAAAATAATTAATTGCTTTGCAATGGTTTTTTTTTTATTCCAAGTACTAAAAACTCTACAATGTTGCCTAATTTCTCCAGCTTTTCCAACAACCTGGGTTCTTCCCATCTTCATCATATATAAGCCTGTGCTACCTCCTTGCAAACATAGTTGCATTTGATGCAAAACCTGAAACCATAACTCCGGCGTCTAGATGTTCTATGATTAGCTAATTCTCGATCAATCAGGATATTACCCTTATCTTCAAACCAATCTGGTTATAAAAGGATGTGCTGTGGTCCACAAATGCTGTAGGGTTAGGATTCGAGGCGCTGGCTACACAACGAATCCTCCTAAGCTTTGGTAATCTCTAAGCCAAAGCAGGATCTTTTGTAGGAACGGGTCGCCCAGTTCCCTAGAATTTGTAATCCTGTCTAAAAGGAAACTACTAACAATGCCCAACACCAACTGAATGTGCACCCAAAAGCGTAACCATACCATTCATGGTTATAGTTTTAGCCCTGAAAGCCTGAGATACAAGACAATGTTGGCCCTGGTAAGTTTACTTCATCAGGATTTCAGACTAGACTGTCTAGCCTTCCTATAGGAACAGCATAAAAGTCCTCCTGCTAGAAGCCTAGAACTGCAGCATCTCGGGTTGCTCAGCAAGGGAAACCGTTGAAATGCATTCAGCCTCTAGGTTTTTCTTTGCTTCATCAATGAGCTCAAATCCACTTATGGATTGGCTGCATCTTCGTCTGATTGCCTTTTCAAGGAAGAGTCAGAATAGATAAATAGATGCTTTACAAGCCCATATATAGTATAATGTTATAAGCATATGGTGCAAAAACTTTCATGCATTTTCCCTTGATCAATTTTTTTATAAATTCAAACAACTATAATTTTAGTTTAACTGTGATTAAAAGCAATGTTTTCCTGCTTTTTATAGCAACTAGTCATCAAGATCAAATTCTAATTGGAGCATTTAGTACTCGAGACAAATTCACTACATATCTGTACGAGTCATACAAATTCGTTACTCATTCTTCTCACGAGAAAAAGAAATATCCTTGCACATAACTCTTACTAATTAGCAAATTGAAAAAGAAGCAGAGTATGCATAGGCCTCCGAACACTGTGATACCGTATCCTCAAGAGAGCAATTCTCTAGAGATGATCTTTTATTTGGACTTTAGCCTTGAGGAAGATGCATGAAGGTACAACAAGAGAGTGAATAATGACAAGAAGATTTGATTAACAAACAATAAATTGCACACTGTTATGAGACTCTGAGGATAAAAAAAGAGACTCGGAAGAAGAGATATGACTAACAATCATTGTGAAAAAGTCATGTTTGTCTTTAGCAGGCTGCAAATATTTTCATGATGGATTCAGATCATAATATTTGTTACATTCAACGCAATTTGCAAACTAAACAAGTAATCAAAACTTTCCAATAGACTTGGCAGCCGTTATTCACTGTTTGGAATGATGTAAATGCAGACATATACTGAGCAGAGAATTTTGGGAATAAATAATGACATTATTTCACAATATATACCTCCACAAGAATCACAACTGCTTGGAAAGTGAACAGCAATAAGCATCTACTTTGCACAATTGTTGCTAGTAGTAAAATGTAAAGTCTGATGACAGCGAACCACCTTTGTGGAAAATGTCGGGAAAACCAGCAGTCAATCTAAGGCTTTAACTGGCTTTAACAATTTCTATTTTTTTGCAGAGTTGCAAGCCATTTAATAGAAACTATATATAAATAACAAATCCATAAAAGTCTATCAAAAAGACAAAGTAATTACCATGCATGCATTGATGCTGCTACACAGTTATTTGGACTTCAAAATCTTGTGACATGAATTTTGAATGCACTTGGGAGTACAACAGCTAATTGGGCAAACCAGTTTGATGTTCAGTTGAATTTTGCACCAATAATAAACCACGTAGATTACAAATGATAAGCTGCAGAAAAAGATTAACATATCCAAAATTGCATTGATTCAGACAAAAATGTAGACTGTGCATTCCAATTTGGTAAATTAGTAACAAATGTAAAAACAAATGAACCAGAGCCTCTGCTTGCGTTTGCAATGTTCTGGACCTATGAAGAGTTCAGACTCTATCCCTTTTCACGACCATATAGTTTATTCGGATGTTAGGAATACCGGAGATATTGAACTCACTTTCCAGAATAGGACACCATCTAATCTCCAACGTCTCAATACTCGAATTTTGAAGGTGGTGTGGCAGTGACTTCAACCTCGGGCATCTGTTAATCAACAAGAAATTCAGACATGGCATTATAGTAGTTTGCTCTTTTCTCTTGCCTAGGAAAGGAATCACCCCATATTCCCACTCTTCCAACTCATTCATGTCATGAATTTCAAGTCTTTTCAGATTCGGGAAGGGAATAATAGATGAGGATGAAGATGGTTGCTCCTCGTCTCTTTCCAGCCCTAAAAATTCAACTCCCACTTTCTTTACTCTCCTCATGTCATAGATCCAAAGTGATTCAAGGAATGGAAGTTTCCCCAAGGGAGGCAATCTCTCCCAGTTTCTGCATGAGCACACTGCAAGATGCCTTAGGTTAGTCAATGCCAACATCCAACTTGGCAATATGCTGGGGCCTCTGTAGTTATGTATCTCTAAACATTCCAAGTATGGAGGTGGCTGTAAGGCTTCAAGAACAAGTGCATCGCCATGTGGTATCCTCCCTTCCGCATTTTCCTCATCCATATCAAATTTTAATAACAGATTAAGGAGGCATTCCTTGCTCTGAAGTTTTGCTTCCTTGGCCTCATTCACATCTCTCACATTTCCCAATCCTCTAATCTCAAGATAATCTCGAAGGTGGTTCAAGCTTCCCAATTTCCCAATTGAAGATGTTTCACAATTACTGCCACCTTCCCCCAATGCAAACTCCCTTAGTGTTCGAAGACATGTTAATTTCTCCATTCCTTTAGGCATGGACCTTACTCTCCAAGTACCGTAATTCTTAAGATGCCTCAAGTTTACTAGTTTTCCAATTCCATTTGGTAATCTCTTCAGCTTTTTGCAAAAACTGAGGTCCAAGGTTTGTAAGTTATATAGTTCACACAATGCATCTGGCAATTCTTCTAAATCACCATTGTTACTCATGTTAAGGTATCTCAAATGAATCAAATTTTCTATCTCTTTAGGAATTTCTGTGATTGAACTACCAAAGGTAGTATGATATTTCATACTCAAGTCCAACGTCCTCAGGCAAGTCAACTGATTAAACAACTTGGGTAAGGATTCACTCATTATTGAACCATAAAAATTGCTTGGTTCAACAAGGAGCGTACGCAATTGTTTAATACTATAAAGGTAGCTAGGAAATGTGACCTTCTCTCCAAGCACCAACATTAAATGATGACCTTTTTCACTGTAAGTATCTACCTTGGACTGTCCAACACCACTGGCTTCTACCATGAAACACTCATCCTTTGTCAGAAACTGGGAAAAGTCATGGACTATATCATGCATTTTGCATTTAATTATGTTACCATCATCATCTCTTTCTAAGTCTTGAAAAAAAGAGCATATTGCTAAGTCTTCAAAATAATCTTGACCAAGGATTTCCATATCTTTGCTTTGCTTCTCCTTAAGGAAACCTTGCGCCATCCATAGTTTGATCAGCCTATCTTTCTCTATCACATAGTCTTTAGGAAATATGGCACAATATGAGAAGCATTGTCTTAAAGCAGGGGCCAAATCGTAATAACTCAACAATAAGGGAGGGAAAATACCTCTTTCAGCTTCCTTCAGCTCCCATATTTCACTATTCAAAACACTTTGCCATTGTTCTATAGTTCTTTTGAAGCGCATTAGACCCCCAATAGTCTTCACAGCAAGTGGCATTCCTTGGCATTTGGCTGCAATTTTCCTACCACAATCTTCCAAAATCCGGCATTCTCTGCTAGTCCTTCCATAAAAGGCTATCCGACTAAACAAAAGCCAACATTCTTCTTTGGGCAACTTCCCTAGTGGGAACAAAGTAGTGCAACCCATTATAACTGCAACATTCTTCTTACGTGTGGTCATTAAGATTTTGCTTCCCAAAGAACCACAACTGAGGGTTTCTTTGAAGGGTTCCCACTTCCTGTCATCTTCATTCCACACATCATCTAAAACAAGAAGAAACTTTTTTCCTACAATTGCCTTCCTAATTTGATGTAGAAGAGTTTGTAATTCAACAAAGTTTGTAGCATCTCCAAGAGCTTCAAGAATTCCTTTGGCGATCTTGATGTCATCAAAAGGATCCGAGACACTCGCCCACATTTTTTTGTCAAAATGATTATCCACAGCATTATCATTGTAGACTAGTCGGGCAAGAGTAGTTTTCCCGATTCCTCCCATCCCTAATATAGAGATGATTTGAACTTTGGATGCTTTTTCATTATTCTCTTCCAACAATATCTTTAAAACAGCATTCTTTTCTTGATCTCTACCATATACCTCAGTAACATCTATGAAAGAGGTAGTTATTCGATGTTCAGGTTCCTCATGAACTCCCCTCCCTAGTTCGAACTTGTACCTATCTTTCTCAGCAGCAACAAAGTCTAATCGGTCATTCAATTCTTTGATCTTCACAGCAATGTTGTGATGTAGCATGATTTGAGTGGAAGAGAAGGAGAAAGTGTAGCATAGCTTCTTCAGCAAAGGAGCATGTTCAGCTGCTCTTTCTTGTTTCTGAAGTTCTGATTTGAATTTCGCAGTATTCCACTCATCCAACACATCCTCCACATCGTAGGAAATACTTTTGAGCTTACATAACCAATATCTCACGCTGGCATCCTTCACCTGTCTTCTTTCTGCATCTTCAAGAACAGCTTGTATGGCCTCAAAGTTGCTGGTGAGTTTATGGATTTCTTCTTCAAGATCAACAGCCAATCCAACATGTTGCTTTATCTCTTCCGGAATGAACAAACCATCCAACTGCCCCAGGATCATGGAAAGAAGTGCTTTTGCCATTGCTTTTGTTGTTACTGAAATGGAAGTTAATCAATGAAAATAGAATTAATTGGTTGACTGAACAAGAGGATGAGACTGAAGCTGCTTTTCACTGACCCTGTTTCTTAACAATGAAAAAGGTAGACATCACCTCCTATAATGATGGAGAAGACAAATCTCTTACAATTTAACCCCAAAATCACTCTTAAAATACAACATGACACGTAAAATACTTTAAATTGGCTTGTAATTTTTCTTGAAAGACAACTAGACATAACTACAGAACCATTTGACTAGAATGGTTCTGCTGAACAACTTCAAATGGTCTTTAATTGATTAGAAAAACAAATATTAATAAGTAACTTCTTCAGAGTTAATATATATTTCCCAACTTTAAACAGCTCAAAACGTTTGAGAACTTTATTTGGTTATAGTTTTGATGATGAATTTGAAAGTTAATACTAATATGAAATATAAGCTTGAAATAAGTCATCCAAAAGTCCAAGCATATAATATAATTTTCCAACAATCAAAACTTTAAAAAGTTACATAACAAAGGTAAAAGAAAAGCTACGAACTTACCCACTGAAAGTAAATGCGATGAGAATCAGGAGAATTGCAAATGGTGGCGGCGGCGGCGGCGGCGGTAGTAGTGGCTGTAGGTGCCAAGCAGCGAGCGGTGGGAATGATGGTAGCAATTGTTTTCCTTTTGAAGCAACGCGAGACTCCTGGGTGGTGTTGGTTGGACAAAATGAGGAAGAAAGTTCGTAGGTAAGTGTTAATGGATGGGATGTATAACTGATGACGGATGACTAAAATTACAGCTAATAAGGTGTATCTGTAACAGCTTGGTTGGTTGAACGTGCACTAAAGATAAAGACTTTTTCGTTCTTAACATTTGTCTCTATGCAATACTATGAAGTGTGAGGCTTCCCGTTCAATTAATCTGTCCGACGAGGTGAATAATTTTGACATTAAATAATAATAATGAAAATGTAAATGATCCAGAGGTCGGCCTAAGAAATGAGGACGTGAAAACACTCCATGCCAAGCTTCAAATCCGAAAATTTAGAATATAATAATATCGTATATTCATGAGATGAGAAGAATTTCATAAATATGCAAAACATTATCCATGCAAAATAAGTTCTATAATCATTTAACAGAAAATTTTCACATCTTGACAATATATAAAAATATTATTATGAAATCATATTTAAAAAATATCAAACTATATTTTAAACTCATAACAAAGAAATCATATATACATCTTACATACTCAACTCGATTTATAAAACAAATGGATAAAATAATATATATTATATATTTTAACTCTAAATATATTGAAGCTGATTTTTAAGGACATAAAAATCAAAAAAATATCAAATCACTTATTTGATGTGTTAAACCGAAACTTAAGCAACGAATTATTCAATTCTTCTAATATTTTAATAATTCAAAAAATATTTAAAAATCAAAATTTAACCTAAATACATAAATTTCATAAGTCAAACCTTTCACCAATCATTTTAAGCAAATTGAGTTGTGTGACAATTTTTTCGATAATTCGAAACTATTCGAAAGTATTTTCTTTTAATATATAGAATAAAATTTTTTTAATATAGCAAAATGATTAGAATTGAATATAGATATGAAATTAATGATTAAAACATAAAAATCAATAACAATATAAAATTTTCTACAAATATTTAATTTTCAACATTTAATAGTATTTTTTTTAAATCTGAATATAATTTAATAGCCATTTAATAATACTAATAGCATGTAATTAACATAATAAAAATATATTAAAATAAGTAAAAATTTATTAAAAATAATAAAACTAAAATTCAAGTAATTTATAACTAAATACATAAAATATTGATTGGAAATAATTTTTAAAATTATTAAAAACATAATTTTTTAAGTTCTAAAATTTTTGTATTTTATAATCATTTGACTTATTTTTAACTTCAAAATTTCTAATATCTTATAGTTCCTAGTGCCAAAGGAAAGCATGAATTTAAAGTAAGAATGTAATCCTAAAACTTAAAATTTTGTTTTAACAAATATGATTTCTAAAAGCCTAAGTTTTGAAGGCAACAACTTGACAAATTATCACAAACAGTCTAGATTTTTTAAGTTTCAGATTCATGAAACCTATTTTAGGATTTTGATTATCTTATTTTATAAATCATCTGATCAAATCAATTATATCACTAATACTATCAAAAGCACCTAAAATTCAATCAAATAGGCCATCGGAATAAGAAGTTTTGATTACTTAAAGTTGATTGTCTGTAGTTATTAGAAACCTAAAAATAAAAAATTTGAAACATTAAATTCTCTTAAATTACTCAACTAAATCAAGTATTACCTACAATTTCGCTAAAAAGTTATTGGAATTGCCTTAAAATTGAAAATATTAAAAACCCTAACCTAATATTTGGGTTTTTATCACAAAAACAAAAAAATTTAAAAAATAAATATTTCAAATTTTCAATTACACGATTAAATTCTCAATCTTAACCATTCTCTTCTCTTCCTTATAATTTTTTTTTCTAATATTTGTATTTTCTTTCTTTTAAGAGAAATTATCAAAGGAAAACTAGTAAATTTTTTTTAAAAATTTATAACATATGAATTAAGTCAACTAATTAAAATATGAAATTGAGGTTGGGTATTACACTCCACCTAAAAATTCTTTTTATTTTTTAAGTTGATATGGTAGTGGCTGATCATGATGTTCTAACGTAGGTTGATGCTTGGGTTGCTTGAATGCTTCTTTTTCTCATTTCTTGCTCTTTGGTTAACTCACCTCCAAACAAATCATTTTTCTACAAATTTGTGACCGCATTCCTCTTCTTTCCCTTGAAAAGAACTGACTTCATTTCTTTCTTTTTTTTTTTGTGCCAGCATCTCTTTTTTGTGATGGATCATGGTAAAAAATTGAAGAAACAACACATGAACAAGAAAGAAAACAATTCCTGGGACTGGTGAATCACGTTCTTGGTATCAGAGAATCAGCAATACAAGGGAGAATGCAAATACATACTATATAAAAATTGAGTATTCACTTGTCAAAATAAAACTAATTGTGTTACTTTCACAAACAAATTCAAAGTAGCATTTTTCTGGCCTGTCTGATACCAACACTGTGGGAAGCCATTGCATTACCTACACAGAATGATTGTATAATCAATCATCCAATAAATATGAAGGTATGTGTTGAAGAACAGCTTCATCAATATCTACAGCTTTGAGTCATCAGCATTTCCAAAAGTCCATGGTGCTGAAAAATCAAACCACATGATCTCTAGACAACCATCCCAAAAATTCTCATCAGTTTATGAACACCAATTTACATGAATTTACAAACAGCCCATGCATCCTATCCCTTCTAGTTAACTGCTTCTGGCATATAATCGCTGGTTGAACCAAAGTAAAACTTGCTCGAGAAAGAAACATAGATGAAGAATTGTTTTTCTTCAACACCATTTGAATTCTTATTTTTGCAGTGGATGATCCGTTTTGGTCAGGCCTGGCTACTCTAGGTATCTGCAGAACATTAGAATAAGGAGCAGTAAGTTTTTGTTTCTTATAAACCTTCTCCAAACCCTCTGCTGGTATCTCATCTGTATTATTTGATGCAACTTGATCAAAATTCTTTACAATTCTTCTTACTTCACTTAGTAAACCAATGGCACGCCAAGCATCCGCAACAAGCTTCATGGTGCTTCTCTCAGCAGAGATACCCTTATCTTCTATAACCTACAAGAGTTCTTCAGCTTACCCTGGCTGTTTAGCGTCCCCATATCCCCATATCAAAGTCTCATAAGTAGTCAAATAGGGGGAAACACCAATTTCACACATTTTCTTGTAAACTCTGGCTGCATTCTCCATTTTTCCTGCAGTGCACCACCCGCTGATGATGGTTGTGAAGATCACAACATTTGGATGCACATTGAATTTGCACATGAAATCAAGGAGTGACTCAGCCTCTCCTGGCTCCCCGGCACGAACATAACCTTTTGCCAGGATGCTAAATGCAAGGGCATAACCTTTTGCCAGGATGCTAAATGCAAGGGCATGCTAAATGCAAGGGCATCCGGTTCTATACTAGCCTTCACCATATCATCAAATATCTCCAGGCATTTGTTCATCAGCCCTGCTGAGCTCCATGCATTCATGATCGTGCTAAATGTTATAACATCTGGTTTGATCCTGAATTCTTCCATCAGTGTTAGTGCCTGTCAAATTATGCTTATTGTAAGCGAATGATTAACAAGAAATATGATATAAGTGGTGCTTTCAAATGCTATACAACCAACTAAAGGAATATGTGAAACCTTTGTTTACATTTTCTCAAAATTGGGACGAACAAAGCTATTCTATTCTACCTAGTTGTACTCTTATCCTTGTGGAAGTGTCAAAATGAACATGAAAGTAAAGCAAAAACTTGCAACACATTGAGCTAATGACAGCAGATTAAAAATTCCATTCTTCATTTTCCTTTATTACACAATCTCAGAACAGGAACAACTCATAATCATCCAGTTAAAAAGATTAAAATATGGCTGTTTAAAGAGAAAGCTTTACAATTTGAATCTCTCTAGTGAAGGGAAAAGTTCAAACCCAAAACACAGTTCTCTGTCTTCATAACATAAAGTTTGCCATTTATTATCCTTGAGATATCTGGAAGCCCTTTAGGCATAGCACATATTGAAATACCTAGTGCATGATTCCAGCAGCATTTTAGCCCTTTGAAGCATGTTATAATATACAAGATGAAGGAGAAGAACTTTCAGAAGAAAAATATACAAGAGTAAAGGTCGAAACTCACCTCATCAACTCCTTCAGTGTCTTTAACATCTAGAAAACCTTTTATCAGAGAGTTGAAAACAACAGGATTTGGATGTACTCCTAACTCCTTCATTCTGTACACAAACCTTAAAGCTTCCTACATGTTACCTTCTTTGCAATATCCAGTCACAATGATACCACAAGTACGCTCATTGGGAGCCACTTTGTTGTTTTGCATCTCAAGTATCATCTGCTCTGCCATATAAGTCTCCCCAGTCTGAGCATAGGCTCTTGCTATTGTATTATAAGTGACAACATCAGGATACATACCAGATGCAACCATTCTATAAACCACATTCCATGCTTCTTTTATGCTCTTTTTGTTGCACCAGGCTCTAATTAGGATATTATATGTCCTATTATTTGGTTGCACATTTTCATCCTGCAACATTAACTCTAGTAATTTTGAAGATTCTTCAGCGTTGCCAATATTTCCATATCCTTTCATGAGGGTATTAAAAGTACTGGTTGTGGGCTTGCATCCACTCTTCTTTATTTTCTGAAAGATTTTCATAGCTTCTTTGACATTTCCAGACTCAGAAAAGGCATTGATCATAGCATTGAAGAGAATTGAATCAGGCTTCATACCATTCTCTTCCACTTTGGAGATAAGTGAAATAATGGACTTGTATCGTTTCTGATGGGTTAAGGCAGACACAAGAGTCGTGTAGGTCACAAGAGTTGGTTTATGTCCATCTTCTGTTAAGCTGTTGAAAATAGAATGAGCTTCTTGAGGCTTCCCCTTCTCAATCAGAATATTCATCAGTTTTGTTCTTGCACGAACGGTCCGGCAACCATTGTTTCCCAAGCAAACAATGCATTTGGATTTAACTTCAGAGTCTGCAGAAAATGTAACTGAAAGCAACTGGCCCTTCTCATATATATGTGATTCCTATGACATTCAAACAAATCTTAATTTGATAATGACCGTGCATATAACAGGAATGTGCTCATTTAGATAGGTATCCATACAAGGTAAAAGAACTAAACCATAGAAAATCTTTTATCAAAGTAAGCAGCATCATTCTCATGTTAATTATGATGTATTTGAATGCAATTCAAAGAAAGGTACAAGCATCCAGGCCAAATGAAGTGAAACTAGTCAAAATCTAAATGATAAGATGTCATAATGCATGATAAATGATTTAATCAATCCCCAGCATGAACTGATTGTTAAGCGGCTGGAGAACCATGTTACTTGCTAAGTCAGTGTTAAGTATTCAGCTAAGAGAAATGGAGTTGTTAAGATAACTGAGTATCAATGACTAATGACTTCAATCTCAACAAAAATTTATAACATAAATATTAAATGCATTCAGAACAGATCAAGTTAATGCCTGAGAAGCTGATCCATAAAAAGGATAGAAACTTTGATTTCCCATTCTGAAGCAGGCACGAGGGAAGCATTAGTTTTCACTTTCCACAGACAATAATTGTTTAAACTATAACTTACTAAAACATAAAGCTAATGATCAATCGGTTAGTAGACTACGACCAAATTCTTCATCACAGATCACTTCCTTAGGCTTCATTACGACTTTGTTAAGGCATCATAAAATGAAATTGAACAAAGTTACAATTTTATTACTAACCTATTAGAAATACAAAATAAATCAGGAACAGCAACAATACAGCAACTGCTGAAGCTTTAACTGGCTTCTTGCTAATGATTGTCCTCTCCTGATGTTGACCCATGGCAATGGACCTTCTGCTTGCCACACTATCCAAACTTTCTTCTCTACTGTTCACTGTGTACAAAACCACCGTCCACCCTTTGTTGGGTTGAAAATAATCACTTCCATACGATATTAGGAGGCCAGGAACTTGTTTTCCAACTCAAATTCCCGTGTTTAAAGGTTATACTGGAGAAGCTGTCCTAAATAGAACCTGAGAGTGCCGCAAAACCGACATGTTATGCATCAGAAAACTAAGTGAAGCAAGAATGACCTTCAGCAACAACTAGGCCCAATGGCACCAAAAGGAAACTGTGAAAGTAGATGCACAGAAGAAGATTCCGAAATCTGCACAACTTAGTTCCTAGAAGCGAATTTTAAATGTACGCAGTAAATCCCAGAATGTCACAGATTAAATGGAATAAAAGTCTTTTATATTTTCTACATAAAGTAGCTTTTGACAATTGTCGATTTTCCATCTTACACAGCCTACTTGTACAGTCAATCTTCCTAGAAAGACTACAGATATTTCGATCTCTTACAAATCACGTCCATGCTTCTAATAATTTACTAGATTTCACTGCCAGCAAATTAAAATCCTGTCATTTCCCGTGATCTAGTCATCCCATTACACACACACTCACACAAAAGGAAAAAAGAAAAAGAGAAACTTAATAAGAATGGCAAGAGGCATTTGACAAATACAGAACCACCAAAATGGTATTCGTAAAAAATTCAAATCTTCATCACAAAAAATGGTAATGCCATATCATTCAATTCCAATAAAAAACAGTAACTGAGATATATTGAAAACTTAGTTGAGAACATCCAATTCAACATTCTACTTTACACTAAATCATGTTTTTGGCATGAACATTCAGTCCACTAACTACGATCTCAATTCACTAGAAGACCAGATGAACATCTATCAATAATCTAATCTTAATCATGTAAGTATACAAGTCCACGAGAATGAACAGATTAAAATGCAATTCCCATGTATCATCAGACGTAATGTTTAATGACCAAGGTCAGACCCTGGAACTAAATTAATATTTACACATAACAAGAATCTAGATTAAAATAAAAATTCCAAACATTTAAAGCAGTGTTGGTCATACCTCTAGAGGCAGGAAGCTGCAAAGCGTGGAGAGAGAAATGGGTTTTTGCAAACATGCAAACGCAAATAGAGTTGAAGTAGGGAAGAAGTGTAGTGTGTTGGAGTGTGGTCGGCGGTGGTGCTTGTGTTTGGACATCCATCCACAAAATATTATCCCGATAGATTCTCTTCGGATAATTTTTTGAGGCCGTCAAAATTTTGTTGCTTCATACAACTTGTACATTATTTGTGGAAGCAGGTGCTGCCACGGCAGCCTTTGCTCCCTAGGTCAACATTTTAGAACAAAGAAATTTTGTAAAATATTTATATGAAAGATTTTTTTTCCTTCGCCTGTATAACACTGAAAGCCAATGTGGACCAAAAGTAATGCTAGAAATATATATTTATTTTTTTAATTTGAATTTGTTGACAAGTGTCTTATAAATATTTTAAAGTATAGAAAATAATATTTTTATTAAATCATTTAAAGTGAAAAGATTATATGACATTAATCATTTAAAAAGAAAAAAAAATGTAGAACTTGGGCTTCTCCTACTTGACAACCATTAAAAGTTACTCCACAAGAGAAAAAAAACCATTATCACACCCCACTATTTGCTAATATTTGTGGTTCAAAAGCTTAAGTATACATTAAGTTTAGGATTCAATGGAAACTTTGTGGGTGACCTAGGCACTGGGACTAGGTCAATCTCACATCACTAGCATTTCCATTTACTAATAAATCATTATTAAAATAGTGGTCAAATTAGAATAATACTACATCTTTTATTATTTTGTTAATCATTACATCAAATTTGTTGTGTTTTGAATAGCAATAATGAAATAATGAAATATTTTCCATGTTTTTGTTCAAATAAAAGTCAGTCACCCGAATTTGCAAAATCAATGAGTCAAAGATAGGCATGGTCTGACCTCCTGCTGGCAAGGTGGTCATCAATAGGCCATGGGTTCCAAATTTCTCTTACAGCCGCCTCCTCCTCTCTCTGCCCACTTTTTTTTCTTCACTTCTCTTCTTCTTATTTTACGTCACAAAATGTTGTGGACATGGAAATGGTACCAGAGCTGCTTATCCCTTCATCCTCTGAAAACCCAAGTTATCAGCTCAGGTTTCCTTTGGGGCATTGGGGATGTTTCTGCTCAATACATCACCCATTCCACCGCAAAGAAACGCCTTCCACATCAAGTAAGCATCTTTCTCCAATCCCCAGGAAATCCATTTTTTCTCTATCTCATTTTCATGTTGTTTTCACCTATCTGAGGTATTGGGTATCTGCGTTTTTTGTTATACCATTCAAAAAATTCCTTTATTTATTATACTTTTTTTTTAATTGGGTATCTGCATGTTAGATTTTTTATGTTGGTTTCTTGTGGTTCTTGCAATCTTCAATGGTTGTTTTTGTTTATATATTCCCATTTTATTCATAGGTCTAGCATTATGGCCCCTAAATATTTTTTATTGTCTATATCGTCCTGCTTGATGTTCATAATCATATCCTTGATTGAGTGCTATTGGTTGGTAATGTTCGAGGAATAATTTAAAGGTTTCATTTTCAAGGGGTAATGTAAATTGAATCTGATAATGGCAATTATCCATGAGGCATTTGTTGAAAACATATGGCTTTACGAGAACAGCTGGTAAAGTTTCATAATCGGCGCTGTTTCAGTAATGCAAACTAATATTTACATCTTGTGGTGATGGCTCCAATGTTGGTGATGATAAATGCTAAAACACCAATTGATGGTGTGCAATTAAGTCCATGAGACATCCTAGTGTGCTACAAGGGTCTCACTTGAGATAGAAAGAGCTGTTAAGGAAAGCATGCTCACTGTTTTCTTCCCTCTTTCTTTTGTTGTGGTTTCAACAGTTACTGCTGATCTAATGGTGATAAAAGCGAAAATGTGTCTTAGTTAGCATCTCTGCATACCCATATTTATGGTCACAATGGATTTAATGATGCTATGAATGCATTTATTAGCATACAATATAAGTTCGAGTTGTTCCTTATTCATTTTCTTGTTTATTCTGTCATTTGCAAAATGCTCTCATAAGTCTTAGGTGATATGAATAATAATGCCAGTGACAAAAGTCTTAAAAACTTGTGTGGTTGTGATAACTTGATCCCAAAATAATTTGTTATAAGAGTTGGTCGATCTTTGTGTTTTACGCATTTAACAAATTCGCACGGTTGTCCTCAAGTTTCGCAGTAAGAATAAAAAAACCTTGTCTATAAATTTACTTAATTGAACTTTGGAAATAATTTCCTAATTCTGCACCAAGATAATGTTGGTTAAGCACTTGGTGTCAGGAGTTTTCTTTCAGTTGATCTTATGCTTTCCAGTCAATTAATTCTTGGATTATTCATAATTTAATGGCATATTTTCCAGATCCTTTGCTCTCTATTTATGCTTACTGTTTGTGCGTGTAAGATATTCTAGTGTGTCAGAGGCGACTCACGTAGAAGGCAATAGAAGTATTAAGTGCATGGTTTATTTATTTTTATTACTTTCTTACATTTTAAGCAACCAATTTCTTCTGTACGGTGGTTCTTGTGTAATGACGTCAACAAATAACATTATTCGTATTGATATAACTACTTGTACTGATTGGACATATGTTTTCTTACATGTTTTATTTTTTTATTACTTACATTTTAAGCAACCAATTTCTTCTGTATGGTGGTTCTTGTGTCATGATATCAACAAATAACATTATTCATATTGATATAACTACTCGTACTGATTGGACATATGTTTTATATATTCTGTTTTTGTTTACGTTGCCCAATGACTTGTTGGTTAGAACCATGATTGATTTCAGAAATTACTGGTTTTATTCATCGGTTTGAGTGAGTGAAACTGGATGCTGAATAAAACAGCTCCTCTTACACTAGTAAGACAATAATTGGTGTTTCATTTTCAGGATGCAGACCATGAATTTAAAATCAACTGGAAAAGGGTAGCTATCACAGGTATGTTTGGGTTTGGCTTTGTTGGACCAGTCGGACACTTCTGGTTCGTTGTTTTTCTTTGTTCCTTTCCTATGACTTATGTAGCCTGATTTTTGTTTATCTGCTGAATTATACTGGCTTCTTATGGAACACTGTCTTAAATTAGACAGAGTTTGTGCTCAAAAAGAAAAAAACTTGGAAGGTAGTTCTTGGGGAGTATTTGACAGTTTGAAAAAAACTGTGTTGCCTTGATTACATCTTAGAAGAGCTTGCTGAATTCTTCCAATTTCTTACAGATTAGTAGAATTAATATGTAGAAAACTGTAAAGTAAATTGTAAATAAGACTTAGAGCTAGCTTTTGAAGTCAAATTAAAGAAACACAATTATGTATGAGATTGGCGATGGCAAAGTATCTGTTGAATTGGTTACGCTGGATGTTCATAGTGTGAACTGGCAGCTGCTTACAACCCGTCGTTTCCCATGTAGGTATGAAGGCTTGGACAGATTTATAAAGACGAGGCTTCAACTACGCCCAAAGTCAGCCAGGTTTTTTGCTACCAAAGTCGCGATGGATGGCCTTATCTTTGGCCCCTTTGACTTGTTTGTATTTTTCACTTATATGGGGTTTTCCACCGGCAAAAGTGTTGCTCAAGTGAAGGAAGATGTGGAGAGGGATTTTCTGCCAGCCTTGATTTTGGAGGGTGGTGTATGGCCAATAGTTCAGGTTGCAAATTTCCGATATGTTCCTGTGAGATACCAGCTCCTTTATGTTAATAACTTCTGCTTGTTAGACTGTGCCTTTTTGTCATGGATTGAGCAACAGAAGGATGCACCCTGGAAACAGCGGTTTGCCTCTTTTACCTAGATGAAGGAAATGGGAGGCCAAGGCAGATTGTGATATTCCTCCCCACATTTATATATATATGTATATATATATATATTTTCTTACTGATCCCAAGCGTACAATAGAGGATTCATGTACTGTTGAAAGATTTGACGTCCCCAAAATGCCAACTGGGGTTTTAGACTTTGAGATTTGGGGAGTGATGGAATTACTTTAAGCTTTCATTAATGTTACAATCGATCTGGTGTGCAATTCTTCTTGAATGCACCAATAAATATGGATGATGCGTGTTGAGAAGCATGAGCTCAGGTTGGCATAAGCAAGTCGGTTCCCTTCATCAGCATCAACAAACACTCCTAAAAATAAACAAATGATTTTTTTTCAAGCAGAAACCCAACAAAGAGGAGCAAAAAGAAGCTAGCCAATACGGTTGTGGTGTTCGATTCCGGCCACAGCCATCCTCCTGGAGAAAGCTTTGTTGTACTTGTCCATATCTACTAAGATTGGCGTTTGGGAGCCAAGGCAACGGCAAAAGACGCGAGTTGAAGGAAGTTATTGAGTTCCATAACAGAGGTGATGATGGTGGTGGTGGGGCTTGAACCAGAATTTGGGTTTTGGGTGTGGAGGGTAAAGGTAGGCTTTGGTTCTGATTTGTGAACAGAGGACTACGCCTGGCGCCATCTAATGGGTCGAAGCAGTCCGGTGTGCATTGCCACCTGCGAGTAAGCCGGCGAGTACTTAAAAGACTAAGTACAAGTCACAAAACCACTTTGGTGTATTATAGAAATGTAATCGATAGAGTGTAAATCGATACAATATTAAATTTTATTTTTAATTTAATTTATAATTTAAAATTTGAGTTAAATTCAATTAAATTTTATTTTTTTAATTTAAATTTAATTTGAGATAAAAATTAAATTATTTAAGTTTATTTAATTAGATTTATTAATATATAAAAATAAATTCAATTAATACAATTGATAAAAATTTAAATTTTTTTGTTCAAATTTAAAATATTTTATTAATTAAAATAATAAAAATATATTTAAATATAAAAATTTGATTAGAATTATAAATTATTCAAGTAAAATATAAAAATATTTAAATTTAATTTAATCGATAAATTAAATTATTTAAATTTAAATTTAATTTGATAATAATTAAAATAAATTTAAATTTTATTTAAATCAAATTTATATAATTTATGAATATTAATATATTATTTATATTTTTAATAAATTATCAATCGGTTTTGTTACATATAATTGAGGTCCCAACCCATTGACACAATTACCATAAAGTATTAAACCCGCCCATGGGTTACGACTTGATTTCTTTTATTATTATTTTTTTATTTTGAAGCTACTTGAACACTGAATTAAATTGATTATATGGAGTTGGCATTTTGTTTTGCCTGATAATTAGGCCACGTCACTTTCTCCCTCGCGTAATATTTGGTTTTACGCCATGTGGCACTTCACTCTGATAAGTAATTTAAGTATTAGATATTGAGGTTGTTACAAATAATAATAAAAAAAAGTATTAGATTGACGAGGTTGTCCGAACTCGGAAGCCCAATACCAAGATCCAAGCGAAGTTCAACAGATCTCATCTTCTTCCATTTCTCTCTATCCGATGAGGGGATTTTCCCTCCAAACCAATCATGATCACACTTCAACCTCCATTTCCTCTCAAATCCTTCCTTTTCATTCTTCTCCTCTCCCTTTCCCTTCTCCGTTTCAAACTCTCTTTCAACCCCACCCGTTACCAAACCCTAACCCTTACCCATAACCCAACGACACAACCCCCAACCCAAACCACCCCTAACAACTACGTAATCCGGTTCACCCACTACAAACCGGCGTCCCATCATCGTTCGTACTTAGAATCCAGCCTTCGATCCGATGGCTGGGAATGGATCGAGAGACGCAACCCGGCCGCTAAGTTTCCAACCGACTTTGGGCTTCTTTCAATTAAGGATTCCGTAAAAGAAGCCGTGATTGAGGAAATTGAGAGGTTGGGATTGGTTAAAGATGTGAACGTTGATTTGAGCTATAACAGGGGCCTGCTTGGTGGTGCTTTCGAGAATGAGCAAAAACGACCCGGAAAGATGTTTACTTCGATGTCATTTAGTGAAGAGAAACATTTCCACTATTCGGGTTTAAGTAATTCCTCAATTAATTGGAGTCGCCATCTTTTGATGGAGGTAAATTTTTAATTTGATTAAGTAAATTTGCCAAAGTTAAAAATTTTCTTTTTTTTTTTTTATTGAGAATTAAAATGCGGAAAGTTATGGAATTACATATTTTGATGTTGCAGAGGTCTCAAGTTACTTCCTTGTTCGGAGCGGATGCTCTTTGGCGAAAGGGGTATACTGGTTCTAAAGTAAAAATGGCTATTTTTGATACTGGAATACGTGCTAATCACCCTCATTTTCGAAACATTAAGGTATATCGTTAGTGGGAAAATGGAGTTCTTTAAACTTTTGTTTTTGTGAAATTAATTTCTCATTGAAAATGACATTTGTTTTACCAAGTTAATAATGCGGCTTTGATCGGGAGCTTTAATATTCATTCTTGAGAGCAAATTTTTCAGGAACGTACTAATTGGACTAATGAGGATACTTTGAATGATAACCTTGGACATGGGACATTTGTGGCTGGTGTTATTGCTGGTGAGGACGCAGAATGTCTTGGTTTTGCACCGGATACTGAGATTTATGCTTTTCGTGTTTTTACTGATGCACAGGTAACACACATCGGCATTTGAAATTTTCTGTGTTTTTGTATCGTGATTGGAAGTTTGCACCTTGTCTTTACTAATTACACCCTTTTTGCCCATGGTTTCCTCTGTATTTTATCTGGTTATCTATTTGAAAATGCCAAGCATGCATTACAGAAATCTGAAGTTCTATAAAATTTTGCTAGATTATGAGAATTTTGTCCTCAGCTTATTGCAGGTATCATACACATCCTGGTTCCTTGATGCTTTCAACTATGCTATTGCAACCAACATGGATGTGCTAAACTTGAGCATAGGTGGACCTGATTACTTGGATCTCCCATTTGTAGAGAAGGTAAAACTCCCATGGCCTGTGGATTTATTGGGGCCAACATGTCAACCATCATTTGATATTTTGGACTGCAAAATGTTGGTTTTATTCTGCTGTACTTTTGTCTCACTATTTTTGTATGTTATTGACTGTGCCTAATTTTGTTTTTAGTAGCACATGGAAATGCATCAATCATGTGGCTCATTTCTTTATCAAAGTTATTGAATATTCTGCTAGGTTTATGAGTGTATTCAATGCATTTACTTGACTCCATCAAGCTTCTATGGCCTCTCTTAAATTCGATGATCCATGCTATGATCATTCAAATTCAATGAGTTGACTTTCTCTTTTAATATTTTACATTTCAAAGAAGATTGCTTGTCTTCTTTTGACATTTATTTCCAAATAGGGAAGGATCAACTTTTGAGGTTGTCCACTTTAGTGCTGAAACTTCCAATTTTTGTATGCACATGCACTTTTGCATACCTTTTTCTTTGTTTTTTAATATGATGCAGCTGAACCCTTTTTGTTTAATGTTTGCTTCTTTATGCTTCTCCAGGTTTGGGAAATAACAGCCAATAATATTATTATGGTATCAGCCATTGGAAATGATGGGCCACTTTACGGCACTTTAAACAATCCAGCAGACCAAAGTGATGTTATTGGTGTTGGTGGCATCGATTATAGTGATCACATTGCCTCATTTTCATCGCGGGGCATGAGTACTTGGGAGATTCCTCATGGGTAGCATATCATTCTATTCTATGATATTTACTTATCAAGTAATTTTATATTTATCTTACTGGGTTTTGAATCACTAAATGCTCCAGTACTGTTTCTCTCTCTTTCTTCTCCACTTTGATAAACTACTTAAGTTGCTTAGTGATTTTTCTTTTTATGCAATACCTCTTCTAGCCCTCTATCTTTTTCTTTTTAAGAGAAAAAAAAAAAAAAAAAAAGCTAGCCCACCTCTCCTGGCTCTTGACTCAATTTTTGGTTGGGTTGTATTGGCAACAATGAAACTTAAATATGTTTAATTTTGGAGTAAAGCTTCTTATTAATGTAACCCCTTTACTTTTTGTTTTCTTTAAATGTGTTCAGGTCTAGGTATCGACACATGTCACTTATCCCTTCTTATTAGTGCTGATCTTATGAAGGCTTTAAATTTTCATAGTCATGTTGACTTTTTCTTTTTGTTATGATGCTCCATGTATATTTCCCTTAACAAAAAAGCTTTATTATGCTGATTAATGCATGAAGATTTAGCTTGGTTAATTCTCTTTGCAGTTATGGTCGTGTCAAACCAGATGTTGTGGCATATGGACGGGAAATTATGGGATCCAAGATCAGCACTGGATGTAAAAGTTTATCAGGCACTAGTGTGGCGAGTCCTGTGGTTGCTGGTGTTGTATGCCTGCTTGTCAGTATCATTCCTGAGAACAAACGAAAGGAGATTCTAAATCCTGCTAGTATGAAACAGGCTCTGGTTGAGGGTGCTGCTAAGCTTGCTGGTCCTAACATGTATGAGCAGGGTGCAGGGAGAGTAGATTTGTAAGTTCATCAATCACATGGCTTCTCCCTCCTCTAAACATTGAGAATTATTTCTTTTACATCTATTTAGTGTGCTAATTACTGGTTTTTTTGCTATTCTTATTCTGACTATCTGCATTTCCAGTTCCAGTAAAAGCAGCTCTGATTATGTTTATTTCATTTTCAGATTAGAATCATTTGAAATTCTGAAGAGCTATCGACCTCGAGCAAGCATCTTCCCTAATATTCTTGATTATACTGATTGTCCCTATTCCTGGCCCTTTTGTCATCAACCACTCTATGCCGGTGCCATGCCTGTGATATTCAATGCTACTATTCTGAATGGGATGGGTGTCATTGGCTATGTTCAGAGTCCACCGACATGGCATCCTTCGGATGAGGAAGGGAATCTTCTAAGCATTCACTTTACTTATTCAGAAGTCATCTGGCCTTGGACTGGTTACTTAGCACTGCACATGCAAATTAAGGAAGAAGGTGCACATTTTTCTGGAGTGATTGAGGGCAATGTAACTATTAGAATATACAGTCCTCCAGCCCAAGGAGAGAAGGCTGCTCGAAGTAGTACTTGTGTGCTTCAGTTAAAATTGAATGTGGTTCCAACCCCACCACGATCAAAACGGGTTTTGTGGGATCAGTTTCACAGTATTAAATATCCTCCTGGATATATTCCAAGAGACTCATTGGATGTGCGGAATGACATTCTTGATTGGCATGGGGATCACCTGCATACAAATTTTCACATTATGTTCAACATGTTGCGAGACACTGGCTATTATGTTGAGACGCTTGGTTCTCCTCTTACATGCTTTGATGCTAGCCAATATGGGACACTTTTGCTGGTTGATCTTGAGGATGAGTACTTTCAAGAAGAGATTGAAAAGCTCAGGAGTGATGTTATTAATACTGGGTTGGGGTTGGCTGTGTTTGCTGAGTGGTATAATGTGGACACAATGGTGAAAATGAGATTTTTTGATGACAACACAAGGAGTTGGTGGACACCAGTAACTGGAGGTGCAAATATTCCAGCACTAAATGATCTTTTGGAACCATTTGGGATTGCTTTTGGGGATAAGATTTTGAATGGTGATTTTTCTATTGATGGTGAGCAGAGTCGATATGCATCTGGAACAGATCTAATGAGGTTCCCAAGAGGCGGGTTTGTACACAGCTTTCCTTTTTTGGATAGCTCAGAAAGTGGGGCCACTCAAAATGTGCTGCTAAATTCTGGCGTGAACAAGGTGATTGGACATAGTTGTTCTGTTTTTTTTTTGTTTTGACTCATGGAGCATCATTCATCCTCCTCCCCCTTCCCAATTACACTTCCACTCATCTAATACCTACAATTAGATTATTTCAGCACACATGAAATTTTCATCTTTTTAATAATTTATGGTTGGCAAACGTTAAAATGATGGGGATCTATTTGGCATATGCAGGCAGACTCTCCTATCCTTGGCCTGTTAGAGGTTGGCAAAGGTCGCATTGCTGTGTATGGAGACTCGAACTGCTTGGACAGCAGCCATATGGTTACTAATTGCTACTGGCTTCTAAGAAAAATATTGGATTTCACTGGTTCAAATATTAAAGATCCAGTGCTTTTCTCAGAGTCTGTTAAGCAAGATATGCCAGTGTATGAAGATGACAGCCACTTACCAACTAGAAGAACCGATGTAAATTTCTCTGTGTATTCTGCCGTCATGGGGAAGGATCTAGTCTGTCGAAGTGACTCTAGATTTGAAGTGTGGGGAACTAAAGGATACAATTTACACGTTAGGGGAAGAAACAAAAGGCTGCCGGGCTATCATGTTATTGACTTGGGGAGAGGCTTAAATTCCACTTTTGATACTACTGGATCAAGGCGTCCCAAGTTTACAGAGAAAAGTAAGGGTGATTCTTTGGGAAACAGGTACTTGGGGCTGCTGTACAGAGACGAGGTAAGAAGCAGAAGATTTGGTGTAACTGATTCTTTCTTTTCATACATTAAATCTAAAGACTGATAAACTTCCTTCTCGTTTGCAGCTGGATGTGCCTGAACTAGTTGCTAGTCATTGGCTTGTACCTGCAGTAGTTGCAGTTACAGGTTGGTGAATGTATTCTAATTTTGAAATAAATCTTGCTTTTTTTGGCCTAGTAATTTGATTAATGTCTCTGCTCTTTTTTAGGCTTTTTACTATTTTTGAGCATTTGGCGGATTCGACAAAAGCGGCGGCGGCGAAGGCGATCTGGCTCTGGTCGATTGGCTAATCCATAATTGAGGATAGATTTTTTGGAGCAACTTTTGTCTCTTTTCACAATATTACGCCTCTACTGTTATATATTTCAAAGTTTTGACAGCGGTGCCACCCATAAGAGTTAATTTTGAATTCATATATGTAAGATCAGTAGCATTTTTCTCGGTTTAATGACACAAATTTACGTAGTAACGAGATTATTAGGCCATGTCAATATCTCAACGACGTGGTCGTTGCAAGTAGCTGCGTAGCATGTGCCAGAAATTTTCTCCTCTTTTTTTTTTTTTTTTTCATTCAATATTTCGATAAGTGATGGTACTTCCTATATGAAATGAAAGGAAATTGCCACACTAACGAATTAAAAGAATTGATCAAACCATCGAATGCAAGTAACCTCACAACTGAATACCAGAGGGGCAAACAATAAAAGCTGAAACAACAAATGGAAAGGAAAATGAAAATATTCTACTAGAAATATATAATGAATTAATAAAGTATCATCAGATGATTTTCTCTGAGCAAATGTAATATTCAAATGACTTGAATAACCTTCCCTTACTTCTAGAGTGGTGCAAAGTGTATATAAAATAACATTTGTGAAGTTGTTTTCTTAGCATTTGCAACCTGAAGATCTTTGCTGCTGTCCTCCACCCACATCTATGGTATCCGGGAGATAACTTCATCAACAAAGTTAAATGAATTAACTATCTAGGTTGGTATTAGTGTGTGTGAAATCAAACACAGAAACTTGTCATCGTAATAATAGAAACCAGCAAAGCTTAAATGAATTAAAATGTAAAGTACTTCAAATAGAAAAAGGAAAAGCATCAGAACATAACACTAAGAAAGGAAAAAAAAAAAAAAAAGGCATATAGCATCTTTGAGACAAAATAACAGAGTAATTCAATAATGGAGGATGTTCAGACAAGATGAAATAAGTCTTAAACCCATCAATGCAGTAAAATTAGGGGCATCATTCATGCTGAAATAGATGATAGGAAACGGAAGGGAGAAGAGTCCAATGATGATAGACCCACAACAACATAATCCAAGTTTGATAACAGTGCAGATAGTTATCAATGACAAAGTTTCAATAGTGAATGTCATGCTAGGTTTACAGCAGTTGAATAACTCTAGTATCGACCTAGAAAGTGATTTTTAATAATATACTCACATTTCCTCTTCAGGTTCATTTTTGAGAGCATTTTTGGCTATACACTGGAAGGCAGCTTCCACGTTGAAACCTTCTTTTGCAGACGTTTCAAAATAAGGGATGTTTCCTTTGGAGGCACACCATGCCTTTGCTTTCTTCTCAGACACCTGAAAATGGTAATGAGCAGCTAATGTTATGCATTGACGATTACAAGCGAATCAAATTACACCTAGATAGGGTAATTGTTCATGATAAGAGATAACATCTTATATTAACTTATAAATATATAAAAAACATGTTGAAAGGAGGAAGATTATCATACCACTCGACTATTACCACCATCAACATCCACCTTGTTACCCAATATGACAAAAGGAAAATTGTCCGGATTGGTAGGCCTAGTGTCACAGACCTAAGGGGGAGTCCTGAATCCCACATCGAACATAATAGGAAGGTCCTTGGGGTATAAAAGGGTTCACACCATCTCCGCCTTGTGAGGCGCCTTTTGTAGGACAAAACCGTGAGACCAAGGGGGCCAGAGCGGACAATACCTCACAAGGGTGTGAACCGTGGTAGAAGGCTGATCTGGGACGCCGGAAGGGTGAATGCCCGGGTTCCGGAGCCGCGTGGGTTCGGAGCTTGAGTCTCGACCCGTGACAAGTGGTATCAGAGCCAGCCCTAAACCGTTCGATCCACGCCGAGCACCTCGAGGGAGGTAGGCAGGGTAGCCGGCCTCCGTGACGAGGGCGTCACGAGGTTGGGTGCGGGAGAATGTCACGGACCTAAGGGGGAGTCCTGAATCCCACATCGAACATAATAGGAAGGTCCCTGGGGTATAAAAGGGTTCACACCATCTCCGCCTTATGAGGCGCCTTTTGTAGGACAAAATCGTGAGGCCAAGGAGGCCAGAGCGGACAATACCTCACAAGGGTGTGAACCGTGGCGAGAAGACTGATCTGAGATGCCGGAAGGGTGAATGCCCGGATCCCGAAGCCGTGTGAGTTCGAAGCTTGAGTCTCGACCCGTGACACCTAGCCTGGATAAGATCTCATTAGGAAAAGACTGAGTAAGCGATAAAAAGGAAACAGGAATCAAGAGAATGCTAAAGGGTAAAAACCTTTACCTGGATCAGGAACTCCTCCCTCCAGTTGTTGAGGTGATCAAATGATTTCATGACATTCACATCATAAACTAGCACGCAACAGTCTGCACCACGGTAAAATGCCACACCTAGGCTTTGAAATCTTTCCTGTCCTGCCGTATCCCATATCCAACAGAGTTGTTCAAAATCGGCTGATTACAGTCTTAAAGGGTTGAATTCAGGCAAAACAAGACTGTTGAAAAGTGGTTTCAGACAAATGATATTATTTTGACAGAAACATTAAATTCCAGTTGTTCCAAAGGTTAGTACAGAAACATTAATTCAAATTTGTTTTAAGTTCATCATCATCATTGGATGTAAGCTCATTACTAACAGTTAAAATTATCATTGGATGTAAACTCATTACTAACAGTTAAAATTAGTGGCAAAAATAATTTGAGAAATCTATAATCAATTAAAAAATACTAGTAAATGATAAATGGGAAATTAATTTCCAACCTGCAATGTGAAAATCCTATCTTCAAACCGGACCTCTTTGGTCAAAAAATCCGCTCCAATGGTCGCTTTGTACTGATTACTAAACTTGCGATTAACATATCTAAAAATCCAGAATGTGAGGGTAATTAAACATTGCAATTAGACTTTATTTATCAAAATATAAAGAATTGAATCACGAAATTCAAGGATACTGATTCATCAAAGATGTCTTCCCAACCCTGTCCAAAAACAAAGGGAGAAATTAGTAACACATTCGCAATGATTAAGTTTTTTTTTTTTTTTTTTAAAAAAGGAAAAGTTACCCGCTGTCACCAAGGATTATGACCTTGAGAAGCATGCGGCTTCCAGAAGCCATTTTTCATTCAAAGCTTCTGAATTTTTGGGAGAATTGGGATTTTTTTTTTTTTTTCATTTGGGATCTTATTCAGGACAAATTAGATCAAATTTTTATCTGTTTTTTTTTCTCCCTTGCGTTACAAAATGAGTAAAAATTTAAAAAAACAAACAAAAAAAAAAATCAAAATGATTGAGTGAACGAAAGTACAGAACAGAACCGTTCAGAAAAACACGCAAGCACCGGTCTTAACAACCTTGTTCGCCTGTCCTGATCTTTTGTATCCCGAAAGTAACCCCCCGTTTTCCTTAACTTACAACTAAACCAAATTGAATTGGGTTAGGTTTGTCAATGGGATTGGGCTAAGGAAATCCAAACCAAATTTACTCTGATTTGGGTTAACGGGTCATGCTGTAAGAAGTAATAGTAGGCTTTTTTTTTTTTTTAATCATAATCTAAAGATAAATTTAAAAAAAAAAAATTTCTAATTTTGGAATAAATATTTGTATAGGAATAAATGAATAGGATGATGAATAATTGAACTTTTCTTCCATAAACGTTTAGAAATTAATTCCTTAATCCAATTTTATCAACTAATCATAATTGTGGGATCCTTAAAAAACATTGGTTCCTAGGCATATTGAGATTGAATGAATGTGTTGTCTACTCTTTTAATAGGGAAGGAATTGTAAGAGTCGGTAATTGTTTTTTACAGTTCAGGAGAATTCCGAGTTGGTTGGCAATCAACGGCTAGATGGTAAGGTTTGTTGGGTAGGCACTGAAATGTCTTTGAGGCCAGGCCAGAGAGGACCACAGCCCACAAAGTGCTGGCCACTTTTCTCGTTTTCAATAATTTCTGTAATGGAACGTGACAGCATGAACTGAATCTATCCCGTTTCTAGTTAAGTGAGCGTGACATTTAAGCCTTAGATTTGGTTTTTCTTTGTCAGAAAAAAAAAGATGGTGAGTCCTAGCTGGAAACTTGATTTAAATGCTAACAAGCTAGCTAGGTTCTAATGTCACCCACCGAACAAAGGAATCCAAGCATGCTGACAGGAAAAAATTAACAACAAATCAATGTAGAAAGTAAGGTCTCAGCAAACCAAATTGATATTAACATTTACACAACAAATAAAAATAATCAACCAAAATGAATCCATTATTTACTTTTTGTGAATCACTAATAAATACAAATCAATCAAAAACCCTTGATTTAAAAAATTATAGGGATAAAAATTTGTGTGTTATCTCATGAAAAAACACGCCAGTTTTTGCAATCACTACGACATCCAAGTCATAGTATGAAAAAGACAAGGAATGGGGCCTATACAAAGAAATTTGGCAATATTATCGTCAAGAGGTTGAATTTCCGCTAAAGCCTTGGCTATTCTTCTTCTTCATCTTTCCCATCTCCATTTCCCGGGTCGTTTGGCCTTCATTGCTTGAGCCAGAAGGGTATAAACCATATTCGCTGGTGGGCTCACTGTACTCACTACTAGCACCATATTCCTGCGAGCCCAATGCCATCCTCCTGAACCTTTTCATGTCTTCATTGTATTGGCTTGTGTCATAGTCTGAGCTTCCATAAGAGCTGTAAACATTGCTGTGTCCAGGTCTCATTCTTTCATTGAGATCAGACAATGATGCATCTCCTTCTAAAGCACGGACTATCTGCTTGGTTACAAGTTTTGGGTCATTCTGATAAGGACTGGAACATGAAAGTAACTATTATGTCTAACAGAAAGTATGGTATTCACTCATGAACCATCAATCACCACTTGAGCCAACTTGGTTGACAACAGTCATCATACAAAGAAGATTCTTAAGTTGGTTGATAATAGTCATCATACAAAGAAGATCCGAAAGTATGTAATATGCAATCTCTCCCATTAAATTTCCATTAATAGAGATGGATTACTGTCACAGTTATGTGATCATCTTATCAATCTATCTTCAGAGTTATACCTATCAACTAGACATGGCAGAACTAGAATTGAATCTCAATACCCAAAATGGCATTTGAAAGAAATTTCGCTACACCAATTACCTGGCTCATTCGTGGTCGACGTCGTGCTGAATGTCTCACACAAGCAGCAGCACAAGCAACCATGCGACCCATCTCATTGTGGTTATATTCCTTTTGTAACTTTGGATCAACCAGACTGTCAAAGTTTCCATCATCCAAAGCTCTTGTGAGCAAAGGCCTAGCCTGCAATGCCAAATCAGAATTACTTAAATAAAGATTCTAAGAAATTTATATCTAGAATTCTGTAGCTGCAACTGATTCAGAGAGACGCAGAAGAAAATGTAGATGAAACTTATGCATGTTGGTGTGCACTTGTACAGAGAGACCATCATAGACCAAAGTACTAACTAACCCAGTCCACCAAACTGTCTTCCATATTAGAAGAGCCAACGGGTCTGTGTCCGGTAATCAACTCCAAAAGCATGACCCCAAACGAGAAAACGTCTGATTTGTCCGTGAGTTTTCCAGTTGAAGCATACTCAGGAGCCAAATACCTGGAGAGAGTGATAATTATGTGAGTGAAAAACAACTAAAACAATTTTTATCACATATCCTATGTACCAAGCAACAAGATTGCAGGAGGTCTTCTTACCCAAAAGTACCCATCACCCTGGTGGAGACATGTGTGTTGACATCAGAAGAAAACTTTGCTAGACCAAAATCAGCAACCTGAAAACAAAAGTTTCATCTATTATCTCAATGACAATTGTGAGAGACAAGAAAATGCATATATGTTTGGGCAACCAAATAAAGCAAGACGGTCACATTCGAAACTACTGTATCCAAACTTCTACATAGGAGTATTTAAATGAAATCAATACCTTTGCCTCAAACTTGAAGTCCAAAAGAATATTAGTCGTCTTAATATCACGATGAATGATCTTAGGATGACCTGAAAACATTTATAATGGTTACCACAAAGTAGGAGATTAAAATTCTACATCTAGAGCAAGTATGCAAGTGAGAGAGTCAGAAAGCATACAATCTTCATGAAGATATGCCAGTCCTTTCGCAGATCCTAAAGCAATTTTCATCCTAGTTGGCCAATCCATGGTTGGTCGCCCCTTTCCTGCAAGTAGCATTCTCTATCAGAACACTTTACCCAATGAATCAAACATCAATTAGCATTCACAATACTTCAAAGAAGCATTACGACCTGCAACTTCAAAGACAATCTTACCATGCAAGTGAAACTCCAAAGTATTGTTTGGAACAAACTCATAAACAAGCATTCTTGTTGTCCCAGAGATACAGTATCCAACCAGTGAGACAAGATGTTTGTGATGAACACGGCTGATAATCTCAACTTCAGCCTGAAATTCTCTCTCCCCCTGCCCACTTCCAGCCTTCAGTTGCTTGACTGCTACTTCCTTCCCATTTGGGAGAACTCCTCTGTGCACATATCCAAAACCACCTTGTCCAAGGAGGTTTGCATCTGAGAAGCCATCTGTTGCCCTTGCTAATTCCTCATAGGTAAATGTGCTCTTTGAGAAACCTAATGCAATACCAGGTGGGGGTGGTGGAAGTGGGTTTTCAGAACCAGAATAATTAGAGCCAGAACCTCCACTGCTGCTCATGAAAGGTGGAGGTGGTGGAGGAGGTGGCATTGGAGGTGTAGGAGAGCGTCCTGGAGATGGAGGTCGCCATGCTGTAACTGGTGGAGGAATGGGCTTTGGAGGCACTGCACCACATCGATCCGCACGCGGGGGAGGATTTTGTTGCCACTGATACTGCTGGACACCATATGGATCATCTGGGAAAATAAAGAAAAAAAGCCAACAAGCTCTATGAGTTATGATTACCTAGGTCGGAGTTAACAGGGCTACAAGTAAGAAGTTGATAAAATCCTTTTACAATTATCATATGCATCAGCCTCTATGATTCCCAAACAGCCAAAATAAAATAAAATCTCCAAACTCAGTCAAACTGAAATTCAAGTAGAAACATCATGGGCGCAAGGAAGTAGTGTGAACAAAAGCAAAGGTTTAATTAGTCAAAGGCTTGAAGCTTGATCATATGACAGCTCCAGCGAAAGCCATTTACAAAGTTATCCACCTTCCTTATGATCCAATCAAAATCGAAGAGGCTCATGCTAATGCACTAACAACAATGTATATGTAAAACACCAAATATATGATTCAAAAAATCTAATACTATTTGCTTCACTCCAATCATAGATCAATCTTCAAAACCATAAAAATGTGTTTTTTTTTTTTTTAAGAAAAACCATGCAAACCCAAAATGATAAAAAAAAAAAAAAAAAGCCATCTTTTTAATGCAATAGAACGAAAATAAACATAACCCAATTTTCCTATTTAAAACATCAACAAAGTCAATAAAATACCCATAAATCCTATTAACATTCCAATTCCAGAAATATGAAAAAGATCTGACCTTTAGGCCTTGGAGGTGGAGGAGGCACATAGTAACTTTCCTCATCTCTTCTTCTCCTCTTCTTCTGACAACATATAAACAATAAACTCAAAACCAACAATATCGCCACTCCTCCTATAGCTATCCCCACTACCAGTTCCGTCGACACCCCACTGCCCGAATCAGACGAAGACGACGGCGGGGGAGGAGACGGAGTCCCCGAACTCCTCGAAGATGGTGGTGGCGATGAAGTCCCCGGACTTCTCGGGATTGGTGGCGATGGGGTTGACGTAGAAGGAGGCGGAGGGGAAGAATTGGATGATGATGGGGGTGGAGATGTGGTGGCAGGAGGCGGAGGGGAGGTAGAGGAAGAAGGGGGAGGTGATGACGTAGAGGGAGGAGGGGATGGGGTGGTTGAAGGCGGAGGAGCTGATGGGGTGGCTGGAGGTGGAGATGGAGATGGATTGGCGGGTGGTGGGGAGGGCGTGTTAGTTGGCGGCGGAGTTGTGGCGGCTGCTGGCGGTGGGGATGAAGTATTGGTTGATGGCGGTGATGTTGGGGCTGGGGTAGCCCCTGGTGATGGTGATGACATTTTTGTCTCTAAAAAAAAGGAGAAGGGCTGTGAAAAACCTAAAAACTAAAAACTTTTTTAGGTTTTAGTTAGTGAAAAAAAGTAATGTCTGGGGGAAGTTTTTAAGAAAAAAAGGAGAAAAAAAATGAAAGGAAAAAAAAGATTAATTGGGTTTCGGGCGACTGAAGCATTTGATTTGGTAAGAAAATAAGCTTGAGCAAGTTTGAAAGCAGTCGTACTAGTAGTATTTTTGGCACATGCTGGTGGCCCCGGCCCTGCTTGGAACCTTTTCAGATAACGGAAAAAAATGAAAAAGAGATGGGGAGTTAATTGTCTGTTACTGCTACTATTGTTGCTGCTATTAAAATGCCTGTGTTCTTTGGTTTGCTATCGAGTTTAGGACAAAGAGTTGTTTAGTGGGTCCCTTTGACGCGATTGGCCCGCGGTTTTAACCCTACTTACCAAACTCGTTTTGGATGTTTTGTTTTCTATATGTAATTAAATTACTCGTTTTGGATCCTTCTCAAAATCTCGTCTTATGCTATTGTGTTTTTGGAAGTTTCCAATTCGGATTTGCATTCTTTCAGGCTTTGTTTTTCTTTTTATAATTTTGATATGATCAATAATAATTATAGAACAGGAGGCTTGAATTTTTGTCCACGTCGTAATTTATAAGAGTTGTTTTCACTGGTGAACCGTCTTTGAAGTTATTAATTCAGGTTGGTAGGACAAGTGACAGCTGATTATATAAATCCAATTCGATCAAAACTCAAGTTTTTCTTTTATAGCAATAAATTCACCTGAATAGGTCGAATTTGAATGGATTCAAATAGTTTATCATTTTTTTTCTTTTTTTTTTTTCTCTCAAACAAATTGTTATTGATTATGATTGGACCAACTTAAGTTACGAATTGCAGAATCAATCATGGTAGATTGTTTGGATTAGATGGCTATCCAATCAGCACCAACCCCGATCGAGTTGCCAAGAAATTGGCTTCAAATTCGATTCCAAAGCCTAGCAAATGAAATCTATGCAGTCTCAAATTTCAGAAGTTTTTTTTTTTTTTTCCTTGTTGGGCATTGATACTAAAGCTGTAAAATTTTCCAATTCCCGAGTCTCTCTCTGGATTCATGATAACGCAAAAATAAATAAATAAATAAATAAAAAGATTAGCTCAATGTGTAGTCTTGGCAGCGTTGAAACTTCCGACAAGGAAAGGACGAACACATGTAGCGGAAATCGTTCCTTCGTCAATGGCTCAATGCCGAATTTACGGTCTTAAGCATCTTTCCAATTCGGTCGTATCAGTTTTCCTCAGGATTCAGTCTTTCTTAGCAATTGCTCCGCATCGTTTTAGATGTTACTTCTTCTAAAGTAGCCAATTGGCATCAATGCTTGCAACTAAGAAGAATGTTAATTAATTAAAAGGATGACATATTTACAAATGATTTTTTGTATTTTTGCTTAATCATAAATGGTTTGAGTGAGTAGTATTTAAGAAATGGGGCTCCGAGATTAAGTTTGAAACCTAAAGATGATGATGATTGAAAAGTTAATGCTACATTGCTTTCAAAATCAATGTCATGAAATAAAAGTGTAAGGCTAGAGGTGAAATATATCTTTTTGGCTAATTTGAGATTGAAAATGACGTTTACACTCAATTTTTTTTTAAATTTAAATTTACTATTAAATAACAAAAAGTATTTATTTATTTAAAATTTTAATTTACAAACCCAAATTAAAAAGTTTCTAAAGTCAAAAATTATGTAATCTGTTAATAAACTGCTTAATTCTTAATTTTAATTATCAAAATTTAAATTTTGATAATTTTAAATATAAAAAAAATATTAAAGATGTATTTTTACAATCAACCTCAATCTTTGTAAGTAAAATGATTTTATTGTTTCAATATTTTTAAACTTTTATTATTTTATACATATATTTCAAGACATTTAATTCATCATTCAAAATAATGTTAAATACTAAAAATTTTTAAATTATATTTTTTTATCATATTTTTAAACATATTTTTGCAATCTATTTTTTTTTTTACCTGTAATATCAATGCTAAATTGGTGAGAGAACGAAATAGTTAATTGATAATATGCAATTATATTAGAAATGCAATTTTGGGATTAATAACTGTAGGATAAGTAACGGATAAGGTAAAGCATTTTGGTATAGATTTATATACTATCTATATTTGTTTTTCACATGTGAAGCGTATTTAATCGAAGTGATAGGATAGTTGTTACTCCAAGTAAAAGGCAAGCCAGCTGGAAACCAACAGCTAATTGCTTGCAACAATAAGATGCGGATGTACGTGTTTCGTAGTAATAATTATAATAAAATGCTACAATTAGAAATATAATAATAATAATAATAATAATATTGGAAGACTTTTTACGACAAAAAATTTCATAATCTGAATTGTGGTTGTGGATTTTATCGTGTCAGTTCCAGAATTCCAGCATTAGCATATATTTGCCTCCAAAACTAAGCCATCCGGTTTGCATACAAAACCTGAACTTGTCTCAACTTTCAGATAAATTCTGATTATATTGACATTTGAGGAATGAATCCCAAAATCGTCTCTTGTCAGTAGTAAGGTTATAAAAATGAATCCCACTAACAACAAGGCAACGCCAAACAATGAAAATGTAATTTGTTCTTGGCAATAAACATATGGTTTGCGTTTCTCAATTGAGAGGATCCAGGAAGGAAGAAGTAAGCTGCCGGCAATGAATTCTTATAAATACTTAGTGGGTGGAGAGATGTCCTCAAACCTGACTGTAAGCTGACACTGCAGGCTTGTTAGGACTAGACACATTTTTTTACTCGACAGAATCAAAATCTTAAATCATTTCACACACACACACACAGATACATATATATATATATATATATATATATATCCAGCGGAACAACCAAATCAAGATTAATGCAAATCTGGAATACTAAATTCAATTAATATTTTCTGATTAACAATAGCTATCAAATGTCATTTCTTGTCGTTATTTCGGCCCAAAGATTGAACCCAGTGGCATGGTGCATCATTTTTAATTATATTGAAATCTGTTTCTAGCATTAGATTTCCATTTGGGGAAAAACAGAGGAAAAAAAGCAGCTCCACAACAAGTGATTAACAGTAAACTACGTTATACATGTTAATGCTTAAAACTTGGAACTACCTTTCATTGGCACCAACAACGCTTGCAAAGTTGGCGTCAAAGCCATTTAGCTAATCAAATGGACTTATTTTTGAAATTGTTACTATAACATAATATCACAAAAAATGATGATGATGATGATGATCAATGCAGATTCTAATTATTTAACTCAAATGATTCCATGGAAGATCTATTCTCCTATATGACAGCATGTCTTTTACCTTCTGCTACCATTGTCTTCCGAATGGTCTCTTGAAATGTTGTACAGACCAAAATCTTGTTTCCCTTTGGTCTTTACATGATTATTATTATTATAACATTTGGAATTCAAAGGCTCAGCTAACAGATAGAAGTAACTGGCTGGGTGTCATGGGCTATGCTTTCTCTCAATGAAGCAATAGATCGTGTGGCACTTAAATAGATGCTTCCACCTAAGTCAACCAAAGATAGTTCAATATCTAAACAAGCAACTAAGAAGCTATAAGTTAGTCTCAAGCATACACAACGTTATATCGGGATAAAATGGAAGTACACCAAGATGATCTCAACCTTCCTGTATATATAAAAATATATATTTTATTAATATCAAAAAAAGTACATCAAACATTCCCATCATCATCGGGCCAGAGGGGTAGCCCTAGAAGGGTGATCTAATACATACCTTAACCAGTGAGACAGTCTAATTATATACCGACTGTTCACCTCCTCTAAAGAACAAATAAGATTTTATAGTTGTCTTACCTACAACCATTACAATGCTTAAAATGGAGACACTTTTCCTAACACATGAGATCTACCCTCCCCTTTGGCACCTTTATTCGATCATGGCCCTATACATGAGTGGCACATGACAACTTATGCCTAGTCATAACCCATTACAAGGTTGGCTCATGTCATCCTCCTCCACCTATTCTATTGACGTCATCGTCAACTTGTTGGCCTGGAATTTTTTGATCTTTCGCTCGAATGCTCAAAAGTCAGGATCTTTTTCCCAGCTAGTTTCCTCAGGTCCTAAGCCTTCCCACTTCACTAAATATTCATAAATTATTCTTCGAGATACTCTAGATACTCTATCAGCTAAAATCTCTTCAACTTGACGTTCTGATGGTGGTTTTATGGTGATGGTAGCCTTGGTTAACTCCTTGTGACTTGCATCTGTTCACATGAAACGACTTTAAGCTGTTCACATGGAACACTGGATGTACCTTCATCCATTTTGGTGAGTTAATTTTGTAAAAGGCATTTCCCACCTTGAAAAAGATCTTCACTAGACCCTCATATTTACAAACCAACCTATGATCTTGCTTCTTTAAGAACCTAATTTGTTCGGGCAATAGTCTGACAAAAACAAGATCACCAACTTTGAATTGTTGTACCTTCGACCCTTATTGACCCACTTTTTCATGCATTTTGATGCTTTCTCCAAGTATGCTTGTGTAATTTCTGTATTTTATCTCCATTCTTTACTGAGGTTGAATGCTTATGAATTTTTCCCTCCATATGACTCAAAAATATATGTGATAGTCTTGGTAGTTATCTTGTGACCATTTTAAATGGACTTTTGTTTGTGAAAAAACACTTATTAAAATTAAAACAAAGCTAAACTACATCTAACAATGAAGGTCAATCCTTCTTATTAGCTTAAATGAAGTATTTCAAGTACTCCTCAATAACCTATTAAATCGTTCAGTTTGATCATCGATTTTATGGGTGATAGCTTGAAAAAAATGTTAAGTTGAGATCTCAAGATCTTGAAAAGTTTTCTCCAGAATGATCTAATAAATCTCGAATCCTTATCACTAACAATGTTTTAAGAAAGGTCCCAATACTTAATTACATGTTTAAACATCAATCGGGCTGTGTCTTTCAGAGTGTAATACTTTTCGGTAGGAATGAAGGTGACATATTTTGAGAAGCAGTCGATCACCACCAGAATAGAACTAAAATCGCCAACTTTGGGAAGACCCGATATGAAGTCAATGGAGATACTTTTCTAAGGTCTAGTAGGCATAAGTAGTGGTTCAAACAAGCTTACTAGTTTTTTTTTTTTTAACTTTATCCTATTCGCAAATGAGATAAGTCTTAGTATAGTCCATCACATCTTACCGCATATGAGGCCAATAATAGCCTTGTTTTAGTAGAGCCAAAGTACGTTGTCAACCAAGATGACTTGCCCATAGTGTGTCATGGCATTCCCTCATTGGCATCTGTCTTAGACCTCATATTTTTGGCATAAACAATCGAAGACCCTTTGTCAATAAGACCTCATTTTCTTATCAAAAGTATTTGGATTTTTCTTCTTTTACTAACTTCAAGATGGTACTGACCTGCGAATCTTTTCTCAGATTATCTTTAATTTACTTGCAAACATTTACCGTGACTTTACTAGTCGTCATTGAAGCTACTCTTCTAAAAGCAGCCAACTCAGCTCATCTACTCAGTGCATCTGCTACTCAATTGGTTCTTTCGATTGTGTGCTCGAAATAAAATTCAAATTCAACTAAAAATTTTTATCATCTAGCTTGTTTAACCGTAAGTCTAGACTGAGTGAGGAAATGACTAACTGTTGTATTGTCCATCTTCATGACAAATTGTGAACTCAACAAATAGTGTCGCTATGCTCTTAAATAATGAATTACTGCTAGGAGTTCCTTTTTTTGAGTCGTATATCTCATTTCAGCTTCACTCAACTTTTGACTTTCAAAGGTTATCGGGTGTTGTTCTTGTATGAGTACTCCCTCAATAGCAAAATCAGATGCATCAGTTTAAACTTTAAAAGGCTTCGTAATGTCAGAGAGAGCCAAGATAGGATCTTTCATCATAGCTTCTTTCAATCCTTTAAAAGCCTCTTAACATTCATTTGTCCAACACTATTTATGTTTTTTTTAATAGCTCTGTAAGGCAATGATTTTACGAGAGTACCTTTCTATAAATCTTTTATAACAATTGAAAAATAATAAAAATGAGCGAAATTCATTGACATTATTTGGTGTTACCCATTTTTTGATAACCTTAACTTTTTTCATGTCCATTCGAATATGGCCTTATTCAACAATGTGGCCTAAGAAGTGGATTCGTGTCTGAGTAAATGCACATTTCTCTTTTTTAACATACAGCTGGTGGTCTTGTAATCTTTGAAACACAAGACATAGGTGCCCTTAGTTCTTCTTTAGGGTAAAACTATAGACCATTATATCATCTAAATAAATGACCATAAACTTGTCAAGGCAGTCATGAAATATCTTATTCATCAAGGTACAAAATGTGACAGGGGCATTAGTCAATCCAAAAGGCATAACAAGGAATTTGAATGCACCATATCGCGTTACACAAGTGATCTTTAGCTCATCTCTTTCAGTAATTCTGACCTGATGATAACCATATCTTAAATCCAATTTGAAAAGTACTTAGCCTGGCTTAGTTGATCAAATAAATTTATAATAAGTGGGATGGGATATTTGTTCTTCACAGTGACTTTGTTCCAGGCCCTATAATCCACACACAACTATAAACTCCCATCAGGCTTTTTTTAAAATAGTACAAGTGCTTCAAATGATACTTTTAATGGTTTAATGAACCCAGCTTGTAAAAGTTCATCTAATTATCTTCTCAATTCAGCTAACTCGGGGGGAGCCATGCAATAGAGAGCTTTAGCTGGTAGCTTGACTCCCGAAAAAAGCTTAATCTCATGGTCCATTGATCTTCGAAAAGGTAAGACTTTAGGTAATTGCTCTAGCATCACACTCTTATATGCTTCTAATACCTTTTTCACCTCATTTGGTACCTCTTCCAACTCAGTCCCTTCTTTATAGATTAGCATGGCCACATATAAGGGCTTGTCTGTCTTTATCATTTTTTTAAATTTTAAGGCTAAAATTATTTTTTTCTCATTCTTAGGATGGATCATGGCTGGTACAACACATGAATGTTTCCCTAAGAATAATAGATAACTAACAGCGGGGATTGGGATTACCTGAGCCAACATCATGAATTCTAATTTTAAGACAACATCAAAATCATCCATGGGGGAGACCGTGAAGTCTACATTTTTTTTTCATGGCCCTAACTTGATTATCACACTTTTAGAGCTCTCACTGATCGTAAAGGCTAGTGAATGAACTGCTTTCATTTATCCACAGTCTTTATTAACCTTGAGACCACACCTCTTTACTTCTTCTGGTGTGATAAAGGTATCGGTTGCACCCGTGTCTACCATGACTTTTGTGTTCTTCCTATTTACTATTAGGTTCACATACATCGAGTCTCTCTCAATTTTTTTTTATCAAATTTAATTAAATACAAAGGGCATTAAAGAATCATATTGAGCCTATCTTAGCTGGCTCATCTGTATCTTCTTCGATTATTTCGGGCACTTTAGTGGACTCTTGAAATGAGACTCTCAAAGTATTAAAGGCACTTTTATGTGGGCATTCAACCACTCGCTACCGCCCTTGGCATAGAAAGCAAGCTAGTGGTTGTCTTGGTTTAAAAAATAATGCATTGTTTACCTTGGGTTGTGTATTGTCTCGACCAAAAGGCCTCTTATCAAATCTCCTATTAAGGGGTCATCCATTCTAGCCATTTTTTTCTCATTCTTAAAGTTTGAGTTACTGCCACCTGATGAAGGATTCTTTCATTTTAAGGGACTATCATCATAATTATGAAGACGTTCAGCAACAGCCATGGCAATGGTCACATCTTGCACCTTCTATCTTTGTAATTTTACCTTGGCCCAAGGTTTGAGGCCCTCAAAAAAATAAAACATCTTATCCTTTTCAAACATATCTCTAATGTCCAACATCATAGTAGAAAAGCTCCTCATAAACTTTTATATCGTTCTTGTTTGCACTAATTCTTGAAGCCTCATTCAAGCTATATACTGCACATTCTCAGGGAAGAATTAGTTCTTTAACTCTTGTTTAAGATCTGTCCAAGTTTTAATAGGACATTCATCATTTACAAATTTTGAATACCACCATAACTTGGCATCACCTCCAAGGTACATTAAAGCCATTGTAACTTTATTCTTCTCTTATTCTGTGTGTACAGCTCGAAAGTATTGCTCCATATTAAACAAAAAATTCTCAAGCTCTTTGGCATCTCTTGCCCCCTCATAACATCTAGGCTCTGGCATTTTGGCCTTTTTTCTTTTTTCCATCAAACTAGCATCTGAACTAGCTACCGCCATTCACAGAACACTCACTGGAGCCCTAAGCTCCTCAAAGTCTCTTTAGAGGACATTTAAAGCATCTCTGGTCTCTTTGCCCAAGTTATGTAGAGATCAGACAATTCTCGCTGGGTTGTCTCGATCTCTCTCAATCGATCATTAGTTATCACGTGAGCTTTTAGGGCAGCCATCGCATCCTCAAGCTCCTCAATCCTTTGTTGATCACTAAATCCATCACTCGTTGCCATTTTATTAATTCTCTAGCACTTCTCAACCGTGCTCTGATACCACGTGTCACGGACTATGCTTTTTCTCAATCAAGCAATAGATCGTACGACACTTGAATGGACGTTTTCACCCAAGTCAGCTAAGGATAGTTCAATATCTGAACAAGCAACCAAGAAGTCATAAGTCAGTCTCAAGCATACACAACATTATATTAGGGCAAAATGGGAACACACCAAGGTGACTTCAGCCTTCCCGTATATATAAAAATATCTATTTTATTAATATCAAAAAAGTACATCAAACCTTCTCACCATCGTCTGGTCAAAGGGGCAGCCTAGATGGGTGATCTAGCACATACCTTATCCAATGAGGCAGCCCAACAATATGCCGATTGCTCACCCCCTCTAAAGAGCAAATGAGATTTTATAGCTGTCTTCCCTACAACCATTATAATGCTTAAAATAGGGATATTTTTTCTAACACATGAGATCTACTATTCCCTTTGGCACCTCTACATGGTCATGGCCCTATACATGGGTGGCACATAACAACCTATGCCCAGTCATGACCCTATACAAGGTTGGCTCATGACACCGGGTTAGCATTTCCAGACATCATGAAAAAAATTTGATTGAAGTTGCTGGGGATCATTGACTTATTGTTTCGAATGGTTCGGCAGGCTTAAGGCTGGAGAGTAAGGTATCCACTACGAAAGTTTTAATCCCATGGGTCTTGACCTTAATACTATTCTGCGAATTGTTTAGAATGGCTTTTGCTATTAAGTTCGGGCATTTAAATAGCGGTTGTGGTCATGTTTTTTGTCATATCACATTTATCACGTTTTCGGATACAACAGAGATTATTGCGGTCATCAAAATCATCGCGGTCGTGAATTTTTTTTAATTTTACACAATTTGTTATAAAATATAATAATTATAATTATAATTATAATCATAAAAACTCTTATTTAATAATTTTTAAAATAGTTTATGATACTTTTTTTATTTTCTAAAAAACAACTATTCACAATTTTAATTAGATTATAATAAATAGAATATTCAATAATTATACAAAAATAAAAATAAATTAATAAGAATTAGTTTAATAGCAAAAGAATTGACAACAATATAAATACCAAAACAACAAAAAAATTATTAAATTTTAAATATAAAATTATAAATTAATAAATAACAAAATCAAAATATAATATTTAATTTTAATTATTTTTAATTTAACTTATACAAAAAAATTTATTAAAATTTTTCATCTAAAATCTTTATATATATCATATTAAATTATTAATCTCTTAATTTTTTCAATTATAAAATCTCAATCCCTCTAACTAAATTTTATCTAAAAAAATTTTAAAAATTATAAATTTATAAATTTATATTTTAATAAAATTAAATAAAAAACCACTCATCCTCACCCTTGCCCAATGCACCCGACCCCACCCCCTCACTTTACCCCCAACGCATCATACCCCACCAAATCCCACCCCCCACCCATCATTCTATCTGAGATAAGACCCCACCTTACCCCACTCTTTCATTCAAACAATCCCTAAATTTTTTTTAAAATTTTTTCTGTTCATTTTCAACTTTTTTCATGACGTTGTTCTCTCAAATCAACTCAGTCAATTTTTATTTTTTTTTTGCATCTCTCTCTCTTATATTCTCATCTTTCTTACTCAGATTTTCACAAATATAAATATCAACATTATTCAACAAAAATTAAAAAAAATAATTTAATTTCTTCTTATCTTTTTTGATTTTGATTGTTAATTAAAGATTTGCGATTGATTTGAATTAAGGTAATTATCGATTGAATGTTTGATAGTTAATACTGTTTTTTAATATTTTTTAGATGAATTTTGAAATTGAGAATATGAGAATAAAATTGACTAACTAAGTTACCTTTTCTTTTGACTTTTATTTTTACTTTTGCTTTTGTAATCTTAGTTATTTTATTTTGATTTTTTAAAATCTCACTATATTGGGTTGAAACTTGAATTTTTTTTTTTATTTGTACTAATGAAAAAACGGGATAACGGTAATAATATCATTTTAAGTGTGATTAAATTTTTTAACCATATTTTTTTTTATAACAGTAGCGGGTGGTAGCACTTTCGCAATTTCGTGGTCACTATTATGTTAAAAACACTGCTATTTGATCTCTGATTGAGTTTTCTGCACATACAACCCAAAAGGCACGGCCGAGTCTGCAATAAACAAGCAATGCAAGGGAACCTATGGGCCTAGAATTGTGCATGGGGACTGGGGAAACAAGTAAAAAGCGCTTTGCAGAAAGAGTGCTCTTAGAATGGTTTTTAACATCTAATACTAGCAAGTAAGAATAAAGGAAGGATCTAAATTTCATTACATGAATACATGTTACAAGTTTAGGAATAAAAAATGCTTCAATAAAAATCTAATGTCTATCTGCTACTGTATTCAGAACCCATAAATCTTGTCCAAACCAGTATTCATATACTTGGAAGTCAAAACATATGGGCTTATGTGTAAGACAAACTGATGAGTTGGAGGTTAGATAAATGCCTATCCTGAGAGGTTGCAGGCGAAAAAAACCAACCATAAAACGGCTGTTTGGGCTTTAGAATCGTACCATATGTCACTTCTACAACGACAGGCATCATACTTGGCTCCTTCACTGAGAGCACTGCTATACTGTAGTCTTGATGCCTTCGGATTATGACTGCGAAGTCTCAGGTGCCGGGTAATGTGCTGCTCGTACTAGAAAGGATAATGAAGGCACAAACAACTGAAAGTGAGAACACAGACACCCAAGTGTTTTCTGTGTACATATCCATTGCATCTGTAAATGAGAACCGAGTACGGTTTTCAGCCCAATTTCGAATTCGGTCTGCCTCTGCTGCATATAATGCCCTGCCCTGCACATACACATGCTTGCATTCAAACCAAATTTTGGGAAATAGGAAAGAGGAAACATGTTCAATGTCCCAACAGTTTAACTATCAGAATGACAACATCCATTTCACCGAAATGCAATCAATTCAAGCAAAGAGAGGCTTTAGTGCCAGAAACTGGGATTAGGACAAAAGACCATGCAGCATAGAAAATTAGGAGAAGTGGCCTGAGCTATAAAAATCTGACTTTTCGCATCATTAATGAGGCTGGCTTTAGATGTGGAGTATCTTTAAAGCTTGAATTATCAGTTCATCCATACAGCTGATTTAATTAAAAGGATTCTAAGAACAAAACTTTGCCAATTGAGTCCAAACATTCCCTTACTACAGGATTTATTAGCTGCTGGATACCATTTTGTTATAATGATTGCAACTATGTGACAAATGCTTTCCCCAGAGAATCAAGAATACCTGTTCATCAAACCAGCGACCTTGTCGCAGCCAGGCAGTGACTAAAGCCAATAGTATCCGAGGTGGGGTCAAGTAGTTGATGGCCTTCCCTGTCCCCTTTACAACCCGCATTCTTGGAACTAGACTTCTAGCAACAGTCTCGGGAAGCTCACAGATTATATTAAACATTTGTTTATTCTTAATGGTTGAACCACTGCAAAAGAGCAAAACAAATATTGAACAACAATAGCACATTTATCCAGAAATAAATATTTGTATCATGCAAAATAAAATGACACTGAGGGACAAGTCACTAAACGCAAATTGGATCCGGCAAGTTTACGTTGTCAAACACTCGAATTACATGTTCAAAATAGGTATATAAATAGTTGCAACCTCTTGCAATGATGAGCTGAGCAAGCCAACAGATGCATAAAAGAGACTGCCTCGCAAAAATCAGGATGTATCCAACATACCTTAACAGCAGATCTGTAAGGACCATGCCTGGAGATGCTGTATGGATTCCTACTTTAGAACGTTTGCACTCCTTCAAAAGTGATGCATTAAGCTGTCTTAGACCACACTTCGTTGACCCATATCTAGAAGTTTGTGAAAATAAAGAGAGTAATCATCGTCATTAACTATTGAAAACTTCAAAACATCACAAATTTTTGAGATCTGTTGAGTGAAATTTTCAAAAACATTACTGGTGCAAGACATAAGTGGCTGCCCACGAGAAAAAGAACTAACTACAGTGACAAATAATGGCAACTTACACAGCAGTCAAAGGAGTGCTAGATCCCCCAGAACCTGCACCATCCATGTTAAATATGTGCCCCCCCTTCGGCTGGTTTTTCATGATGAGCATGGCATCCCGAGTGCAGAGAATAGAACCAACAAGGTTTGTTGAGACAATCTACCACATAATCAGCTAGTCAGAGACAAGCTACTGCCATCTTGTTAATCATATACTACAAGCCATTTCAGCCACTAGGTATCAAAGTGCATATGTCACGGACCTAAGGAAGAGTCATGAATTTTACATCGAACATAATAGGAGGGTCACTGAGGTATAAAAAAGGTTCACACCACCTTTTTCTTGTGAGACGCTTTTTATAAGACAAAATCATGAGGCCAAGGGGCCAGAGCGGATAATACCTCACAAAGGTGTGAACCATGGCGGTCAAGCTGATCCGGGACGTCGAACGAATGGATGCCTGGGTCCCGGAGCTGCACGGGTTCAAAGCTTAAGTCTCGACCCGTGACACGTGCATCTGACTTAAATATTTGTGTTTCATAAACGAATTACAGTGAGAGAAAATCAATCACTAGTTGGCTATTGGCTCTTGGTTAGTTGTGTTACACACACTAATTACAGGCAGAAAAATTTGAGAAAATGATAAATAGAAGGAACAGGTAATTCAATATCCTAGTTCCTACACTTTAGGGAACCTTACAAGCTTCAGAGAATTAGAGAGGATTCTACATTATTGAAATGCAAAAAGGTGGATTTGCTCAAGTAACATATCTAACAAATCAAAAATACCTGTTTAATATCTTCATCACTGAACTGTAGCAACGGTCTAAAACCTTTGTTAGTGCCAGCATTATTTATCTGCCGATGAAAAAACAAATCAGAATCACAAAGTGCATCGTATTTTGCACACTTCTTTGTCCAACCCCAACAAACAGAACTAAATTGCAGATAATCAAACATGCAATAATCGCTGTAGTCATCATCAATAGTCCCACATCATGCACAACTGTTATAAACTCAGCATCTATAAGAACATAATAAGCAAATACATTAAAACCTCCCAAACAGAATAGGAAATGGCCATTTGTGAAGAGCTATTTGCTTGCAGGTTCAAGATTTCAGTTTAATAATATCAATACAGATTTCATTATGTTTCATAAGGTTTTGAGTCAAGAATAATTCATAATTATCATAAGGTCATTCAATTTCCTCCAAAATTTGACCTAACACCATTCCCCAAAAGCATCGACATGCTAACATGACACTGCAGTGCATCTTGTATGCATGTGTTCGCATGGCATGCAAGAGAGTGAGAGGGAAAAAAGTTACAAACATCAGGCTATATAACTCACCCAAATGTCAACAGAACCAAGTTCACTGGTGGCAAATTTGGCCAATTTTTCAACATCATTGAAGTCGCAAACATCACATGCTATGCCAACCACTTTTGCTTGTTCCAGATTCTTGCTAGATGAACCACCACCAGCAGTCATACCTTCCTTCAGGTTTTCCTCAAGTTCTTTGACAGTCATATGAACAGACTCAGGACTGTCTTCACAATATCCAATAAGGATAGGGTGTTGTGAGAACCATATTGATAAAAATTATATGTAAAGTATCATAAACTAGGGTTAATTATGAGTTTGTACTCCACCTGCGAGAAGCAACAACCACACGATCTCCCGAAAGAAGAAATTCTCGAGCAAGTGCTTTTCCCAGTCCCCTTGTGCTACATCAGACCAGTCAAAAACACAACCACAAAAAAGAAAAGGTAAGTGCTCTGTATCACAGATCCATTAGCAACTTACCTATGTAAAATTCTGTTTCTAAGTAACTAAATATGACTTCAGGTCTTAAGTGAAACCGATAGTAAAGCTTACCAAAGAAACTAAAAATCAAATACCATGAGCAAACCATATATTGTACCTTCCAGTTATAACAACATTTCTTGGACCGGCTCGACAGTGTTCATCTAGAACCATATTAGCTCCAGTCATGGTTCCAATGATAATCCCTCCAACCCAGCTATACCAAATCAATGTATTCATCTGACTGTCCCCACCTATATATAGAAATATTGAACTTTCAGAGATGGATCATTCCTTGAAGAAAGGCATCTAAATCAATTCAAATATCCACAAGTACGAAATGTAGATTGGCTAACCGGACAACTGAAAAGCAGTCAAGAGTATCGCTCCAGTGCTCATCATGGTCACAATATATCTTCCTATTTGGATAGCAATCTGGTTCATAAGAGAAACCCAAAGGTTAAATCCAAGTTGCACCGGTGTTTATATAGATCAATATTGGATAAAATAATTTTGAAATGTTACAACAAGCCCTATAGCTCATATCAGCCAACACTAGAAACCCAGCAATGAGTAAATTTTCATAAATTACTTGGAAATTAACCAATTATACAAATTCTAAGATACTTGCATAGACTCATTTACCAGACTAATTATAAAGCATAATAAAAATAGTTGAAACTTGAATTTTATAGAACAAATTCCAAAAGCAATCCAAAAAGAGAGAGAGAGAGAGAGAGAGAGAGAGAGAGAGAGAGATTCAATTAATTAAACACAACTGACAATTACATATAACTCACCGAAGAGAAAACTTCATCAACTTTAGCCACAGCTTTTTCATATTCATCTTGAGATTGAGAACCGAACTTACTAACCCCAAAAACAGTAGATTTCAAAGATTTCCAAAACCCATCTCCTTTTTCTAACTTCACTTCATTTTCCATTAAAACCCCATACTTTCTCTCTCTTTCCATCTCTTTCTCTTTCACTTCCTCTCCATCTTCTCTCTTAAACGACCGACACTTTTGCACGTAAACCCCATAACGGTTTCTAGTTATAACAGGTAACCGTACAAAACAACCCCGTTTAAGCCAGTTCCGTTGTTGTTCCTTGAAACAAAACTGTTGGTCTTTCTGGAAAGTACATAAGTGAATCTTTGTCACTGCCGCCATTTTTGTAAGAGATTGGAAATTTGGAACTAAAAACTGAACGTTTCAGTTCCAACTTCCAACTTTAATGGGAATGAAACAAAAAAAAAATCGTTTCTCACGTACAACAATTCTCTGTTCAGTTTTCTCCTAATTATCCAATTTATGCATTTTTGCAGTCAAATTTTGTTCTTACAAAATACAATAAGGTAATAACTGTGTGATAAAAAAATTTTAAAAATATCGGAGAGATGGATTTGAGACGAATCTTAGGTGGAGGAGTGTGATGACCACACGTTAAAGAAACCAAATCTGGTGCATTTTTAGACGACACGTGGCGTCGTGGGTCGGCTTCTCCTTGTCGGTTAGGAAGCCGAAGGAGGGCTACGCTTTTACGCCATGTATTTTAGGCTTTTGCGTTTTGGCTTTGGGCGGTTGGGTTTTTGGGTACTCAACTCAATTTGGTTTAGTACGTAATCTAAATACTAACCATTAACGACCAGCAGCAAGTTAGGACTTTGGGACTCATTTTGGTTGACTGTGGGGATAACCATGAAGACAATACGCAAAAGCAGCCATGGATTTGACCGTCATCTCTAGTCGATGGTAATGTCGACTCCTTTGTCACAAATACTTGCTAAATTATGAAACTAAAAGCTTAGTTCACGATCAACTTTGTTTTTTTTTTTTTTTTTAATTTTAGAAACTATCATTGATACTCAAAGATGGTTACAGTCAACAGTAATAATTTCTTGGATAATGGGAGGAAATTCCTCTACCCAATACATATATAATAGTTTCTGCCACGGTAGGTTCCTTTACCCCCCCCCCCTCTCCATGGTTGATACCGCACCTAACACTATTTCTTCATTGTCCCTTACAGCCACCCTAATGCCCATTACATTTTAAGGCACCATCAAAATTTACCTTCATAAGAAAAGGGGCTGGTGCTACAATGATCCTTTAATCCACTATCTGATTTTGCTGCATTGGCTTGTCGAAACTCCTCCAGGAAGTTAGTTGTCCTATTCGGATGTCTTCTCTCATTATTTTTAACCTGGACATTTATGCTATTCCAAATGGGCCAGCATATTATCAGACCATATTCAAAGCTATTTTTTATCAACCACCTCGGAGATTTTTTAGTGCCACCCTTTGTCCTCATCACAACATGTATTTATCCAGGCAGGATCGATTGTCACCTCATCCCACACTTCCTTTGCAGCTTCACAGCCCTTATTCCAAGAGAAGAATCAAATTCTGAATTCTCCTTTTCAAACTATTAGTAAAAAAAAGCAGATTCGTTAGAGCGTTTTATCAAACTTAAAAGCCTAACTTTGTTTGATTCTAATCACGTAATAGAAGGTTTTGGACCGACAAATCCGGAAAAAAAAATTTACTATTACTCTAATTGGTCAAGGAGAGAGCTTATAGACTCGATTTTTTTGGTAAGTATTTCCAAAAGAAAATTATAAATGCATCATAGGTGTTTTTTATTTTTTTATAAAGCATTATATGTGCTTTTAAAATTATTCGATAAATAAATTAAACCTAGATAAAATTTCAAAAATACCCATGTCATAACCATATTATAAAAAATTCCATGAGAGCTTAGGTTGGCTTCAGTTATGCGCAGTCAAGCCATACTCCCACCATCTCAAAATGTATATCCTTATTTAATTTTCATGATATTTAAAAAAATAATTTTAGAGTATTTAATATTATAATTATTTGTACTAAAATTAATATATCACAATTTTTAATATCAAAAAATAAAAAATTTATGAAAATAAATTTAAAATATAGAAAAAAAAGTTTTAACCTTTTAGGTGCTTGAAAACTAAAAGAAACATAACATAAACAAATAAGTATATAATTTTATTATTTTTTAAAAAATACGTACAGTTGGATAGAATTTAAATTTTATGATGAGACACAAATCTAAAATTTAAGAAATATTTATAATTAATAACTTTGACTAAAATCACTATCATTAATAATTATTGATAGTTAATATAAGTACTTTAAAGATATATTTCATATATAAAATTATAATATAATAATATAATAAATTAAATTAAATTAAATAATATTATTTTATTTTATATTTGATATGTATAAATATTATGATAGAATAATTTATTTATATATTAAAATTATTTTTTTAAAATATATAAATTTAAATTATTAATATAATTTTTAAGTATATAATAATACATATAAATTTAATCTCATTGAATAAAAATATTTTTTTTTACTTTTGAAAAATGGAATCATCGTTTTACACTAAAAAAATAATTAATCATTCTTATAATTCTATTTTTTCATATATAAATTAAATATAATATAAAATAATCACCATCTTATTTATAATTTTATATATCAAATATAATCCAAAATTTTAATATTATTAATTAATATCAGTTGTAGCAAACATATTAAAATAGTATTAGTTTCGTGAGAATTAGCACAAAATTTTGACATGATTCAATGATAATCACATATCATTAATTCATAATAAATGAAAGATAAATATTATTTTAAATATTTCAAATGGATAAGTATGACTTTTTTTGTAAAAAAATTATAGAATTTACAATATATTACTTAGCCCTAAAAAAATAAATCATGATAGTTTCTTCTGTACTTCTACTTGCAAAACTTTATTTCTTCTTTTTTTTATCCTCCATAATTGGTTTTCTTGCCACTTCACCATTTTCCCCTTAGTCACTTCCCTCCTGTATTAACACCTCTGAATCTGTCTCAATCTTTACCTTGCTAAAACCCGGCTCCTTTGCTAACTTAACCCCTTCTCTCACAGCCGATGCTTCAACCACCAAAGCTGAGCCAGCTAGAGCCTCTTCTGGAGCCCTCCATTTTTCTTGCGTTTGCTTGTTCACTCTTTTTTTATTTTCTCCATCTGACTGTTATTCAGAATCTTTTCAGCAAAGAAATTTGTGAATTTTGAATTACTTGATTTTAGAAGAACATAAGCACGTTCACTTCCAAAATTTCATCCTGATTAACTAGCAAAAATAATTAGTGTTTGTTTTGTATACAATAATAATATTCTACACGTTTTCCCAACCACATGCTTGCCAAAGTGATAGTGACGCCAAGCTTGAGAAATAAGTAATGAGTCTTTATGATTGTTCCTTTTTTTTGTGTTCCCAGAAAAATGAATGATTGTACCTTGTTTCCATTCTTTTTTTTTTTTTCCCAAAACAACTTGTTTACATTAATACTTTGTAACTTTACGGCAAATAAATTAACAAATAATTAATTTAATTGGTTAAGTTTATTTTTTTTAATGAAAAGATCTTAAATTTAAATTTTATTAGTGATTATTTGTTAGAATTATTTTAAATATATAATTTATAGTCACTTATTTTAAATTATTAAGTATAATATATTTTATTTTGATTTAAAAAATTGAATAATTTATTTATTTTTAAAATTTTTCCAAAAAAAAAATAAATTTTACAGCAAAGAAAATTTATGAATTTTCAATTAATTGAAACAACTTGGACCTTAAGAAACAACATACATGCTTAATAAAATGTTCATCGCCAGCGACTATTGCATTAATTTTTTTTTTAATAAATTAAAATTTTATTTATTCAAAGTCAACAAAAATATGTTATAATATAACTATTTTATAATTTAACAAACAAAAAAAATTCGTTAACAACTTATTTTAAAAATTTTACATTCAAATTTTAATTTTCTCTAAATTTTTTATTTGTCATATCTCCTATAATTATTGGAAATAAAATGATTAAAAACAAAATAATACTCCAAAATAAGTATTAAATTTAATTTTTTTAAAATTATGCTATTTGCATTTCATAATTCATATCCTTATTTTTATTTTTCCATTAGGCAGTAGGCACGTGCCTTTGAATTTTTTATCATTTCCCATTTTTTTTATATAAAAGTCAAGATTTAAGAGGAATTAAAGTAGAAAATTTTGAAAGTACTGTGAATCAAACGTCAACTTTAGGTGAATTTACTTTTTAAAAAAATAAATAATTTGAGTTAAGTGCAAATTCAAAAATCTAATATATTTATATGGATGACTTGACAGGATTTGACTATGTTTCACTCTTTTTCAAGTGCTACAAGGTTTATAAACTCAAATTTTAGTTATATAATATTAAAATGTTAAAATTTTAATTTAATAATTATTTTTTTATAATTTAAAGCATAAAAAATATATTTATATAAATATTATAAATAAATTAAAATGTTTATCTCCATGCAAATAATTAAAAAAATTAAAATATATTCTCCTAGTAATTAAATAAAATACATTTAAAACGTGATAAAAATTTTGGTATTTTATCTAAAATTATTAAAGTCACTTAATTATAATTTAAAATTATATAAAATCTAATAAAATTATATATAGAGTTTATATTAATAAGTGATGGATTATTATATAATATTTTATTGTGATTGAATAATAAGTGAAGGAAAAAAGTGTACTATTTATTATTGATTTATAATTATTGACAGCTTTCAAGTAGGTGGACACTACCGGATGTGGGCGGTGGCAAGTGGAAAGCTAACCGGTGAATGAGAGGCTCGAGCCCACAGTAGACAAGGAAAAAAAAGGGTTGTAAACCCACACCACGCAAAATCGGGAAAACGAAGGAAAATAGATAGGAAAGGGAAGGGAAGAGCTAAAGAAAAATCAGTGTCAGATTCAGACGCGAGCGTCGGACTCGGGCTGGATTTTATGTCCATTTTGGCATCCCAATGACTCGTCCCTCTTCCTACTAAAAATCCTCTCATTTCCCTCTCAATTTCTTTCTTTCTTTCTTCTTTCAATTTTCTTCTTCAGAAAGGGAAAAAGAAGGAAGTAACAACGTTTTAATTTTTTTGTAAAGGATGAAGAGGCTTCAGGATCAACGGTTGAGATCTGCCAAGCCCACCACCATTCATGGGTTTGCTCAATCCGGGGATCTTGTTGGTCTCCAGAAGTTGCTCAAGGACAAGCCTTTTCTTCTCAACGAGAGAAACCCTGTTGTCAGATTCTTTCTTTCACCCTTTTTTCCCCCTGTTAGTAGTTCGTAAATGATGCATGAATTTGGATGATTAGGCTTAGTTTTGGTTAAATTTTGATGTTTTAAGATCAATGAAAGACTTACATTTCTTACCCTTTTCTCTTTTTTTTTTCTCTATATATTTTTCTTTTTGAATAAAGAATAACAGAGTCCATAGTGGACGAATTAGATCTAACTGGAACTTACTTGGGCAATTCTTTAGGTATCGAAAAAGTTGTGCATCGTTAATATCTGTCTCAATTAGTTGTTTTTACGATATTCAGTTATTTAATGTAGGTTGTTATTGATGGTATAAAGTATAGTATTATAAAAAATAAAAATAAAAAAAAAACCATGGCATCTTGTTTTAGCATCTATGCAGTTATGAATTCGAGGAATAATGAAAAGTGATCCAGGGTTTTTTCTTGTAAGCAAGAAAGTCTGTCTATTGCACAAGGGAGGTTGAGGGTGACACCGACCAGTAGTTATATATTATGATGGATGGGGTAGAGAAATGGGTTAACAATGCTGTTCGGTTGGGGCATGAAATCATCATCTTAAGCAAGCATAAATGTCTTTTAATCATTCATTGATGCAAAATTCAACTTATATCCTAAGTTTACTGCGAAAAGCCAAAAGTATGGTGGTAAAGGGAAGTTATAAGATGTTGACCATAAATATGATAGAACCTGTAGACAGCATGTGAGGCGATTTCAAATGCTGGATGAAGCTATCCTAGGCCTTCTGTTTGACAGTTTGACTTAATATTGTACTGCTTCATTGCTTATAACAAATGTTTTTCCTGTTCAAAGTAGCAAGTGCAAAACTGTTGTTTCCCTGTTTTATTATCTTAGCTTGTTAGCAATTTTATTTTATTCTTTTTCTTTAAGTTTTTGGCCGTTGTACATCTTGGACTCATGGCACACGATGACTGCTTCATTCTTGATTTTGAGCTTCTAAAAGTGAACTTAAATTATAAGCTGCTTCTTACATGATTATTGCTACTATTCTTCCTCTAAGAATTAGACAGATCAAATTGAATAACTACTACAGATATATGTATATGTCAGTGTGCACACACATATGAAATCTATTCCATCTTAGCCTTAGGTATACTGATTTCATTTGGTGTTAAATGCAGATGGCACAGACACCTTTACATGTTTCTGCCGGATATGATAGGGCTGAGATAATTAAGTATTTGCTTGACTGGCAAGGACCAGCAAAGGCTGAGCTGGAGGCCAAGAATATGGTAGGTAAACATTTTATTTTGTCTTTTTTTAAATATGTTGATGTTTTAACTGCATAAATCTTCCTTTGAAAATCCAGTAAGGATCCTTGCTTTGGACCTTTTGGATTCCTCCTCTGAGTTCTATGTGTTGACTTTTGCAGTATGGGGAAACTCCATTGCATATGGCGGCCAAGAATGGATGTAGTGAGGCAGCACGATTGCTTCTTGCTCATGGTGCTTTCATTGAAGCCAAAGCTAATGTGCTGTTTCTTCGCTCTTTATTTTCCTTTTGTTGTTGTATGTGATTAGAACTGGATGGAAAGTTTTCTTCTATTGAAGATTTTCTTCATCCATGTCATTTATGCAGAATGGAATGACACCATTACACCTTGCTGTTTGGTATTCGATTCGATCTGATGACTATGCAACTGTCAAGACACTACTTGAGTACAATGCTGATTGCAGGGCTGAGGACAATGTAATATTCATTGCATTTGCTTGGTGTATTCCATTCTGCTTGATTTGTCTTTATACCAACTCGTGATTGTTAGTTTACTTTTGCATTGCAGGAGGGAATGACTCCTATAAAACATCTTTCAAAAGGCCCTGGAAGTGAGAAGTTAAGCGAACTATTGCACTGGCACCTTGAAGAGCAGCGCAAGAGAAAAGCGCTTGAAGCATGTGGTGAAACAAAGGCTAAGATGGATGAACTTGAAAAGGAACTGTCCAATATCGTGGGCTTGCATGAGCTGAAAGTACAACTTCGGAAATGGGCAAAGGGAATGCTCTTGGATGAAAGACGCAGGGCCCTTGGGTTGAAAGTTGGTGCCAGAAGGCCTCCTCATATGGCATTCCTTGGCAATCCGGGGACAGGTAAATGCTATTGGATTGCATGTCTTGAAATGGATTACTTTTCTTTTGGTGATGTTCTAGAAACATGTTGGTTTCACATGTCTCATGATGTTTGGTAAGTATGAACGAGGAGATGATTATATGTTCAACAGGAAAGACCATGGTAGCCCGGATTCTTGGGAAATTACTCCATATGGTGGGAATTCTACCTACTGACAAGGTAATAGAAGTGCAACGGACAGATTTGGTTGGTGAATTTGTTGGACACACTGGGCCAAAGACAAGGAGAAAGGTGTTGCCTTGTCCTTCTTATTTTCTTTTTTGTGTGCTTTTTCTCAAACTAGATTATTTTGCTTTCTCAAATGAAATAATTTATGACTGATCATGTGCAGATCCAAGATGCAGAGGGAGGAATTCTTTTTGTTGATGAAGCATATCGGTTAATACCCATGCAAAAGGCAGATGATAAGGACTATGGATTGGAGGCCTTGGAAGAGATCATGTCTGTAATGGACAGTGGAAAAATTGTAGTCATATTTGCTGGGTATTGTGAACCAATGAAGCGTGTAATTGCTTCTAATGAAGGGTTCTGCAGAAGAGTGACAAAATTTTTTCATTTTAGTGACTTCAACTCTGAAGAACTAGCCAAGATCCTCCATATCAAGATGAATAATCAAACAGAGGAGAGTTTGTTATATGGATTTAAGTTGCATAGTTCTTGCAGTTTAGATGCAATAGCAAGACTAATAGAGAGAGAAACAACAGAAAAGCAGCGTAAGGAGATGAATGGAGGTTTAGTTGCTCCAATGCTAGTTAATGCTAGGGAGAACCTTGATCTTAGGCTCAATTTTGATTGTATAGACGCTGATGAACTGGGTACTATAACCTTAGAAGATCTTGAAGCAGGCATTCGGCTTTTAACACAATGAGACAGGGTTTCAATCAAAGCTGAGAAGCATGAATATATTCTTTTATCATTTCTGGTGACCTTGATGGGATCTCGTCAAATCAAACTAGAAGGTTTCATCCGTTATATTCTTCCAAGTATCTTTGTCGGTTAGTTTGAACTGCTGCTGAGAACTCAAAAGCTGAGTGGGTGGGCTTATATTATTCTTGTAGTACTTTCATTTCCTTGCTACTTCATTCCTTGGTGGCAACAATTGATGAAATCATACATATCTATTGTTCCCCAGAAGGGCATTCTTTTTTGGGTCATGTAATAAGAGTATTCATTTGGTTTACAGGGCAGTAATAAATTTCATTTCCAGCACCTCTGGTGGATGCTTCGGTTGTTTCTTTACGGAATTTCTGTTCATTTTGTCTTGTTTTACCAACCAGTAATTCATGTGTGAGTTCCTTCATTTTGGTGTGAGCTTGTGATTTCCTTGCTGTGATTACCGAGAATAATTTTTTTCAGCATAAGTACAATTCTTTTATTTATTGAGAAAAAAAAAAGCAAAAAAGAAAAACAATATTGTGAATAATTACAGCACTGTCGTTTTCATTAGATGGATGGATTTGATATTGAATTGTCAACTTAATCAAGTGTTCCTTACTTGACATCTTTGTGAGATTAACTGGTTTCACTTGCTAACAAAATTCTAGGACTTTGCCTTAACGTACAAAATACCACGAACCAAAAGGGAAAATAATATATCATCTATCATTTATATATAAAAATGTGAATTTTAAAAATATTAATAGTGAGCGGCTTAAATATTTTTATAAATTTTTTAAATTAACAAATTTATCTTTAAATATATAATTTTTATTAATTTATTTAAGTTTAATTTAAATCAATTAGAATTAAAAAAAGAGTTTACAAAAAATTAAACTACTTAAATTTTAAAATTTTAACTTTAAAAGTGTTAACAGTGATTAACTAAAAATATCTTTAGTAAAAATTTTTATAAATTTAATTTAAATGAATTTTTTTATTATTAGACTATTTCTTTTATAATTAGACTAAAAAAATGCTCAAAATTGATTGACTAAACCCTTAATAAAATTTAATTCCAAAAATATTAAAAGTGATTTATTAAAATATCATTAATTATTTTTTATAAATTTTAATTTAAATGATTTTATTTTTATTATTAAACTTATTTTTTACATAAAATAAAAATATAAATAGAACGTTGTAAAAGTTTAATGTGCATAAGAATAAAATAATTATTTAAAGTTTGTTTTTTTAGTTATTGCAAAAATAATTGTATATGTAATTTATGTTGATAAATAAATTTATTAAAAATAATCATAATTAAGTTATTTAAGCATTTTTTTTTTTTTGCCTTTCAATTTTTTGTTTTAATATATTAACTATATATGTATGATAATAATTTTATTATCTATATACCTCATGAGTTGATCATTTAATCATTGATAATATGATTAAATCTTTTTAATCCATTGAAATAATTTTTTTAATATATCATTTTTTACACTTTAATATGACTTTTATAATTACTACCAATAGCTCAACTTACTATAAGAATTGTTCACCTTGTTTTAAACAATAATTGATTTTATTTTTTCTCAACTTTTATCTTAATATATTTATATATGATTAGTTTATATCTCAAGATTATTTACTTTCTCAATTATATTAAATTGCTTCTTTCTTTTTTTTTTTTGCATCCATGTGGTTAAATAACCTAATGTGAATTATTTTAAGTAAAAAAAATCAAGTGATGGAAAATTAATTGTTTTTGATGAATTCTTTTAACATGTGACAAATTCATTGGAATTATCTTTTGAATGTCTTTATACCAAAATTACACTCATTCATGAAATTTTATATTATTAATGCTAAAAATTAAATCATTATAAATTGTATAAGTATTACATAACAAGTTTGTTATTCTTAAATTTGAAATTTTCTTAATAAAACGTTACAAGTAACAATGTTAGGAATTTTATTTTATTTTATTTTTTCAAATTATGTATTTTAATATTTCTATATAGTAAAAATTTATGTATAAAAAAATTTTAAATAAAGGAAAAATTAATCTTTCAATTGATAGAATATACAATTACATTTAATTAATGGAAGCATCAATGAAAAATTATCTTAAGCAGAAAAATGAGATAAAAAATTTATTGGTTATGTATAATTTTATCTTTTCCAAATCACAAAAATGGTTAGTGCCACATGATATTCAATAAAAAATATACAAATATTTTGATTTCAAATTTCTTTAGGATTATTATAAAACCTTTTATTTGAGAAAACATTGTATACTCCATTTTCTCCTTTATGTTAGTTTAAGAATATTCATAGTGTATCCAACTTTTTAAAATTGCCATATTAGATAATATTTATTTAAAATAATCAAAATTTATCAAATTAATTATCGCTATTACATTTAATATAAAATATTATTATAAATAATTTAACTAAAGTTAAAAGTAATTTAAAAGTATTTATTAGCAAATTTTATTTGATAAATATTTATTTAATTGTGTATTTAGTATTTTAATCATTTTGAATTTTGACTTTTCATAATTTCAAGTTGAATTTTATATTTATAATCAACGACCAATTAGATTGAGTCAAATTTTATCATTTATTTCTATTCATAGTGTACTCAATTATTTATTTATACAATTGAGTAAATTTAACTTAATAATTGATGTATGTTTCTCTTTATTTAAAAAGTTAGATTCAAATCGTCCTAAATTCAAATAAAAAATTATACTATGTTATTTATAATTATAATTTCATTTTAAAAATACTTTTAAAAATTAATTAATTAATTCAACAATAAAGACAGTAAAAATAAGACATTAAAGATAAAAAAAAAGCTTAAATAAGAAACTTTTAAATTGTTATAGCAGATGAATAAAAAATATTAAATTTTGATTGGGTTACTATTTTAATTTGGATTTTGGTTATATTCAATTATTTCTAATTTTAAATAACCACTAAGTTGTTAACTTTTAAAATTAATTGAAATCAAGTCAAATTAGTTCATTTTAATAATTATATGTATTATATTATTTTTAATTAAATTAAAATTTAAAATGAGTAAAAAAAATTTGTATACTCAATTTGAATTTTAAATTATTTTAAATTTGTGTTGATTAATTCATGTTATTTTAGTTATATATTTATGACACCGATAATAAATTTTAAAATAGAATGAGAATATAACACAATAAAAATTTAAGTGTAAATATTATGAAATACTAATAATAATTTTAGAAGAAAATCTTTATATTCAAGTCTTTTAGAGATTAAAAGATAAATATTATTTTGGAGATTTTGAAATTCGTATTACAAAAATATTAATCTAAGTCAACGAGTTTATAATTGTTCATTTGTTGATCAAGTTGCTATTATATAAGTTGAGAGAAATAATTTAAACATTTCATTTGAAATAGATATCATAATTTATACTCATTTAGAAAGACAGTATAAAGTTATATATTATTTGAATTATTATAACTCCTTATAATATTTTTTATTCTTTCCAAATGAAAAAAAAATAATTAGCATTAAAATATTGAAAAGGTTATTTTGAAGATGGTAATAATAATAAAGTAATAATTAACAATATACCATCATTTTTATTTAGTAAAAGAAAATTTTTATGGAGAATGCGAAAGTAATTATTATGAATTTAATATTTTTTAAAATTGTGATTTGTTTAATTTTTATAAATTTAATTTAGTAAATTTGTTTTCATTACTTTTATCACATTTATAACAAAATTGTTACCCAAAATTATATACTTAAAGATAAAAATATAAGGCAAAATTTATTATTTTCATTATTGACACATCATTTCAAAATTTTTAATTTTTTATATTCAATTGTATTTTGCTAATAAGTATAAAAACATATACACTAATATTTCAATCAAACCATTAATAAAGTTTATCTTAATATGTATTATTTTATCATGAACTAAAAATTTGAAGAATATTTTAGAAATATTGACTTAATGTATATTATATACATATATTTTAATTTAGTTTTAATAATTGCATTAGTATAAAAAAATTATGATTTTAACGTATTATTACATGTTAAACTCTGATAATAAATTAAAAGTATTTATTTATACTTTTCAAGTTATTTACACTTTAATTTTTTCTTGTTTCTTTCTGTACCTTATGTATTTTATCATCTAGCATATATTGTAATTATTTATATATATATATATATATACATAAATTAATGATAACAGGATAATTAATAATTGAATAATTAATTATTGAAAACTTAAATATAATTAGTATAATTTTGTAGTAATCATTGATAATTTAGTAGTAAAGTAGTAATAATTTAATAGTAAATGAATTATAATTTAATAGTCAATAATTGGTAATTTTTTAATAAATTTGTAATAATACAATAATAAATGCATAATATTTTAATAGTAAATGAATTATAATATAATTATAAATGAATAACAACATAATACTAAATAAAAGTTAACAAAAAAATAAGTGATAACTTAGTAATTAATTGTTGCTAACTTAGTAATAAATCAATGATATATTAATAGTAGATGAGTGATAATTTAATATTAAATCAGTTTCAGTTTAATAGTAATTAATTAATAGTAGTAAATAATAAATAATTTAGTGATAAATCAATTATAAATTAATGGTAAATAATTGATAATTTAGTAGTTATTTATTGAAAACTTAAAAGTAAATTAGTATAATTTAATAATAAATCATCGATAATATAATCATTAATTATTTATAACTTAATATTAAATAATGTATAATTTAATATAAAACAGTAATAATTTAGTAGTAAATCATAAATAATTTTGTGATAATTTTGTGATAAATGATTAAAAATTAAGAAGTAAATTAATAATAGCATAATAATAAATATATAAAAATATAACAGTAAATCATTGATAATTTAGTAGTAAATTGATAATGTAATCGTAATCACTAATAATTTAGTTGTAAATTAATAACAATTTAGTAGTAAATTAGTTAACAAATAATAACTTTTTAGTAAATTATCGATAAATTAGTAGTAAATCAGATATAATTTTACAATAAATCTTCAATAATTTAATGGTAAATCACCAACAATGATTATTAAATCATTTATAATTTAATGACAAATCATTTATAAATTAATAGTAAATCATTAATAGCTTAATAATAAATAACTGATAACTTAATTATTAATTATTGATATTTTTTATTATATTTAAAGTTGACAGGAGTTGAACCCTGGGTACTAATAGAAATGAAGTCAAAATTTTCATTTTAAGAATTAGGATAAACTTACCATGGACATAGTCAATAAAAAATTAGTGAAAAAATTATAAACTTGAATAAAACAATAATATTATTATATAAAAAGAAAATTATCTTTTACATTATTAGTGGACTTTTAAATTTCATATTTCATAGTTATAAATACATAATAACATATTAGTAAATTAATGATAAGTTAATAAAAAAAAAGTAATAACTTAGTAGAAAATAATTAATAAATTAATAATAAATCGATTATAACTTAACAGTAAATTAGTTTCAATTTAATAGTAATTAATTAATAAATTTAGTACTAAATTAATAATAACTTAATAGTTAATAATTAAAAACTTAAAAGTAAATCAATATAATTAATACTAGTTAATCATCAATAACTAATAGTTGATTAATGATAACTTAATATAAATCATGGACAATTTAATATAAATAAATGATAACTTGATAATAAATCATGGTTAATTTTGTGATAAATCTATGATTATTTTGTGATAAATAATCGAAACTAAGTAGTAAATTAATGATAATCTAGTAGTAAATGTATAATAACATAATAATAAATTATTAATAATTTAAATACAAATTATTGATAATTTAGTAGTAAATCACTAATAATTTAGTTGTAAATAAATAATAATTTAGTAGCAAATTAGTTAATAATTGATAATTTTGTAGTAAAGTATTGATAAATTAATAGTAAATTAGTTATAACTTTATAACAAATTATCAATAACTTAATAGTAAATTATCAACAATTTGGTAGTAAATTAATCATAACTTAGTATAAATTTATTTATAAATTAGTAGTAATTAGTAGTAAATTATTTATAAATTAGTGGTAAATAAATGCTAATTTAGTAATAAATTACTGATAATTTGGTAGTATATCATTGATAACTTAACAATAAATCGTTGAAAATATAATAATAAATCAATGATAACTTAATTATTAATAATTGATAAATTTTTTTAAACTTGAAATTGTCAAGAATTAAATCTTGATTACTAGCAAAAATAGACTTAAAAATTTTATTTTAAGAGATTAGGATAAACTTACTGTAAATCTATTTAATAAAAAAAATTAGTGGACAAAAATTCTAAATTTAAATGAAATAAAAATGTTATTGTATAAAAAAAATTATTTTATATTAAAACTGAACACACTCTTTTTAAAAGATTTCATTGTTAAATATATGATTACACAAATTTTATCAATAATTACTAAAAATATATTATAAGTTATTAAAAAATTATTAAAATTATATAAAGAGATTATTAAAATTTTATAAAAAATTATCAAAATTATATTAATGATTATCAAAATTATATCATAATTTATCAAAATTTTATGAAAGTTATCAAAATTTTATAAAAACTTATCAAAATCAAAATTTACTTAAATTATATGAAAATTAAAATTAAATTATTAAAATTTATCATTATTATTATAATATCAAAAAAATTTATTTTTTAAAATAAAATCTTTAAAAATAAAAATTACACGTGCGACAAAAACTAGAATACACTCAAAAACTATGAAGCAGGTTATTTTGTTCAGTGGCAAAAAAACCCAATTCCACTCGTTCTATCTCTGGCAACTATGGTTTCGAGCTCTCTGTTACTTGTCTCTTCCACATCTTCATTTCCTTCAAGTTCAAGCCCTGATTCTCCCGTGTCTACTTCTCTTCGGCCTATCTCATTTAAGCTCTGCAAACCCAATCCTAGATTCTCAAAAGCTCTCAAATACCCGTCGTTGAAGGTTTTGCGTTGTTCCTCGAACAGGTCCGCTGAAGATGGGTCGGCGGAGCAGTTCTTTGACAACAATTCGATAGCGGATTTCATGAGATTCAAGAGAGGGAGTCACAGGGGCAGCGGCCAGTTGCAGACTGCTGTTGTCAGTTTTCGTAAGAAGTTTCCTTGGTTTATTCTTTACCCTTTTCTTCAGGTGCAAATTCGACCGCTGGAGCTTCGGTTCTAATTCTAACTATTTAAAGAAGAATCAGTTTTCTGGATTCTAATTGTGGGATTTTCTTGATGGTTCAGGTTGATTTGGTCTCAACGATTCATATCGCGGATAAAGAGTATGTTTGGCTAATTCAAACTAGGAATTTTTGTGAGATTACAAGTAATTTATGTTTTGTTTCTGTCATTATTATGTATTATGAATGGAGGGTTGTGCTTAGTTATCTGGTTTCAATTTTTATCTGGTTTTAGTTTTATTTATTTTTTACCCAAAAGACTTGTATCCTAATTTGAAGATAATTAAACTTTAATTTACCATATAGAAGTGATACCAAACTCAACTGATGAATTTATGTATCAGTCAATAAAATTATGGGGGTACATATGTCTTTATTTTTTAAAATATATCAAAAAAAAAAAAAAACCATTCAACCTTTTTTTTTTCAAAACATTTTTCTTTTTTCACCCACATAGTGGGTGTGTCCAATTCTAGTTATTTTTAAAGAGAAAGCTGAATTGTAGATGGAAATATTTGGTAAACTATAAGTTAATGGAATGAAGCTGAATGAAGTTCTATTAAAAAAATAATAATAAGAAAATGAATGAAGTTGAGCATCATTTGGACAGTAAGTCTGTAACCCTGTATGAATGTACTTGAGCAGTGATGATAATTAGTGAAAATGATGTTAAAAAGTGGTTGTAGACAGCTAGGACAAACGTGCTTGTCTTGCTATAAGAATATGCCCCATGGAAGAGGCAAGGAAAGAATGATTATATTGATTAATATGACCTGCTAATGAAAATCTGAGTTTTTGTTTCGCCTGCCTGCATAAAGAATGACGAAAATATGTTTAAGGATAGAAAATTTTTTTTTCTTAATATTTCTTTTGGAACCTTCATAAGGGGATAATGGATTGACTTTGCACCCTCCATGACAATTTCCTTTTGCTTGTGTGGCTAAAATATCCAGTTGCATGTAAAAACATTTTTATGTGTGCTAATGTGGATTGTTCTAATTAAATTGGTTGAATGATTAATCTTCTGCAGGTATTTTGAAATCCTCCAGAAGGAACTTGTACCATATGATTGTGTCCTGTATGAGATGGTGGCCAGCAGGGAGAGTTTGGAAAATAGAAGGAACCCTACAGCTGCAAAAAGGCTTAAAAGTTCACGTTCACGAGGTTTCAACATTCTGGGATGCATTCAGCGGCAGATGGCTCTAGTACTTATGCTTGATTACCAATTAGATTGTCTTGATTACCAGGCTGATAATTGGTACCATGCAGATCTTGACTATGAGACCTTCAAGTTACTTCAGGTTATATGAAAGTGTTGGATGCTTTTATAATTTGAAGTCTGAGGTCAATTTTATATTCAACAATAACATTGTGCTTCTACATCTAATCTTCTGAATCATATTTTGTCCAGCTTGAAAAGGGTGAAAGCTTCTTTACATTTGCTAGGGATATGATCCTTAAATCTAAAAAAGCTTTAGTGCAGTCTGCTTCAATCCCAGAGGACCTTGATCCTTGGAGATCTAAGCTTCTCTGGGCTTCACGTGTGCTACCTATGCCACTTGTAGGTCTTCTCATTATTGGTGGTGTTTGTGCGGATGTGGGAAGCCGGGCATCTGATTATCCAGAGCTAGAAGCTTTATCAAGGCTTGACTTTGGTGCTGCTATGAAGGTTTTCCTGGCAAAGCTACTAACTTCTGAGTAAGTTTTGGCAAAATATTTGCACTTCTATACTATATGGTTTTTACAATTGCTTGAAGATGTCATAGTGAATGATACAGTATTTATGAGGAAACTAATTTTCTTAATTTTTGAGCATTTGTATGTTTTGGCTGCTAGTAGCTATAGTTTTTTGTATTTGGGCAGGAAAAGGGGGGAGGGGGGTAGGTTTTTGCATTTCAAGGCAAGTTCACATATGTCATATGACAAACATTGTTGATAAGAAAATGACCCAAAAGTGTAATTTGTGAAGGTTCACACAAGTGACAGCTGATGTGGAACAAAAATCTGTTATCATCGGTGAAAGGAACAGAGCTGCTATAGAAGCACTCAGAAGAGCGATTGATGATGGTCATAATAAGATAGCCATACTGTATGGGGGTGGTCACATGCCAGACTTGGGGAGGCGCTTAAGAGAGGAATTTGACCTGGTTCCTTCACATGTCCAGTGGATAACAGCTTGGTCCATTAAAAAACGAGATTTCCAGGGCAGTTCCCTTCCATTTTTGAAGACAATGGCTGAAGTTTCTGGCTGGCCATTGAATCGGTATCAGACATTGGCATTGCTTATATTTTCTTCAGTCCTTGCATTGGATCTCTGGTTTTGGGAAATCTTTTGTGGCACTGCAGTTAACTGGATCTCAGAAATAGCTTCTGAAGTTGTTCAATATGTAGATAATGCGAAGGTGATGTGAGCCTTGGACGAATAAATTGTTTCTATCAACATTCAACACGGATGTCTGTCAGTGCCTGTGTAAATATGAACACTTATTTTACTGATATAGCTGATTTTAGGATAAAAAATGTAAAAATAGCAACTTGTCCTACTTAATGAATTTATTGAATTCATTCGTAGTGGAAAAATAAACTAATTGATTAATAGGTGCCCTCCACTTGAGGGCATCTCCTATACAAGCGTGTGTTCGTCTTTTTTTTTTTTTTTTTTTCCTTTTTTTAATTCTTTTTGGGGTTAAATTTTGGATGGCCTAAAAAATAACTTGTTCAGGTTTAACTCTGAACAATAAAATGATGATTTGCCTAGCGAAAAACACAAAGATGCGTGCACCAATTTTTCTCTGTAACATTTATAACTCTATATATTGGCCTCCATGTATTTGAAAAGAAAAGCAAGATAAGATTTTTACACTAGTTTTTTTTTGGCGGTTGCCAAAAACGGTAAAGCTGACACTTGACGTTTAGGTGCTAAACCAAGGCATAAACACGTCGTCTTCCCTGGACCTCGATGCAGTAATATCTACAACAATTAAATGCTTTCTTGTTTAGGAATTAAGATTTTGTTCACAGAGGTAGGAAGTTGGATCATAAATTCAAAGGTACAATTTATTGAAAATAATGACTTAAATTTCATAATAAATTTATTTAAAATTAGTTAGATATTATTTAATAAATAAAAAATAATAAAAAAAAAATTTTAAAATTTTTTTTTAATATATAAGTTTGAGTTACAGAAAAATTTTAAGAGAAAATTGATTTTTAATAGATAAATTTATATATTTATAAATAGATAGAGTTTTTTTAGGATTATGTAAGAAAAAAAAATATAAAAAAATTATATGATTTTATAAGATAAATAACTCATAAGACTATTGGAGATATGGGTGTGTATGAATGTTATGTTTGAGAGTAGACTAAAGAGGATTGAGATGATTTATATAAGTATGGGTGCATGAGTGTATATGAATATGTGTCTATTTGGATTGAGAATATTCTATAAGAATAGATTGTAAAAATTTATAGATATTGATTGTTAATGGTTGATTTGATGTTTATTTGTAATTATCTAAAACTAATAAATTTTATCCTTCATCCATCGTAAATTGATTAGATTGAATTACGTTAAATTATTATTTTTTTATGTGATTGATTGATTTTTTTATTTTGTTTTCATTAATTTTATTGAATGGAGGCTTTTTGCCGACCACAATTCACTTTACATTTTGCATCCATTTGATTTTGCTCGGTTCTTGTTTTCTTTGTTGCTTAAACCAAAAAGGGCATTGAAGTTAATTAAGGTCCCATATGATTCAAAAGCATGTCAAGAACTTTCCTTGTCATCATCTTTTTCAAGTTCAATATATATATGGACTTCCAAATTCCAAAGCTTTTGGATTTTTGACATTGACGATGATCCAAAAATAGGATTCAAGGCTCTTGGCCGCCTGCAGAAATTTCAGATTATGGAAGGAAAAGCATTGAGTTTCCCTTTGTCAACTCAGCTTCTACTTTCCTGCATCTAGAATCTAGATAGACTAATGACGGAAGCATCTATTTTTTCTTCGTTCTTTTCACAAAACATGTTCCTCGTTTCCTTGACATTTTACCAGCAAATTCGGGCAAAGGCTCCTCTTTAAAAGCTTGTCAAATTTCATTTATAGAAACTATTCTGTTTTTTTGCTGGCAACCAAACTACCAAAGTAGTTCATCTTTCGTTTGTTTGCAGTTTGTGCATGCAAAATGCAACACGTCAGTTTGGATGCCAACCAAGTTTCTAATTCTAGTTGCAAGCCTTATTAATTCATTGTCCCCATATCTAGCAAGTTTTGCATCAACAGAGTTGTTTTTATTAAAAGCCATCCAAATGTCTGGAATGCCAGTTTTCTGACTATATATAAAGCAAACTTTAAGAAATAAACATTGATTTTTTTTGTCTTTGTCTTAATTACTTCAGTGGCATTTCACAATACCGTGAGCTGCCTTTAGGAACATTTAAATCTGAAAAGTTTTTTCCTCTTTAATAGTGCTTATAATTTTTTCTAAGCAACAGGAAGGCAAGTTTTTGCCTTTCAGGAACAAGCATATATAGTATATGCCTTATCATGGTAGCTCTCCTCCATCTTACCTGTCGTCGTTTTCCTTGATCATCATCGGCTTCTCGGATCACCTTCTTGCATTATTTCTCTCCGATTACTTGATTGATTTTTTCTCAGAAAAGAGGACTGAGAGGGTTTTGGCCAGCAAAATTCAAAATCTGAAAACCCTGTTAGGAGGATTGCAGTTTTAATGTTTTATGCAGTCCATCTAATGCTAATATGGTATGATTTCTTATCTCTCAGTCCTGCGTCTGATTGCCTTGATGCTTTAGCTCGTTTCTGAGTCCATTTTGATCAACAAATTTTTCTATAACTAAATTGCCTGTCATCGAAATCACATAGAATAGAGCTCTTAAAAAATATTCGATGAGGAGCATCAATCGGTAAATAACTGCTTTTCATTTTTTTTGGGTGGGTTATTAGCAAGAATAATCCCAACTAGAAAATTTTTTTTGAAAATCTGGATTTCCCTTTTGTTGTTGGACCTAATCACGAGTTTCATTTTATTTTTGCTATATAATAATTGAACAAAAGAAAGTTAACAAAAGAAAAAAATAAGTATATTCAATGTGGATTTTATTTCCTGTTTTCATTGACAGTGATTGGTTTTTATTAGAAAAAAGATGTTCCTTCTGAGATGCTGTTCACATTGCAAATGTTTTCATTGACAGTGATTGGTTTCTGCTGGGCCTATATATCACCTGAAATATATTAGAATAGAAAAAAAGGACATTCCTTCTGAGATTCGTGTTCACATTGCTCATTCTCTTAGGAAATGAGGATATGCAATTGTTTAAAAGCTAGCTGGTTCTTACCTTCATAGTTAGTAGATCCTAGGAATCTGACTGACTCAGAGCTACGTAGCGCTTAGAAGAACTGGGAATCTCTGAGGTTTAATTTATACCTTCTTCATTTAAAACCAGAATTCCTGCAAGCAAGCATGGCTGCAACGTTTTTGGTCTATTAAGGAAATGTTCAAATTTTCAAACAAATATGCTAATTGCAGAGGCATATCTCTGCCTACTTAATTCAAACCACGTTTAAAACGAGTAAAGACAACAAATGAGGTGAGCTAAATCAAATTTGATGAGCATCTGATCCTAGCCAGATGCTCTCATAATATCTAATCCTATATATATATATATTGTTTGTTGATTAACACATACTGAATCTTTTTGCTGGTAATTAGCAACTATAAAATCTAATATAATAAGGTTAGGAGGAGCCATGGTTGGTTGAAAGGTCTTTAGAATACTCAAAAATCAAAATGAGAGCAAAAATTGACCACCCCCCCCCCCCCCCATTAGCAGTATCTCATGTCGACTTCTCATGCCCATCGATTTCCTCGTCTGGTTAGAATTAGATAATTATTATTTTTACCCCAACACATCCTGAAATCTTCAAGTCCAGCTCAGCACAGAGCGACATCGTTTTCATGATGGCTTTGTCTTATTTTAGTATGAATGCGGGAGACAGCTATTAATTTCTTGTTGGATACTTCATTAATACTTGAAAAGCAGGAGTCGCGTGCCTGGCAGAAGCCACTGTGAGAAAAAGTGGCTTTGACGAAAAACAACCGTCTTTCCTTCTTTAGAGTTCTACTAAAATATAAACATGTTCTGAAGTTCGGAGATAATATAGATATAAACCGGGTTTGGGGGGTCAAGCAGTAAGCACATGTATTAAATATTGTTCCGAGTTTATGTTTCAGCTTTTGGCAGTAAAGTTTCCAGTTATGCAATTCAGTTCTCCTCAGGAATTGGACAAACAACATTACTACCATCTACTTCCTGATTCTGATCTGCAAAATGAAACAAGAACTGAAAGAAAGTGGAAGAAGGAGGCTATTAAACAAGAGGTCGCTGGTCATAGAAGGGGTCGTTTCAACAAATATGCTCTTGCTGGTGCTATTCTTGCCTCCACAAATTCAATTCTACTTGGTTATGGTGAGCTGTTTTAAATTAGGTCAATTGAATTTTCCACTAAGTGCAGAAGGTCTTACTTCTAAATTTTGATCTCCACACACAAGAAAAGCAAGATAGAATCTGAGCACTAATTAATCTAGCCAAGTTTCTGGTTTTTTTTTGGTAAATTTTTTTGCTTGCAAATATTGGGGTGATGAGTGGAGCAGTATTATATATCAGGGATGATCTCAAGATCCCAAGTGGAGATCTTGGTGGGCAGCCCGAATGTATGTTCTCTAATTGGTTCACTTGCCTCAGGTAAAACTTCTGACGGTATAGGCAGGCGTTATACAATAGTATTGGCGGCAGCCACCTTTTTGATAGGAGCAATTTTAATGGGACTAGCACCATCTTTCCCTTTCCTCATGGCTGGAAGAGTAGTAGCTGGAATTGGCGTCGGCTACTCTCTTATGATAGGTCCAGTCTACACTGCAGAGATCTCTCCGGCCATGACTCGGGCCTTTTTCTCTTCGCTCCCTGAAGTCTTCATTAATATTGGAATTCTACTTGGTTATATCTCCAACTATGCACTGTCAAGCCTTCCGGAGTACTTTAATTGGAGACTGATGCTAGGAATAGCAGCATTGCCAGCACTTGCTGTTGTTCTAGGGGTCATAGCGATGCCAGAGTCCCCTCGTTGGCTAGTCATGAAAGGCCGATTTGTGGAAGCGAAGAGAATTTTAATTAAAACATCAGAATCTGAAGAGGAAGCTGAAGTGAGACTCGCTGAAATGGCAAAGGCTGCTGAAAATTTAGAACAAGAACCATCTTCAAGTAGCTGGCATGGCCAAGGGGTTTGGAAGGAGTTATTAAGGCCATCTAGGCCTATTCGACGAATCCTTATTGCTGCCAGTGGTGTTAACTTCTTTATGCAAGCTTCTGGCAACGATGCTGTCATATATTACAGCCCTGAAGTTTTCAAGGACGCTGGAATTCACGACAGGAAACAGCAATTCGGTGTTACAATCATCATGGGAATTGTCAAAACATGCTTCGTTTTCATATCGGCTCTTTCCTTGGACCATTTCGGGAGGCGGCCCCTTTTATTGTTGGGCTCAACAGGGATGGCGTTTTCATTATCTGGGTTAGGGCTTGGCTCCAAGTACCTTCAGCAATCCTATGACAAGCCAGCTTGGGCCACTGCCTTGTGTATACTTGCTGTGTGCGCCGATGTTTCCTTCTTTTCAATTGGGCTTGGACCTATCACATGGTTCTATTCTTCAGAGATATTTCCAATGAGGTTAAGAGCCCAAGGTTCAAGCCTGGCAATATCTGTCAACAGGATGGTTAGTGGGATTGTCTCCTTGACATTCCTGAGCATTTCAGGGAAGACTACATTCGGGGTAATGTTTTTTGCACTTGCAGGAATCATGGCGGTTGGTACAGTTTTCTTTTACTTCTTTTTGCCCGAAACTAAAGGCAAGAGCTTAGAAGAGATTGAGATTCTTTTTGAGGATAACCCTAGTGATGGAAACAACAAAGTTCTTGCTTCCTAATACAAAAGTTCCCTCAAAAAACAGTTCCAAGTTTTGTTGTTTTGCCCACTAATTGAAAAATGATTTGCAAATATATTTCTTCCATGTTGGATGCATAGCGTTTGGTGATGCTATAAAGAAAAACTCCCTAGAGTTTAGATAGACATGGACTTATGGGAAAATAAGTGAATTATGTGTAAGGAATAATGATTTAAATTTCATAAAAGATTTGTTTGATAATAAGTAAATTTGTATGCTTATAAATAAGTAAAATTTTTACAAGATTAAATATAAAAAATATATATAATAAAGTTGTAAGGTTTTATGATAGAGACATAGTAGTGCTGGAGATTTATGTTTGAATGTTAAGTGAATTAGAGGATAATGAGATGGTTTGTATATGTATGGATGCATGAATGTATATGGTATATATTTGTTTGAGTTAAGAATATTTTATAAGATTAGAGGAGATTGAGAGAGTTTAATGATTTTTAATTGTGAGTGTTTGATATAAATTGTATATTTATAATTTTTTACAATTAATGAATTTTATTTTTCATCTGTGGATATAAGTTGATTGGATCAAATTATATTAAATTATTATTTATTATGTAATTAATTAATTATTTGATTTGATTTTAATTGATTGGATTGAATTGAGATTTTTTGCCTAATTCTATCATCATGTCATGGGTAGATTTTGGTAACATTCCAGCTCACGATGGAATGATATCTCCACTGTTAACGTGTTATTCATTCCTAGCATTATATTTATGCCAAGCTTTGCACTTCTGATTTCACGCAGTTTGAGTTTCATTTGCATTAATTCTACTTCAACTTACTCCTCATTTTAGTCTTCACTTCTCCCACACCTAACTTATCTTTTCAAAGGTACTTCAAGGAAAAAAAAAAAAAAAGGTTGAAGGAAAAGCATAAAATGGCTGCAGAGAAAACTCAAATGGACGCCAATGGGATGGAATCCCAATAATAAAATGCGGCGGGTAATGATATTTTGGGGGCAGAAGCACAGCTGGTCTAAACAAGTATACTCTTTTTTGTACTCTTTTGGCCTCTGCAAACTCTATTCTCCTAGGTTATGGTGAGTCAACTTTCATTTGTCTCATTTCTAATTTTTATTTATTTTTTCAATAACATTGTGAAGAACCCAAGTATAGATTTAATAAAATAGCTTCTTGATTATTAATCAAAACCCACGATTAATTAATGCTTGTATCTTGCATGCCTTCAAATTAATATCCTTTTTCATGATGAGTGAAATTTTGGGTGAATTGCTGTGTATATCTTTTGCAGATATTGGTGTAAGGAGTGGTGCACTGCTGTTTATCAAAGACAACCTCAAAATCACATCAGTTCAAGTAGAAATCTTGATTGGTAGCCCGAGTATACTTCCACTCATGGGCTCACTTGCCTCTGGCAAAACCTCAGATTTCATAGGTAGACGTTAAACAATTGTCCTAGCAGCAGCCCATTCCTACAAGGTGCACTTCTAATGGGTTTTGCACCCTCTTTCCCATTGCTCCTAGCAGGCCGCATAGTTGCTGAGATTGGCGGTGGCTATTCCCTCATGATTTCTCCTCTATACACAGCTAAAATCTCCCCTGCTATGAAACGTGGGTTGCTGACTTCCCTTCCTGAAGTATTCATCGTCTCTGGTATCCTCCTTGGTTTGCCCCAAACGTAAACTGGAGACTGATGCTTGGTTTCGGAGCAATACCGGCTGTTGCAATGGGATTAGGTGTTACAGCGATGCCAGGATGACCTCGCTGGCTTGTCATAAAAGGTAAAACAGATCATGAAGCGAAAAGGGTTTTGATCAAAGTCTCGGATAGTTCTCAAGAAGCTGGATTTAGACTCGGTGAAATAACCAAAGCTGCTGCTATGGATTTAGGCCATGCAACTTCTTCAAGCAATAGCGAATTGCATGGCCAAGGGGTTTGGAGGAAACTTCTATTAAGCACATCAAGACATGTTCATTGAATTCTAATTGCAGCCATTGGGATTAACTTTTTTATGCAAGCTTTTGGCAATGATGCTGTTAATATACTATTTCCCCGAACTGTTCAAAGATGCTGGAATTCAAAATAGGAGGCAGTAAGAGTGTAATTGCGTCGAATCGAGTCGATACAGTGAGAAGTTCGAGTTTGAGCTCGACTTTCAACTTGCGGTTCGATATTCGGCTTGAACTCGATCAAGTTTTATTTTTTTAGCTCGAGTTCGATTCGTGATCGAAATTGAACTACTTGAGCTTACTCGATTAAGCTTGATTAATATATAAAAATAAGCTCGATTCGTATACTCGACAAGAGTTCGATTATTTGTGTTCGAGTTCAAACTTGAATTCGAGATATTTTATTAATTAAAATAATAAAAATATATTTAAATATAAAAGTTTGATTAGACTCGTAAGTTACTTGAGTTAAGTATAAGAATATTCGAATTCGTTTCTATCGATGAGTAGAGCTACTCGATTTGAGTTTGACTTGATAATAATAAAAATCGAATTTAAATTTTATTTAAATTAAATTCAAATAATTTATAAATATTAATGTATTATTTTCACCTTAAGGAGTAAGCGCTATGGTGTCACTGTAATCATGGGAGTAACCAAGGCTTCTTTTGTGTTTGATTTCAGCTCTTATATGGACAGGTTAGGGAAACGCCCTCCTTTGTTGCGAGGCTCAATTAGAATGGTCGTGTTGGGCATGGGTTCCAAATTTCTCGAACACTCAGAAACCAAGCATTTGTGGGCTATCATTGGGTGCATCATTGCAGTCTGTGTTGTTTCATTCTACTCAATTGGGTTTATTCATCAGAAATATTTACGTTCGGGCTAAAGGCCCAAGGCACAGACCTAATATTATCAGTGAACAGGCTGGCGAGTGGAGTGGAGTCCGTGGCATTTCTGACAATATCCTAGAAAATAACATTTGGAGGACCGAGGAAGGTTTTTTGCCCTTTCTGGGATAATGCTTTTTGGGCAGTGTTTTTTTTTTTTAATTTCTTTATGCCAGAGACAAAAAACAAGAGCTTGGATTTTGGAAGAGGCGTGGGCACTCTTTGAGGATAAAGCTAAAAGTGGTGATGATGAAAGGGGGATGCAAATGAGAGAATGTGATGCTATTGCTATTCAGGCAGTTAACAAAGGATTGTACTTAAAATTAGTATTTCCTACATGCATTGACTTAATCATGGGAAGTATATTTACTGCACTTTTCGGAGTTTTTTACAGCAAAATAGTTTCACGTGATTTACATATCCAAGCTAACAGGGCCGTATTATTATTCTAATACCTCAATACTCTTCCTTGATCCATATCTAATTCAATTATTGAATTGAAACAAGACTTCGTTCTCCCTCATATATATCTGCTAAGGAGTTAATTTCTTGTAGTTATCTTGACATAGTGGTCAAAGTTTGCTAATTCTTGGACCTTTTTTCCCCTACCCATTCAGGATAGTTAATTAGGCGACTAGCAATTTTATAAAACAAACTTGATGTGGGATCATGTAGTGTATCAACAACTATTAAGATCATGGATTTTTTACTTGCAATTTGAAGTCAAATTGTATATAATATTCGGTTTCAAAACAATATAAATACTAATATATATACTTGAGAATGAATTCCACGAACACAATTTTCTTATAGAATTGGTTGTTTATTAATCAAGGATGCATTAATTGATGAAGAAAAAGGCTAATTTTAGTATCCCACAAACTTGGCTTATATCTTTGGTCTAACGTTCTTGTCTTGTAATGAAGGATCTATATACTCTATAATCAAAATTCAATAAAAAAATAAAAAAGTTATGGGATTTGTTTTCTTGACAGCCAAGGTAATAACAAGACTTGATTATGGTAATCCAATAATGAGGTTATGAATGTTGCAGTACGCTGTTTGATAAAGCCAAATGAAAAAGACAACCGCACATGAAAATTTGACATAATTAAATCCACAAAAATAATGTTACAAAAACGTCATTATAATCCACATGGCAAAATGCTGCTACCCTTCTCAAACCCCCTCCCTACTGGTCAAGCCTCAGTTGGGAAACCAAATGGGGTTTTGGTTTAGCTTTTGATATTGAAAAATTTTCAGATCTCTTTCGTAATGATGACCTTGGAGTTTCGAAGGCTAGCAAAGAAAAAAAAAAAGGGGTCAGGAAATCTACGTCAAATCAAAACAAATGGGTTTCTACTTGTTACGGAGCTTAATTAATTACCTCGTACTCCAAAAAGCTGAACTGAACCACTCAAAACTGTCTGTTAGCTCTTGGTGTGGCATTTCAAAGGTTAAGAAGTGCAGCTGTTTGATATGTTTTTTTGCAGTTGGAAGCTTCTTAGACGGTGAGATGCTCATTGAGAGTCTTGAGGCCTTGAAATTGTGAGTTTTATGACCCTTATTTTTGGGAAATAGAGATGTACACACACACACACATATATATATATATATATATATATATAGTCTGATGATATTAAGAGTACTCTCTGAGATTCAACTTCTTGGTGTAGCCAAAGCCTTAGACCTGTTTATTTGTCCTCTAACGTACAAGTTTAAGCCAGACACCAGCATATTGACAAGCTTTTGAATAAAAAAAAACTGTAGCTTTTCTAGTATCAAACATGGAAAAGGTGACAACATTACCTTTGTCTTCCAATTTCCGTCCACTCTTTTAAAATACATTTCCTAACTTAATTTCTCTCACCCTTACAGGCACAGATGTGGAAGCACTCACCCAAGTATTACGCTTGCACTGTAAGCTTTACTTTCCTTTATTTCTTTTTCGGGGTTTGAAAAGTAAAAACTTCAAAGCTTTTGATATGACTCAAACTTCAATAGTATTTCAATATTGGAGTTTAGGCTATTGTAATTTAGGCAAGGCAAGGCAGTTGCTGATTATTTTGGTGGCTTTGAAACTATATTCTGTCATATGACTTTAAAAAACAACAAGATTGAATTTTGGGTTGTTGTCATGTGATTTGATGTAATAATCACATTTAGTTTTAAAAAGAAAGGCCAAATTGAAATCATTGTCTTCTGTTAATATATCCATCTACCAACATTGATGATATCAAGAAGTTGTTAATTCGCTAGGAGTAGCAGTTGGTATATATTAGGCATAAAATATATAGATGAATAGCTAAGGGCCAACATCCCAATTAAGTTCCATACTTCATTCGTGATCATGAAATATATGTATACAAGTATTCAAGCATATTCTTTTAGGTTTTGGTGGTTACCCTGAAAAGAAAAGTAAGTTCTTATGGCAGCAACCCAATTTGTAGGTCCAAAGAAAAGGCAAACAAATGAAGTCGTACGTTGGGAATGCCACGGTTTCCAATAGGTACTGTCCCACTTCCACCCTAATATTTATGGCGTTATTCTAACAAATTTTATTATTTATCTTCAATTATTTCCTACTAATTATTTTCTGGTGAAAGATATATTTTCTAATCTTAGATAGCATATTTTATTTTATTTCAATTTTAAATTTAAGAATATAGTTTAATTTGATGTTACATAAATTGAATTTTTTTTTTTTTTTGGAAAAGTGATGTTACATAAACTTGATTATCTTGAGAAAGTAGTTAGTAGGGCTTAGGGCTACGAAGAAAAAAAATTATAAAATCGGATCATATCCTGATGTTTGCCTTGATTTATTATATTCAGTTTGGTTCTCAATTGAGAATGGTTAAAAAAAATATTTATTTTTTGAGAAATTATTTGATATATTGTTAGTGGAGTTTGAGAAAATATCGTTTATAAAATTAACAAATTTCAGTGTGTTTGATATTTTTTTAATTTAATAAAGTTTTTGAAGTATTTTGAAATTGAGTGGAATTGAAAGAAACTTTAAAATGTTTTTTTTATTAAATCTAAATAAATAAGTTAAAAAATAAACCTAATTAACTGCCACAAAATTGTAATAACCAATTAATTATCAAACAAGTAATTCAATTTCGTTAAAAATATTTTTAATTAATTGAAACTCGAGTATATTATAATTCTAAGTTTAACTTTATAATTCATACAATTATTTTTAAGAATTATCATTGAATAGTTTCAAAATTTAAATTTCAACACCTAAAATTTTTTCTCTTCTTCTCATACTACAAAAATTTCTGAATGCCTTTGTACCAAAAAAGACTGTAACGTATATAGCAACCAATTTGAAATTGTCAATAGAGACAGATCTTTGGAATCATACTTATTTTCGCACAAATTTATACTCTATTGGGCTAAAGCGATATATATGTAAGTGGCAACATAGAATTTTACAAATTTAATGGGAATACTATTCATCAAATAATTTCAAACTACTGCCTTCAACTATCCCTTTAAAGGGTATGTGAATATTTATTTAGTAATAGTAAAAATTAGTTAATTAATTATTTAATTATCTATAGACAGATTCTTTGAAATATTTTGTGGCACATTTGAAATTCCGCCACACCAAAAAAAAAAAAAAAAAACCACAATTATAGTAGTATTAAAGTGGTACCACCCAAGCAGGTATGTTTAAAAGCTACTAATAATAATAAGCAGCAGATACTGTTTTTTTTTTAGGATCAGATGTTATGGAGACAGCCTCCAGAATGTAGCTAGTGGATTTACGTTTTGGGATACTATAGTTTCAATTTTTAGTACATCTAATTTCTTTCTTTATTTTTTTTTTTTTTTTAAATTCTCGGCAATAATTTTTGTATTAAAAAATACAAATAAAATTGCTGAAGAGTTAATTTAATTTGTTTTAATTCTTTTGGTCTCCTACTCCAATTTCAAATCTCTCTGTCAATAAAAATGTGGTTGGTTTGGCATTTACTTTAACCATACCTTACCTGGAATTCATTTCCTATATTGGTTACTACCTCCGTTTTCTAACCTAAAAATTTATCAATATTCAATTAGCTTTATCAAATGTAATTAAATTTCAGAATTGGTAATGTCATAACGTATAGATCTATGGATCTATCGCTAGACATTAACTTAAAGAGTTACCATCAATCTTTTTTATTTAGGTGCGATTGACCACCTAACTGAATCTATTCCTTAAAAAAAAATTCTAAGTTTGACTTAAGTATCTTTAAAAGATAGATTCAATGTCTGCAAAACCAGAACTAGGTCCGGGAGTATAGTTACGTGTGAAGAATGTTATAGTACCCTCACAACGCCCATCAAAAGATGGTATTAGCTTAATTTTATGTTATTCATTAAGCCTTAAAAATTTTACCAAGTAATTAATTATTGAAAATTATTCTTAATTGACTCTAATACTTTTAACAGAAAATTAAGAAAGTTTTCTCACCTCAAGAGCATGCAAGAAAACTACTGTTATACTCGAGAGGCTCCATCGTCGGATTATCTAGCATTAAAAAATTTTTAAAAAATGAAAGGAAAAAAGAAATAAAAAAAAGAGGAATAATGATTCGACTTTTGATATAAATCTTTTTCTTTTCATTTTATAAGAAAAAAAACTCATTGCCTTTATACAAGGAAAATTGATACTTTTAACTTTTTCTAAAAATGTTTTTCTTGATAATTTTTATTTTTTAAGAAAAATTGGTACTTCCAACTTTTCCTCAAAATGCTTTTTTTTTTTGAAATTTTAATTTCAAGAAAAATTAATACTTTCAACTTTTCCTCAAAATGTTTTTGAAAATTTTTATTTTAGAAATTTTATTTTTAAGAAAAATTGATACTTTCAACTTTTCTTTTAAAAATATTTTTCTTCAAGTTTTATTTTTAAGAAAAATTGATACTTCAAACTTTTCCTCTAGAAATGTTTTTTTTGAAAAATTTATTTTAAAAGAAAATCGATACTTTCAACTTTTCCTTTAAAAATATATATTTTTTAATTTTTATGTTCAAAGAAAATTGATACATTCAACTTTCCTTCAAAACATTTTTTTTTTCAAATTTTCATTTTAAAGAGATCATTGAAAATTAAAGGATATTTAATTAAATAAATAACTTATTTTAATTTAGTCATTAAATAAATAAGGAAGAATAAATAAATAAATAATAAAACTAAATGAAAAAGAAAAAAAAACCTTTGGCGCGGCTCGGCTCGATTTGTAGCACAATGACCGATTCAGAGGTGCGGCTTGGCGGCTCGATTTGTGACTCGATTAAACTGGAGACCAAGTAGGGATGCGGGTTGTTGATTTGGGTCACGGTACAGGTCGGGTCACCAGCTTGAAAATGCGCGGATCCTCTGGGATTAGTAAGGCCAAAACGACGTCATTTTCAATGGATATATAAGGCTAATTCTCAGCCTTTTCAGTAGAATTCTTCTTTTTCCTCTCTCTCTTCCCCCTTCTTTCCTCTCTCTCTTCCCCCTTCTTTTCTCTCATTCTCTTTCTTTCAGGATAAACACCAGTTGAATCTCCATCGAATTCTGAAAAACGTCACCGAAATCTGGGTTGTGTTACTGAAAGTTGGTCGAAAAATTCAACTTTCATTAGAATCGTCATCGAATTCTGGAATTTCTTGCCAAAAAATTCAAACGACGTCGAAAAAATTGTTAAAAAATTCAATCGGTGCTGAAAAATTCAATGAAAACTGAAAAATTTTGAAAAATTTTCCAGGAAAAAAAAAGCCAAAAATTCTAAGAAAAATCTTAAAAATGCCTCTGACACCCTCTAGAAAATTTTCTAAATTCTACCTTTTGTATTTTTTATGTGTTCCCCTCTAATTTGTTCATGGGTTGTATTTATAGAGAACACTCAACAAAGTTTTTGATCAATTAGGAATTCCTTTCAATTGGATTTTTACATTATCAGAAACTCTAAGAACTATCTTGTAGAGATTAAAACAAATTGCAATTCTGTCAGTGCCTATGCACGACAGAATTTGCAATCTTTCCTCTTTTTTTTTTACTAATAAAATAAATAATAAAAATTCAAAATAAAAACAAGAATAAAAAAAAATAATAGTAAAAAAAAAAAAAACAGTTGGGCCTATCACTTGGACCCCATTGAATCGGGCCCTAAGGGTTTAGGCTCGGACCCTATTGAATTAGGCATAATGGGCCTGAGCCAATACCAATTAGGGTTAGGGGTGAGTAATTGGTTGATTCGGTTTGAAAAAATCAATAACTGACTTAATCGACTTTCATTTAACACATAACCAATCCGATCGATTATTTTTAAATAACCGACCATAACAGAACCGATCAAAATCGATTTGATTCGGTTGGTTCGGTTAAATAATCGATTTTTTTTATCATTTTTCTTTCTATTATGAATAATTATTTAATCACAAATTCAATTCAATAAAACTCAAACTCAAGTATCATTCAACTAAATGACTAAAGGATTTAATAATTTCAACAATATTTTACAAGAAAAAAATAAATAAAAATATTTATCTCAATTTTTTTTATTTTTACTTATTAAAAAGTCTATTATTCGGTCAGTTCGGTTATCAATTTTAAAAATAAAAAATTGATCGAATTAACCAATTTAATTGATTTAAAAAATTGATTATAATTAAAAACTGAATAACCCAAACCGATTCAACCGAATCCACTTGGTTTCGATCGGTCTAGTTGATTTAAATCGACTTTTGCTCACCTCTAATTAAGGTGTCTACAGTTACATTTCTTTGTGCATTTTCTGTGCAACAAGAATTGTACAAAGAAGTAGACACCATGTATATATTCATCCCAACACATTCATCTTTTTCATTTTTTTTTGGTGAAAAAGTAAACAAAGTTTCTCTAAATAGAGGCTCAATAACTTTGAAAAAAAATAAATGCTCCTCTAAATAGAGGCACCACAACTTTGAAAAGTAAAAGGCTCATCGACAATCATGTTCAGAGGTGTCATAGATCAGACCTGATAAAATTTATCATGGAAACTTAAAATTCAAAGGTTCAGATTTACAAAAACCTTTTAACTTCGCAAGAACTCACTGAAATTTGATTATCACAATTTCAAATATGCAAGAATTCAATTTTGTAGGATCTTAAGATTCATATTTGCAAGACTCATATCCAACATTTAAAGATTCTCATTCGAATTTTGGGGATTCTCATCCAAAAGCTTAAAGCTTTTCATTTGAATTCAAAAAGTTCACATTCAAAAAATCTTAGAGTTTCACATCTAAGTTCAAAGATACTCACTCAAAAATTTAGAGATTCGCATATAAAAGTAGAGTTCAAAGCTTTTCGTTTGAATTTTGGAGATTCACATCCAAGAAATCTTAGAGTTTCACATCTAAGTTCAAAGGTTCTCACTAAAAAATTTAGAGATTCGAATCCAAAAGTTGAGTTCAAAGCTTTTCGTTTGAATTTTGAAGATTCACATCCATAAGTTTAAAACTTTTCATTAGTTTGAAGATTCACACCTAACAAACTTTAGGGTTTCATATCTCAAATATTCTCATTTGAATTCGAAGATTTACATTCAATAAATTTTAGGTTTCACACCTCAAAGATTCTTATTTAAGTTTAAAGATTCACATTCGACAAATTTTAAAGTTTCACACCTCAAAGATTCTCATTTGAAATTTAAAGATTCTCATTTGAAATTCAAAGATTCTCATTTGAATTCGAAAATTCTCATTTGATACTCAAAGATTCTCATTTAAGGATTTCTTAAAGATTTTCATTTAAGAAATCAAGATTCTTATAAAAAAAATCATAATTTCTTCTTCGAGTAACTTAAAATTTTATATGTCATGATAAAAAATGCAAGTGCAATAATCTGGATTCACACAATAATGTAGATGCCATATCCTAGATCATAATTTCAATATTTGCTAGCTGATGCATGTCCAAACAAAACTTTAAATATTCATCGAATCATGTACATGTACTGTTCAAATAACGAAGTAAACATAATGCATGTAATGCAGATAAATGTCATGAAATTATGGTAATATGGTTCTCAAGATCCCACCATATCACATTTCACGAGTTTCATCAACTGATCTATATTATTTTCATCACTTGATCACCATTCATAGGCTTTTCAACAGTAACTGATTCAAAACAAATTCTATCACGTTTCTCAGCACTAGTCGTTCCAGAATGAATTTTGTCCATTGATTCTCATCATTTGATCATAATATACAGGTTATGTTGATCAGTCTATCACCATATTCATCTCTTGATCACATTATCTTTTTAGATCATATTAAGCAATCCATCACCATGTTCAACATTTGGCCATCTCGTGTGTCATTTTTCAAGTTTCTGCCACCTCTTCATCATTTTTACCTTCGATCATTTTGGATTTCTTTTTAAAAGAATGCAAGAACCTTTTAAACACATATTCATTCATTCATTATCATTTCAATTCTTGACAAACACAATGCAATCATACATTTTTTCAATTTATTCTAAGGATGTGCGAATAAAAGAGCACAATGTGCATTGAAAAAAAGGTAATCAATGGGGAGTGAGTTTGGTACAAAAACAAACGAAAAAAGAAACAAGTTGGATGTGTACCATTGGGACAAACGGTATATCCAAACAATGAATATTCGAACAATTCTAAACATTAATCTATGATTTTTTTAAAAAAACTCATCGAAATCATTTTGAACTCATCAAACTTTGCCCCAACTTTGGAGGATCTTTAGATACTTTGATCTTTTATATATTTGACCTATTCATCCAACTTTCAGCTAAGAGATTTATCTACCCCAAATTACTCTTTCGGGTTTTTAATTTTAGTATTTCTTTTTATCTTTTTTTTTTCTTATTCTCTCTCTTTTTTTTTCTTTTTTTTTCATTTTTCATTTTTTCTCTTTTTCTTGTTTTTTCATCCATTTTTTCTTTCCCTTTTCAAAATTTTTTCATCCTTTTTTTTTTTCATCTTTCATCTATTGTTAATATCTCTCACACATTAATCTCTAGAGTAATATAGCATGATTTTATTATTCCATCATGAGCACGTCTTTGCCCAACATATGATCATTCAATTCGAGTATTTACACTTGATCTAAATGAACATTTCAAGATTGTAATGTAGGACATGGTGAGGGGTCATAAAAGAAATGGATAAAATAGGCTCAAAACATGTGTTTAAAGGGTTCAAAACCAAATGATCATTTACCTCATTTCGTATTATTTCACTACTTCATCGACTTCATTCTTTACAAAAAAATTCCTCTTACTTTGCCCTAAATCATGTGTGACATTTATTCTCTTTCCATCTTTGAGACCTTTTGTAATCTTTTATCTTTTTCTTTTACAAAAATTACCCCCTAGTGTGGAGGGTGATCCTTGGTTATGGTTTTTTAAATATGATCATAATATGTTCAAAGGGGTAGCAATGAATGGTCTTTCGAATGATAAAAGAAAGATGACTATTTTTCATCTCAAAAGTGAATGCTTTCTTTAAAGATCATCTGTTGAATAAAAACAAGCTCATGGATCTTCATAAAAGATTGCATCTTCAAGACATATCCATCTCATGTCTGTCAGTAACTTTTTTTTTCAAATAATCTCCTCAAATCAATGTGAATGAGTTCTTAAAATTAAATCTCAGAATTATTATTAGCATAATTATCTAAATATTCATCGTTTGGAGTTAAAAAATGAGAATGAAAAATTATGAAAGGTGACAAAGAATGGAACAGTGATTGAATAAAAGAGAAAATATAATGAAATGCATTAACCTTACTTTTTATTAAAATGATAACCAATGAAATCCTATTGCATAAAAAAAATCCTAACATTACTTTAAAAGAAATTTTAAAATGACACGTATCTTCCAACCAACTTTGATATCCTTATCTAAAATCATGCCCCTATGCAATCAAGTGAAGAATTTTTATTGACATCTTGCCCCTCTGATTCGTTGAAACTCACTAAGCTTTTTTGGATCAAACTTTACATTTTATGTTTAAAAGCAGGGCAAGTCTCAATAGAATGACCCACATTTTCATTATGATAATCGCACGTCGCATTAGCATCATACCATTTTGGATAGAGTGTCTTTAACGATTCAAAATAACGAAAGATACCAAGTTATTTTTGATCACTTTTGAGAATAACTTAATGTAAGTCATGGGGATAGGATCAATATATGCCATTTTTTTATTATCTCGATATCTTCTTAAACCCATTTCTTGGTTGTTAAGCCTTAAAGCTGATGCAGGTACTTCAAGGGCTGACTGTGAATAAGTTGATTGTGGATATGGTTGGTAAGGTGAGATATTATTCACAACAGGATAGTACGGAGAATTAGCTTATGGTGGATAAGGTTGATAACCCCTGAATTGTTTATCAAAGCTCACGACTTGAGTTTCTGCCTCTTTTTTCTCTTGCGTCTTCTTGGTTTCTCTTCCTTTCAACTTATCATTTTTAATGACATTCTCAATGATTTCATTTGAGATTACCATGTCGATAAAATTCTTCATGACATTCCCTATCATCTTTTTATAATAAGAAGATTTCAAAGTACTGATGAATAATACCGTAGTTTTTTTCTTCGTTAACGAAGGCTGCACTTGAGAGGCTATGTCCTTCTATCTCTAGGCATATTCTTTAAATGATTCAGTCAGTTTTTTTTCATATTCTATAAAGAAAGATGATCAGGGGCCAAGTCTATAATATATCGGTACTTATTAATAAAGGCATGGGTTATATCGCTTCAAGAACGAATATGGGTCATGTCCAGCTAGACATACCATCTAGCAGCAGAGCCCATAAAGTTATCTTGGAATACATGCATCAATAGCTTTTCATTATTAGCATAGATAGTCATTTTTTGATAGTACATGGTAATATGAGTTTTCAGACACTTTATACCATTATACTTATTAAACTCTGGTACTTTAAATTTTGGAAGAATTATCACATCTGAGATTAAACAGAACCCAGTAGCATCCACTGAATCATAAGAACCAATGCTTTTTATGGCTCGTAACCTCTCATCTAACAAGTTCATCTTCTGTTTAGCTTTTGAGGCTTCTAAAGTCTCATTCTCTTTTGGGCCTCAGCTTTTTTTTTTTTTGGATCATCCAAATTAGGGACTGGTATTGGTTCTACTATCTTTTCAACAAAGACATGATTTACATAACTTTGATACTGTCATTGATTTAAAGTTGATGACATTTCAGGATATGTGTACCCTACAGAATAGATAAACTGCTGTAGTGGTAGACCTTATGTAGGTTGGATTTGATGTGACCCAAAATCAAGAGGATACAGTGGGTTATTTTCCTCTTGTGAGAGATGATCTTATTGGTTGGTATTCTCTTTTACACTCTTTCCCTTATTTAACTTGTTTAAAGCCTCCAAAATCCTATTCAACTTTTCTTCTAACTTCTCTTGAGCTTTCTCTATCCTTTCGAGATGATTAAAATTTTCGCTTTTCATTTGTCTGATTCGAGCTTTTGTATTGTATTGGTGAGTGAGGTTGCTTGGTGGAGCTATCTTTGAACCTTTAGCATCACAGTTATGATTTAAAATATCATGCTATGCTTTATGTATGATACGTTGATGCATGAATGAAATGTATATTTTTATGGATGAAATCTAATATGAAAATGATGCAGATACACAATGTTACATATGACAATAAAAATGATGCATGACATGATAATGCAAATAAACAAAGTCAAACAATCAACACAACTTGTCCCTTCTTATGTCTTAGTTTTGAGGTATTACTATCATTGGGTAAGAAGGGCTGTATCTTAGGGTTGGCCACTTAAGTATACACTATATGCTGGGTTAGACGATTTTGACCACTAAATGTTCTCAAATTATTTCTTACATCATCGTCCATCATAGACTAATAAAGTAATCTAAACCTCATCCATCACAGGCTACTAATGGACAAGATTTAATTTGAGTGAGAGTATTTCGTTAATCACTGAGAAGCATTAGAACCTCACGAAAGTATAGGTACTTTACTCCATCCTAAAAAGATTAAACTCGGGTATAGAGCTCATGTTATGCATATGCATATGAATGACATAGTTTGTAATATAAATAAATAAAATGAATGAAAAAGAAAGAAATTACAAAGAATTTAATTTTATTAGGCTTTTTGGATAATACGAATTTATGTGCTAGCTTGACTCTTAGCTATCTCTAGTGAAGTCACCAAACTGTCATAACGTCTAGATATGGGGATATATCGCTAAACATTGACTTAAGACGTTACCACCAATCTTTTTTATTTAGGTGCGATTGGTCACCTGACTGAATTCACCCTTAAAGAAAAATTTTAAGTTTGACTTAAGTATCTTTAAAAAGTAGATTCAATATCTGCAAAACCAAAACTAGATCTGAGAGTATAGTTACGTGTGAGAAATGTTATAGCACCCCCACAACGCCCATCAAAAGATGGTACTAGCTCAATTTTATGTTATCCATTAAGCTTTAAAAATTTTATCAAATAATTAATTATTAAAAATTATTCTTAATTGACTCCAATATTTTTGACAAAAAATTAAGAAAATTTTCTCACCTCAAGAGAATGCAAGAAAACTATTGTTCTACTTGTAGAGGCTCCATTGTCGGATTATCTAACATTAAAAAATTTTCAAGAAAAGAAAAGAAAAAAAATAAAATAATAAAAAAAGAGGAATATTGATTCGACTTTTGATATAAATCCTTTTCTTTTCATTTTATAAGAAAAAAAACTAATTATTTTTGTACAAGAAAAATTGATACTTTCAACTTTTTCTAAAAATATTTTTCTTGGTAATTTTTATTTTTTAAGAAAAATTGGTACTTTTAATATTTTCTCAAAATGCTTTTTTTTAAAATTTTAATTTCAAGAAAAATTGATACTTTCAACTTTTCCTCAAAATGCTTTTGGAAATTTTTATTTTAGAAATTTTATTTTTAAAGAAAATTGATACTTTCAACTTTTCCTAAAAATATTTTTAAAAAATTTTTGTTGTCAAGAAAAATTGATACTTTCAACTTTTCTTTTAAAAATATTTTTCTTCAAGTTTTATTTTTAAGAAAAATTGGTACTTCCAACTTTTTCTCAAGAAATGTTTTTTTTGAAAATTTTATTTTCAAGAAAAATTGATACTTTCAACTTTTCTTTTAAAAATATATTTTTTTAATTTTTATGTTTAGAGGAAATTGATACATTCAACTTTCCTTCAAAAAATATTTTTTTTTCAAATTTTCATTTTAAAGAGATCATTAAAAATTAAATGATGTTTAATTAAATAAATAACTTATTTTAATTTAGTCATTAAATAAATAAGAGAAAAAATAATCAATAAATAAATAATAAAACTAAATGAAAAAGAAAGAAAGGAAAAAGGAAAAAAAAAAACCTTTGGCGTGGCTCGGCTTGAGGCACAAAGAGCGACTCAGAGGTGCAGCTTGGTGGCTCAGTTTGTGGCTTGGCTCGACTAGAGCCAGGCAGGGATGTGGGTTGCTGGTTCGGATCACCCGTTTGAAAACATGCGGATCCTCTGGGATTAGTAAGGCCAAAACGACGTTATTTTCAATGGGTATATAAGGCTAATTCTCAACCTTTTCAGCAGAATTTTTCTTTCTCCTCTCTCTCTTCCCTCTTCTTTCCTCTCCCTCTCTCTATCCGGATGAACACCGGTTGAATCTTCATCGGATTCTGGAAAGCGTCGTCGGAATCGGGTTGTCGCTAAAAGTTCTTCAAAAAATTCAACTTTCACTGGAATCATCATCGGATTTTGGAATTCCTTACCAAAAAATTCAAATGGCATCGAAAATTAATGAAAACTGAAAAATTTGCAGAAATTTTCCAGGAAAAAAAAATTCAAAGAAAAATCCTAAAATTGCCTCTGACACCTTTAGAAATTTTTTTGAATTTTGCCTTCTATATTTTTGTGTGTTCCCCTCTAGTTTGTTCATGGGTTGTATTTATAGAGAACACTCGACAGAGTTTCTAATCAATTAGGAATTCCTTTTCAATCGGATTTTTACATTATCAGAAACTCTAAAAACTATCCTGTAGAGATTGAAACTAATTGTAATTCTGTCAGTGCAATTTGCAATCTTTTTTTTTTTTTTTTTGACTAATAAAATAAATAATAAAAATTCAAAATAAAAACAAGAATAAAATAATAATAATAGTAAAACAAACAAACAGTTGGGCATATCACTTGAATCCCATTGAATCGGGTTTTATTAGTTTAGACTCAGACCCTATTGAATCAAGCCCAATAAACTTGAGCTCGGACCAATTAAAGTGTCTAGAACTAATGAAACTTTTAGTTGGAACAATTTAAACTTACAAATTTAAAAATTAATGGACATGAGAAAAGTTGCAGGGTGTGACTTAATAAAAAAATGTCTTCTACTTAACCAAAAAATTTCCATAATAAGAACAAAGAAATGGACGAAAAACACAGGAAAGTTTTCACCATACAACTCATTAAATTATTATTATTATTATTATTATAAGAATCAATTCCAATTTCGGTTTCTCATGTATTTATATAAGTTTTCTTTCTTCATTCATTACCGCCACTCTCTCTTCAAGAAAAAAAAAAAAAACCCAAATTCTCTCTCTGGAAATGGAAAATCGATTCAAGCTACGAATCTCTAGCATGTTTCGATCCTCGTTTGGTTCCTGCCGAACCCGGAACATCTCGGACGTTATTGAAAAAGCCGTTTTCTCACCTCAAAACCACAACAACTTCCACTTGATCGAGTCATCGTCGTCATCGCCACCTAAGGCTCGACCCTTCCCTTCCATTTGTAAACCCAGATGCCCTGAATCAACCCAAGGCCCCATCAGTCATGATTGTATCATGATTACTCCTAGAGAAACTCTCCCAAGACGTAAAGTGTCTGCTCGTTACCCTTCTTTTCTAGTCTCAGCCGCTGATTTTGACGGCCGCCAGTGTCCTCCTACTTCCCCTATAGCGCCTTTGAGCCTGTTCTCTGACTGCAAAGACTTTGGTTTCTATGAGAGAAAGAATAGCTTGGCCAGACATAAGAAGACAAAAATGAAGAATAACAAAAAGGTTCATGTTAAAAGCAAGAATTTGTCTTCTGCTACCACATTTTTCAGCTTACCTTCTCAAGAAAGTGCTACTTATAATAATAATAATAATAATTATAATTATAATTACAGAATGTGGTGGTTTAGCAGTGAAGATGCAACCGAGACTATTTTCTCTTCAAGGACTCCTTCGTCGGATTCATCTGATTCTCGCCGGAAACATTTTAATTACAGGAAAACGTGCAACACTCGTCGGAGAAGAGCTAAGAACAGGAGCTATGACATGGGGGTTTTACCTTTGGAAGGAACCAATAAAGTCAAAGACAGCTTTGCTGTGGTGAAAAGTTCTAGTGATCCCTACAATGATTTCAGGACATCAATGATGGAGATGATCGTTGAGAGACAGATATTTGCAGCTAAGGATCTCGAGCAACTATTGCAGTGTTTCCTGTCACTGAACTCTCATCATCATCATAGGATTATTGTTGAGGTTTTTACAGAGATTTGGGGGACCTTATTCTCTAAGTGGTCTTGAAATGTAGAAGACGAAGAAATCTGTTAACATTGCTTGGTTTGTCTTTGTTTATTTTACTGCAGGTTCTTAAGAAATGTAGTAGTTTTAATTAGAAATTAGAGTTCCAACTGATCTGAATTAACATTGTTAATCAATGTGATAAGCTTTGATCCATATTATCCAAAACATTTTGTGGTTTTTTTGTCTGTTTGTTTGTCTCTTGTACTTGTAGCCGTAGCTGGCTTAATTGATTTGTTTCGATGAAAACCCTAAAGTGGAAAATTTCTTAAAATTAAGCAGGGATTGGGTTGGTTTGTTTGCCTTTCCAATGACATATTTCTGCAGGGGAGAACCGTTACCGAAAAGATGATAGGCCATAAAGAAGGGGAGAGGAGAAGAGAGGAGAAGGGAGGAAAAGCTGGAAAAGGAATGGAAAAACGAGAAAAATTTTGTGGCATGCAGTCTCATTTTTTTGTTCTTTTGAAAAGACAGGATTTTTGGAATGCTCAAACTTTTTGAGCAAGGAAGCATAGACTTCCCTTGGATTCAACTTGAAAAGGATTTAAAGGAAAATGAAATAATCGTTTGATTTGGAAGAAGATGGGTTAGAATGACACCAAAAAAGTTGCAAATCCCAGTCATCGCTGTCGGACTTTTTGAAAAAAGCTTCTTTTTAAACAATTTACAAATTGCAGCAAAAGAATAGAAGAAAAAGGAAAATCCCCTAACATTATTTTTTTTATTCTCAATTTCTCATCTGTAGTTATATTTTTTTTAACAATACTGTATGTACATTATCTACACAATAATAATAGTTTAAAAAACTATTTGCTTTGCCTGCCTTAGTTTAAAAATCTCCGTTAAGAAAGTAGTATTATTAAAATTTAAATACCAACTTATCCAAATCGATGATTAATTATATTATTATGGGTAAGAAAGATTCCTTTACCCAGGATAATGCTGATATTCCTATAATTTATAGCTTTTTCATCACTATAATGATAATTAATTTTTTATATTAATTATCATTATAAAAATTAATAATTAAGACAATAATTATTAATATATATATATATATATATTTGAACTAAGTTATATTTCATGTTGCGGTGGATCTAATTCGGTGATTTGATTTATATGTATTTATATTATAAAATTAAAAAAAATTTTAATATCTGTGCATCAAAATGAACTCAAAAAATTAAAAGGGTAAAACATTTATGGCATGCACAAAAGTGATTAAATCGTTTGTTTTAAATCTTTGATTTCCTCATCAACGTCTTTCGTCAAATAAAGGAATCGTACACTGACATGTCTTTATAAAATATGGCATCTTTATATATAATTAATTAAATTAATATTGCCTTTTATACTTTTGGATCACAGGTTGGTACCTTTACTTAATTAAAATTCAAATATAATTATACTTTTTGCCACCAAAAAATTTAACCCTTTTTTTTTTTTTTTTTTTATGAACAATTAACACTTATTAAACATAAAAGCGTCTGACAACAAAATTACAACAAGCTGAATGGCCAAAGATGCTTGCAGCCATCAATCTTTATGAACCCTTAATTCTATCCAACTAGAGAATAATTGGACCATCAAATCATTTAGCCAAAGCTTGCCATTTTCGATTTTGAATGATATTAAATTATGTTTGACATGATGCCTAGAGACAAAACTAATTAAATTGATGACATGAAAATTAATTATTGGTTTGCCAAAACAGACAAAAATGTTGCCACTTAAATTTTAAAGTACATCTCTATGTTTTATTGTGTTATTACCTAATTAATTAATTAATTAATTAATTCAATATATTTTATGCAATTCATTTTTGTTTCCATTATGTAGATAAAGAAGCAAGAAAAAACCAGCATATCCCACCACCCTAACGCTAAATAGATACCATTTTGTTTTGTTTTTTGCAGTGTAATATCTTTCCAAAATTTTCAAGACTTTTCAAAATTAAAGAAATTTTGTCCCCATGTAAAACCTCCGACAAATAATCACAAAATACCAACAAACTATTCTTTTTTCTTTTGAATAGAACCAAGAAACTATTAAGTCAAGCACATTAAGGATGATTTTTAAAATAATCTTTGTCGATTATAATACCCTAAACTTTATAGATTAAAAACGACACAACCCAATGGACTGAGAAAGAGTGAAAAGCAGACAGAAAGGTTATTGCGGAAAGGAAAAACCTGCTGGGGTTTACAATAATGTGAGCCCGCAGATATCTGTTTTCCTTCCATATGTGGGGGACAATTCGATCGATGTGCCCCTTTTTGTTTTTTTACTGTCTGTCTCTTAGGCTTGAAAGCTATGTAACATTGCATATATAAGATCATGAGAAAAGAAATTAAGAGGTAGGTTGGGTTACTTTCTCTTATATATCCATATATATATATATATATATCATGCATATATGAGCACCGGCATTCTTTTACATGCATTCCCTTCCCTCCCCCAACGTATTTAAATTTAGCAACAGATTTTGCAGCACAGATTGCCAAAGACATATCCTTATTTGGATTACAATTTAAAATAAAGTCAGATTTCGGCGGTGACTTTGCCTTTCCTCATTGGGTTAACCACCTAGCATTCTCATTAATGGTAGCATTTTCTTGGTTCTTGAGCCCCTTCCCCAAGCCCAAACAAAAATCAACCCCTCTCTTTCTCTCTGTTTTTAAAATTTTAAATAATCAATAATTCACCTGGGCTTGCATGGTTTTTAAGCCCGTAGCTGTCAATACATAGCTAAAAGCTTTAGGCCAGGCTTTTGATGATGGTTGGGACCCATCGATAAATTGGTGTAGCCCTTTAACCTTAGCTAAGCCCGTCCTATGTTTTAGGTTATGTTTCTTTACTTTCTCGGCTCCTTTCTGTCTGACATTACTTGTAGAAGATGGAATAATCCAAAATGAGGCAAATTAAACCATAATGAAAAATGTTTTGAATGTTGACACATTACTACATTAGGAACAAAAGAATCATTTGAGAATGAGTACGTTCTCGTATTTGGCTTAATGTTTTCCGAAGTATGGTACTAAATTCAGTTTTCAAGTCCATGCTGGAATAAGAATCGAATTTGAATGTTATTTTTTATCCTCCATGAAAACAGAGAACTTAGGAACTAAACAACAGTAAACAGCACAAAGAAATTTCAGACTAATTCAGATTAGCTAAATTACAGCTTGAAAGTACTAATTGATGGAAACTTTGTTCCAAAAAGTTCTATTTTTGAAAACCATATGTTCAATTAATCTTTCCAATACTTAGATGAATTTGAGCAATGAATAATTACTATGATCTTCTTAAAAAAAAATTCTAATTACCACTAATTACACGTTACATAGGTAATAGAAGGGATTTTTTTTTTGTTATAAAGAGATTGAAATTTAAATGATAAAAAAATGTAAATGATGAAAATTAAATCTTAATTTTGTAAAAATTTATTTCTTAAAAGAAATGGATGAATCATTTAGATTAAGTATTGAATTTTAAAACTGATTTTATTTTAGTGACTAGGTGTACAATTCTCATTTCTTGTTTGAAGTTTGGGGCAACAATGCAAGCAGCTGATGTTATGTCCTTGATTGGTAGAAGAATATAGGAGATAAGTTGAGAAGAAGAGACTGGAGAGAAGGCGCAGCAGTTTTGACGAAGAAGAAAGAAGGGTCCAAAACTAGTCTTGAAATTAAAGGAAGGCTAGAGACTTGAGAGAGCAGGCTAGGCATAGACCACAAAGACTAGTTCCAACCCTAATTTAGACTACGTGGGCAACGGTCTACATCTACTAGATTAGACCTCTTTTTCCCCAGTCTCGATCACATCACTACATTCTCTTTTCTGCAAAATGGATGGAGACAGCCAGCCAGCCAGCCAAGTAAGTTAAACTACTTGTCCTTTTTTAACCTTTTTGTTAGAGTACTGTAGAAAAGATCTTAACGTAATACACAGTCATATCCTTAACGCATTCGATTAAGGTGACATCTAGAATATTGACTTTCAACTATTCTGCTCTGCCCCTACGTACCAAATATATATATTAGTTAATTATATATGGAATTTTGATGTGTCTGCGGCCAACAGGCCTTACAGCTTTGATTAATGCTTGGCAAGTTTAACTTGAATGACCCTCTAATCCAAAGCTTTAAACTTGGGCCTGGTTAGCTGCTCTCTTGCTAGTAATTAACGTCCCAATCAAGAAATCATATATATTTCGGTTGTGGTTAATGCTAATCCCAAATCCCAATCAATGAAGTACCTCTATTCTAGACTCAAGTGTAAGGCTAAGGCATGAACTTTCTCATTCTTTTTAAATAAGATTAAGGTATCTCATATTTTATTTGAATTTAATCCTTTTGCCACATACTCATTATTCTTAATTATCTTGATGTATTTAACAATTTTATTATTAACGTGTTTCACACAAGGATCAAACCTAGATTGATATGTAAATAAAGTTTTTTTTATCAATGGGACTAATCCTTTATTGGCCGAATTTTTTAATCTTTCAATTTAATGGTTTTTTTTTTATTTTTTATAAATGCATGCTACATTAATTTCTTTAAAAAAAAAAATCCATGCATTTGTTTGTTTAAATCTATTTTTTCTAATTTTGAAAATTTGTAAAAAATATTACCACAATTAGGAAGGCTAACTTTTACTGTTTTATTTTTATATAATAACCTGAGTTCTCAATTTCTTTAGGGTAGTATGTATATGATTTATCAAGATTTATGGCCCCATGTATTGGGTCATTGACTTGTATGTAAGATATTAGGATTCTTTTTTTGGGCACATAAGAGGCTGTAGTCTAAGAATAGAAAAAAAGAATTATAAATATTAAAATTTGGATTACAGACCTGTTTAATGATATTTTGTAAAAATAATTATATAAACTAATTGAATTAAGTTTCGAATTCAATATTAAGACTCTTTCTAATGTCATAACGTCTAGATCCGGGGATCTATCGCTAGACATTAATTTTTAGGAGTCGCCACCAATCTTTTTTATCTAGGTGCGATTGGTCACCTAAAGAATCTGTCCTTTCAGAGGACACCTAAGCTTAAGGGTCCCTAAAAGAATAGGTTCAAGTCTGCTAACCAGAACAGGGTTCGGGAGTTCGATTACGTGTGAGGAAGGTTATAACACCCTCACAACGCCCATCAAAAGATGGTACCAGCTTAAATTTGTGTTATCCAAAAGCCTTAAAATTTTACAAAGTAATTAATTATTGAAAATTTTTCTCAATTGACTCTAATACTTTTAGTAAAAAATTGAAAAAATTTCCTCATCTCAAGAGTATGCAAGAAAAACTACTGTTTCACTTACAGAAGCTCCGTCGTTGGATTATTTAAAGAAAAAAACAAAATCAAAATTAAGATAGAAAGGAAGGAAAGAATGATTTTTTTTTGTGTGAGAAAAATTGATACTTTCAACTTTTCCCCAAAAATATTTTTTTGGAAATTTCGATTTTCAAGGAAAATTGATACTTTCAACTTTTCCTCAAAAATCTTTTTTTTTTTTGAAAATTTATTTTTAAAGAAAATTGATACTTTCAACTTTTCCCTAAAAATATTTTTTTGGAAATTTTGATTTTCAAGGAAAATTGATACTTTCAACTTTTCCTCAAAAATTCCTTTTTTTTTGAAAATTTATTTTTAAGGAAAATTGATACTTTCAACTTTTCCCTAAAAATATTTTTTTGGAAATTTTGATTTTTCTTTAAAGAAAATAGAATAATAAAAAAAGTGAAAATAAATAAAAATAAAAAAAATTAAAGAAAAGTAAAACAAAAATAAAAATAAGATAAAGAAAAAACATTAAATAAATTTAATCTAATAAATAAAAATAAATAAAGATAAAACAAATAAAAAAAAAACCTGGAGCGGCTCGGATCGCGGCTCGGCTCGGCTCAAGGAAGAGAAACGGCTTGGAGGAGCGACTTGGGAAGCTCGGCTCGGCTCGACTTGGCTCGGAGTGGGGCTGGCACGCGCGGGTCAGGAAGCGGGTCGACGCCCGGGTCGGATCGGGTTCGGCAAAACGCGCGGATCCTCTGGGTTACTTAAGGCCAAAACGACGTCGTTTTGAGAGGGTATAAAAGGTACTTCCCTCTATTTTTCGGCAGAACGCTCCTCCCCTCTCTCTCTCTCTTCTTCCCTTTTTCTCTGCCTTCTCTCTAAAAGCTGCAGAACTCCGGTGGAAATTTCACCAGATTTTGGAAAAAGTCACCGGAATCTGGAAATTTCATCGGAAGTTGGCCGGATGATCACCGGTTTCTGAGATTCTTCACCGGAAACTAGGCAGGTCGTCGAAACTTCAAGTTGGCCGAAATTTTCATCGAAAAATTCAAACTTCACCGGAATTTTCGTCGGAATCTGGAAATTTCCCAGAAATTCCCAGAAAAAAAAATAAAAAAAATTCCAAAATTTTTTTGATGATTCATGGAACTCTCCTAACCCTTTTCTTAGCCTTCTATACTCTTCTCTACGCCTTTTCCTCTCAAATCAGTAGCTCTGGCTTCTATTTTCTGTGTGTTCTTCATCTGTTCCAGGAGGGTGCATTTTATATGGGTTGATCAGGAGTTCCTGATCAATCCCAATTTCTCCTTGGACGGGGATTCAATCTTTGAATCCAATTGGACTCTTTTGATTGAATCCCCACTCCTAGTAGGATTCTTTAACATTTAATCTTAGCCATCAAAAAAAGAGAAAAAAAAAATAATACTATCAGATAATCAAACAAAATCAGATGGATGAATAAAATAAAATTAACAGATAATTAAAATATAAAATAAGATAAATCCAAAAATATTTACCAGAAAAAAATGATAATGATAATAATAATGATAACATAATAATAACAAATATAACTATATAAATAAAATACATATAAATATTAACAGAAAAAAAATAAATATATATATTAATACACAATAATAATAATAATAAATAATAAAATACATAAAATACAAAAGAAAGAAAAAAAATAATAAAAATAATACCAGATAGAAATTGAATTGGGGTTACCTTTTTTGGGCCAGGCCCAATTGATCTGGGCTTGGACCCAATTGGGTGTCTACAGCTGCCCCTCTTTGCACATTTTTTGTGAAACAAAAATTACGCAAAGACGTAGACACCTAATCAAGACTTAACTCAACATTATCATTTTTTTTGTTTTTTTGTGTTTTTTGTGTTTTTTGTTTTGTTTTTTGTTCTTTTTTTTTGTTTTTGTTTTTTTATTTTTGTTTTTTTGTTTTTTTTTTACCAAAGCTTCTCTAAACAGAGGCTCAACGACTTTGAGAAACATAAATTGCTCCTCTAAACAGAGGCACCACGACTTTGAAAAGTAAATTGCTCCTTTAAACAGAGGCACCACGATTTTGAAAGTAAATTGCTCCTCTAAACAGAGGCACCATGACTTTGAAAAAGTAAATTGCTCCTCTAAACAGAGGCACCACGACTTTGAAAAGTAAATTGCTCCTCTAAACAGAGGCACCACGACTTTGGAAAGTAAATTGCTCCTCTAAACAGAGGCACCACGACTTTGAAATGTAAATTGGTCATTGACAATCATGTCCGAAGGAGTTGAAAGTTGTGTTTGAAGAAATTTCAGGAGATTATGCCCAAAGGTCTTATAAATCAACCCTGATACCAAAAGACATCCTATTTCAAGGATTAGGAACTTACCTGACAAGTTTCTTCTCAAACTTGTAAAATATCTTTATATCTGTCTTTCCATGTGGGATGTTAGAACACCCTTGCTTATTGGATTTATACACTATACTTTCTTGAAAGTAGTGTATGCTATGCAAATATACATGAATTTCAATGCATGCTATGCAAATGTTGGCCAATTAATTCCTGTTTAATGTATGGTACTCAAGTTTCTCAAGCTCTTTTCTTAGGCATCAAGCCCTTTGATTCTTCAGAGATCCAATTACACTGTTCTTCTAAGATCAAACCAGTGTAGCTCTCAATTGTCTTTTCCACTCGCATTCTTCTTTGTTCAGTTTCTCGATACTTTGGAATAAGTTTCATCAATCGATCATCACTTGACCATCATTCAATGAATTTCCCAGCATTAACAAATTTCAAAATAAGTTTCATCCATCATCACTGGGTCATTACTCATAGATGTCCCAGCATTAACCATTTCAAAACAAACTCTGTCTACTGATTGTCTTCATCATTCAATCATAACTTGCAAGTCATATCGATCAATTCATCACTTTTCAAGATTTGCCCTATTATATCATATACCTTTTCAAATCATCTCTTTCAGTTTTCTACCGTTTCTTCATCATCTTAGATTTCTTTTCAAATGAATGTAAGATTTTTTTAAGCACATATTCATTCATTCATTATCATTTCAAATCTTGACAAATACAATGCAATCAAGCATTTTCTCAATTCACTTAGGGGTGAAATAACAAGAGAACATAAGGTGAATTATCACTGAAGATCTATTTTGGTATAAAACAAATGAGAAAGGACATAAATTGGATATATGTCATTGGGATGGATGGTATGTCCAAATGATGAATATTCAGATAATTCTCAACATTAATCTAGGATTCTTTTTCAAAAACTCATTCCATTTACTGTTGAAGTCATCTTGAGCTTGGCGAACTCTGTCCCAATCTTTGAGGGATCTTCAGATGTCTTTGATCTTTCATTCATGTGAGCCATTTGACCTGGATCTTTTTTTTTTTTGCTACCAAAATCACCCTTTCAGGTTTTCAATTTGAATCTCTTTTTTTATTTTTTTCATTTTCTCATTTTTCCCCTTTTTTTTTTTTCTTTTTTCTCTTTTCTCATTTTTCATCCATTGTTGATAACTTTCATGTAGCATGATTCCATTGCTTCATCATGAGCATGTCTTTGCTCACCCTATGATCATTCAAGTTGAGTATTCACATTTGATCCAAATGGACTTTTCAAGGTTGTAATGTAGGCCAAGGTGAAGGGTCATAAAAAAAGAATATAATAGGCTCAAAACATGTATTAAAAAGGTTCAAAACCAAAGGATCATTTGATACAACTTGACATTTTACCCCCACATCGTTTCACTATTTTTCTTTCTTCACACAAAGGATTCTCATTACTTTATCTCAAATCATGTGTGGCATTTATTTTTCTTTTGCTTTTCTTTCTCTTTCTATTTTTGAAACCTTTTGTGGTGTTTTTTTTTTCTTTTTCAAAATTTACCCTCCAGTGTAGAGGGTGATCCTTGGTTGGGGTTCTTTAAAAAAAAGATAAGCTCAAAGGGGTAACAATAAATGGTTTTTCAAATGGTAAAAGAAAGATGACCATTTTTCATCTCAATTGTGAATACCTTTTTTGAACATCATCTATTGAACAAAGCTCATGAACTTGTATAAAAGATTGCACACCTTCAAGACATATCTATTTCACCTTCAGTAACAGCTTACTTTTTGCTCAAATCATCTCCTCACATTAACGTGGATGAGTTCTCAAAATTAAATCCCAGAATTATTGTTATCATTGTCTAAATATTCATCATCTAAAATTTAAGAATGGGAATGTGAAGTTATGAAAGGTAACAGGGCATGGAATAATGGTCAAGTGAAAGAGAAAAATGTAATGAAATGCATTGACTTGCCTTTATTAAAATGATAACAAGCGAAGTCACATTGCAAAAAGAAATCCAACAATCACTCGAAAAAAAATCCTAAGAAACCTTCAACCAGCCTTATCTCCATTTTTTTAAAATTGTCCCCCTATGCGATCATGTGAAGAATCTCTATTGACATCTTGCCCCTCAATTCATTGTGATTCTTCGGACCCTTTCTGTTCTTGACTTTCACTCAGAGCGCTAACATTAGATGTTGTTGCTTTTCCTTGATCAAAACTTACCATTCCATTATTGATCAATCGTTGCACCTTATACTTTAAAGCAGTGCAATTTTCAGTAGAATGGCCAGTAATTCCATAGTGATAGTCGCAGCGGGCTGTAGGATCATACCACTTTAGGTAGGGTGGTTTAAGCGGCTCCACATGGCTGGGGGCAATCAAGTGACTATTATAGAGTTCTCGATATAACTCTGTATAAGTCATAGGGATTGAATCAAATACAGGTTTTTCTCGAGTAGTTCGTTGTTCTCGTGAACCACTTGTTAGGTTAATAGGGCGAACTTGGGTTCTTGCAGGAGCTTGAATGTTGAGGCTGTATGTGAGATCTTGAGGGCTATAAATTGATCAGTATGTGGATGAATAAAGTGATTGTGGAGCTAGCTGGTATGGGTAAGATGAGGCATTATTCACAGCAGGATAGTATGGAGAGTAACCTTAGGATGGATAGGGTTGATAACACCTGAATTGTTGTCTATCAAAGCTCACAGCTTGAGCTTTAGCTTCCTTCTTTTCTGATGCCTTCTTGGTTTTTCCTCCTTTCAACTTACCATTTTTTATGACACTTTCAATAATTTCTCCAGAAATCACCATATCAGCAAAATTCTTTGTTACATTCCCTATCATCTTTTCATAATAGGGAGGTTTCAAAGTGCTAACAAACAATACAGTAGTCTCTTTTTCTGTCAATGGAAGTTGTACCTGTGAAGCTATATCTCTCCATCTCTGGGCGTATTCTTTAAAAGACTTGTTTGCCTTTTTTTCCAGATTCTGTAAAGACAAACGATCAGGGGTCAAATCGATAATATGTCGATATTGACTGATGAAGTTATGTGCCATATCGCTCCAGGAGCGAATGTGGGTTCTATCCAACTGAACATACCACCTAACAGCAGAACCAGTAAGGCTATCTTAGAAGACATGCATCAAAAGTTTTTCATCATGTGCATGAGCTACCATCTTTCTGCAATACATGGTGATATGGGTTTTGGGGCACTTTATACCGTCATATTTTTCAAACTTCGATACTTTGAACTTATAGGGGATAACCACATCAAGAACTAGGCAGAGCCCAGCAGCATCAACTGACCCATAAAAGCTAAATCCTTCCACATCCCGTAACCTCTGCTCTAGCATGCTAATTTTAGAGCTTTCCTGAACTTTCACTCTTATCTTTTCTTTTTCCTTCTCCTTTAAATCATATAGATCAGAAACTGGTTCTACTACTTTTTCAGTGAATACAGGATTTATATAGCTATTATACTGCCCTGGGTTGAAAGCTGATGGCATTCCAGGATATGCGAAATATTGTGACGGGACCTCTTGGGCAGACTGGGCTTGAGGTGGATCAAAACTTGAAGGGTACAAAGGGTCAGCCTCTTTTTGCTGGCTTGTACTTCTTTCAACTCCTTTTCCTTTATTCATGTTATTAAGGGCCTCTAGAATCTTGTTTAATTCACTCTCAATCTTCTCCTGAGCTTTTTCTAGCTTTTCAAATCTATGAAAACTTTTCTCTTCCATTTGCCTTGCTCTGGATCTTGTATTGTATGGATGAGCAAGGTTTTCGTTAGATGGAGCTATCTTCGGACCTTGAGTACCATACTTATGATTAGAAATATTATGCTGTGCCTTATGTATGATGCTTTGATACACAAATAAAATGTACATTTTTTGAATGAAATCTAGTATGAAATGAATGCAAATGATTGTGTTGAAACATGATCATGAAAAGAATACAGATGCATACAATCAGACAAACAACATAGTTAATTCCATAGATGAAATGTAAGTGATGCTGATGCATAATGTTACATATAATAAAAATAATACACAAAGTTAAGCAATCAAAATGATTAGATAAACACCCTTTTTGTGTCCTAATTTTAGGGTATATCTATCATTGGTTAGAAAGAGCTCTATCCTAGGTGTAGGCACTCTTAAAGTTCACTACATGCGGTTTTAAGGTCAGAGTCTAAAGGTCCTCAAATTGCTCCTTACATCCCTGTCCATTACAGACTAGTAAGGCACCCTAATCCTCACCCATTACAGGTTACAAGCGGAAAAAGTTCAATTTGAGTGAGAGTATTTCGCTAGCCACTGCGGAGGTATTAGACCTCACGAAAGCAATAGGTACTTTACTCCCTCCTAGAGGGACGGAGCTCGGGTGTAGAGCTCATGTTATGCACATGCACATGAATGACATAATTAACAAAGCAAATAAACATGAATGAATAATAACACATATATACAGAAGGGTTCAATTTTATTAGGCTTTTGGATAACATAAATTATTTGCTGGCCTGACTCTCAAGGTCCCCAGTGGAGTCGTCAAGCTGTCATAACGTCTAGATCCGGGGATCTATCGCTAGACATTGACTTTTAGGAGTCACCACCAATCTTTTTTATTTAGGTGCGATTGGCCACCTAAAGAATCTGTCCTTTCAGAGGACACCTAAGCTTAAGGGTCCCTAAAAAAATAGGTTCAGGTCTGCTAACCAGAACAGGGTTCGAGAGTTCGATTACGTGTGAGAAAGGTTATCGTACCCTCACAACGCCCATCAAAAGATGGTACCAACTTAAATTTGTGTTATCCAAAAGTCTTAAAATTTTACCAAGTAATTAATTATGGAAAATTTTTCTCAATTGACTTTAATACTTTTAGCAAAAAATTGAAAAAATTTCCTCACCTCAAAAGTATGCAAGAAAAACTACTGTTTCACTTGTAGAGGCTCCGTCGTCGGATTATTTAAAGAAAAAAAAATCAAAATTAAGATAGAAAGGAAGGAAAGAATGATTTTTTTTGTGTATGGAAAATTGATACTTTCAACTTTTCCCCAAAAATATTTTTTGAAAATTTCGATTTTCAAGAAAAATTGATACTTTCAACTTTTCCTCAAAAATCCTTTTTTTTTTTTGAAAATTTATTTTTAAGGAAAATTGATACTTTCAACTTTTCCCTAAAAATATTTTTTTGGAAATTTTGATTTTCAAGGAAAATTGATACTTTCAACTTTTCCTCAAAAATCCTTTTTTTTTTGAAAATTTATTTTTAAAGAAAATTGATACTTTCAACTTTTTCCTAAAAATATTTTTTTGGAAATTTTGATTTTCAAGGAAATTTGATACTTTCAACTTTTCCTCAAAAATCCCTTTTTTTTTGAAAATTTATTTTTAAGGAAAATTGATACTTTCAACTTTTCCCTAAAAATATTTTTTTAGAAATTTTGATTTTTCTTTAAAGAAAATAAAATAATAAAAAAAGTAAAAATAAATAAAAATAAAAAAATTAAAGAAAAGTAAAACAAAAATAAAAATAAGATAAAGAAAAAATATTAAATAAATTTAATCTAATAAATAAAAATAAATAAAGATAAAACAAATAAATAAAAAAAAAAACCTGGAGCGGCTTGGATCGCGGCTCGACTCGGCTTGGCTCGGAGGGGGGCTGGCACGCGCGGGTCAGGAAGCGGGTCGACACCCGGGTCGGGTCGGGTTCGGCAAAACGTGTAGATCCTCTGGGTTACTTAAGGCCAAAACGACGTCGTTTTGAGAGGGTATAAAAGGTAATTCCCTCTATTTTTCGGCAGAACGCTCCTCCCCTCTCTCTCTCTTCTTCCCTTTTTCTCTGCCTTCTCTCTAAAAGCTGAAGAACTTCGGTGAAAATTTCGTCGGATTCTGAAAAAAGTCACCGAAATCTGGAAATTTCGTCGAAAGTTGACCGGATGATCACCGATTTCTGGGATTCTTCACCGAAAACTGGGCAGGTCACCGAAAACTTCAAGTTGGCCGGAATTTTAGCCGAAAAATTCAAATTTCGTCGGAATTTTCGTCGGAATATGGAAATTTCCCAGAAATTCCCAGAAAAAAAATCGAAAAAATTCTAAAAAATTTCTAATGATTCCTGAAACTCTCCTAACCCTTTTCTTATCCTTCTATACTCTTTTCTACGCCTTTTTCTCTCAAATCAGTAGCTCTGGCTTCTGTTTTCTGTGTGTTCTTCATCTGTTCCAGGAGGGTGCCTTTTATAGGGGTTGATCAGGAGTTCCTGATCAATCCCAATTCCTCCTTGGACGGGAATTCAATCTTTGAATCCAATTGGACTCTTTTGATTGAATCCCCACTCCTAGTAGGATTCTTCAACATTTAATCTTAGCCATAAAAAAAGAGAAAAAAAAATAATAATACTATAAGATAATCAAACAAAATCAGATGGATGAATAAAATAAAATTAACAGATAATTAAAATATAAAATAAGATAAATCCAAAAATATTTACCAGAAAAAAAATGATAATGATAATAATAATATAATAATATGATAACATAATAATAACAAATATAACTATATAAATAAAATACATATAAATATTAACAGAAAAAAATAAATAAATATATATATTAATACACAATAATAATAATAATAATAAATAATAAAATACATAAAATACAAAAGAAAGAAAAAAAAATAATAAAAATAATACCAGATAAAAATTGAATTGGGCTTACCCTTTTTGGGCCAGGCCCAATTGATCTGGGCTTGGACCCAATTGGGTGTCTACATCTAAAGTATGATAACATGTCAAAAGAAAACTTTATTTTTTGAGAGATAAAAATTTATATATATATATATATATAGGACCCTACATAAAAAAGATAAAAATGTTTGTGTCCAAAGACAACTAATTGTCAAAGTCTCAACCATATAGAGATATAGTTCGTAGTTCATATCTAGTTGGTAGGTTAAAAATCAATTTACTGCTTAAGACGCTTACGATTATTAGTTGAGTGATATGATCTTAATAAGTAGAGTATGGGACGGGTAGAGCATTTTTTATCTTCATATCAAATTCTTATTTTATACCCATCCTCATATATATACTCAATAAGCATTTTAAATCTATTCCATTCTCACTCCTACAAGTATTTAATAGGTATAGATAATTTTCGTATTTATAAATTTTTTTAAAAATAAAAACCAAATTTTATTTTTTTTGCTTTTTTATTTTTATTTTTTGCATTTATGTAATTTTTTAATAAATCTATATTAATATATATTTTAAATAAAAATATATTACTTTTAATTAAAAATATACTAGTAAATATATGTAAATATATATAAGATACATGATAAGTGCTATATTATTCATCTTCATCTTTATACCTAATAAAAAATTTAAAATCATATTTATACTCATTCCTATCTCTATTTGAGCAAAAAATTGAGTTCCGTATTGGACAAGGTTAACATCCTCATACTTTCCTCATTTCTACACCATTCATTCAATAGGGTAGGTATTTATCTCCTATTTTTTCTATGTTTTTGTGCGTTAAGATATAGGGTAGGTAGACGTAAATTTGTGTCTTCTTTAAGGGGGCATATCACCTATAAATATTAAGTGGTAAATCTTTACGTAATTTTTAATTGTAGTTGATAAATTGTAATATTATAATAAAAAAAATTCTAAATGAATCCCTCTCAGAATGTAACCCGTTATAGTTGGCTTGAATGATTATACCATAAAAACAACTTTTTATCATAATGTATCTATAAACCCCAATTCCCACTCAAAACCTGCATGAACTTTTAAATTTTCATATCCAAACTGCAAATCTATTCTCTACTTTGTTTAACATTCCAATGAAAATATAAAGTATTTTTTATTAAACAAAATTATAAAAATTTGAAAAAAAAAAGCGAACAATAAAATTTTCACAATTTTCCTGTTTAAAAGTCCAAAATGAATCTCCTTATAACAAGCAGGTTGGAAAGCTGAAGTTTGAACACCATTAATTCAAAGGAATCCAATATTCGACGGCTGTCGTTAAGTCAAATTTGTCAGCTATCCAGCGTTGTCCCATTCCATATCATTACCAGTTATTCACCATTTCCCAATCATCTTTTTGTACTTAAAGGGAAACCCAAATTTTCTACTCCCATCCTGTAATTCTTGAACTTCAAAATGAAGAAATTCATATTTCATAGCCACGTTTCAACAAGAGGTGTGTGTTATTTTCAAAAGAAAAAAAAAAAAAAAAAAGGAAAAAGGTGTGCGTTACTAATATATTTATGTACATATTAATTATCAAAATATCATATATCAATAACATTGAGTCTCAATGTCACAAATTTAAACTGTTTAAAAAACAGTTTAATTAAGTGGAAATTAATGATGAATAAAGATTAGGTAAACAAAAATTAATTAAATTTGAATTCGTAAAGACAAAAAAAAATGATATATTCTTTTTGTAGTTATTTGAGCAGCTAAAAGGGAAAGGCTATATATCTCTCTCAGATAAAAGAAAAGATCAAAAAGTTGGAAAAAAAAAAATAGACAAATCTCTGCAATATAACTTTTTGTTGTAATTTATGAATGAAAATAGAAAATAGAGGAGCTTTTTCCTGCACCAGTGTAAAATAAAATCTTTATTCCCTAATAAGGGTACTTTTAATTTTATTTACTTAAATGGGATATTTTATTCCACGCCATTTTTTTCCCAAATCATCAAAGTAACTCAAATATTTAAAAGTCACCAAGGGACTTCTAGTTTTGATCTGAATCGGTTTACACACCCACCGAACTTCTGGAAATGCTAATGACAATTTAACAGTAAAAGAGCACACAAGGATGATATATGGGATGGATGACAGGTTAAACACTACAATAACATTAAGAAAAAGAGAGGTATGTGGTAGGACTTGGGAGGCAACAACAAAGAACAAAATAGAAAATGTTGACTCATTGGACCATACAAGGAGAAGAGGTGATGATCGAAAAAAGGAAACATGGAGAACATAGAGTGGTAGATATGGACATTGATAGCACTTTCAAAAGCAGTAAGCAGGAGGATGAAAGTAAAACAAGCATAACTTCCATTTTTTTTGTGGATAGTTGAAGCCTTTTATTCATTTGAAGCAAAATTGATCGGAGTCGATCAATCCGAAAATCAGTCGAAGGTCAGAAGAGTCCCTGTTGAAAAGCCTCCTTTGGTCCCGTTGAAGAAATTTGATGCCTGATTTCCATTGTTTATCTTGGTCTTCACTGTGACCTTGCACCACGGTCAGGAAAGAAGCATGAATGTTGGGCTTTACTTTTGGAATAGTTAAGGAGCAGTGGTATTTTTGTAAGGTCACCATGGCTCTGAAAATTTCACTGTCTCTATGCTCCCTAGCTACTTTCTCTATAAAAGAAAAAAAAAAAAAAAAAAAAAAAAAAAAAAAAACCTTTATGGCTCACCTCCTGGTTTAAGAGTGAAAGGTTGAAGGAAGAAAAGTGAGGGCCATGCATATCTTCCTGTACAGTTAATTCCTGTTCAACATGTGCTTTACTTTGAGATTTACTGTCAATTTATTTTGCGTCCAGATCAAAAGAGAGTTTTATTTGGCTGCACAGATAATACTTGAGGAGGAGTGGAGCATTGGGAGTTCGCTTGCGATAGGGATTGAAAAATATTAAGTATCTCGTTTAGAGAAATTAGATTAACAATATAACTTTTTGTTGTAATTTATGAATGAAAATAGAAAGTAGAGTCTATAAATGGTGGAAGTCCAGCTGGCTCCGTGATTCACGTGTTGCTTTTGATTTTATCTTCTACTATTTATTTCTCTACAATTAATTCTGCTGCATCATCTAAGTCTAAATGATTGAGATCACTCAATCAAATCAGGAAGCTAGGTTTAACAAATCAATCAATGGAAACATCTCAATGATTAAAAGTGGCATACCAAAATTTGATTGGAAAACTACAACCCTTCCTCTTTTGATTATTTCGTCCGCTCGGCCACAATTTTACTCAATCCTTGTCATTATATATTTAAAATGTTGGATTACAAAATATGTACAGTATAAAAATATTTAAAACATAAAATAAAATTAATTTTACTGATCCCTTAGCTAATTATTTACAATTTTTTCAATGTCAGCTTTTTTGGTATAGAAAAACTCTTCTTATAAAAATAAAAAATAAATCTTAAATTTTAAGCTTCAAATTTACAAAATAGCATCTCTTAAATAATACATGAGCCTAACAAAATGAAAAATGTTATATGTTAATTTGAAATAACTATTTTGTATAATCTTTTACCATTTCGCACATAAAAATACTAGGACCAAATTAATTAATCAAATTAGCTAAGGTGATTCAACAACGACGACCGCTCCTTCCTTCCTCCTAAAGGGCCTACACACCAACTCCACTATCAAAAGAAAAAGTGACGAAATAATAATAATAATAATAACATCACCAAAGCTTCCATAAAAACTTGATCACCAGCTTGGCCAAGTAGGGACTCTTAATTTCGTGAGGAAAGAACCAAACACAAAGACAAGGAAGGAGCGTGTGAAGACAAAGAAATAAAAGATTAAAGTGGAACACCAAATTAATTAGACCCAAGTTTCATTTTAACAGCCTTCAGTGGCTCCTTCTCCCTTATTTGTATAAAGAAAACTTCATCTGATCAAATTCATCACCATCACCAAAGAAAAGAAGCCAAACATACAAATAATTCCCACTTTGAATATCTTAATTTGCTGGCAGGTAAACAAGAAACCAAACAAAAATATCATCCAATTTAAAACAGTAGTTAGTTACCAATGCTGCTTAGAAATTCCCTTAACAACACCAAAAAGTTCTTTCAAAAAAACGTTGCAAAGTTTCAAGTCTTTCTTCTCTGGTGCTGAACCTTACCAAAAACTACCTAAAACCTCTCTTTACAATCCCTATTCATTCACTGCTACTGCCTGCGTTGACATGTATCCCCAAACAAGTAATTACCAAGACCTCGAAAACTTCTACAGTGACTTCACTGACCGGTGGGAGTCAGATAACGGCAAAGCAAAAAAGAGAAACAAGAAGAAGATAATGTCAACTCAGACAGAAGAAACAAAAAGAAGGAAACAAGGGAAGTTTCACGCTGTTTAAAACAAAAATAAGAGATAATCATGACACTAATGATCAGTGTAAAACGAGGAATGCCAAGGTCGAGAAAAGGAAAGAGGATTCATGTTCAGGCAAGGGTAAGAGAGAAGCAAAGAGTCTGTCAATGGCACAAAAGCTAAAGGAGCTAGAGATTATGGATATGAGCAATGTGGATCATGTTCTTGACATTGAAGAGGTTCTTCATTACTATTCTCGCCTTACTTGCCCTGCCTATATTGACATCGTCGACAAGTTTTTCATGGACTTGTACACAGAATTTTTGGAACCCCCTGCTTCTCCAATAAGTGTCAATCCAAGACCAAAATTTCGATCAGTGAGAGCCTGATCAACCTTTTTTTTTTTCCTCTGTGTTTTGAGAATTTGGAACAGGTCAAGAATTGAAGTTGTCATAATTACTTTCGTTACTACTTTTTTTCTTCTTTTTTTAATTATTATGATAATTTATTTGTGATTCGCTTTGTTAATATTTTTCTCCAATCCATTCATTCTTTGAGTTTTTCTCTAGATCTCTGTGTTTGTCATATTTATATCTATACTAAAAGAAAAGCTATATATGATTTGAGTTTGATATTATAAGTAAAGTGATGTCAATTCGATTGATGAATGTATAAAAAAATTTTCTCATTTAATAACAAAAATAAAGTAATAAATCTTTTACTCTTTTTGAAAATATAATTTAAAACCACTTCTTAAATCATTTCATTTTAAATAGATAATTCAACATATATTTTTTTATATTTCTAAACTGTATGTACATTTTATTTTTATATTTTTAGATATATAGTATTTTTTTAATATTTATTTAAATTTATAAAATTAATTATCCATAATTTTACTCACATAATGAGTGGGTCAAGGACTAGCTAATATATATTGATTTGGTATCGATTATGATTTTGAGTTGAGCCAGCTTGATTTGAACCATTCAATCCTAAACACAATTAGCACATAGTTATATGGCTGAGTTTGAAGCTTTCAATTTTAATTTTATCATACAATTTAGCAATTCCAACTTCCCTTAGAAATCAAATAACAAACATATTTTTAGACACCCCATTTAGCCTGAGGTTAATTTATATTTAAGATTAAACTTTGAATTTTTTTTATTTATTTTTTATATTATACTTAGTTTAGAGTTATTATTATTATTTAAAAAAATAAAAAGGGAAATAATTATTATTATTATTTAAAAAAATAAAAAGGGAAATAATTAAACAAAAAAAAAAGAAGGCAATTACCATAGGTAAAGGGCACTAGCAAAGTCATAAACTATTTTGTAGAGAAATAAGAAAGAAGACAAGAGGGTGAAGAAGCAAGAAAAGTAAAAGGGGACTGATATTTGTTTGTAGCTCAATCTTTGTTATTTACTTTTTATTTTTTATTTTTTAAGTTTTAGTTATCTTTGTATTTTATCATAATTGTCTATTTATTTATTTGTTTGTTTGTTTATTTTATTTTATTTATTTATTTTACTATTTATGTATTTATTTATTTTTAAATATTAAAAAAAAGGAAAAAAGAGGAAAAATATTTTTTAAATAAAATAAAAAGAATCTTACCAACATATTGAAAGGTTCAAATTTTTTTAAAATAAATGTTTAAATAAAAAGAATCTTACCAACATATTAGAAAGATTCAAATTTTTAATAAATTATTTTAATAAAACAAAAAGGCTCACCAACATATTAGAAAGCAATTTGATTTTTAAAATAAGGTTTTACCAACATATTAGAAAACTTTATTAATTTTTTATAAAAAACAAATTTCAAGAAAAAAAATAGTTTTTGATAAAGTCCTACTAGCATATTGGAAGGTAATTTGATTTTTAAGATACGATTTTATCATCATATTGAAAAACCTTATGATTTTTAAATAAAAATTAATTTTTAGAAAAGAAATAATTTTCATAAAATCTTACCAATATATTGGAGGATAATTTATAGTAGAAAATCTTACTAATATATTGAAGGATATTTATGAAAATAAAGAGTTTTTTTATAAAGTTAGATTTTGAATATCCGATCATATAATCATTAAAAGCGTTGTAAATAGCAATCTTTATGTAAATTCCTAGGTAATAAATTTTTTTAAAATTTTACCAACATATTAGAGAATTTAGAAAAGATTTTCAATATCAAGATTCTTACCAAAATGTCAATTATCATAAATAAAAGTTTTGTACAGAAATTAAATGAATCCAACGACGAAGCTTTTTCAAAGTATGACAAATAGTCTCATTGAATACTCTTGAAATGAGAGGATATTCTTGAATTATTACCAATAGATTAGAGTGATTTTAAAGATAATTTTTGATAACGAATTATTTGGTAAAATTTAAGGCTTTGGATAACATGAAATCAAACTGGTACTATTATGTAGATGAGTGATGTGGGAGTGTGATAACTTTTCTCAAATGTAACCATACTCTTAAACTTAGTTCTAGTTTCATAGATAAGAATCTACCTTTTAAAGATATCTAAGTCAATCTTGAGACTTCTTTTTAAAATGAGACAGATTTAGTTAGGTGATCAATCACATCTAAACTAAAAAAGATTAGTGATGACTCTTTAAAGTCAAGTATAGCGATAGATTTTTAGATCTATACGTTATGATAGTTTGACAACTTTGTTGGGAATGTCGAGAGTTAGGCCAGTAAACTTGTGTTATCCAAAGCCTAAGTTAAAATTAAATTTTTTTTTTGAATGCTTTATCTATTTCTTTTTGTCATTCACTTGTATCCACATAATATGAACTCTATACCTGAGCTTTATTCCATAGGAGAGAGTAAAGTACTTATGCTTTCATTAGATTTCATATCTTCACCTGTGTTATTAAAACATTCACTCAAATTGAACCTTTTTTATTCGTAACCTATAATGGATGAGGATTAAAGTGCCTTACTAGTATGTGATAGATAATGATGTATGAAACAATTTGGAAACCTTTAGAGTTAACCTAAACTATATGTAGTAGAACATAATAAGCCAACCTTAAGTTAGAGCTATGTCTATCATCATTAGAATGTAACCTTAGTTAAGACATATAAGTGAACTTTTTTAGCTTTATTTTATCTCTTATTTATTGTTAAGTTGTTGTATGTTGTAATTGTATTTTAATCTAGTATCATTAACATATATATTCATCGATGTATCATAATATGACAAACATTAGTATCGCATTCATTTACATATTCATACATTGTGGTTCATACATTCATGTGTTTATGTATCATAATTTGTTATGTCAAGCATTTAATGTATTTATTCATTCATACATATAAGATTCTTAACAAGTTAAGTTAATGTTAAAAACTTTGGCATAAATATTTAGTAATACGTGCATGCTAATTGTGGTACATAAGGTTTAAAAATATCTCTTTTATCCAAGAACCCTACTCACTACCAATACAATACTAGAGCTTGAGCCAGATAGATGGAACAAAAAAATTTTAATTGTTTTGACAAGGTAAAAAAAGCCCACAAAAAACTTGAAAAAGAGTTGAATAAAATCTTGAAAGCCCTAAATAAACTAAATAAAGAAAAAAGGTGAAAGACCCTCCAAATTAATTAGAGCATCCAGTGTAAGATGTTTTGATCATTTGTACTCTTTAGAATTCAGCCCTTATCAAGGCTAGTCTTTTCAAGGGACATAAACAAATTTTTCTAATGCATATCCATACACCTACCTAGGAATGAAATCTACTATTACACAAAATCAATTCTAAAGTTATGTTAATCCAATCTTTGAAGAAAAAGCCTAAAAACTAATCCAAGTCCTTAATCTGGATGATTTGAAAGAGAAAGAGAATGAGAAGTTAAAAGTGGTCAAATTTTTGAAGGATTAAAAGGGTGATTAAAAGATGAACATGCTCGAGGAAATGTTATGAGCCATTGAGGAAATTAATTTTTATGGCTCCATGAATGAGGTCAGACTTTATTTGGTTCCTGATGTAGTTATCCTACCAAAGTTTAATGTCTCAGAGTTTGAAAAATATGATAGTATTAAGTGTCTAGTGACTCCTATTACTATATACTATTAGAAAATGGCTACTTATACTAGTGATAAAAAGCTCTTAATGCATGTGTTCGAAGATAAACTTACTAGTTTCATTGCTAAATGGTATGTTTAGCTTAATAGAGCTCATATTACTTCATGGACAGAATTGGTAAAGGCATTTATTTTTTAATACTAGCATATCATGACTTGGCTCTAGATTGTCTCTTTTTGCAGAGCATGAAAAAGAAGACAACTGAGTCATTCAAGTATATGCTTAAATGTGAAGCGATATAGCTACCCAAGTTCAGCCACCTCTATATCCCTTCACCTTTGATTGAAAATGAAACTACAATATTGTTTGTCAGCATTCTGAAGGCACTTTACTATAAGAAGTTGATAGAAAATGTAACAAAAAACTTTGTTGACATAGTAATCTCAATAGAGATTATTAAAAATACCATTAAAATGACAAGTTTAAAAAAGAAAAGACCATTAGGACAAAGAAATTAGGGATGCCTAAATAAAAAAAAATCAAAGCTCGAGCTATAAATTTTGAGAGATAATAATTCAGAAGTTATATTCTATATTTACCATCTGTTCATCCGATTTACTACCCACAATTAATAGTATTGTGTAAGCCCCTTACCAACTTATTCCATAACCAGCTTATTCACTAACCTATCAACTAACTTTTTAAATACCTACATATGGGTCTAGTCATATCACTATACCAACTTTAAGGCCTAATAGCCAATTGAGTGATTTGGGAAGATCTATGAACAACCAACAAAAAGTTCGCATTGATGTTATTCACATAACCTACATTGATTCCTAAAACTGGTCAAGAATAACTTAGTATCTTTAATTATTCTAAAACCATTGAAGCCACCCTATCTAAAATGGTATGATGCTAATGTCACTTGTGATTATTATAATGAGAACACGGGTCATTTTATAAAAACTTGTCTTGCTATTAAGCACAAAGTGTAAAGTTTGATTAGAGTAGGCTTTGTGAGTTTTGATGAGCCAGATGGGCCAAAAATTGATAAAAACTTTTTGCCTAACCATACAAAGGCATAATTTTAACAATGATAAGGATAGTTGGAGATATCTGGAGCTATTTGTCATTTTAAGATTTCTTTTAGAATAACACTAAGATTTTTTTTATGTATTAGGATTTTATTTTATTTTATTTTTTATCATTTTAATAAAAATGGCAAATAGGATATTTTTATAACATTTCCTCTTTCATGAATCACCATTATATGTTTTTATCTTCCCATATTTTCTCTTATATCCATTCTCATATTTCAAATAATGAATGTTCAGGCAATAATGATTATAATATGGGATTCAATTTAGAAACTTGTTCATATTGATAAACTTGATCTATAAAGATTAGTTATGCAAGTTGTGTAAAGAGAGTTCAAAAGCAAATTATGAAGATTGTTTGACTATTTATTAAAAGCAAAATAAAGACGTCTCACAAGCATGTGGTCTTTTATGGTGATCTATCAACAAGCAAGTTTATGTTTAATAAATGATCTGCAAAGAAAGCATTCATATTTGAGATGAGAAATGGTCATATTTCTTTTACCTTTTGCAAAAATAAAATTTGTCCATCCGCTACCTCTTTTAAGCCTATTATGATTTTTTTTCTTAAAATCTCTAACCAAGAATCACCTTTCATATTGAGAGGTAAATTTTAAAAAAATTTTGTTTGAAAAAAATAGAAAAAAATAACCCGAAAGGTTTCAAGGATGAAGGTTGAAAAAAAAAACCCTTTTATTAAAAGAAAAGTGAATGCCTCAAATAATGTGAAGGATAAAGTAGAAGAAACTTTTTATGAATAAACTCTTTTTGAATAGAAACTAATGAAAAAAAAAATGATATGAAAAATAAAAAGATGAAAAAAATGAAAAGAAAAAAGAAATGTGAAGAAACGAGGCAATCAATGTGCTTCAAATGATGCAATGATCCTTTGGTTCATAACCCTTCAAATACATATTTTGAGCCTATTTTATCTTTTTTTTCATAAGCCTTTACCATAACCTACGTTACGTCCCTTAAAACTCTATTTTAATCAAATATGAATGCTTGAATTGAAGAGTAAAGTATTGAACTAAGGCATGCTTGTGATAAGACAATGAGATCATGATTTGTTTCAGCATTTTGGGATTGGTTTGAAATTAAATGGGGATGTCAATAATGAATAAAGTGAAACAAAATGAAAAAAAAAAATAATGAAAAAATGAGAAAAAGAAATGAAAAAGAAAAATGAAGAAAAATGAGAAAGATGTGAAAAAAAAGACTTAAATTGAAAACCTGAAAAGTTATTTGGGTACAAATATCGGAGTTAAAAAAATCAATGTCATCTGAAGATTCTACTGAATTAGGGTAAGATTTGATAAACTCAATGATTTAAAAATTCAATGGAATGAGTTTTTAAGAAAAAATTATAAATTAGAATTCAAAATTGTTTGAATATCCATTATTTGGATGTTGATATCCCACCCAATAGTTTTAATGATTTGCTTTTATTTATCTTTGATTTTTTTCAGACCAGCTTTTTTTTATTCTTTTCAATAATAAATACCCATTTTTCTCTTATTTTTCTTATTGTTTACCAACTTTTGCATCCCTAAAACCAATTAAAGAAATATATGATTGCATTATATTTGTTATAAAATTGATATGATAATAAATAATAAATGATAATGTTTATAAAAGATTCTTACATTCATTTGAAAGGAAATCTAGAATGACAAAAAGAAAAAGAAAATAAAATGAGAAATGTGAAAGAAACATGAGAAAATGTTTTGTAGATATGATGACTAAGTGATGAAAACAGTGATGGATTAGTTAATGGAGTTTGTAAGTTTTGATCAAATGATGGAAATGGTAATGGATCAGTTGATAGAATTTGTGAATTATTTTAAAATCATTAGTATTGAAAAACTGAAAAGAAAATTTATGAATGATGAGATTAAAAAGAGATCATAGGGTAGTTATGATCACCTAAAAAGATGAAAAAGAAAGACTTAGAAGTTAAATACACTGGAATGATCTTGAGAACCTTTTTTACCATAATTAGAGTTACATTCATTAACATTGCATTCATGTATTGCATTCATAAACATTGTATTCATAAATATTGCTTTCATGCATTGCATTCATAAACATTACAGTCATGTAATTTGTTTGGTAAGAAGTTATGATTTTTGATTTTGAAATAATGAGAATGTGAAATATTTTTACTTGATGATAAGTTTTTTCCAAAAATGAGATTTTAATCGTTGGTAGAGGATAATTTTCAAAGATAAGATTTTGATTTCGAATAGTAAAAATTTTTGGAAAAATGAGTAAGGTAATAATCTTCTATTGAGAAAATATTTTGCAAAAATAAAGCCTTTTGATGATATTTTGATCCTTGTATAAGGAAAACTTTGCAAAAATGAAGTTTGAAACCTTTGGATGAAGAAAATGATTTTGAGAAGAATAGGTAAACCTTGGTTAAGGAGCTCTTCCAGTTTTTAAAGTTTCATAGCCTCTATTTAGAGGAGTCTTTTCATTTCAATATGAGAATTTCTATGTGAATCCTTGAGAGATTGAATTTTAGATTTGAACTTTTCAATTAAGAATCTTTGAATCTTGAATGTGAATCTCTAATATTTTCAAGTATGAATCTTTAAATCCTTGATGCGAATCTAGAAGAATTATGTAAATCTCGAGAACCTTTTGGTGAGAATCTTGAATCTTCGATTTGAATATTCGAATGAACCATTGATCTCTTTCAAATAAGAATTTTTTTTTATATTTCAAAAGTTGTTAAGCCTCTATTGAAATGAGCATTCTATATTTTTTGAAAGTTGTTGAGTCTCTGTTGAGAGAAGTTTTTTATATTTACAAAAACTATTAAGCTTTTGTTTAGAAGAGCCTTTTTTATTTTCAAAAGTTATTGAGCCTCTATTGAGAGTAGATTTTTATATATTTTCAAAAGTTGTTGAGCCTTTGTTGGGAGAAACATTTTTATATATTTTTTTCAAAGTTGTTGAGCTTCTGATAAAAGAAACCTTTTTTTTGTATTTTTCAAAGTTGTTAAGCCTTTGTCCACGGGGTTTTATTAGGATGAAAATTTAAAACTATTAAGAAAATCTTTTTAAATATGAATCTTTGATGAGAATCTCAAAAAGTTTTTGAATGCGAACCTTTGAATCTTAGATTTGAATTTCTAAGATTTTTGAATGAGAACCTTAATCTTGGATTTGAATCTTTAAAAGTTTCAATTGTGAATCTTTGAATCACTTGCGAATATTTGAATCTTAAATTTTGCGAATTTTGAATTCTTGAGAATCTTGAAACTAGTGAACTTTTTAACTTTTACAAATATTTAAATTTTTGCAAATCTTGAATTTCTTACGAATCTTTAAATCTTTGTAAATCTTGAATTTTTTGCAAGTCTTGAATCACTTGCAAATCTGGAATCTTTTATTAATCTTGAATTTTTTATAATCTTGAATCTTTTGCGAATTTTGAACTTTTTTAAATATTTGAATTCAATTCATTTGCGAATCTTTGAACTTTTGGGATAACCTTGAATTTTTTGCGAGCCTTTAAATTTAAATTGAAAGTCTTTTGAATTTTATTATGAACTTTTGAACTTTAAGTTGAGATTTTTTTTAATTTCAAATTATAAATGTTTAAATTTTCAGTTGCAAACTTTTGAATTTCAGTTGCGAATTACGAATATTTATTGAAAAATAACTATAAAAGGGAATTGGTTTGAGAGGTGGATTTGGATTAAAAATCAAAAGTTGAAGTTAATTAGGAGATTCAAACCAAGAAAATTTATTTTCTTATTGTAATCAGGATTAGAGGCCTATAAAAAAAAGTCATTAGGATCAATTAGAAACAATCAAGAATCAATCAAAAAAATCACGAGGGAGGCATTCAACAAAATGTTTTGGTAACAAATATTCGAAGGTTACGAGTATATATATTTTAAGTTTCTGTTTAATTTTTGTTTAAACAAAAAAAGAAGGCAATCACCATAGGTGAGAGGTACTAGCAAAGCCATAGGTTATTTTGTAGAGAAACAAAAAAGAAGACAAGGGTAAAGAAACAAGAAAAGTAAAGGGGGACTAACATTTGTTTGTAGCTTAATCTTTGATATTTATTTTTTACTTATCTTTTTCTTAAGTTCTAGTTGTCTTTGTATTTTATCATAATTGTTTATTTATTTATTTATTTGTTTATTTGTTTATTTTATTTATTTGACTATTTATGTATTTATTTATTTTTAAATATTTATAAAAAAGAAAAAATATTTTTAAAATAAAATAAAAAGAACCTTACTAACATATTGAAGGGTTAAATTTTCTTAAAATAAATGTTTAAATAAAAAAAAATCTTACCAACATATTGAAAATATTCAAATTTTTAATAAATTATTTTAATAAAATAAAAAACCTTACCAATATATTGAATGACAATTTGATTTTTAAAATAAAGTTTTATCAACATATTAGAGAACTTTATAAATTTTTTATAAAAAACATATTTCAAGAGAAAAAATAGTTTTTAATAAAGTTTTACTAACATATTGGAAGGTAATTTTATTTTTAAGGTACAATTTTATCAATATATTGAAAAATCTTATGATTTTTAAATAAAAATTAATTTTTAAAAAAAATAATAAAATCCTCCTAATATATTAGAGGATAATTTATAGTAAAAAATCTTAGCAACATATTAAAAGATATTTTTGAAAAGAAAGAATTTTTTTACAAAGTTAGATTTTGAATCTTTGATGATGAAATCATTAAAAACGTTGTAAATAGTAATCTTATATAAATTATTAGATTTTGAATATTCGATGATGAAATCATTAAAAGCATTGTAAATAGTAATCTTATATAAAATATTAGATGAGAAATTTTTTTTCAATTTTACCAACATATTGGAGAATTTAAAAAAGATTTTCAATATCAAAATTTTCATAAAATTGTCAATTATTACAAATAAAAGTTTTTTACAAAAATTAAATAAATCCGATGACAGAGTCTTTTTAAAGCTTGATAAATAGTCTCATTGAATACTCTTGAGGTGAGAGGATATTCTTGAATTATTACCAATATATTGAAGAAATTTTAAAGATAATTTTTAAAAATTAATTATTTGGTAAGAATTTTAAGGTTTTAGATAACATGAAATCAAATTAGTATCATTCTGTGAGTGAGCGATATGGGGTACTATAACTTTTTTTACATGTATCCGTACTATTGAACTTAATTTTAGTTTTGTAAATAAGAATTTACCTTTTAAATATATCTAAATTAAACTTGAAATTATTTTTTAAAATAAGATAAATTTAATTAGGTAATCAATCATATTTAAATAAAAAAATTAATAATGACTCATTAAAATCAAGTATGATGATAAATTTTTGGATGTACCCGTTATGATAATATTATTACGCCAAGACTCTCTGCACTGCAATTTTTAGTCGCCTATTTAATCTTTGATGATTGAACACTTTGGTTGAGCAAAATGGTGAAATCACCGGTTCCATTCCACGTACATTATAAAATAGTTCCATCCATATTTTCATCCAAGTTGAAAAGTTAAAACTTGACGGAAAAATGATCAGCCCATACTGGACGAATTTACAAAAAAAGCTGGGGGGCTTCTTTTTCGCCCATGACCCATTCTTATAAAAATTTGGATTCAGGCCCTGGGCTGGGGATTGTTAAAGATAAAAAGCACTTCATTGTTTTAACGTTTCTGCTTTTCGTAGCTATTTACTGACAAGGTTGAATTAGGACTCCAGGATAATTATTTTATACATTAGTGGTCACATTTTTCGTTCTTCTATAATTAAAATAATTTTAAATTGGGCATGCATTAATTATAAAAACCTTCTTATAAATTTAAAAATTTCACCATAATTAAATTAAGTACTTGCCTCACCATATGTTTCTTTTTTTAGTGTAAATTGAATTTTGATAATTAAAATTAAAATTTTAAGATTCTATTAATAAATTATATGACTGTGGACATGTCAACATATCCTTATATAGTACTATCGTGGAACAAAAATATTAATATAAGAGGATATTCGTTGCCAGAAAAGGAGAAAAAAAATGATGAAAGGATAATCATAGAAAAAATGAAAACATTAAAAGATACGAAATCTTGCAACAATGAAGAATAGTCAAAGTTATGGGGAAGAAGATGGTTCCTGGTATATGTATTTTGCAATATCCATGCGAAATTAAAGATCAACTAACCATTCACATGCAAACAAAAAGAAGCAATCATTGCTGTCTAAATTAGACTTCTTTTTAATGTAAATATATTTCGCTAAGCTTGAAATGAGATGTGATGTTTGGTAATAAGTACTTGTTTCCTATAGTCCATGATTAAGAAAGCAAAAATAATATGTTGTCTTTCTATGTTAAAGCTGTAAACATCAGAGATATATATAGGAGAAAACTAGGACACCTTTTTCCCTGTTGTTGTTTTTATATGATTGAAACCAAGGAACATATATTACGACTTTGATACGTGGCCTTTGAGCTTCAAGGAGAAATGTGATCAGAATTGAAGCAATAATTTTGTCCCTAGCACAATTGTGTACGTTTAACATTTTCACAACTTAACTGTACTTGAAACTTCTTTCATTCGGTATATGTACTTATCATAGAGTCATAATAATGACACAGGAACAAACAAAAATCTATGCCAAGAACAACAACACAACTTTCAAAATATATATATAGATACTTGCATTTCACTTGACATAAAATTCTATAAAGTAACAATTCTGTATTTTGCTTTAGTTTTCTCTTTTAATTAAAATTCTGAATTTGGTGTCAATGCAAAACAAATTAAAAAGCAAAACAAGTAAACAAAGTAAAAAAGATAAGAACCGATATACGTGAAATATAAATAATGTTAAAGCTTGAGATATATATATATATATATATAAAGAAACAATATATTTTTTGAAAATACTTCAATTTGAGAAAATAACTTACATTATATGATATATCTCTAGTTAAAATGTTTTTTTATTTGAAAATTGAATTTTAATAATTAAAATAAAAAATTTAATGTTCTATTAATTAACAGTCAACAGAAGACGGTAGTGATTACAATATCAGGTTAATCTAATTTTCCAAGTGCTTTAAGCGCGCTGTCACTTGTTCGGATAAAAAAAAAAGAACCTAAGTTTATACATTGTCAAGGGAGATTGAAAAGGAATCAAAGAAAAGTCTAAAATTTAGGAAATGGAGGTGGAGATACTCTTTTTTAGCTTTCTCCCACTAATCAATTTTGTGGATCCCATCCCCAACTCCCCCCCCCCCCCCCCCCCAAAAAAAAAACATGGAATCCAGCAGACCACACGAATGACTAAAATGTTGGGTTATTCATCTAATTTTCCAAGCGCTTTAAATACACTGTTACTTGTTTGAAAAAATGAAGAAAAAAAAATTATCAACTTAAATTTATAACTTGTCGAGGGAGATTGAAAGGGAATCAAAGTAAGAAAAGTTCAAAATTTAGGAAATGGAGATTTAGAGAATCTTCTTTTTATCTTTCTCCAGCCACTCATAAATTTGGTGGATCCCATTCCCAATTCCCGATTCTCATGAAAAAAAAAAAAAAAAAAAAAAAAAAAACTGAAAATTTTAGAAATTTAAAACATGGAATTCGAAATGTTACAAGGTTTTGTTCTCTGTTTGTGGCTTTTTCTGCCAGCAAGAGGAGATTCCACAAGTATCCTACATAAAGATTCCAACAATAAAGGAAAGAAGACCAAACTTTCACTAAATAATTTTTCTTTACAAAGGGTGATGATAGGAGCAAGAGAGTACTCTTCCCTTTAGGCTTTAAGTAATCAATTTGTAATTCATGTATATGGTGTCCCCGAGTCACTTTCATCTGCAATGGAAAAACAAGGATAAGGGAACCACCTTTTCTCTCACTTGTCTTTCTCAAAGTACTTGCAGCTGGTGAGAGAGAGGGAATTAGCTTGGGAAGATGGAGTTGAAATATTTTGTCGGAGCTCCTCTCTTTCATACCTTTGGGTAACACATTATGCATGTTGTTCAACACTTCAACTATCTTTTATCCTTTTTTATTCAAATGAAAAAAAAAAAGATTATTTGAATAATCATGAAGATGATTATTCAAATGATTGAACCTCAAGTAGTAATGATTGGACATCGATGCCAAAATTTGTGGCGACGAAATGGTTATCGATGCTAAAAGATAGAAGGTATAATCTGGATACGACTTACTGATAGTTGAAATATACACTGATTTTGACACCTTTCAATATTTCTGCTCTATCTTAATTAAAGTAGCTGGAACTACACTAGGAACATTCAATCATTTATGATAGTATTAAGAAGTTGAAAGTCATATTAATTATTAATTCTATGGTTTGGTTATATGGGTACGAGCAAGAAATGCAAGATCACATGCCAGCAAAGAAAAAAGGAGATTTGCTAAAAGGAAAGTGCAGCCTCTCCCTCACTCACTCCCCCTGCATCCTATCACTTTTGGGAACCCCTTAACATGTGGAGTGAGAGATACATGGTCTAATGATTGAAGACGACAAGTTGCAAGTAGAGGTGGTCCCTTTAGAGTATATATAAAATATTGGTGATCAAAAGAGTCAATAGAAAGATAGCCAACGATTGAGAGTCGTCTATCACAAAACTCTCGCACTTTCTCAGTACTGACGAGTGATGATCTGCTCTAGTTTGCAAGCAGACTCGCGCGCCTGCATGTCTTGGCCCTTTCATCTACTTAATAAAGTGTATGCAGAAGCAAAAGAGAAACTTTTATTTATATATTTCATTACCAAAATCATGTCAGCCTATCATATTTTTGTACAACAATATTATACATATCTATTTGTTCTACAGAGATTGTTATTTATTACCCTTCCTTTCCCTTTTTTTTTTTTTTGACAATTTAATTAAGAATTTCTTAGCAATGTTGAGTGACATCAACCACATTGATTAAGTCTTGAGTTGTTTATAATCAAATTATATATAGGTCACATCTCTCGAGATATTTATAATAAAATAATTTTATGTTGACTATTTAACACATGCTTACAAAAGTATATTTTTAGAAGTTGTTTGCTTGGAAATAGGAGATTAAGTGCAAAAGTGGAATGATATACTTGAAAGACTAGATCTGATTAATTTAACACTTCTCAGGATCCTAAACATGCGTTGACACCAACTTGACATTGTGAAAGTTTAGCCTGACCCTTTTTTTAACCAATACAAAAGAGGAAGAGGAACATCTACTAGCATGGATCAACCCTAAATCTTTAAAAGCAAGCAGCAATTTTTTTTATTGCAAGAAATGCAAGATTTATTAGATCAAAAGCCGATTCTTTGTTTCGCCTACATCTAGATGTCTCAATCCTTTGAAGGATTGCAAAGTTACAAGTCATTAAAGAATAACCCTTTTGCAGTTAAACCTTGTAATCCTTATCTTATGAAATATAGCTGAATGCAATACAATGAGTACAAGCCTTTTTCTTGTCAATAGTTTAATGATTTATCAGTAAAGTGTTAAACTTTTAATTAGCTCATGCAATAATTACCTGGAGTAGCGAAAAAAACATTACGACCTTTTTAATTTCATCCGAATTTCGTTTATTATTAATTTTTGATATGATATCAAAGCTCTAAGCTACGATGAGAGTTCAATTTTTTCTTTCTCCTTTAAGCTAGTACTATATATGGCATCTTCAACCTCTGTTTTAAGATTGTCACCATAATTCAGCTTTTCTCTCAAATCACAATTTTCTCTTTTCAAACCAACAGACTCCCATTATCCCCATCAATGCTAGTATTCATTTTTCCACTTTCTAATTAACACAAGGCTGGAGAGATGGTAATGATGAATAAAATATCACAAGCGAATTTTATTTCCAAATCATGACTTTAATTTTCTAAACATGCCTTCTTGGTCAATCGATTAATTTAAGTGTATATAAAAAAGAAAGAAAACATAAGAAGATAACAATGTAAGGGCACACCAGCTCTGAGATGGTGCATTTAATCATAATAATGGAAAATGGTCCAGCGGGTGGAAAAAAATAGAAATAAGACGGTTACTACTGCCATAAATAATAGGACCACGAACAATAAAAGCAGTAAATCCATCATTATTTAGTATTTAGTTTTAGATGGTCCAAATCCACGGGCCTGCATGTGCACCATGTGTACCTTAGGCTCGGGAGAGCCGCACCCCATCGCTACTTGTACGTCCGCGTGGCTATCACACTATCTCTGGACCATATGTAAGCTGCAGCTACGATCTCTACCAGGTCACTATTTTCGATCGTCTTCCAAATCCAAACAGCTACCTAGCTGGAGTAATAGAGAAGTAGCACTCTTCAAAAAGGTCTAACCTTTAACTAGAAAAGTCTGTCATTTCACTAATATCTTATTTTCTTTTATTCAAAAAAAACATTGTTAACAGTCGTGTGTTTGTTGATGAAATTTAAATTTTAAGTGATCACGATTCATTTATTTGCAACCTTAAATATATTAAAAAAGGAAAAATATGTGATGATGATGTTAGTGGGAGAGGAAGCAATCGGCAATGAAGCAAGCCACGAAAGGAAAAGAAAACTATGCAGTGCATTTTCAAAAGGTTTAGCTCTACACTATCCCAGGGTATATTAAAGAAACCAAAAGAGTCGGTAGGGAAATGGGAGTAAGATGGAATTATGGAGAGGTTTTCAATGGGCCAGGTCAGGCAATAATTAGTAGGCCAACGTTACTGGTCCTAAGCCGGATTTTACAAGCAGAGAAGCCTTTGATGTTGATACTTGATCCTACTCTCTCTCTCTCTCTCTCTCTCTCTCTCTCTGTGTTTGAGTTTAATGTCTTTTTTTTTTTTTTTTTTTCAAAGCCAAAGATTCGATTTGTAAGTGGCCATCAAAGTCCATTCGGTCGGAATAAAACCCACTAACAACATATCTTTAAACCCTAACTAACACCTTCATTCTAACATTATGATCTTGTCCATGTCCACATACTATTCTTATATTATAAAACATTACTTACTTTCCTTTTAGGAATTAATTAAATTCTTCATTTGCTTATAGTATAATTATAAATACACATTATTCATACCATATCTGATCTGATATCTAGGCTTACTTTTGACTTAAGCCTTTTTTTATTTTTATATTTTTGCTAAATCTAATTGGGTTTAACAAGTGAGGCTAGTTTTCTTGAATGATATGACTAATATTGATCAAGTTCATGTACAAGTACCCAAGATTTATCTATAATTTTATCATGAAATAAAAAATAAATATAGTGATCAATAGATCAATCATTCATTTTTTTGGTGGTATATGTGAAAATTTATTGAATTTTGAATTACATAGCAAAAAGTAATTCTATAGCATCTCATAAAAAAATATTTAATTTTCAAATAACTTAAAATTAAGGTTTTATATTTTAATTGTTATGGTGTTTATTTGTAGATAGATATATCCTCTTTTAGTTTAGAATTTGGTATTAGTTTTAAGATTATTGTAATGATTTAATTACCATGATTATAAGATCTTAAAGTGGTTTGATCACTAATAATCTTAAATTACTAATTTGCTGCAATATCATCTTATCTTAAATCACTATTTTTAATATTATCGTAAAAAAAAAAAAAACACACTGAAATAAAAGGACTCAAAATAATTTTATTATTAATTAATAATAAAATTATTTAAAAAAAACAAACAATTTCAATTTTTATTGAATGAATAATTTATAAAATAAGAATTCTAAGAAAGTATAAGGTATGAACTATTTTTGGTGAGTATAATTTAAAGTTATTGACATGTTCATATTTAATGAAGATTTACTTCTAAAATTAAATTTTGAAAAGAAACGGTTTTTTGGTCTTATCACGTAAATTTTTCTAAAATAAATTTGGATATCAATCTTTCTCGGTAATAAAATTTTCATATCCTTATGGATAAGATATGGATCACCTTATAAGATAATAATTTAATCACTTTTGACGATCTAATATCACTACTTTGTAAAATTTTCAAATTACTATAAATCTACTCATACAAATTACTTCGAGAGTATATCATCTACAATTATTAAACTATAATTAATCAGTCATAATTTAAAATTGTGTGAGATCAATCAAAATTTTATATAAAGTATGTACTTATAAATAGTAGATTCTTACATAATTTTTCATTGTAATTAGATAAGTGTATGATTGTAGTAAAAAAATTATAGATGAAGGGGTTCCAGATTAGTTCACCCCCAACTTAAAAAAAAAAAAAATACACCATACCATACGCAATTAATGACTACTAAAAACTAGTTAAGTTGACTAATTTAGCACTATTGTTGTAGTTGGAAAATTTGAATTGAAAAAAGTGTAATGAGAAATTTTAAGTATTTGATATTATTGTGAAAAAAATATTGTAAGTAATTAAAATATCTAAAAAGATATGTATAAAATAATAAAATATTAAAAAATATTGGGATATTTTATTTTATTTTTTATCTCAAATGTACTTTTTCATCACAAAAATATTTTTTAAGGAATTTTTTTATTTAAGTTTTAAAATCAAAATTTTAAACTAAAAAAATCATATTTTTTTTATTGTTAAACGTTGAGATTGAGTCAAAGTAACTTTTAAACACAAAAATTGCTTTCAACATGTATGCAAAATTAGTCCTAAATTTAATGAATACTGTTGTTTGGCTTTTGAAACTGTGTCGGCGTCCATTTATATATTCCAAAAAACCTACTGAGTCTTGTAAAATTAAGCTTTAGTCTCAATTGTACGAATGCAACGCAACCCTTTCCTTCGCCCACCTAAAATAATTACAAAATTAATACTAGTATACAATGTTACATCTCCCCACTCTTATCAACTGAAAGCAGACTAATTCAAACCTCTTTGTCTTGCATATCTCAAAAGTTCAGGTATAATTATGACTGCCCTTCTTCAAGTTCTTTTTTTTTTCCCTGACAAATGATTTGTTTTAAATACAGCAGACCCCAGCCAAGAGTTGAAATGGTAGGGAACAAGCTGCGGTGGAGATTGCTTGGACTGTGCTTAGATAATGGGTGGTCCAACTTTCTTATATTATATATACTATAGTATACCAAAGCCCAACATTAAGAAAAGATATCCAATTTCAATTTTTTTATATAATTAGCTGTAAAAAACTAATGAAAAAAGGTTATGATCTGCTGAAGATATACAAAGAAGACTTGAAGCTTCATACATGGGACCTTTCCATCATCTTAAAAGGGATTTTTTTCTTTTTTCTTTTATATATTTTTTAATATTTTAATATTTTTCTATTTAAGAGTATCAATATTTAAATCTTAATCACTCAAATAATCATTAAAATTAAAACTTTAATATTTTATTATCAGATCATATAATTATTGATATTTATTTAACAAAAAAATCTATATATATATATATATAATTTAAAAGTTCCAGGAATCATTAAGGATAACTATTGGCTCAATCATTTGCTTATTAGTAAAAATCATTCATGTGGTACCCAAAATTATGACCCGTTGTGGAATTTTCAGTCTATTTTAAAGGTACACGAAACTTTTATTTGAAAACCAAATATTCAAGAAAATAACACATTATTGTTTTATATACATGATTGACCCCAAATCCGATGGAAACACATAGACACAGAAAACCAAATATCACCATGGCAACATGTAAAATAATGGTAGACCAACAACCCCCACCCCTCCCCTCCCAGAAAAATGAAAAGAAAAAAAAAAAAAAAACTAGCAATTTACTTCACTATGGAAAAAAGGAAATTTACAAGATATTCTGACTGAGAATATTTTTACTCTAAATCCTTGCCAAGCCTACCTAGCTACGTACTACCACATTCTATTTAGTTGACAAATACATAAAATAATCACAGACATTTCTTGTTCCCTTTTCTTGTCTTTTAGCATATTTAGTCAATAGGGAAGAAGTGGGGCGGAAACAATTTGGCAAAATGGTGGAGCAGATCAGGTAGTCCATTGGTCTTTTTTATCTTAGATCAGTTGTCGCACTTCAAGTCATGAAATTTCTGGCCTCAGCTCTCCATTGATGCTCAATATCTTCAGCTATCCTTTTTGCATCAAAGGAGGCACCAAGCAAACCACGCTTTGTAAATCCTACAGCATACAACCCACGTTCACCTTTCCATCCGTTAGGGAATGACTCCCGAGGCAAACCATCTTTCTCTGAAAACAAATCTGCCTCCTGATCAGTGCAAAATCCTCAAGTCAACACATCTTTAAGTTTCTTGAGTCTTAAAAGAAACAAAATATATATGTTTACATCTTTAATTATCCAAAAAAATTAATAAATTTAATTACCTTCAACCATTGTGGTACATTGCTTTTGTAACCAGTGGCAAGGATTATGGCATCAAATTTCTCCTTTCTCCCATCTACAAACTCTGCCGCACGGTATGTTAGTCGCTCTATTCCGGGACAGACCTATACATTACATAGAGAAATTTATTTTTAATTATAATTCTCAACAATCCAATATGACAAAATAAACTGTTGAGATTCATCCCTTCCTTTTTTTTCACTATTTTTTAATGCACTCATCACTACCATAATTATGATTTTCACATTTCATAAGTGGATCTTATACATGTGAATGGTGGGTGTTTATGATTGTATTGAAAAATAATGAAAAAAAAATTAATGGAGAGATGAACCTAAAATTAACACAGTAACTAATTTAGTTAGAAAATAACAATATTACTACTTAGCTATCATTTATCATTGTATTTGGGCAGTAGGGTTGAATTAATTAGCACAGAGAAAATTTTTGCTTTCAACCTTAATGTTGCCACTCTTGATCTTTGCTAGTGTCCCAACATCCAAAACAGGTGTCTTGCCGGATCTGCTCTTGAGCTCAAGAGGACCGAGTTGGGGACGATGGATGCCGAATTTTTCAGTGTCTCCGAGCATGAAACGCGACACCAGAAGTAAAAACCGATCCACGAGGCGCATGGGGAACCACTTGAGCAACCACATGGACAGTCCAAAAGTTGATCTGCCTAGCATCTCTTGAGGCAAGACGTGCACCTGCAACAATGAAGAAGAAGGTTGCTTTAAAAGGCCTTTTAAAAAAGAAAGTACTGCTAAAGATGAGATGATAAATGAGCCTCCACATACTCCCGTATGAATTTGCGTCTTCTAGGGCATTTATCCCTTGTCACTTATCCATACATATGCCTTCTAGAATCTGAGGCGTAATGGTGCTTTCTACAGAAGAATCCGTAGACGAAAAAAGGAAAAAAAAAAGGGACTGTACGGCATAAAATTTTGGGCTACCGACCACTGTTGCGCATGCAACCAAATTCCAAGAAAGTGAGAAGAAAATTTAGTCTTGCAACTGCTGCACTGTACTTTAATAGCGGCACTTGGGAGCAAATAAAATCCTAAGGTGAAGTGGTCTTACATAAACAAGGTCTCATACTTCTTAAATCCTATAACAAGTATTTGTGCATGTGAAAGCTGGCGACAAGGAATTGATGGAAGTTTTTCTTCTATTTTTGGCTTGGAATAAAAACCAAGCATTTTTCTGAAGAAATAAAACGATTGCTTTCCAGGTTATTATATGATGTATGAAAAGGATAGAAGCATGCTCACCGAATCTCTAACGACGAGGGATGGGCGAGCATTACAATTGCAGAGATCCAAAGAGACCTCCATACCAGAATTCCCACAACCAATCACCAAAACAGCCTTTCCTCGAAACAATCGGCCGCTTTTGTATGAGCTTGTGTGAATTATAGGCCCACCAAAATCATCCATTCCTTCAATTTGAGGCACCACTTCGTCAGCATTCTCCCCAGTAGCTACAATTAGCCACTGACACACATACTCGGTTTCTTCTTGTTTCAGCCCCAATGTGTTAATCCGCCAAAATCCACATCGATGATCAAATTCTGCACTCACTACAGTTTTGTTGAAAACTGGGTCTAAACCAAAGTGGTTTTTGTAGGACTCTAAGTAAGCCACAAACTGCTTTTTGGTTGGATAAGTTGGGAAATTTGCTGGGAATGGCATGAGGGGTAGTTCACAGAATTGCTTTGGAAGATGAAGGCGAAGACGGTCATAGGTTTTTAGCTTCCACAAGGAAGCTATGCAATCAGCCCTTTCAAGGATTAAGCTAGGGATACCTCTTTCTTTGAGACAAGCAGCTGTGGCTAGACCTGAAGGGCCAGCACCAATTATAACAGGACATGGCACCCATATACACCTTGCTAACGTGGTCATATTCTTGTTAAAATGGTCATGCACTCTTTTTCCTTCAACTTCCTTGGAGTAGTCCATGAACAGAAAAAGAACCAAAATGCAAGCTACAGTTTGAAAGAAGCAAGCTTGATCTTATGTTTCAAAGCTTGCGATTCGATTGCTCTAATTTAAAAATGAAGAAAAACTAAGGATAAGAGATGAGTAATTAGCGGTTTTTGGCACAAACTAAAACTCATAGTACTTCACATCACACAGTTCAACGTCCCCTTTTTCTCCCCTTCCCACGATTGAATCTAGAACTAGGATTAGGTTGATGAGGGAAAAGGTGACATGGTTTTATCTTATCTACAACGAGATATATTGGAGAGAGAAAATATTCTGCGAATTCCTGCTCCTGGATTTTTGGAATTATGAATTGAAAGGGTCTTATCCGCGTTGTGAAATAACTAACATCAACCAATAACAAACTAATTCATCGACTCCCAGGAGAGAAAAACCAGAGAGAATAAAAGGAAAAACAGTCCAGTTTAGAAAGACAAGTAGTAGCTAATGGCTATACTCTAGAAAATCTATATTAATTGATGATACTATTCAATCAAGCAGGGTCAACCAGTGTCCAGGGTTTGGATATTTTCGAGTGTTTTCTGGGAAACGGTCCTACCAGACTTTGATTCCTCCGAAGGCAATCTCATCTCTGAAGAGCAAAATATAAGTAAAATATAAAGAAATAAGGAAATTAGAAAGCGATAAATAAGGAAAGAAAACGCTACTGAAAGTTCCTAGCCATCCGATTTTCTTAAAGGCTCCCTCTCAAGTCTGAACTACTCGTAATAATTAAACATATATCTTGAACCAATCCTGCTAATTAATGGTTAGTGATAATGGAGATCGAAAACCAATCAACTAATGATCAACATGGGTTTTGAAAGAGAGATCAAAAAGTGTCCAAATTTCTATGAAAACAAATTAAAACTGATCAAATTTTAAGAGAATATGGGTTGTATTCGTTAGGGTGGTGTTTGTTTTTTTTTTTTTTTTTTGCTTTTTGTGTTTCAATTATTATTAGAGAAGTAATTTCAGCTGTGCTTCAACTTTATCTTGACATTACTCAAGTTGATGATTTGAATTTTCGTGTTTATCCTTATTAGAAAGATTTTAGCAGAAATATTTTCCATGTTGATGATGGGATTTTGAAATCTTTTCTATAAACTTTTTTCTATATCAACTGACTGCGCCGGCTGCCTAAATGGTCCAAAAAGAGGAAGGGTGTCATTTTTTTCAAATGGTACCATATGTTCTGGTTAACATCAGGAGGGCCTATAGGCTATTAGTAATGTATAACAATTATTTCAAACTTGTGTTCAAAAACTGACATAATTATATATATATATATATATATAACATTATTTGCAAATTGTACGCATATCCTAAATATGATAAAAGGACGTAAATAATACCATCACAACCTCTTTTTTCATACAGCTAGAGATGATACCAAACAGCGACGTTTACACTCATTCGCATTAATTCATCCAAAGTTAACCTTATGCATGAATTATTCAAATGTGTCATATTCTTTCTCGCATCATGCTTAAGGTGGACATGAAGTGTGCATGAGATATATGCAAATAATGAGTTTTATATTATGTATATTTTTAATTTGTATATATATTCCAAATTTAATCTGCTTTAATTTGTTTTATAAACAAGCTAAATAGTTTTTTAAGGGTTTATATAAGATGCAATTTCATTTTATAAATTTTATGCATTATCAACGAATCATATGATATTATTTCATTGACAAATAAATAATTTAAAATTTTTATCTAAATTTTCATTCATCTCTTACTAAGTAATACTGTTTGAAATGCTTGATCATTGGTGTAAATTAAAATAAATTATTAATTTTATACAAAGATGATGGCTTTAATGATCTGTAAAATTAATTTATCGAATCAAATTTTGAATTATATGATCATGAGAAAGGTGAAATCCTTGTAAAATGCTTGGTCTTAATTAATCCTATGATTATACGTAGTGTGTGTTATTAACCAAATATGGTACCATATATCAATTAATAGTGATAAATTTCCATGCTTGATAACAATATCGATCATGGCCCTTGAAAGTAATCTCTTAATCTCTTTTAATCCCATAAGATTTTCATAAAATCTTACTTTTCTTACATCTTTCTCTAAAATCATATCCCAATAATCCATTGATACTCTTTCTATTTACAAACCAATTAACTTGTGTGTCGAAAATCACATTTTTTTACTTTTAATGATGGATTGAATCTTTGGTAGTTTCAAATATATGGAAAAAGAATTAGTGCAAGCTGGATTAGCTGCACGTGCCGACAATATTCCTCAACGCTTGCTCCCATCCCATCAACCCGTTTCATTCATAAATGAAAAATAAAATCCGGTCTCCTTTTTCATTCTTCAAATTTTCTGAATATAATTTACAAAATTAAGGTAGATGCTATCAACCCGTTTCATTCATAAATGAAAAATAAAATCCGGTCTCCTTTTTCATTCTCCAAATTTTCTGAATATAATTTACAAAATTAAGGTAGATGCTATCCGGAGATCATTACCAGTAGACTACCCTTTGCTCTTTTCGAAAGGCTTTGGCTTTAAAGGGATCAGCAGTTGACTTGATGATCAAATATTCTTTATCTACGTGATTTGATGTATCACAGGACAGGGGAATTCATGTTATATAGTCAACTTTCAAAAACCTTAGCAGTTTACATGAACATTTTCATCTTTTCCAAAGATTCAGGGTCTGTTCCATTGAGGATTTAAGATTTCAGACCATCGTCAGTGGCCATAATCATGACTCCACTTTCAATGTATATAACTCATAATTTCCAGATTCAGATTGCTGAGCTTTGATTCCAACCGCTGGGAGGCTTTTTTTCTTAATAAAATATGCATATGCTTAAGTGTTTTCTTCTATAGGTACAAATGATTCTTCATTCTCCAAATCCTACTATTTTGGTGAATGGTCACGGTTTTGAATAACATAAAATTGGCTTTCCAAAATCTAATGATTTGATAATAAGCTATGATGGTTCTAATGGCCCGGCCTGATGGCAATATGCACTTTGGGATTGTGCATTTAAATTTAAGAAAAAAAAGAAAACTAAGGAATTTTAATGTGAGCTATCATTTTAGTAAGCTAAATTCACTTACTTCACTGGGTGAAAAGCAGCCGATTTCAGTCACGCCAAAACAAAAAAAAAAAGAATAGAAACAGCAGCTGATCCTTCACTAAATTGAAGAATCAAAAGGAAATGGCACTTTTAAATTGCATTTTCACTCAGACAGGTACAAAGTATACTTGAATGACATGAAAAGCAGCCAGCCAATTTTTTGCAAGCAGAATGATAATAAAGGAGTTAAAATAAATCATCCAAGGCCCGACTTTTGAATTGGGATTTTCTTCAAAAGTAAGTTCAGCTGTTATTGCTGCATAATTTACTTACATTTCTCCAGGAATATATATATATATATATATATATATGTATGTATTGTCATAACGTCTAGATCCGGGGATCTTTTGCTAGACATTGACTTGAAGGAATCACCATCAATCTTTTTTATCTAGGTGCGATTGATCACCTAAAGAATCTATCATTTCAGGGAACACCTAAGTTTAAGTGTCACTAGAAGAATAAGTTCGGGTCTACTAATCAGAACAGGGTTCGGAGTTCAGTTACGTGTGAGGAAGGTTATAGCACCCTCACTACGCCTATCAAAAGATGGTACCAGCTTAATTTTATGTTATCCAATAAGCCTTAAAAATTTATCAAGTAATTAATTATTGAAAATTATTCTCAATTGACTCTAATACTTTTAGCAAAAAATTGAAAAAATTCTCTCACCTCAAGAGTATGCAAGAAAACTATTGTTTCACTTGCAGATGCTCCCTTGTCGGATTATTTAACATTAAAGAAAATCTAAGAAAATAAAAAAAAAAAAAAAGAAAGAAAAAAAATGATTGCTTTTGTACAAGAAAAATTAATACTTTTAACTTTTTCCAAAAATTTTTTTTTGAAAACTTAGTTTTAAGGAAAATTGATACTTTCAACTTTTTCTTAAAAATATTTTTTTTAGAAAGCTTATTTTCAAAGAAAATTGATACTTTTAACTTTTCCTCAAAAATATTTTTTAGAAAGCTTATTTTCAAGGAAAATTGATACTTTCAATTTTTCCTCAAAAATATATATTTTTGAATTTTATTTAAAAATAAAAAATAAAAAAAATGTATTAAACAATTCTAATCTAATAAATAATAATAATAATAATAAATAAATAAATAATGAAAAAAAAACCTAAAAATGGCTCGACTTGGCGGCTCGACTCGGCGCGGCTTGAGAAAAAAAAAGATGGCTCGAAGACGCGGCTCGGCTTGGTTTAGGAAACGGCTTGCACTTGGGTTGAACGTGGGTCGAAAGCGGGTTGATGCTCGGGTCGGGTCGCTCGATTTCAAAACAGGTGGATCTTCTGGGCATAATAACGTGAAAACGACGTCATTTTCACTGGGTATAAAAGGCTAATTCTTTTGTTTTTCAGTAAACCGAGCATTCCTTCTCTCTCTCTTCCTTTCTTTTTCTCTCATTTTTCTTTAAACTGATGAAGAACTCCGATTGAGTCTCGTAGGATTCTAAAAATTTTCATCGAAATCTGGGTTTTTTGTTGAAAGTTCACTGAAAAGCTGGTCGGTTTCTGAAAATAGTAGTCGAAAACTGGGTAGCTAATCGAAAAATTCAAACTTTGATGAAAAAGTCGTCGAAAAATTCAAACTTCGTTGAAAAATTCAACCGAAATCTAAAAATTTTCCAAAAATTTTCAAAAAAAAAAATCTCCAAAAATTCAAAAAAATTCCCACTGATTCCTAGAGCTATTATAACACACAAAAACCCTTTTTTAACTTATGTTTCTCCTCTGTGTCTGTGTTTCTCTGTTCCTGTTTCTGTTCTTCGAGCACCTATTTATAAAAATTGATTAGAAGAGTTTCTGATCAATCACAATTTCTTCTAGGGCTTGGATTCAATCTTTTAATCCAATCCCAACTCTGTCAGCCCCAAATTTTCGTCAAAATTTCAGTCTTTCTAATTCTAATCCCAATCGAGATTCAACTAAGAAATAAAATAAAATAAAAAATATATTAATAGATAAATGATAATATGTAAATAGATAAATAATAATAATAATATATAATAGATATATAAACAGATAATATATATATTAATAAATAGTAATAATAGATAAATAAATAAATAAAATACAAAAATACATAATACAAAATACAGAATAAATAAAATAATAATAAAATAAAACAAACTGAAATGGGGTTACCCATTTGGACCAGATCCAATTGATCCGAGCTTGGACCAAATTGGGTGTCTACAGCTGCCTCTCTTTGCACATTTTCTGTGAAACAGAAATTGCGCAAAGACATAGACACCAATTTAAGGCTCTACTCGACCTTTTTTTTATTTTTTTCGTTAAAATTCTGATGAAAACTCCTTTAAGCAGAGGTTCAACGACTCTGAAAAATATAAACAAAGCTCCTCTAATCAGAGGCTCCACGACTTTGAAAGATAAACAAAGCTCCTCTAATCAGAGGCTCACACTGGATCTTTTTTTCTTTTTACTTTTTTTCGTTCAAATTCTGATCAAAGCTCCTCTAAGCAGAGGCTCAACGACTTTGAAAAACATAAACAAAGCTCCTCTAATTAGAGGCTCTACGACTTTGAAAGATAAACAAAGCTCCTATAATCAGAGGCTCAACGACTTTGAAAATAAATAAAGCTCCTCTAAACAAAAGCTCAATGACTTTTAGAAAATAAATGGCTCCTCTAATCAGAGGCTCAACGACTTTTGAAAAATAAATGGCTCCTCTAATCAGAGATTCAACGACTTTTGAAAAATAAATAGCTTCTCTAATCAGAGGCTCAACAACTTTTGAAAGTAAATTGCTCCTTTAAACAGAGGTATCACAACTTTGAAAAATAAATCGCTCATTGAAACTCATGTCCAAAGGAGTTGAAAATCGTGTTTGAAGGAATTTCAAGAGATTATGCCCAAAGGTCTTACAAATCAACCTTAATACCAAGAGACATCCTATTTCAAGGATTAGAAACTTACCTGACAAGCTTTTTTTCAAATTTAAAAATGTCTTCACATCTGTCTTCTCTATATGGGATGTTGGAATACCTCTGCTTCTTAAATTTATGCACTATATTTTCTTGAATGTAGTATATGCTATGCATACGAAATTCAATGCATGTTATGCGAATGTTAACTAATTGTGGTACTTAAGTTTCTCAAGCTCTCTTCTTGGGCATCACCTTCTATTCTTCAAAGATCAGATTACGTTGCTCTTCTAAGATCGAGCCAGTGTAGCTCTCAATCATCTCTTTCATTCACATTCTTCTTGTAAGAAATCTTTTTTCAAATTTAATATCCTTATCAAGAACTGAACATCTCGATTCTGCTTTTATTACTCTTGACTTATTCAATGTAATGTAAAAATCTTTCATGCCATTATTCATTCATCAATCATTATTTCAAACTCAAAAAGTAAGAATGCATTTGCACATTTCTTCCATTATAGGGTATTAAGAAGAAAAGAATAAGAATGGTTGAGAAATAGTCACCAGAATAAGGACACAAAGAGTGAAATAGAATGTCTTTTATTAGCAAAATATTAGTAAACTTTGGCCAAGAAAGAATTATAAGGATAAGTATGGGGGACAAAGCCCAAAAATGAACAATCGGACAATCATGAAACACATCTCAAGGTTTTTTTGAAAACTCAATCATCTGATGCATTTAACAACTTAGAGCCCTTCGAATTTACTAGTCTCCGTGCCAACGAATTTTTAAATTTGATGTTGTATTCTCCTTATCTAAGCTGTCTTTTTAGGTTTTCAACTTAAATAAACCCCTTATGACTGAAACCACCTTTTAGGGATTTCGCCTTGAGTCATCTTTTTTCATTCACTTTTTTTTTATTTTCATCTTTTTTATTTTTTTTTTATTTTTTTTTATTTTTTTAAGCATAGTATTTCTTCACAGCATCAGAATTTATAGGATGAGGTAAATCATTTCCATCCATCTCAGTAAGTATCAGCGTTTCACCCAAAAAAACCCATCTTATCACATACGATCTTTCCTAATTCAGAGCTTATTTTCTTCTATTATCGTGCTGGATTGGGAGGATTCTCTTCAAGACCAACTCTCCTTCTCGAAAGCAACGGGGTCGAATCTTTTTATCATGAGCCATCATCATTCTTTTTTAATATAGCTGACCATGGCACAATGCAGTCAATCTCTTTTCTTCTATGAAATTTAACTGTTTATAGCATTCTCGAATCCATTCAGCTTCTTTCAACTCAATTTCTTTTAGAACCTTTAAAGATAGGATCTTCACTTTCACTGGTAGTACAGCTTTCATCTCATAAACCAACGAAAGTGAGGTTACCCTAGTAGAGGTAGGCACTGATGTTCGATATACGTGTAGTGCAAATGATAACTTCTCATGTCAATCTTTATAAGTCTCGATCATCTTCTCAAGAATTTGTTTTATGTTCTTGTTGGCTGTCTCAACTGTCCCATTCATTTTCGGACAGTATGGTACCGAGTTATGATGCTTGATCTTATTTTTAGCACATATTTTTTACATCATTTTACTATTTAGATTCTTGGTATTATCTAAAATAATTTTTTTTGAAAGTTTATATCTATAAATGATCTCTCTCTTTATGAACTTGCAAACCACAGATCATGTTACATTTACATATGATGCTACCTCTACCCATTTTATAAAGTAATTTATCATCACAAAAATAAATCTATGCTTATTAGAAGCTTTTGGGGTAATAAGACCAATGACATCCATGCCTCACATTGAGAATGGCCAAGGTGGTGCCATAACATGTAAAGCAGATGACGGAACATAGATCTTATCAGCATATATTTTGCATTTATGGCACTTACGAGCATAATCAATACAATCACTCTCCATTGTCAACCAGTAATACCCTACTCTCATGATCTGTCTTGTCATCATATGTCCACTGGTATGTGCCCCACAAATTTCATCATGCATCTCTTTAATGATTTTTTTCGCTTTAACCTTACTTACGCACCTTGGTAATACTTGATCTCGACTTCTTTTGTACAGAACATCCACATCCAGGAAAAAGCCCATAACCAATCTTCGGATGTTTCTTGAGACAAAGTAAAATCATATTCGATTGATAAACAATCTCTCATTTTCAGTTGAATTTTTTTTTACTAAACCCTTACTTCGTTGGGTGACTCACAAGGTGCTAATACATATAAAGAATAAATTAATCATTCTGTGGAGTTCATAAAAAATTTTTGTTGAAGATCGTCTTTCAAGTAAATGTTCTTTATGCAATTTTATGATATGAGCATAAACCAATGTAAAAGAATGGGAGAAAAGGTTAGTATGCCTAGAAAAAAAGAATAAATAAATAACTAAGTAAACTAAAACATCACACAGAATAAGAGGAATGAATCCTATGCTTTTGGTTAATTCTAAAAGGGAAGAATGATGGCTCTATCTATAGGTTAGGCATTCTTAAGGTTCACTATATGGGGTTTGAGGTTAAAGTCTAAAGGTTCTCAAATTGCTCATTACATCATTGTCCATCACAAACTAGTAAGGCACCTTAATCCTCACTCATTGCAGGCTATAAGCAAAAAAAGATAAATTTGAGTGGGAGTATTTCGCTAGCTACTGCGGAGGTATTAGACCTAACGAAAGTAATAGGTACTTTACTCCCTTCTATAGGGACGGAGCTCAGGTATAGAGCTCATGTTATGTATATGCATATGCATATGTATGACATAATTAATAAAGTAAATAAATATGAATGAATAAATAAAATATATACAAAAAGGTACAATTTTATTAGGCTTTTGGATAACATAAATTTATTTGCTGGCCTGACTATCAGACATCTCCAGTGGAGTCGCCAAGCTGTCATAACATCTAGATCCGGGGATCTTTCGTTAGATATTGATTTGAAGGAGTCGTCACTAATCTTTTTTATCTAGGTACGATTGGCCACCTAAGAAATCTATCCTTTCAGGAAACACCTATGTTTAAGGGTCACTAGAAGAATAAATTCAAGTCTACTAACCAAAACAGGGTTCGAGAGTTTAGTTACATGTGAGAAAGATTATAGCACCCTCACAACGCCCATCAAAAGATGGTACCAGCTTAATTTTGTGTTATCCAATAAGCCTTAAAAATTTATCAAGTAATTAATTATTGAAAATTATTCTCAATTGACTTTAATACTTTTAGCAAAAAATTAAAAAATTCCCTCACCTCAAGAGTGTGCAAGAAAACTATTGTTTCAATTGCAGAGGCTCCATCGTCGGATTATTTAATATTAAAAAAATCCAATAAAATAAAAAAGGAAAAAAAAAGAAAGAAAAAAAATGATTGCTTTTGTACAGAAAAAATTGATACTTTCAACTTTTTCTCAAAATATTTTTTAGAAACTTTAATTTTGAGAAATATTAATACTTTCAACTTTTCCTCAAAAATTCACTTTTGAAAACTTATTTTTAAGGAAAATTAATACTTTCAACTTTTTTCCAAAAAAAATTTTTGAAAACTTATTTTTAAGAAAAATTGATACTTTCAACTTTTCTCCAAAAATATTTTTTTTAGAAAGCTTATTTTCAAGAAAAATTGATACTTTCAACTTTTTCGTAAAAATATTTTTTAGAAAGTTTATTTTCAAGGAAAATTGATACTTTCAACTTTTCCTCAAAAATATTTTTTAGAAAGCTTATTTTCAAGGAAAATGGATACTTTCAACTTTTTCTCAAAAATATATATTTTTTAATTTTATTTAAAAAATAAAAATGAAAATAAAAATAAAGAAAAATAAAATAAAATGTATTAAACAATTCTAATCTAAACAATAAATAATAATAATAATAATAAATAAATAAATAAATGAAAAAAAAATCTGGGAACGGCTCAGCTTGGCGGCTCAGCTCGACGCAGTTTGAGGAAGAAAAGACGGCTTAAAAAAGCGGCTCGACTCGGATTGACTCGACTTCGAAAATAGCTCGCACTTGAGTTGAACGCGGGTTGACGCTCGGCATAGGTCGTCCGATTTCAAAACGCGCGGATCCTCTGGGTACAGTAACGCCAAAATGACGTCGTTTTCACTGGGTATAAAAGGCTAATTCTTCTGTTTTTCAACAAACCGAGCCTTCCATCTCTCTCTCTTTCTTTTTTTTCTCTCTCTTCTTTCTAAACTGACAAAAAACTCTGGTTGAATCTCGTTGGATTCTGAAAATTTTCGTCAAAATCTGTGTTTTTCGTCGGAAGTTCACCGGAAAGCTGGTCGATTTCTGAAAATAGTAGCTAAAAACTGGGTATCTGACCAAAAAATTCAAACTTGGTCAAAAAATTCAACCAAAATCTGAAAATTTTTCAAAAATTTCCAGAAAAAAAATCACCAAAAATAAAAAAAAAAATTTCCACCGATTCCTAGAGTTATTCTAACACACAAAAACCCTTTTTTAGCTTTTGTTTCTCCTCTGTGTCTGTGTTTCTCTGTTTCTATTTTTGTTTTTTCAGCACCTATTTATAGGGATTGATCGAAAAAGTTTTTGATCAATCCTAATTCCTTCTGGGACTTGGATTCAATCTTTGAATCCAATCCCAACTCTGTTAGCCCCAAATTTTCGCCAGAATTTCAGTCCTTCTAATCCTAATCCCAATCAGGATTCAACCAAGAAAAAAAATAAAATAAAATAAAATAAAAAATATATTAATAGATAAATGATAATATGTAAATAGATAAATAATAATAATAATAGATAAATAATAATATATAATAGATATATAAACAGATAAAAAATATATATTAATAAATAGTAATAATAGATAAATAAATAATAAATACAAAAAAATATAAAAATACACAATACAAAATACAGAATAAATAAAATAAAATAAAATAAAACAAACTAAAATGGACTTACCTATTTGGACCAGACCCAATTGATCCGGGTCTAAACTAAATTGAGTGTCTACAGTATGTATATTAAAAGTATGAGTGCTGGTAGATGGTATCCACCAGCTAGATAGGCCATCTCATTCATTTTAGCGTATCTTAACCTTATGATTACAAAATATATAAATGAATGAAAAGGGCCCTCATTTTCTTACAGGCTTTGGGAGCTGCATTCTTAGGGTTGTAAACAAACCAAATATGAAATGAATAACTGTATATTTGTGATTTGTTCATTTATTTTTAGAGATATTCAAGCTTTATTCGTGTTTAGTAAGAAACTTGTTCTGTTCATTCGAGTTCAATTCATTTAAATGATAAATGTTCACGTTCAATTCGTATTTAATTCATATAAATTAAACGAACTCGTTCGTGGACATTAAAATTAACAAGTTTACGAACATATATAAACGAAAATATTCATAAACAATAAATAAATTATAATCAAATAAATTTAAATAAACAAATCTTAAAAAAAATAAACTAACATAAACAAACTTTAAAATAGAATTAAAATAAAGGATAAAAATATAATTTTTTAATATTATTATAAATGAACAACGAACGAATAATAAACAAATAAATTTTAGATAAATTTTAAACAAGTTTATTCAAAAATATAAACGAATCGAATATATTTATATTCATGTTTAATTCATTTAATTAACAAATATAAAAAAATTATTTAAAATAATTTGTTAAACTTAATAAACAAACATAAATAAATAATAATCGAATATATTAACGAATAATTCGTAGAAATCTCTATATCCCTCCCCTTATTTTGTCAATTTACAATATAAAACTGGCCATAGTCAAACAGGAAGAGATGTGAAGGGATTTATAACGAACAAATCTAAAAATATTTCATTTCATGATAAGATTGATGGAAAAGTACAAGATCGAATAGAAAATTTGTTCTGATCTATCTATCTATGTAGCAGGATATGTGATAGCTATAAACTACCTCTAATCTAATCTTATGGTTTACCTCTATCAGATAGCACAATTATATAAATACATATATATTTCATTATTTCATCTTAATTAATCTTTTTATTCCAACCAAATGCTGTGAATTGGGAAACAAATTTTCATTGCCAACCGAACTTTATTTATGTAGAATTCTCTTTTTCTTTCTGCATCGTCTTTCTTTCGGTTTCTGTTTTGCTCTCTCGCGAAGGGGTACTATATACTTTGTAGGAATAATTGATGTACGTCGGCATATTCTTTTCTTGCATTTCCATAACTAGATCTAGACATACTCATTACTCGTGTGTTTCTTTTTAAACATAATTACAACTATGGAAATGGAACCCTCATTACACATGTTTTCGATTATTGTACTTGAAAATGGAATGTCAACGAAGGTGTTAAACATCAATTCTTCAGAGGGAGGATCATATGCCATTCTCTTTATACATACCCTTTTTTTTCCCATCCTTCCTTTTGCAGTGCTACCAGGAATACAAATTTAATTAGCGATAGTGCGAAAATGAGGACAAAGTATAAATTAAGCATCTGGCTTTGATGTAATTTAAAAAAAAAAAAAAACACTTTAATTAGGCGTTGAAAGTGTGTAAAAGCAGTGCACATATATAATTAAATTTAAAGATGAGCATATACTGATAATACAAAATTTTCAGCCGTTGAAATTTTTAACTTTGAAAACTTTGAGTTAGTTAATTTGGTCGTCCACTATAACAAATTGTTCTAGATTAAGTCTCATTACTAATAGAAATCTTCCTAATGTTTAAGGAATATTTTGATAATCCGAGACTACTAGTACCAGTTTCAAGTAGTAATTAATTTAGGATTATTTTAGTATTAAGGCTGAAAATAGTTTTTACATTTAAAAATTACTTTTGACTCAAATGTCAATACTAAATATTAAAATAAATAAATAAACTTTTCAATTTAAAAACTTAATTTGCGAATCCAAACCAAAAAACTAGTAAAATTGCAAAAAGGTGTTTTTGCATTCTACCATAGTTTTTTTTTTTTTTTGGTGATATAACTTTATTATCTTTATATTTTTAAATTTTTATTATTTTATGCATTTTTTTAGACTTTTCAATTCTCCACCTCACTTATTCATCACAACCACGGTAAACATTTAAAATTTTAAACTATATTTTTCATATTAAACTAGACCTTAATTAACATTGGCCAATGGGGTAGCATAGCATTTCTTTTGAACTGATATTTTCTAATTTATCTGATAAAGCCATACCTAGCTAGGCATGATCTTTTAAATAATTGGGTATTTAGAGTTAGTATAATTAATAAAGATAATGGCAACTATTGGACCATTGACATTTAAGATTAATTAGTATTATTTAATTAAAAACACCTTTCATTTTAATTTGTAGTAAGTTCAGTGCTTAATTTGCTTCTTTTGAAAAGTTGGCAAACGAGGCAAGGGCATCAATTCTCTACCCCATGGCTGTTGCTTGATTCCAAATATCAGCCAAGCAAACTATGATTATGTCCAAAATTTTTCAAGCGATAAGATCCTTAATTTTTGCACAATCTTAAACGTAGAATTACGCTCCTGATTAATTTGTAACTTTTAAACATATAAAAAAAAATTAAATTTTATCAGAGAAATTATATCATCTATTGTCAATAAAATTTGTTGGATGTAGATCTTTGAGTTTAGTGATTGCCTTAATTTTATTGTTGAGCTCCTTAAATAATGATTTATGCGCTCCGACCAAATTCTTTTTTGCCGGCATAAATTTTGTAATTGATTTTCCTCCAAGGGGCAATCAGCCAGCATTAACCCCTTGATCACCCCAGTGCTAAAATTAAAATGATTAATATTTAATATTATTAATTAATGGTGTTCATTATTTCTATAATATGATATAAAGACAAAAGAATCTAAGTGGGGACCTTTTGGGATGAAGCTTAATCAAGGCGATTTAGCCTTTTTAAACGTAGTTTGATTGATTAGACACTCGTTTCTAATTATATTACAATCTCGAGCATCATTTTGTAAGATCATTTGAAAAAGGGGGTTGGAGCTTACCAAATTTTTTCTTAATTAAAGTTACAATTAGTGATAAAAGGTATGGTGTTTAACGTCAACAATGACGCATCAATAAAGGAATGTTATCGTCACTAAAACCAATTAAACAGATTTTAAAACTGATAAAAAGGGACAAATAACCTAATTCCGTATGCATATAAGTACATGCATGCTCGAAACTTAGATAACTAAATTTGTTGGAATGTCGCATGCGTTACTTACATGAATCGAGTTCCAATTAGAATTAATTTTGTCTTGACCTAACTGGGAAATGTAAAGTAATGTTCAATTATGCACCGTGATTAAGAGATGAGGTGCAAATTAAAAGTATAAAGGACAAGAATGAACCGGTCAGAAACCTTAATACATGCATGAAACTTGGTTAATCTCTTGATTGGTGGGAGACAGTGGATGTCCCACAGAAGATTGGGCAAAGGGTTAATGAGCTGCGCCCTGAAATATAATGGGTAAATGGATTCCCATGAAATTTGAAATGGTGGGTTTTGGAAAAAAGCTAACAAAAGAAATTAAAAGTGATTGAATGAAAAGAAGACGAGACCAAAAGACATATCCTTTACCGAACATTTTCTGTTATTATGGAACTAAAGTTTGCATGAAACAAAGAAAAGGAAAAGAAAATTCATACTGTCTCCAAGGCCCAAGATTTTGAAAATAAAATGCCACTTTTTACAAGGTGGTAATATCAGAATTTCTTTGGAAGTCAAATCATCCTTATTGAAACTATGACTTAATCCAGTTGATTCATTTTTAATAGTCTGCATTCAATATATTTAAAGTTAAAACTCAACATTTATAATTATTTTTTTATTCTCAAACTATAACTTCCTTTATTAAAAAAAAAAAAAAAAATCACCCTCACAAATGTTTATCCATGGGAGATTTTCCAGGAAATGAAGTGAACACCCTTTCACTCTTTCAACCCAACAGTTGGGCTGCGTCTTGCTCAAATTGGACTTTAGGGATGGGCTTCCCATGATTGATAATGAAGAAAGCCATTGTTTGAATATTTACAAATTGCTATGGACCCATGCTAGATAATTGGGCCCCAAAATCATAACGGAGACAAAAATGGTAAATTTTAAGTACAGTGCCTATCTGGGGCTTTGACTGAGAACCTTTAAGCTTGAAAAGTCCCCACTATTGCAATCCACCACAATACTTCCACCCCCCGACCACCAAAAATTCGACCTTCAACTATTGTGCATTCATATGTATTTTAACTAATTTTTTAAAGTTAAAATTTATTTATAATTATTTATTTATAAAAATTTATAAAAATTTTATGTTTATTTAATTATTATGTGACAACATATAAAATTAAGACATTTACAAAACATTTAACGTAAAGGTCTATTCTTGAGAGTCGTAGCATAATCGTATGGTGTGTAACCACTCCTGCTCTTTCAAATTACATACCAAACCATCACGATAACACGTGGTGGGTCCTACGGCAGTGATGAATTCATTGTCAACCATGTTACACCCCTCCGCTTAAGGTAAAGCATTGGAAGCGTACACGTGTCGAACTCAGTCTAACCCACTCTCTTCCCCAACCCACATGGTGACACGACCCACATGTCAGTGGTCCCCATCTCAAATAAAAAGGTTTTGAGATTCCAATGGAGCCGCTCCTTTCCATTATTTACAACTGGGTCCGACTTCCCCTCCCCGGGAAGCCCCAGCCCAAAAGCTGTTGGGTCGCACTTGATCCTGCCCTCACGTTATTCATTCGTCTCTCCAGAGATTATTAATGTTATTATTATTATTATTATTTTAAATTTTAAATTATGTAATTTGTGTATATTTTTATATCATTTTTATTGTATTTAAAATCATTAAAGTTTTTCATATGTTGATAGTGAATTTTTTTAATTTTGTGAAAGAAATTTTAAAAAATTATCACGTTTTATTTTTAATTATTTTTAATTTTTTGTATTTTAAGAATTTTGACTTTCTACTAATAAAAATGTTAATATTGACCCTCACATGGACACTATAATTATGGGGGAAAACTACACTAAAATTTAATATCATATTAAAAATTTAACTATAATTTAAACGTCATATATGATATAAACCCTAACCAAAAAAATACTATAAATAAAAAATAATAAAATACATGGCAAAAATTCAACATGCCCATGCATGGTATTACCATTACTTGTTTAGAGACTAGCATGCGTACTTACGACATTGACATATTCAATTAATTGGAATAAAAAAAATATGGCATTTCAATTTCAATCTTGGATATGAAATCCAGTACATGCTTGCAAAAAAAAAAAAAAGTATGTTATTTGGATTTAACTAAAAAATATGAGCATATATATGAAGCTAACTAGCAAATAATAATATTATATTTACATTCTCCCCAACTTTTTTGAGATTTAAGCATGTAATATAAGCTCTTTATTAACCTTACAATTAAATCATTTTTTATATACATAAATCAAAAAAACAAAACAAACAAAATTGCAAAATAAGCAAAATCTAAAACCAAAAACAAAAATCAATAGGAAAGATAGAATCCAAGATATAACATGTAAAGCAACTAACTAAAAGAAAAAATTATCCCCTAATGGAGAGAATGGATAAGGCGGTAGTAGATGCGCCTCCATTCCTGCCGCCGCCATTTCTCCAAAATAGCCCATTTGCCCTTTCTTATCACCATACCCTTCTATACTACTCGTCCCCGACGAAGACACCGCCATGCCACTTTCAATCACTGACGGAGCCACCATAACCGCCGGAAATTTGCTTGTTACTGTGGCGCAACCATAGTTCATGACCTGTCCAACAATTTGTCGATTATGCCCCAACAACACTTTGGAGTCCTCAGGCAATGGCGACGACTGATAACTTGAGCGAGAAAAGTTGTTGTCAATATCGAATCCATTTTCCGGGGAAGAATTTACTCCTGGATGCCCTTCTCTTTCATCTTCAGATTTCACTGAATTATTCGAAGCCGCCAGGCTCGAAGACGATGAATACGAGGATGGTGTCATCGTCATCCGCCGCTTCTTCTCGGTGTTAAGTTGTCGTGTTCGTTCCTTTTCGAGCATCATACGAAGAAGGAGGTCAGGGTCATCAGCAACTTTGCAAAGAAACGACATCATTTGTTGCGGGCGTCGCTCCGTGACTTCTAAACGCTTGTTCATGCCTTGTAGCTCTTCTTCCGACGACTTTTGTTCCTCTTTTAGCCTCGCTATTTCCATGACTATTTCTTCATCGTCTAAATCCTCCGCTTTCACTTGCATGCAGGGATTTTTATTATGCTTTCTCCTGACTATGTTCTTAAGCAAATGCTTTTGCCCTCGGAGAAACCATTCATTTGCAAATTCCCACTTATCTGGATCCACCTTCCTGAAACCCTAAACACCAATTCCAAAAATACAAATAATAATAATAATTAAAAAAAAAAACTTGAAATAAATGAATCAACTTAAAAACATTAGACAGATATCTACTTACATAAGTATTAAGCTGGCGAACGAAGCTAGAAAAATTGCTATGCTTGAAGAACAGAGGCAAGATCCTCCGAGAGAAATCTAAAGGGTCGATGACTATGAAACTGTTATTAGCTTTGCCCCAAGTGATCAAAGTTTCAGTCATTGGATCATTGACCATCTGATAAGTTTTCACAACGAACGGCGCAACAATATTAGTGTTACTGTTACCCTCCATATAAAAATATAAAAATTAACCTTTTATGTCTCTCTCCACTTCCCTGCAACCTTTAAACAACAAAAAAAGGCTTCCTTCTTTCTAAGCCCAAAGAGGAGAAGACGGCAGAGACAAATTATGTGAAAGGCAGGGGGCGGAGTTGGGTTTTGCTGCCTTTGCCCTTCGGGTGTTTTGAACCAAAGGTTAGAGGTAGAACCGTAATATATAATGGAGGCCAATGTACAGTAACGAATGGGGTGTCGTGGGTCGAATCAGGACGGCTTTGATATTTCCTGGGGTCATGAGAAGGGGACCCACATGGCACCGCCTTTCTCATCGTTCGCTACACGTCATGGTCCCATTGGGTTAGATATTTTCCAAGCCTATTAGACTTTTTATAATGTGCTTCACACATGAGCGTGGGAGGAGGGTTTCGCCTGCGATGTGGTCCCCTAAGGGTATAAACAATTTCAGCTAAAAGACAAGAGGGCTGTAGTTGTGATTAATAGTCACTTACTAAAAAGAGAAGATAATAACATTTTTTTTAAAGTAGGACATCGGGAACTAAAAATCTGTCAAATTTTAGTATTTGTGATGTTAATATATAATTGGTCTCCTTAGTCACTCCTAGGCCTCAGTGGTCCTACCAATTAATTATAGCTAGTTTGTTTTTACTTTTTCTTTTTTTTTTTTTTTTCTCTGGTTCAGTTTCTCCTTAGAGATTTGACTTGAATGTTCATTAACATTAATTTTTTAAATTTCATTAAATGAAAATAAAATTTTTAAAGTGAAAGAGATTAATTTGGAATATGTAAAATGATTTTGCTACAATGTTGATTCTAGCACTGTGAACTGATTCATTGTGATTTAAAAGATATATTCAAGATAAAATTATTATTTTTTATTCATAATTGTGTTATATGTTAATGTTGATAGATCTAAACTTTTTGTTTTATTGATTATATTTTAAATCGCGGCAATCATAATATATATATATATAAACTATTTTTTATTGGAAAACAAAATTGAGGTTTTATCTTTACGTTTTTCTATGAGTAGATGTTTTTAAATTTACATTTCATGGATATTTGTATTTGATTTATGTTACAATGTTATATGATTGTTGCAGTTGTATTTGGAATATAATAAATTTAACACGTATGAATATATATATTATATTTAATTTGGAAGTATAGATGTAGTAAATATGATTGATAGCAGACATAAATTAATCTTAAAACTAAAAACATTTATGAATGGAGAGGATTAGGGTAGACCCATTCCATAAAGGAATACTTTTGACAAACTTTTCTTTATTAGGATGTGTAATAAGAGACTGTTTAAATTCTTTTTATGAACTTTATTATACAAAGAGCTAAAAATAAAATGTGATTTTGTGTGTTTCACCTGAAGCATGCAGTTGTATCATTTATTAACATGTGAATTTGCATGTAAATCGTGACAATTGTATCATAAATACATATAAACCATACTAGTATTATGTAATAGTAGTGAGCAACCAACTTATTTATTTGTTTGTTGATTACCTTAATGCAAAATAATTATCTAATAATGTTTCTCATGTACACAAATAATTGACCGATCATGTGGTTCACATATAAAAATAATAGGCTTGCCATACAACATAAACTCCATATCATATGCATAACATAGCTATCATTGATGAGTTGGTTTAACGAACGAGAGTGAACATGTGCTCTAATAGCATGTTAAATGTTAAAGCCACATAAGAAAAGGCCAGTGAGAGAGGCAACTACAGCTCCAAAGGTTTATTGAATTGAAAAGTAAGTTGTTTAGTAATATTATACTAATAAATAAATAGTAAAAAGTGGCTTCGGAAAGGAATCCGATTTGCCGTCGTGCGTTGGCGCATAATTCTTTCAAGACTTATTTATTTATATTTTCTTTCAAAAAAAGCAAAGGAGTAGTTGTCGCTTCCCCGTTGGTCCAACGGCTACGGCCGACCTTTTTTTAAAAAATAAATAAATGAGTTCTTTTGGGTTGGGGCTACGCCCTTGCGGAGCAGGTCTATGTACCTCCAAATCTGTGCTTGTCTCCGTCTTATAATAACATTTTCTTGGTTTTTGTCTTTTTTTTTTTTTTTTTTTAGTAGATTCCGTCTCAACTCATGAATTTCGTATTTTTTCTTTCCTTGAAGCTATGAACTTAAAGCTTTGAAATGAAATTTTATATCATTATTATATATACCCTTATTGAAAATTTTGCTTTAATAAATGGTTTTAGGGAATAATTATTTTTACCAAGTTGGGAGCAATTAAGATGATCGATCAAGCCTTTTAATTTGGCAAGTGAATATTTGCAAAGTGATATACAACTTATCAAATCATTTTTCAAAATGAATTAATGCTTTACTTCTATTATAGATATATATATATATATAAGTCTTTTATGTTTATGAAGTTCCTTTTATAAAAGAGGGTTGCCACTCTGACCCAAAAGCAAAAGGGGCAAATCCGGTATCAAATCTATAACCAAGGGGGTGTAATTAATTGGCTCTACTGTCACCACCACATGTATTCTATACAGAGTCGTGAGTGATAATATTATATCCAATGAATCCATTAATCAAGCAGGTTCTAGCTGATAGCTATTAATTAAAATGGAAAAAGCTTACTTAATCAAAGATAATGTTCTGATTTTTGGTTGGTTGAATTAATTAGATTCGGATTTTCTTAGGGTCTAAGTTTGATAAACAACTCCAAAACAAATACTCTACTCCCTCATAGATTAGACAATTAATTAAATCACCAATCTCATGTCATTTGCTTAATTTCATCATAACTCATAAAAATGCAGCTAACCGACTTGATAATAATAATAATAATAATAAGAAGAAGAAGAAATGCAGCCAATTGTCACAATCAAACACTCCTTCCATGGTGGGTAATTGTGATTTACTTAGATTTGTGGGCCATTTTTTAATCTGTTACCAGATTGCATTTTAGCTTAAGGTGAAGATATATAATCGATACAATTGGGTGCATGAAGACAAAGGAAGTATTACAAAATCTTGAGAAAAGAAATTTTAAGGAGCAATCAAAATTGGCGTGAAAAGGATCCAAGGTTTTGAAGGGAAAAAGAACTATAAAAGACACTGGGTTTGGGACAATGATCAATAATTTGTTTTTAATCACAAAGATATTTGCTGCTATGTCCGGTAAGAAAGAAAGTAGCAAATCGGGCTCTTTAGACTTTAAAAGCCTTTAGTACTTATTTAAAAAAAATATATGAAATTTAAATTTTAATTTAACTGATTCATATAATCATTTTTAAAATTTGACATTTAAAAATTTTAAAATTCAAATTATAATATCCTTATCTTCTTTTTCTATCATAAAACTGTAACTTTTTTTGTTAAAAAAATCAATGAAATATGAAATTCTAAAATCCTCTTTTTAGGGGTAAATCAATATATGGATCGAGCTGCCCCTAAATTTTCAAGTTGGATATGATTTTAATTCGATAAAAATAATGTATTGAACTTAATTTTTTAAATCTATAATCTTTGGTAATTAACAATTGTCTAGAGGCATTTGTTAACCCATTCTTTTATACTTATTAAAAACAAATAAGATGATTCGCTTGCACTTGGCAGAGGGCTTATGGCATTGAATCCGAAAACAATTGGTTTCTTTTTTTGTTTTTTTTTTTTCCTTTTCTTTTATAATGCTATTAAATGCCATGAAACAAATGAAGTGAAAAAGATGGAATGTGCTTTTCATCTGCCCTTTGAGAGGAAAACTTGTTTACTAGCAGCACGAAGGCCTCCCATGGATTCAACTTGGAATATAGACAAATCTTTACTACATATATAGATTTTCAACTGCCATTTCAAGGTATTCTATTGAAAAATTAAGCAATTTGATTCTTCCTTGCTTTGTATAAATATATATATATATATATATATATTCAACATGGCCCATTCAACTTATAATAAAATTTCAAATAATTATTATTTAGAATCTTGGATAATTCAATATTGGGTATCATCTTGAAGGGGTATGTATGGTCTTAATATCTCCGTTAATGAAGTCTAAAAATTACACGTATGCAATGAAGAAAACAATATTCCAAAGTTCAAAGTTGGATTAATATCTGTAAAATGAAAAATATTGGGTATAATTCATTCATTCTTTGTTTCTTTGTTTTGCAAGCACGTGAAAGAGAAAATTGTGAGATGGTGCTATGGTATTGGAATTCTGAAGCCTCTGATGTATTAGACAGACACTGAAGATTCAAGGCACACCATCAGAAAGTACAAACCAGGAATAGGACTTCCATAGCTGCAGCAAATTTTCAAGACAGTAACGTTGAGAGAAAAACCAAGAAAAAGAATTTGAAGAAAACAGTTGCTCACGTCACAATGTTAAAAAGTAGAAATCCCCGAGTGCTGCTTATACTCATCGAAAGGACAATAATCAAAATTTTGTACTGAAAATTAAAAGAGAAAAGAGTCCCACTCTTCTTCTTCTTCTTTCATTTGTCAATGAATTCTTTTCTTCGTTTGGTCGTGTGATATTTATCAATAATTCAATATTCTGTTCCTACAGGTGAACATAGAAAAGCACAAGTCCCAAAAAGCATGTGTCCTCTCATGTTCGGATGTTCCTTAGATGAATTGCTCCAAGCATGATTTGGAATTTTTCAGTACCTAAATGAGGCCAGGTGGACGGTTGATGCTAATTTTGCTTTACTTTATGTCTCCCAATTATGTGGCAATAAAACATCCATCATTCTCTTTTCTTTGGTTGGATTTGGACACAATCGGAATTTCATCTGGCCCTGTTGGGTTTTGCCAGATTGCTATACTTGAAGAAATAGATGCAAAAATATATAGTAATTTGAGATATGACACTAAAAACCTGAAAAAGGGAAAAAAAATTATACTCAGCTTTCCTGAAATTCATGTTGAATGAGAACCAGGCAATCCTATCAAACAAATTCAAACTAGTAATTGTGAAGCAAAATGATTACGAAATACTGAAAATAATTGTTCTAGACTACTACTTTTTTATTTTGTGGACTATATGGCTAACCCCTTTCTCTTTTCAGTGGTTTTGAAACAAATCTTGTCGTCGACATGGTTAATAGAACTTCAAAAGGTCAATGAAATATTGTCCAAGGACAGGGAAAGAGCCTCAAACCTTGAAATTTAGGCTAAATATTATCGTATGGTAGTTGTTGATTGATTTATCTGTTTAATTATTTTTTTTATATAAAAAAAATTTTAATCTAGAAATAGAAAAACTTTTTATAATTTAAATTTCAAACATACATTTTTTGAACATACTTGAAAATTCTAAAAGAGTTCAATGGTTTCTCATATGTCATAAGTTGAACAAGGAGTGGAAAATGTGGAATTTAAATGAAAAAGAAAATTAAAGAGAGGTAACCATTTGATTGGATGGTCTACATTGTCCAATTGATAATGGGATTGGCGGTAGGTAAGAAAGGAGGCAAATGTACTTTGAGGAATGGGATATCAAGCAAAGAATATTGATGTATTGATGTTGATGTGATGAGCCATGGGGATGAAAAGGTTTTATTTTTGGAGTATAATTGAGCCACTTGGTGAATTCAGACCACAGAAGGATTGGAGACGTTGATAGGTCAGTGAGATTGTCGTTAATGTATGTATGTACGTATGTATATATATTCAAGGTGTCCATTTATATTAATAAAACCATAATTTTCTCAGTTCAATTATTCAACAGTTATATAAAATCATAGTTAAACAGTAACGAAGACGAAAGAGAATGTATGTGATTGCGAATTTTCTTAACTGACTAAAGTACTTTTGAAAACTAATTTCAAACATCTAATATATAAATGACAAATATAAAAAAAAAAAAAAAAAAATTATCAAATATACTATCAATGTAATTTTTTAATTCTATAAATGAAATTAATATGATAATACATGTCTCTTAAAAAAAAAAGGGTTGTCTCCTCTTCCTACTCACTTACGAATTAAAAAGAAAATAAAGAGGAATGGGCTGTTAGTGGAATATAATCTATAGAAAAGGTATTTGGGTGAAGTGAGGTCGTGTGGTTTTAGATTGCGGGTTGGGTTTCAAAAACAACACTGGCCCTCCCCTAGAAAATGAGCCCAACTTCCCACACGTGGTCAGTAAAGATTACTAAAGAACAACGAAATATAATGCAAACAAGTAAAAACCAGACAGGAACAACCAAAAATAGAAAAAGTCGTATAAAGCTATACCAGGACAAGCTTAAAAACACAAAAACAAGGTGCTTTATTATTAACAATAACAGTACACTGCTGTCTGCTACAAAAATTTTACATATTTAATAACGGAGGAGCAATGCATATAAATATATACATATATAAGATATTTCTATGGAGTGCGGTATAACTCAAAAGCCACAACAGTTACTTGAAGCATAAAAAATGGAGGAAGAAAGAATCAACATTCCACTCTCACGACCCACTCTAATACGAACTGTAATTCTGTAACCAGGTGACAGTTTGCGGGTCATCAACTGCCTCACCATCAAGGAAGAAAATCATCAAATCATATGCCGCTTCAAATCCACACACCTAGCAGTCCCAGGCCAACTGCATCGGTGGATTTCATGAGCCCTTTTCTACAGATTAAATCAGTTGCCAGAAGATACTAAAACATTATACTCATTTAATCGTTTTTGGAATTGAGCCAAGCGGTTCTGCAGTTGTAGAATTCCTGCAGCCTTCTGTGAAAGAATGGTGTTTAACTTTGAGATATAATTATCCAGCTGATTGCCTGGTTGGTCAGCTTCAATTAGCAGATTCATTTCCTGCAGGCAAGATAACAATCAGAAGTTCAGAACAAAGGTAATCAAGGCAGATAATAGAATAAGCTACAGCCAGAATGTCAGTTACCTCCCTAACAATCTCTGTTGTGTCCTCCACTTGACTCCGATGAGCAGATACAAGATCTTCCTCTTCCTACTAACAAACAAGACCAATTTCATTTCACAATTAAATACAATTAGGGAAGAAAATCAGATGTCCAGATTTTGATTGATGGTACCTTCAACAGGGCACTCAAATCATCATATAAATGGGAATTGTTATCATCAAAGATGGTAGGATCCACACGCTTTGACAAAGCATCAGTCTTCAGCTTCTCCTCCAAAGAAGGCATTTGGTAGGTCAGTGCCTTACTATTAATTTTCTGCAACATCTTTTGTTGCTCATATGTCTCCTCAAAATCATCCTCAGCCATGCCATTTAGACCATCTCTCCGGCCCTTGAAACAATCTGAATATGGTACAGCCAAATTTCCTTCTATCCTTCCACTAGGAACATGATCCACTTTAAAAGGAGGAGATATATCTCTTTCAATCTGTTTGGACCACCCAAATTTGTTCTTTTCAAAAGGAACATCGGTTATATTATCCTCAAATGTGTCAGTTGGTAAAGGTGATGCCAAGGACAATGCAGTCGACTCCCTAAGATTTGATAATGAAGATGGCATATCCTTCTTGGAGTTGTTCCCTTTTGATAGGCTCTTCACCCTGGAAGGCAGGTATCCACAGTATTATTCAAACACATGCATAAGTCACTTCTATAATGCAATTTTAATTACAGAACCACATACCTGTCAGCATATCTGAGTGTATTCAGGGTATGTTCACATGATCCTGAGCTCGGTGAAATACATGATATCATAACGGTACGTGAGTCACCAACAAATGAGTCTCTAAGGACTTCAGTCAGCTTACTTCCTCTGAAAGGTATGTGACCCTGGTCATTGTCGAGAGCTCTGATGCATTCTTTTAAAGCAAGTAAACTTTTATTAATTTCAGCACCTTCCATTCTGCAGAAATATGAAATCAGCATGTTATGATTTGAACAGCACATTGTAAATAATGGTAGTCAGAGCATCCCAAATTATACGCAAAGAAAACAATAACAACAAACTAAGCCTTATATCCCATAACTCTGGGGTCAACTGTATAAAAGGCCAAAAAAGAAATCATGTTTGGTCGTAGTTTTGAATCTTCTTGAGCCACCCATTTCTATCAACATTTGATTATCTAGTTGGTGCACTTTCTGGCCTAGTACCTCCATGGAGCACTTCAATGGCTCTGTAAATATGCTTATGCAATTCATGGTACCATTGCTTTGAAGAAGTGTGATCCCACATTGCATGGATTCAAAATTTTTTACCTCGTCTGTTTGTCATTGTCAGTTGTGTCTGCACCACGCTCACTTCCAGCAAGATCTATGAAAGAAAGCTTCCCTACAAGTCTAGCAGGCTTTGTTTCACTGCCATCAGCTGATCTCTTGATGGCAAGCTGAAGAATAGCATGCGACCTAGAGGATTCCTCATTTGCTCCAGTAGTGCCAGTGCTTCTAGTTGCATTTCCTCTCTCAATTAACTCCTTGATCGTCTGAACATCTAATACCTTGTACTCTTGCAGACCTACAATACATACTTGTTGTTTACCATCTTCTCTCATGCAAAGCTTTCTGCAAAAAGTACAAATCTAATCAGAGAACTATAAAACTATAGGACAATTTGCTAGGTCTCCATATGAAAATAACTTACTTCCGATCATTAAGCAGATCAAAGACTTTTCCCCCATATATCTCAAAGAAACTGACAAAGAGTTGGAAACCTTGGTTCCGATATGTATGGTACATTAATCTTAATATATCTTGAGATGCTTTTAGAGGCAGTGGCTGCATGGTATATGTCTTTCCACTTCCTGAAAAATAGAGGATCAACTAAATGTTCGTTTGCAAGAATATAAATGGAAAAAAATTAAGATATGGAAAGTGGAATCTTGTGAACGTTGGAAAAGGACAAGAATTCAAAATATGGAATGCCAAGCCAAAATGACCCATACGAGATGTTATTTTAATCCACAAAAAACACATTTGAAAGGTGTAAGCCTGAACTAATTAAGAAATGGGCTTTTCCAAAAAGGTTAAAGATGCAAGTTTTTTATCACTTAAAAGAGAATGTAAAAGGAATTAGTTTTCCATTTATTTTATTCAAACGAAATTTTTAAATACTGAGCAATGGTTAGCCTTTCATATCATTTATTAAAAAATTTGCAACAGGTAAATTTGATAATCTGAAACAGCCCTTTTAATATGCATACATACACATTCACCCAAATGATAGCTTTAGCATTTTCCATTTCCCTTTTAATACAATTTATGTGACAACTCAAACACCATATACAGAAAGACAAAAAAAACAAGAACCATACCTAAAGACTCCAGAGTATAATTACTGGTAATAGAATCTAAAAGTTACATGTACTTAGTAAAGGGTAACAGGTATAAACACCAGGACAAATAAAAAAGAACCAAGTAGACAGCATTTAGCTCATAAATGACAACTTGGAAGAGGAGTCAAATGTGCTAAACCAATAGAAACACTTTCACATTTTGGTCACCATGAGAGTAGGAGAAAAGAGATGTAATTGTGACTATTTATAAATCAATTGTAACACTTAAGACTCCTGAAATTAGAATCAATAATATTTTTAGTCAGCGTTCTTCCCTTCCCAGAGAAACCAAAATTCTACTTGACTTCAGATTTTACAGTCTTTGTCAAAATTTTGCACAAAGAACATATAAAAGCACAGAAATTAAAAGACCAGCATTCAGCCAAAATTTTTTTAAATATCTGGTACTAAGCAGAAACAAAATTACAAGTTCATAGTGAGAAATGATTTTATAGAAGAGAATTTTTAGAATTAAGTGCCTTATCCACATAAATTTCAAATTTAGGATAAAACCACTTACCTGTTTGCCCATATGCAAAACAAGTCGCTTTTGTTCGATTGAAAATTAGTGGGATTATCGGCTCCACAGTCTCAGAATACACCTAGAGCAATAGAAAATGAAATCTAGTGAAATTAGCTGAATGACACATTAAATGTTATCCACTTCCTGTGATATACTCACATCCTCATTGCTAACATCTTCATTCAGTACAGCATCAAAAAGAAATTCATGCTTCTCAACATATTCTGTCAGGTCAACCTGCGGGCATCAATCATTAGACCTCATGTAAAAGACTGCTACTAGATCATATATAATTAACCATGGAAGAAGTAAGTTTTACAGCTGGTGGAGATTATCATGAGTCACGGAGGATCTAAAATAATATGTCAATTTGGATTTTCCATAAAAATCAAGGCAAAGAGCAATTAACTTCTTTGGTTCAAATTTTAAGCAAGTAATCTCTTGAAAATGCCAAAACAGCATACAACTGTGGGTCAGGAGCTCAAGTTAGAAAGTCCACCAAAAATTAAATCCAAACATCTACATCATTACACAACTGTAGGGAAAAAGAGAAGCCTACCAGCTGCTCACCTTTAGTCTTTTTTCATGAACCATTAGTGCATTCGAATTTGCCTCTATATTGATAATATCTTCTTCTTTCTTAGCTATTTCCTTTTTGTTCAATGGTCTCTTGCGCACCTGCATTGGAAATTATTATTAGCTATTTTAACAATGGCAAAACAAAAGCGAGCAAGTGTATATGGTTTTCTTTGCCAATTTCAACTGTCTATATTTGATCCTATTTGGTATTAATAGCAGGCTAAGATTTTCATAATCTAAAGCATATCTTTTGAGGTTTGATAGTGCAAAAAGCATGGCTCTCTACGTAACATTCAATTGTCTATAAAACAGCAACTTTAGTTCAGATCATCAATTCATCACTCAGTTTAGCATTAAGGTTCTCAAAATCAAGAGTTCATTGCATTCTTGGCACAAATGATGGATCACTTCGGTACAGCACTCATTCAAAACATTGAAATTAATATTTTCTGTGTGATATATAAAATGAAAGTAAGCATTCAAGTAGCATACCACAACTTTAATCTTGGCAACATTGTTAGCTCTTTCTTTATCCACTGAGATGCTTTTAAGAAGGTTATTCTCAGCCATTCCACGTGGCCTGTTTGGAAGTTTGTTGGTAGACAAATAAGGTTCAGAATCATCAAAACTTTTACCACGAACAGGTTTCTCAAGCTCGTATCCTTCATATAGGTTAGGAACCTGCGACTATAAAAAGGACTAACAAATTTACTATCCACAAAAGAAAAGCAAGTTTCAAACAATAAGTAATTTTAAACGCCACAAATTATTAATATAAATCATTGTTTAATAGTTCGTCAGGTCAAAAAATGCTATGAAAATACAATGCAGCTATCTAATTACCAATTACATCACTTGATTAACCTGAGGATCAAATCAAACATTATCATGGAACAACATTTAGTATTAGTTAGCATTTAATATTTTATTATAACACAGCTAAGCAAATCTATGCATTCATGTGTGAGAACAAAACCGGAAAGCTTTAATCTAATTGAAGAAATAGAGTAAAACCTCGGGAAGAAGCTCAGTATCAAATGAATGCAGATCCAGTAAGCCGGGGCTGAGTTCACTTGGCGACACGTACTCATTGCTGTTCTTCCTCAAACTCGACGACCTCGAACAAACGGGCGGTGTCCCCGGCTCGGGCGATTTCCTGCTTATTCTTCCCTCGCCATAGAACCCGAACTCCTAACCAAAAAGCAAAAAAAAAAAAAAACGCCGCCTCAACAAGAAATGCAAAATGTAAATGAGAAGAAAGAGAGAGTGAGAGGGAAAAAGATCGAAGACCAGAGAAGAAGGGAAATTGGAGGACTCAAGCCATTTGCTGTTAAACGACGCATCGAGGAAGATATCGGAGTATTGTCGTTGATGATGCGCCGTCGAATTAGATCTCGCCATCTGTCTCCCAACCACGCTCATTCTCTCTAGCCGGCCGTACAGTAATTCGCAAAGCCAAAATTGAAAAAAAATAAATAAAGAAATAAAGAATAAGAAGAGAGAAAGGAAAGCTAACGAGAGAAGACGAAGTAAATACAAGTGATTATTGGTATGATATTGTTTTGAAGCTTTCTTTTTAAAAGTTCAAACTACCAGTACTAAATTTGAATAAGCGATTGTGCATGTGTGGGTGAGCCTTTTTTTTTTTTTTGAAATTAAGGGGCGAGTGGGACACGGGAAAGGGGAGGACGGAATAGGACTAGTGGCGGGGTCCACGCGTGTGGTGCTTTTGAATGGGGAAGGCAAGCAGAATGATGTTTTTGTTTTGGCTGGTTTTTGTTTTTGACTTTTATTAACGTATTCGGGATTTTTTAAAGGAAAGAGTGGTGGACCACGCTCAAGAAACAGCGCGTGCTTGCATTACGGGTGGACTGGCTGTTTTTTTTTTTTTTGGGTGGGGGGGGGGGGGCCTGGGCAAGAGCGGCGACAGCCGCTTTGTTGAGTTAGTAAAGTGTCAAACTGGGAAGTGGGGTGGCGGCCCTTGTTGCCTTGGGCAGAGTTGTTGCTCCTCACGTCGTTAACTGACGTGGGAAGATTTAGTGGATCGCGGACTATGATTTTAAATCCTGCTTGGGCCAGCGCTCACTAGACGGTCCATTAACCACAACTGGGAGGGAGGGAAACTTTGATTTATTTTTTTTTTTAACTGGGAAAGCAATACTCCAACTAGGACCGGGAGGGAAGCTTCAATTTGATTTCAAATGTGTCAGTGCCATATTTCCCTTCTAAATCAAAACGAAAGTAGGCGTATTAATCACTTCAGTTTTAACTTTTTTTTTTTTTTCTTTATCATACTAGGTTTTAGCTTAAGTGATTTGAGTAGAGAATTATCGGTTCAACTATGCTTGATGCTCCATTGTCTTGGTAAAAAAAAACACTATGCATCATTGGCATCTTGTTTACCAAACTAAATACATGCTTCTTGTTAAAAATAATACAATATATAATGTCTGAATATTACCAATTCATAAACTCTATCTAACATAAATATAATGAATTTCACATTCACCAAGTATCATTCAAATTTTAGGATTATATCTTTGGGAAAGGCTGAGAAAAAACTGAAAAAAAAAATCAAAATTTAATGTTCAATTTGATTTGCATCAATTTTTTTAATTCAATTTAATTTTGATTTGATATTAGATGTTTTAATTCGGTTTTTGAATCATAAAATTAAAAAAAAAAAAATTACAATCAAATTATATTTTTTATTAGTTTTAATATAACTTTTAAATTTTTATAAAAAAATTAATTATTTTATAGTTAAATCTATTAATAATATTATTAAAATAGTAAAAATAAAACATTTTAAAAATATCGATGAATCAAATCGAATTGATAAATTTTTATTTGAATTAATTAATTTCAAAATAAGTTGATTTGAATTCATATTAATTTTTAAAATTTTAAAAGATTATGTATTATATGAAACAATTAAACTAAATTAAACCGTTATCATTTCTATAAAAAAATAAATTAATTAAACAACAAATTAAGAAATTTTGAAGAAGTGAGTTTTCTTTTTTTCTAAAAGTAAATGCAAGTATATTTACTTATTATTGTATACATCAATGATGGATTTTTAAATTAAATAAATGGTGTTAGATGGTTGTTACAACCCATATAAATATATAATTAATCGAGTTCAGGTCGATATAATATTAAATTTGAATTTAAGCTTGAAATTCGGATCGAACTCGATCGTGTTTTAATTTTTTATTTCAAGTTCAACTCAATATATAAATTAAGCTATTCAAGCTCGTTTAATTAAGCTTGATTAACATGTAAAAAATAAACTTAATTTTATATTCAACAAAAGTTTGATTATTTGTACTCAAATTTAAATTCAAGTTCGATATATTTTTATTAATTAAAATATAAAAATTCGATTAGGTTCATGAGCTATTCAAACTAAATATAAAAATACTTAAATTTGACTTAATTGATAAATCGAATTACTCGAACTTAACTTGATAATAATCAAATTGAATTTAAATTTTATTCAAGTCAAACTCGAATAATTTACGAATATTAATATATTATTTACACCTTTAAACTCTTATGTCCATTAAATAATTTATTAATTTATAGGGTTTAAATTCCACCGTCCATATACTATATAATAATTTTAAAAAATACATCCTATTGGAGATTGTTGAAGGAATGATGTAATTTCAAATTTTTTAGTTTTATGAAATTCAATAAGCAAAATACTACTTGAATTTAACTCGTTATGTTATCGAGTGATAATTATTCATTATCAAATTAAGTTATTAAAGCTCAAATTATTTGAGTACCAAGTTGAGCTAAGTTTAATTTTTTTTTAATACTTAACTTAAGTGATTATACTTAAAATGCAAATAGTCGAATTGTGAAGGTGCTCCTTAGTCCCTCATAGGCTAAGTAAATGTTTCTAGCAACAGTGGATAATTTCCTGCAAGTAGACATTATTTCCCTTTTTTATTTTCCAATTATGATTATACATTATAATGTAATTATATTTACAAGTTGCCGCATTTTCCATTTTTATTTTGTTCGATACTTTTATGGTATTTGGTTTGGAAGAGAGTGGTGGAGTGGAATGTTTTAATATTTTCTTTTACGTGCAAGTGCATTGAATGCTTCTCAAAATTAATTTTGCATTAATTTAGTATTTAAATTTTTTTTTATGGCAACAAGTTTTATAGTAAAGTCATCTATAAAACAAGATATTTTTTCTTCTTGGTTCATTAATTTAAAAACTTTGGTTTTAAGATTCAAAAAAGCAAAAAAAAAAAAAAAACCTTTTAAAAGGAAAATTTCAAAAAATGATTTCATTGTATTATTAAACGATTTATTGCTTTTATTACAAAACATTCCTTGAAAACAAAAAATTTTGGTATTTTAGGACTAAATCATAAGTTGTATATTATCATTTTTAAGATGTAATATTTAACAAATATAATATAATTAAAATTTAACATCTGTAATTATTTTTTTATCCTTTTATTATGATTTTTTTGTAAAAAGAAAGTTATGAGTATAAAATTTTTTTTTACGTGAACACAAATTTAGAGAACTAATTACATTAGAATCCAATTAAAAACATAGTTAAAAGAAAACATGTAATTATTATAATAAATTAGTTACACAATTTGTGCATACGTTGCTTCTAAATTTAATTTGTAGTCAATTAATGCATAAATTTCGTAAAAAAAAAAACAAAAAGCACCCCATCCCTAAAATTTACTCAGGCATTTGATTAGGGATAGCAACGGATCGAGTCGGGGCAGGTTTTTGCTCGCCCCGAACCTGACCCGATTTTAAATATACAATACACGAACCGTACCCGATCCGATATTTTTTCATTTTAAATACCTGACCCCAACCCGATATTGTATAAAATCAAATCCGATCCGACCCGATCCGAAATTAATAAAATATTATTTTAAATATAAATATAAAATTAAATATATATAATTAAATATAAAATTAAAAAATTAATTAAAAAATATTTTTTTTATATATATCGGGTCGGGTTTGCTTAAAACTCGACCCCGACCCGAACCCGAAATTTTTTTTACTCTACCCGACCTACTCGACCCGATACCCGATTTTCAAAAAAAAAAAAAAAATCGACCCTAAGGGGTCGGGTCGGGTCGAAACCCGACGGGTTCGAGTGATTTTATCCTCCCTACATTTGACAATCCGAGAAGCTCAAAAATTTAATTTATAATCAATCCTTACCCTTAATCCATTTTAAAACAATTCAGTTGTTGTCATTATTTTATCTTTTGAAAATCTCTATAAATCTGTAACAAATTTGGTTTTATTTGGTTTTCTAACATAACGCTGTTATGTAAATATTTTGTATTTTATTTTTTTAATTTATATAGATATTCATATAAAAATATTAATAATTAAAAAAATTATCACTCATGCATTGCAAGATATTAAAAACTAATAAATAAGAATAATCCACACCATTGCAAAAAAAAAAAAAAAAAAAAAGCCTAATAGAAACACATTATAAATAAATAGTATAAAAATTTTTTAAAATTTTTTATTTATTTTTTCATAAAAAAATCAAATAAAAAAAAGAGTATAAAAGTAATGAGTTAGTAAAATATTTCATAAATTATTTGAAATTAAATTTAGTATTTAGTGTATTTATATTATGTTTATTTTGTTTAAAAAATATGTAAAAAATATCATGTCAAATATGAAATAATTTTTTATTTTTATTAAAATCATATATATAATTTTTATCAAAATTTTAAATAATTTTATTTTCGTATCTAGTGTAAAATTAACAAGTCTATTTGAAATTCAATATGACATCATTTTCCCTGAATTTTACGAGGGAGATAAGAATGTTGAAAACCAAAAAGAAAAACATCATTTGAAAAGGTTCACTTCACCGCCCGCGCGAAACTCAGAAGACCGAAAATTTCATTTTTAAAGCTGATGAAAAAACAAGGCCAAATAGAAAATCAAAGGCTTTTTCCAAATTAGAAGAAGAAGAAAAAGAATGGCACAAGCAGCAAGGCTTAAACTACGAATGCAAAAGGAGCTAAAGCTCCTTCTCACAGATCCTCCTCATGGCGCTTCCTTCCCTTTTCTCTCCCCCCACTCTGATCTTTCTGATCTCTCCTCCGTCAACGCCCGTAAGATCAATTTTCTTTTAAGTTACAATTTTTTTTAAATAAAAAAACCGAGCAATTAATTGAAATCCAAAATCTGGTTATATGTTGTTTATCAGAAATAGAAGGCCCTGAAGAAACTGTATATGCCAAAGGAATTTTCAAGATTAAGATTCACATACCTGAAAGGTATAGCTAAGTTACAGAATGAATTTCATTTTTTCTTTGACATTTTAAAATAAGAAGAGGCTTATTGGTTTTTTTTTTTTTCAAAGGTACCCGCTTCAGCCTCCGATTGTGACTTTTGGGACGCCCATTTATCACCCCAACATAGATAATGGAGGTCGAATTTGCCTTGACATTCTCAATCTTCCCCCCAAGGTTAGTTTTGTTTTGTCCCCTCCTAAATGTTCTATTACTGGATCATTCTCTTACATGCTTTGATTATATTTGAGGAGAAAGTGGAATGGTTAATTGTTTGTTCCAAAAGCTTATTAAACTGATGTCCAAAGGACACAATTTTTACGTTAAGTTCTATAATGAAGACTTTAGGTTTCTATTTCAGTCAAAGAATGTTGAAAATGTAAGGGCTCAGTGATCTTTATGCAAATGGATCATGTCTGAAGTTTTTCAACTTTCAATTTCATTGCTTCAAGCCTGTGTTTCAGGTTTATACGTCTTTTTGGCAGTAGATGGCACCGTAAAATTTATACTCAAAGACCATATTTGCATCATTGGTTCTTCTTTTATTTCATTTCCCAAAATGGAAGTTCTGTTTCTTTCATGCATCTGATATATGACATGACAAGAAGGGTCTGATTCTCATCCAAGCAGGGGGCATGGCAACCTTCGTTAAACATTTCAACAGTGCTTACAAGCATAAGGCTATTGCTCAGTGAACCAAATCCTGATGATGGCCTAATGTGTGAAGTAGTAAGTGCACATTCTCTCTGATGGATTGGGTTAGGCTGATGAATGGAAATTCCTTTTTTCTTTGCTTTTTGATATGTTTGATGAATTGGCAGAGTAGGGAATACAACTATAATAGACAAGCTTTTGACCATAAAGCAAGATCCATGACTGAGAAATATGCCAAGGCAGGAGGTGGAGAAAGCAGTTGTAGCAATCAATGCGCTGAAAATAACACAGATACAGGGGTGGTACTAGCATTTGATTTGTTTGATTTTTAAGTTTTCCTTGTATTGGATTCTTTGTTTTTCATGCTTCTTTTGGTTGCAGATTGAAGTTCAAGGATTAGACAAAGAATCAGAACATGGTACTAATGAGTTTATTCCTAGCCATAAAAAAACACATGGCATTAGCCAGAAGTTATCACTCGAGTCTACTCTTTCAACCAAGAGAAAGGATGGTGATCAGGAGGTGAATGAGGTTCCTAATCACCACTTGTTTCCCTGTGACGAGAGAAATCAGATGGAAGGTAAGAGAAAAAGAGAAAAGGAAAATGATGTGCTGAATGAATGCAATCTGAACAATGAGAAAATTAATAGAAACGGGCGGAAATCATCTCTGAAGTCTTCTAGTCAATTCAAGGACGATTTTGATAACAAGGAGAATGTGGACCCAAATTACTCATCCTCACTGAGTCAACATCAGCCTTCTTTTGGATCATTACTTTCTCAGGCTAGCCGCAATCAACAACTTGACCAGCATCAAGATGGTAAATCAGCAAACATCAGCATAAAGAGCAGTTCAAAACTTTGTCAAAGCCAGAAACAGCAATTTGGGTCTGTGGAGTCATTGCAAACATGTGAAAATGTGAAAATTCTTGGGATAGTTGAAGAGGATTTTGTTGATAGAAAGGAAAACGTCTCTGCTAATACAAAATCGGAGAAGCTTTTACTGAGACTGAAAGGCTTATCACATAGACAACAAGAGAGTAATAAAGAGAATGTGATGCCACTATCGAAACCCCAAACTCTTGCAAAGAGTAGGCTTGGTGGTAAGCTATCTCTAGGTTCTTCAACCCAAGTGCAACAGGATTGCGGAGGTTACCAGAAGCAGCAGTCTCATCAAGTTGTTCAAAGTTTGGAAATTGATATGGGGATAAAGCAGAAGGGAACAGAAGAAACAGAAGAATTTTCAATATCTGAAACTGTAGTTGTGCTAGATAGTGAAGAAAGCGAGGAGGAAGGGCATGGTGCCCTAGTGAGGACGAGAATGCCACTAGCACGGAAGCGCCTGGGGAAGTGGAGAGTTGAGGCTTGAAACACATAGTTATAGTTTCCAATCTATGCGAAGTCTCTAATATAATTTGGGCTCTTTTTGGTATTCGAATAGATGCTTCCTTGAGTGAAACTTTTTTAAAGTGTTTAAAGACTCAAATCTCAATGGTGCATAACATGATTGATGGTTGTATTCACAATAGAATCAAGGCAAGAGATTTTGCATTTTCATGTATTTCCTTCTGTTACGTTTATGAGGAAACGTTGAATCCAAAACTAAAAGTCCATTTTGGTTAAAATTACTCCAATAATCTGATTCAATTTTAGGGTTTATTTTGGATGCCCCGTGAATTCAAAATTGCACTTAACCCTAAAGAAAGAATTATTGGGTAAGTAATAACTCTATAATGTAGAAATAAAAGAAACCAGGGTGGAAGGAACTTAGAAATTTCTCCACCTATAAACGCTCAAGGACTCGGGTGCTGAACCTCCAGATATTAGAATTGAGGCCATTGGGAGACCGACTGAGATGAGCACGAGTCGGAGAAGGAAATTACAAATTACTGGTATGATATTTGTGTTCAACAGGATATTTATTCGATGGGTTTAATTTTATGCAGTAATACTCTGTTGGGATGGTGCTGTTTGATTAATGCCTTAATGGGTACTGTTTAGATAATTCAATCTTCGGAGAAACATGTTGCTTTGATAAATAGGTTATGTTTTTCTGGTTTGGAATTTTATTGTCTAAGGGAGTATGATTTATTATGACCACCTTGGTTTACATGGCCGGAGTGGAAGAGGCCTAAACCTGGGCTTTGACCTGATATATTTCCTCAATTTAGCCCTATGAAAACACCATTACCAGCACCAATGCCATATGATCCTCCCGAAGAAGATGAAGAAGAGGATGAAAAGAAAGAGAAAGAGGAAGAAGATCCTGGAAAGGAAGAAGAACCCGAGAAACAATAGTTAGTATTTGCTGCTGCTGCTACTGCTTCATTTTTTTTGGTAATAAGTTTCCAATGGTGGTTACCACTTGCTTATGCGCCTAGTATTATAGTCATCCGTTTTAGAGCATGGTGTGAGTGATGTCTCCTAATTGGAGTTGAGGGGATTGTTCAAGCGTTTTCTTGGGACTTGTTTGTCTTATTCAGGCTAATATAGGGAAACTTAGGCCTAAGTTCCTGCTTTCGTAGTATCATAATTCGCAAGTCTTTCTGATATGAATATACTTGTTTCTTTTGAATACTGTGTTCTTAGCTGTTATTTCTTGTTCATTTGTTTCGATGACTAGAAATTTATCGAGAACGTGAAATTCAATGATGTCAAATTCTAAGTTCAAGATTTTGAGTGCAATGTAAGGGTTAGGAATTTTATTAGTGGTTATCTTGATGAGATATTGGATGACGTGAAATTAAGCTGCTTCTCATGCATCTATGATGTGAATCGTAGGCTATCCTCTTGTGCAAATAGCTGACCTCTTCCTATGATTTAATTCTTGCTAGATCTGCAAGACAAATAAAACAGAAATAATCTTAGATCACTTCCCAAGCCCCAAAACAGAGTTTGCTTGATAAGTTTTTAACAGACTTCTAAGGCTCCATCTGGCATTAATTAAAAAACCATTTTTATAATGGAATTGATAAAACTGATAAATGTAAACACTCAATTTGATTCAGGTACGAATCAATTGAATCTGATCCAACTAAGTAGGTCCACTTTATTTTTTTATTTTTTGTATTTTGTATATATATATATATATATTTGTTTTTGTATCTTATGTATTTATTTACTATTACTATTTATTAATATATATTTATTTTTTTTATTTATCTGTTAATATATATTTATTATTTATCTATTTATATATTATTATTATATATATATGTATTTATTATTATTTATCTATTTATATATTATTATTTATCTAATTGTTTTTTTTAATTATCTATTAATATTTTTTGATTTGATTTGATTTTATTTTCTTTTTTTCTGTTGAGATTGTGATGGAAATTTGAAATCTTACCGTGAATTTGGGATTCAATCAGAGTTCATATTAGATTCAAGGATGGAATCCTAATCCAAGGAGTAGTTGGGATTGATCAAAAATTTTTCTGATCAATCCCTATAAATAGAGAGAATCACAAAGATCCAAACACACAAAAACGCAGACACTGACTGAGAGAGAGTGAAAAGAGAAAGAAAAAGACGTCCAGAAGGGTCAGAGGCAATTTCAGGATTTTTTAGAAATTTTTGCGAATTTTTTTTTGAAAATTTTTGAAAAATTTTTAAATTTCGGTTGAATTTTTTGGCGAAGTTTAAATTTTTTGGTGACTTTTTCGGCCAATTTTGAATTTTTCAGCCAGTTACCCAGTTTTCGGCCATAATTTCCAGAAACCAATCAGCTTTCCTATGAACTTTCGGTAAAAAACCTAGATTCAGTCAAAATTTTTAGAATTCGACGAGATTCAACCAGAGTTCTTCGTCTATTTAGAGAGAAGGGAGAGGAAAAGAAGGGAAGAAAGAGAAGAGGAGAAGGGAATTCTGAAAAAAAATCGACCTTCAGCTTTATATACCTTCCCAAAACGACGTCGTTTTTGCGTTAGTAAACCCACATGATCTGCGCGTTTTACCAAGATTCCACCCGACCCGAGTACCAACCCTCGTACGACCTGCGTGTGACCCGAGTGTGAAGCCGAGTCGAGCCGAGCCACCTACACCTGAGTCGCGTCTCCGAAGCCGTTATTCTTCCTAAAGCCGAGTCGAACCGAGCCGTTCCTAGTTTTTTTATTTATTTATTATTATTATTATTATTTGTTGATTAGATTAAAATTATCTAGTATTTTTATTTTATATTATTTTTATCTTTATTTTTATTTTTATTATTTTTTTAAATAAAATTTTTTAAAAAATATTTTTAAGAAAAAGTTGAAAGTATCAATTTTCCTTGAAAATAAGCTTTCTAAAAAATATTTTTGAGAAAAAGTTAAAAGTATCAATTTTTCTCGAAATTAAAGTTTCTAAAAATTATTTTGGAAAAAAGTTAAAAGCATCAATTTTTCTTGTATAAAAGCAATCATTTTTTTTTCTTTTTATTTTCTTGAATTTTCTTTAATGTTAAATAATTCGACGATGGAGCCTCTGCAAATGAAACAATAGTTTTCTTGCATACTCTTGAGGTGAGGGAATTTTCTCAATTTTTTGTTAAAAGTATTAGAGTCAATTGAGAATAATTTTCAATAATTAATCACTTAGTAAATTTTTAAAGCTTATTATATAACACAAAATTAAGTTGGTACCATCTTTCGATGGGCGTTGTGAGGGTGCTATATCCTTCTCACACGTAACCGAACTCTCGAACCCTGTTCTGGTTGGTAGACCTGAACCTATTCTTTTAGGGACCCTTAAACTTAGGTGTTCTTTGAAAGGATAGATTCCTTAGGTGGCTAATCACACATAGATAAAAAAGATTGGTAGTGACTCCTTCAAGTCAATGTCTAGCGATGGATCTCCAGATCTGGACGTTATGACAGCTTGGTGACTCCACTGGGGAACTCTAAGAGTTAGGCCAACAAATAAATTTGTGTTATCCAAAAGCCTAATAAAATTAAACCTTTTTTTATATATTTTATTTATTCATTCATGTTTATTTACTTTATTAATTATGTCATTCATATGCATATGCATAACATGAGCTCTATACCCGAACTCTGTCCCTCTAGGAAGGAGTAAAGTACCTATTGCTTTCATGAGGTTTAATACCTCCGCAGTGGCTAGTGAAATACTCTCACTCAAATTGAACTTTTTTCGCTTGTAGCCTGTAATGGGTGAGAATTAGAGTGCCTTATTAGTCTGTGATGGACAATGATGTAAAGAGCAATTTGAGAACTTTTAGACTTTAACTTCAAACCCCATGTAGTGAACCTTAAGAATGCCTAACCTATAGATAGAGCCATCATCCTTCCCTTTTAAAATTGACCAGAAGCATATGGTTCATTCTTCTTATTCTGTGTGATGTTTTAATTTACTTAATTATTTATTTATTTCTTTTTTTTCCTGGGCATACTAACCTTTTCTCTCATTCTTTTGTATTGGTTCATGCTCATATCATAAAGTTGCATAAAGAACATTTGCTTGAAAGATGGTCTTCAACAAAAATTTTTCATGGACTCTATAGAATGACTAGTTTGTTCTTCATCTATATTAGCACCTAGTGAGTCACCCAACGAAGTAAGGGTCCAGTAAAAAAAGATTCAACTGAAGATGAGAGATTGTTTACCAATCGAATATAATTTTACTTTGTCTCAAAAAACATCTATCCTCCTCAAACAAATTAATCTAGAAGATTTGATTAATATATGGAAAAGGATAAGTCCGTCAAGACAAGAGTAATTTTCCCAAAGACAAGGGCATATAGCACACTTTCTTGCAGTAGTTATTGAAGATCAACTAATCAGAGCTGCAGCGTAATTATGGGATCCTACATACAAGTGTTTCATCTTCAATGAAGTTGATATGACACCAACCATCGAAAAATATTCGATTTTATTGGGTTTGTACCTCAAGGCTCCTGATAAGATATACGTCAAAAAACACAAGTCAAGATTTTGTAAGGGTTTGGCTCAACTCATGGGGATAGACAAAGAAGTTATGGATTCTCATACAAAGAAGAAACAAGAACAGGTTTACTTACCTTGGAAGTTCTTTCATGAGTTTCTATTGTAACATGCCAACGAAGAACGGGGATTAGATGTATTTGCCTTAGCTATCTATGGAATGGTGATATTTCTAAAGGTTTTAGGTTATATCGAGATAGCAGTGGTTGACTTTTTTGAAAGTGTGATTAACGGTTATAATTTTTCAACGGTAATATTAACAGAGACTATCAGATCTTTGAGTTACTATCGTTGGAATGGAGGGCACTTTATAGGTTACATACAATTATTATACTTATGGATGAAAAGCCATTTTGAATGGGGAAAATGTGCTTTCTTAAAGCTTTATGTCCGTAATCGAGCCCCGATCAAGGAATTCTATAAAAGTGGATGGTCAGAACGAAAGTCTAAAAAAGAATGGATAACTTTTCTATAAAAATTGACTAGTGCTAAAGTAAGATGGTTGGCCCCATGGATGAATCATGAGCCTATGTTGTATCAATGTGGAGATAATACAGTGGTCCCACTTCTGGGTTTGTTGGGAGCGATAAATTATACACCACTCCTAGTGAAAAGGTAGTTTGAGGCAGAACAGTTTATTCCTATGACACATAGGCTTCATCGATTAGATTTCTCTTACACTGAGCCAAAAGCATTTTAAAAGATGAATGAGATGATTAAAGTATGGAAAAATCCCTGAAGAGTGAATCTTGGACCGTTTACTGATAAAGTCACTCCAAGGTATTTGGTTTGGAGAGCGAAACAAAGACAAGAAATGGTATTCACTTATAAAAACTTTCAACCGCCAATAGGAGGAAAGCTGGAAGAGACACCATCATAATTAGAACTTACGACAAAAGAGTTTGAGTTTGAAAAGGATAAGTTAAAGCAAGAAATTCAGAAGCTTCGAAAAAAAAAAGATCAGTGAAAAGATAAAGCTAAAAGTCATAAGGTCAGAGTTTGCAAGATTGTTAGAGAACGCGATATAGCTGTTGAAGACTTAGCAGAGCTACACCAAGAGCATAAAATATTATGTGTGAGAGAAAGGGCCAAAGAGATAACCATTGTTAAGCTGACTGAAGAAAATACAAGATTGAAGCAAGAGTATGCTGAATTAAAAGAAAAAAGTACCCAAGTACAGATAAAGAATAACATTCTAAATAGCTATCTGAGCAGGCTAAGATAAAAGTTGAATGAACAAGAAGACCATATTATTGCATTGGTTAGAGAGCATAGAGAGTTATCATACCAAGTCTGATGTGATAAAAGAGAGAACTTAGGAAAACAAAAAATATTGAGCACCTAACGACCTAAATTTGTAAAGAGGTATGCAAGGTAAGGGAGATGGTAAAAGAGGCAGAACCATTGAAACAAGTGGTGGCCCCAGTAGGAGAACATAAACAGCATCTGTTGAACTTCATCGAAGAAGCCAAGGCCCAATATGAATAGATTAAGCAATTTTATGGTTATAATTCTAGGATGATAAACTCAATGTAAATAAAAGTTTTTTGGAATAAATGAAATCTTTTAGTTAAATACCATCTTTAAGGTAAATGTTCTTTGTATATATACATTCTCACTCATTACACTTAACAAAGTAACCATGAGATAGTCATGTAAATTTACTAATTTTAAGATATGGTACTCAAAGTTCAAAAATAGCTTCATCTAACGAGAACCTTGTCCATCGATATAACACAAAAGCCAGAATCAGACAAATGGAGCAGAAAAACTCTCATAAATTTAAAAAGCTAGAAAAAGCACAAGAAAAGATTAAAAATGAGTTGAGCAAGATTTTAGATGCTCTCAATAAGCTGAACAAGAAAAAAAGAGTTGAAAAAAATACAAGCCAATAAGTTTTCCCATTACAAGAAGTGGCTGACCCTTTATATCCTCTAGGATTTGGTCTACCTCAAGCCCAGTTTACACAATAGGTCCCACTACAATACTTCGCATATCCTCATATCCTGGAATACCATCAACCTCTAATCCAGGGCATTACCATAGCTATGTAAATTCTGTCTTCTATTGAAAAGACAGTAGAATCAGTTCTTGATCTAGATGACTTGAAAAATAAGAAGAAAAAAAAAGTAAAAATGATGGAGTCTTAAGAAGATATAAAGATTAGTATGCTAGAACAAAGGTTACGGGCTGTAGAAGGGATTAGATTTTATGGTTTTATTGATGCTGCTGGGCTGTGCTTAGTCTCAGATGTAGTCATTTCGCCAAAGTTTAAAGTACCAAAATTTAAGAAATATGATGGTATAAAATGCCCAAAAACTTATATCACCATGTATTGTCGAAAGATGGCAGCCCATGGCCATAATGAAAAACTATTAATGCATGTTTTTCAAGATAGCCTTACAGGCTCTGCTGCTAAGTGGTATGTCCAGCTAGATAAAACCCGTATTCATTCTTAGAGCGATATGGCTCATGACTTCATCAGTCAATATCAACATATTATCGATTTGGCTCCTGATCGCTTGTCTTTATAAAACCTGAAGAAAAAGGCAAATGAGTCTTTTAAAAAATACGTTCAAAGATGAAGAGATATAGTTTCTCAAGTACAACCTCCTCTAACTGAGAAAGAGACTACAGTGCTGTTTGTCAGTACTTTAAAACCTCTCTATTATGAGAAAAAGATAGGGAATGCAACCAAAATTTTACTGATATGGTAATTTTAAGAGAAATTATCAAGAGTGCCATAAAAAATGACAAGTTAGAAGGAAATGAAGCATCTAGCAAAAGAGTTTCGAAGAAGAAAAAAAGTGAAGCTCAGGCTGTGAGCTTTGACAGACAGTAATTTGGGGGTTATCAACCCTACTCACCATAAGGATACCTTTCATATTACCCTATTGTAAATAACACTTTCCCTTATCCATACCAATAATTTGTACAGTCACCTTATCCCCAAATATATCAACCTCCTCTTAGGCCTCAGAATACCACATATAGTCCTAACACTCAGCCTATCCCAAGACCTCAAACTCTTTCAGCTAACCTAATGGGTGGTTTACGGGAGCAATGAACTACTCATAAAAAATTTACATTTGAACTAATCCTAATAACTTATACAAAATTATATCGAGAGCTTTACAATAGTCATTTAATTGCTCCTAGTAAGTTAGAACCCTTCACGCCACCTTACCCTAAGTGGTACGATCTCACAGCCCATTGTGACTATCACTAAGGGATTACTGATCACTCCACTGAGAATTACACCATCTTGAAACACAAAGTGCAACGATTGATCAAGGATGGAATGATTAGCTTTGATATAAGAGGGGTGACTGCATCAAATATTAGTGGCAATCCCTTGCCTAATCATAATATGAATGCTTTGAATGAAGAACAGAAACGTCATGTGAAGAAAAAAATAGCAGATATTAAGACACCTTTCAGTCAACTATTTGATATTTTATGGAAAGTTGATATGATACAACCAATAGGTCCATATAGCTATCATGAAGTATATATAGTCGATATTAGTTGTAAATATCATAGTGGGACAATGGGTTACTCTATTGAAACTTATGAGTAGTTTCACCAAAAAGTGCAAAAACTATTAGATTCATACCAGATAGAAGTCTATGAAAAAAGAGAAGACTTAAAAAGTATTGAAGTGTCCATGACTGATAAACCTATAAAGCTGTTTTCAAAGCTAGTGACAATTCATTATGGGAACAAGCTAAAGTCAATCATAGATAAACTCATTCCCAAGCTGATAACTTTTAAAGTTTCGACTCCCTTCTCATATAAGGATGATAAAGATGTACCTTGAAAATATGGCTACGATATAGTAGTTCAGGGGTAAGAAGAGGATGTCTCTAAAGTCGACACCTCCAATATAACTGGTGTAAGAAGCATCACCCGAAGTGAAATGTACTACACTTCAAAAATATTAAAGAAGGCTAGAAAAAAAAACCAATAAAGAAGAAAGACGAAATAACCCTGAAGTAAAACCTGAAGAAGATCGCCCGAAGCCAGTATCAGAAAAAAAAGATTGTGAATTATTGAAACTGGTAAAACATAGTGAGTATTCAGTAGTTGAACAGTTGAACAGTTGAACAAAATGTCAGCACGGATCTCATTATCATTACTATTAAACTCAAAGTCACACCGAAATGCCTTACTAAAAGTTTTGAACTAGGCATATGTAGCACATAATGTATTTATGGAATATGTGAACCACCTGGCTGAAAATCTAGTCATGTCGAATCACATTTCATTCAGCGATGATGAGATTTCCTTGAAAAAAATAAAAATACTAAGGTTTTGCATATCACGGTCAAGTGCAAGAGCCATATCATAGCCAAGGTCCTTATTGATAATGGCTCTGCTATCAATATCATGCCTATGTCAACTTTGGTAAGGTTACCCATTGACTACTCTCATATAAAAGATAGTCAGATGACCGTGAGAGCTTTTGATGAGACCAGAAGAGAAGTCTTGAGGGATATCAAAATGCCCTTACAGATTGGGTCGTGCATTTTTAATGTGAAGTTTTAAGTGATAGATATCTCTCCCTCCTACAGCTATCTACTGAGAAGGTCATGGATTCATATGACAAGTGTTGTGCCATTTACCTTGCATCAAACGATCAAGTTTAATGTAGAAGGTCAATTAGTAGTGGTAATTGAAGAGGAAGACATGTTAGTGACCCAACCGTTGAATGCTCCGTATGTAGAGGCTATCCAAAAAGTAGTAGAATGCTCCTATCGATCTTTTGAATTGGTTAATTCTATAGGTGAAAGACTTAAAAATTAATCTTTTTCAAAGATAGTGATGAGCCAAGTCATCAATAAAGGTTGGTATCTAGGAGTAGGGCTGGGCAAAAACTTGTAAGGAATAAAGGAACTCCCAACAGTGATAGACAATAGTGAAAGGTTAGGCCTAGGTTATGAGGTAGCAGAATGAGAGATCAAGAGAAAGTTAGCAGGAAAAATAGCAAGACTAATGGTTATCCCACACCTGTATGAGACTTTTAGACCTGGAGGATTTATGCACCCAGTTACAGAAAAAAGCATGAAAAGAGCTTTTACCTAGTTAACCATTAATGCTATTGAAGATAAAGTGAGGTTTAATCAAGAGGGGTGGGTCTGCCTTTGTCCGTCAGATTATGAGCTGAACAATTGGAGTGCCATTTAAATGCTTGTGACTTTTGAAACTAATACAATGTAATTGTAACATCTCAATAGCTATTGCCCAAGGCATTGAGGTGATCTTTCTTATTTGGGTTATTTATCTTTTATTATTTTAATAAAAATTAAGAAGGATGCATTTTCATTCATTTTTTTTGTGTCTTTATTATTGTCATTTTTACAAACACATCTTGCCAATATATCTCATTTCATTCAATTTCAGGTCTTTAAATGAACATGAAGATAATTATGATAACAATCAAGAGGTTAGTTTTGAGAATTCAATTAACACTGATGAACTTGACAATGAAGAAAATTTTGAGCAATATGTTATGCCTCCGGACCTAATGAGATTGATTGAACAAGAAAATAAACCAATTGAGCCTCATCAGAAAATAGTTGACTTAGTGAATCTGAGAGAGGAAAAGAATAAAAAAGATGTCAGAATTGGTACTTCACTTTCATCTAGAGATAGGTAACGTTTGACAGATTTACTTTGAGAATTCATAGATGTATTTGCTTGGTCTTATCAGGATATGTCAGGATTGAGCACGGAGATAGTAGAGCAGAGATTACCTTTAAAATCAGAATGTCAGCCAGTCTAGCAGAAACTGAGATGAATGAAGCCTGAAATGCTATTAAAAAAAAAAAAAGAGGTGAAAAAATAGTTTGATGCAGGTTTTCTACAAGTGGCTAAGTATCCAAAGTGGATAGCCAATATAGTACCAATTTTTAAGAAAGATGAAAAGGTACGAATGTATGTAGACTATCATGATTTGAATAAGGCTAGTCCAAAGGATAACTTTTTTTTTTCGCATATCGACACACTAGTAGATAACACGGCTAGGCATTCAATTTTCTCTTTTATGGATGGGTTCTTAGGATATAATCAGATAAAAATAGCTACAGATGATAGGAAAAAAACTATTTTCGTGATCATGTAAAGAACCTTTTGTTACAAAGTCATGCCTTTTAGGTTAAAGAATGTTAGGGTAACATATCAAAGAGCCATTGTAACACTCTTCCATAACATGATGCACAAAGAGATTGAAATGTATGTAGATGATATGATTGTAAAATCTTGTGAGAATGAAGATCATGTCATCAACCTTAAAAAGTTATTTGAGAGGTTGAAAAGATTCTAGCTCAAGTTAAATCCAGTCAAGTGCACTTTTAGGGTAAAGTTAGAGAAGTTATTAGGCTTTGTGATCAGTGAAAGAGGAATTGAAGTTGATCCAGATAAGATATGGGCCATTCAAAATTTGTCACCTCAGAGTACACCAAAGAAAGTTCGAAGTTTTCTAAAAAGATTGAATTACATTTCTTGATTTATCTCTCAGCTTACCTACAAATGTGATCCCATATTTAAGCTTCTCCGTAAGAATAATCCCAAAAAATGGAATGAGGAATGTCAAGTGACTTTTGATAAAATTAAGCAATACATGTCAAACCCTTCAGTGTTGGTGCCACCTGTTTCAGGGAAACCTTTAATTCTATATTTAAAAGTATGTGAAAATTCAATGAGATGTGTACTGAGACAATAAGATGAGTCTAGCTGAAAGGAAAGAGCTATTTACTATTTGAGTAAAAAGTTCACAGAATATGAATCCAAGAATTCTTCATTAGAGAAAATATGTTGTGCATTAACGTGGACTGCCAAAAGACTCAGACAGTATATGCTTTATCATACCACATGGCTCATAGTAAAACTGGATCCAATTAAATATATTTTTGAAAAGCTTTCTTTATCTGAAAGAATTTCTAGATGGCAAGTAATACTCTCGAAATATAATATTATATATGTAAGCCAAAAGACAATAAAATGGGTGTTATAGCAGAGTTTCTTGCAGATCGTACTACTGAAGAATATGAACCAATGAGGTTGAAATTTTTTGATGAAGATCTAATGACTATTTCCCAATTGGAGAAAAGGGAGCATGAAGAAAAGTGTTGGAGAATGTATTTTGATGGAGCTGCCAATGTCTTGAGACATGAAATTGAGGTAATTTTGATATCTCCAGAAGAACAATGCTGTTTTGTAACAGCAAGGTTAAATTTTAATTACACAAATAACATCGTTGAATATGAGGCATGTGTCATAGGCTTACAAGCTGCTATAGATAGAAGAGTGAAAGCATTAAAAATGTTTAGAGACTCAGCTCTAGTTATATATCAGTTGAAAGAGGAATGAGAAACAAGAGATTCAAAACTCATTCCATATCATAAGTATATTCTAGTGTTGATAAAATAATTTGAAGATATCCAGTTTGACCATTTATTTCGAGAAGAAAATTCGGTTACCAATGCATTGGCTACTCTGGTCGTAATGATTCAAATTAATGACAATATTGACATTCAGCCCATCAGGCTAGATGTTAAGGATATGTCAGCTCATTGCTTCAATGTAGAAGAAGAGAAAGATGGGAAACCTTGGTATTATGATATCTTATAGTATATTAAAGATCAGTAATACCCAGTTCAAGCAACAGAAAATGATAAAAGGATCATCCGAAGATTGGCTATGAGCTTTTTTCATATAGGGATGTTTTATATAAAAGAAGCCATTATCAGGTATTACTAAGATGCGTAAGTAAGGCTGAAGCGAGAAAAATTATTAAAGAGGTGCATGATGAAATATATAGGGTACATGTCAGTGCACATATGATGATGAGACAGATCATGAGAGCAAGATACTACTGGTTGACAATAGAGAGTGATTACATTAACTATGCTCGTAAATGCTATAAGTGTCAGATATATACTGATAAGATCCATACTTTGTCATCTGCTTTACATGTTATGGTACCACTTTCGTCATTCTCAATGTAGGGCATGGATGTCATTGGTCTGATCATCCCAAAAGCTTCTAACAGGCATAGATTCATTTTTATGATGATAAATTACTTCATAAAATGGGTGGAGATAGCATCATATGCAAATGTAACACGCTATGTGATTTGTAAGTTCATAAAGAGAGAGATCATTTATAAATATAGACTTTCAGAGAGAATTATTTCAGACAATGCCAAAAATCTAAATAGTAAGATGATACAAGAAATATGTACTCAATACAAGATCAAGTATCATAACTCAACACCATACCGTCCGAAAATGAATGGGGCAATTAAGGCAGCCAACAAGAACATAAAAAAAATTCTTGAGAAGATGACTAAGACTTATAAAGATTGACATGAAAAGTTGTCATTTGTTCTGCATGCATATCGAACATCAGTTAGTGCGTACCTCTATTGAAGCAACCTAATTTTTTTTTATTTACGGGATGAAAGCTGTACTACCAGTGAAAGTGAAAATTCTATTCTTGAGGGTTCTAAAAGAAATTGGATTGAGAGAAGCTGAATGAATTCGAGAATGCCATGCACAGTTAAATTTCATAGAAGAAAAGAGATTAACTACATTGTGTCATGGTCATCTATATTAAAGAAAAATGATGAGGGCTTATGATAAAAAGATTCGACCTCGTTACTTTCGAGAAAAAGAGTTGGTCTTGAAGAGAATCCTCACAATCCAGCACGATAATAGAGAAAAATGGACTTCGAATTGGGAAGGACTATATGTGGTGAAATAGGTTTTCTCAGGTGGAGTATTGATACTGACTGAGATGGATGAAAATGATTTACTCCATCTTATAAATTTTAATGCTGTGAAGAAATATTATGCTTGAATAAAAAAATAAAAAAATAAAAAATAAAAAAGAAAAAAAAGTGAATGAAAATGAGGACTTAAGGTGAAAACCCTAAATAAGAGGTTTAAGTCATAGGAGGTTTATCTAAGTTGAAAACTTGAAAATGTAGCTTAGATAATGAGAATACGGCATCAAATTTGAAAATTTGTTGGCATGGAGACTAGCAAATTCGGAGGAGTTCTAAGTTGTTGAATGCATCAGATGGTTGAATTTTCAGAAAAACCTTAACATGTCTTATCATGATTGTTCGATTGTTAATTTTTGGGCATGAAGCTCTCCATACTTATCCTTATATTTCTTTCTTCGCCAAAGTTTACCAACATTTTGTTAATAAAAGATATTATATTTCACTCTTTGTGTGCCTCTTCTATTGACTGTTTCTCAACCATTCTTATTCTTTTCTTCTTAATACCCTACAATGGAAGAAATGTGCAAATACATTCTTACTTTTTAAATTTGAAATAATGATTGATAAATGAATAATGGCATGAAAGATTTTTACATTACATTGAAGAAGTGAAAAGTGATAAAGGCAGAATCAAGATCTTCAGTTTCTGATAGGGACATTGAATTTGAAAAGAGATTTCTTACAAGAAGAATGTGAGTGGAAGAGATGATTGAAAGCTACACTGGCTCGATCTTGGAAGAATAACGTAACTTGGTCTTTGAAGAACAAAAGGTTTGATGCCCAAGAAAAGAGCTTGAGAAACTTGAGTATCACAATTAAATAGGAGTTAATTAGCCAATATTTGCATAATATGCATTGAATTTCACAAGCATTGCATAATATATACTACATTCAAGAAAATATAGTGCATAAATTCAAAAAGCAGGGGTATTCCAACATCCTACATAGAGAAGACATATGTGAAGACATTTTTAAATCTGAGAAAAATCTTGTCAGGTAAGTTTTTAATCCTTGAAATAGGATGTCTCTTGGTATCAGGGTTGATTTGTATGACCTTTGGGCATAATCTCCTGAAATTCCTTCAAACACGATTTTCAACTCATTTGGACATGATTGTCAATGAGCAATTTATTTTTCAAAGTTGTGATGCCTCTGTTTAGAGGAACAATTTACTTTTCAAAGTCGTTAAGCCTCTGATTAGAGGAGCTTTGTTTATGTTTTTCAAAGTCGTAGAGCCTCTGTTTAGAGGAGCAATTTACTTTTCAAAGTCGTTGAGCCTCTGATTAGAGGAGCTTTGTTTATGTTTTTCAAAGTCGTAGAGCTTCTGATTAGAGAAGCTTTGTTTATGTTTTTCAAAGTCGTTGAGCCTCTGCTTAGAGGAGTTTTGATCAAATTTTTAACATAAAAAATTGAAAAAAAGAGGTCGAATGGAGTCTTGAATGGGTGTCTACATCTTTGCGTAATTTTTGTTTCACAGAAAATGTGCAAAGAGGGGCTGCTGTAGACATCCAATTTGGTCCAGGCCCAGATCAATTGGGCCTGGTCCAAATGGTAGGCCCATTTTATTTTCTTATTTTTTTATTTTTTGTATTTTGTATTTTTTTTTTGTGTTTGTATCTTATATATTTATTTATTTATTTATTATTACTATTTATTAATATATATTTATTTTTTTATTATTTATCTGTTAATATATATATTTATTATTTATCTATTTATATATTATTATATATATGTATTTATTATTATTTATCTATTTATTTATTATTATTTATCTATTTATATATTATTATTTATCTATTATTATTTTTATTTATCTAATTATTTTCTTTTAATTATCTATTAACATTTTTTATTTGATTTTTTTTTTCGGCTGAGATTGAGATGGAAATTTGGAATCCTATCGTGAATTTGAGATTCAATCAGAGTTCATATTTGATTTAAGGATTGAATCCTAATCCAAGAAGGAGTTGGGATTGATCAGAAACTCTTTTGATCAATCCCTATAAATAGAGAAAATCACAAAGACCAGAACATACAGAAATGCGACACTGACTGAGAGAGAGCGAAAAGAAAAAGAAAAAGGCGTTCAGAATGGTTAGAGCCAATTTCAGGATTTTTTAAAAATTTTGGCGAATTTTTTTCTGAAAATTTTTGGAAAATTTTCATATTTCGGTTGAATTTTTGGACGAAGTTTAATTTTTTTGGTAACTTTTTCGATCAAGTTTGAATTTTTTGGCCAACTACCCAATTTTCAGCGATAATTTTCAGAAATTGACTAGTTTATCGATGAACTTTTGATAAAAAATCCAGATTTCAGTGAAAATTTTCAGAATTCGACAAGATTCAATAGGAGTTCTTCGTCTGTTTAGAGAGAGGGAGAGAAAAAGAAGGGAAGAGAGAAAAGAGGAGAAGAAAATTTTGAAAAAAAAATCGACCTTCAGCTTTATATACCCTCCCAAAAATGACGTCGTTTTTGCGTTAATAAACCCACAAGATCCGCGCGTTTTGTCAAGATTCGACCCTACCCAAGCGCCAACCCGCGTGCGACCCACGTGTGACCCGAGTGCAAAATCGAGTTAAGCCGAGCCGCCTACACTCGAGTCGCGTCTCCGAAGCCGTTATTCTTCCTCAAATCGAGTCGAGCCAAGCTGTTAAACCGAGCCGTTCTCAGGTTTATTTATTTATTTATTATTATTATTATTATTATTTGTTGATTAGATTAAAATTATTTAGTATTTCTTATTTTATTTTATTTTATTTTTATCTTTATTTTTATTTTTATTGTTTTTTTAAATAAAATTAAAAAATATATATTTTTAAGAAAAAGTTGAAAGTATCAATTTTCCTTGAAAATAACCTTTCTAAAAAAATATTTTTGGAAAAAAGTTGAAGGTATCAATTTTCCTTGAAAATAATTTTTTTTTTAAAAAATATTTTTGGAGAAAAGTTTTTTTAGGAAAAAGTTGAAGGTATCAATTTTTCTTGAAAATAAATTTTTCTTAAAAATATTTTTGGAAAAAAGTTGAAAGTATCAATTTTTCTCGAAATTAAAGGTTTTAAAAAATATTTTTGGGAAAAAGTTGAAAATATCAATTTTTTCTAAAAATAAGTTTTCAAAAATGATTTTTTTGAGAAAAAGTTGAAAGTATCAATTTTTTTCGAAATTAAAGTTTCTAAAAAATATTTTGGGAAAAAGTTGAAAGTATTAATTTTTCTTGTATAAAAGCAATCATTTTTTTCTTTTTTTTTTATTTTCTTGAATTTTCTTTAATGTTAAATAATCTGACGATGGAGTCTCTGCAAGTGAAACAATAGTTTTCTTGGATATTCTTGAGGTGAGGGAATTTTCTCAATTTTTTGCTAAAAATATTAGAGTCAATTGAAAATAATTTTCAATAATTAATTACTTGGTAAATTTTTAAGGCTTATTGGATAATACAAAATTAAGTTGGTACCATCTTTCGATGAGCGTTGTGAGGGTGCTATAACTTTTCTCACAAGTAATCGAACTCCCGAACCCTGTTCTGGTTGGTAGACTTGAACCTATTCTTTTAGGGACCCTTAAACTTAGGTGTTCCCTGAAAGTATAGATTCTTTAGGTGGCTAATCGCACTTAGATAAAAAAGATTGGTGGCGACTCATTTAAGTCAATGTTTAGCGATGGATCCCCGGATCTGGACGTTATGACAATAAGAATAAATTTAGTCAGCAGTATTCTACTTCATCATCTCTCGAAGGCACCTTGGATGAATGAGTTTTACTTTCCTGAACAAGCAATCCACATTATTTGGTTTTTATGTTAGATATGTACAATGTAAATAGCTAAGCACATAATTATCTAGAAATTCGGGAGAAAAAAGCACATAATTCATGACTGCACCCACCTCCTCAGAAAAGGAAAGAGTGGAAAATAAATCTCTATCTGGCTTCGGTTATGGATGTAGACATGTTATTCACCGAATGACTGCCTGATTTGCTGTCAGGAAATGTTAACCTCGTTTCATTTTTAGTAGTATATGCAGGTTTTTTTTTGAGCTTTTGTAGAACTATAACATCATTGGTAAATTGTAAGCGAGGAAATAACTTCCGACATGGTAGGTCTGTCAACTGCACTCGTTTGGAAACACAGCAAAGCAACCTGAATACAAATCAGCAGCTCATTTTTGGGACATGATTCCAGCTATTCATCCTTTAGCTCGAGAACATCACCTTGCTTCCACTAATCCCGTGCCTGCCACCATTTTCACTGTTGATGCAAAATGTAAGTGATCCGAAAACTATACTCCTGGTAATCTGCAGTTATGTTTGAATTTATCTTCATAGCTTACATGATGAATAAGGCTGGCACGGCTAGATGATGAATGGAACATTTTGTTCTTCTTGCCACTAACAATCGCTAGCACTAGTACTCCAAAACTGAAGACATTAGACTTCACAGAGAAAATGCCATTCATGGCATACTCTTGGGACATATAACCACTGTATAAAACATTGAAAACCATTAAATACTAGTTAGAGGATGCATGTAGTTACAATTAAGACATTAGCAGAGATTCTAAATGTGCTGTCACAAACTTTGTTTCTTCTTACTATCTGCCAATTACCCTATTCATGTTACCTCTGGATTCGTTGTGTCCAAAAATTCTTGCCATGCCAAAATTTGATATTTTAGGGTTCATAATGTTGCTAGCTTTCAGGTCTCTGTGTATCACTCTTAATTTAGAATAGTAAATGGGAAGTGCCAGTTGGTGGAGGAGAAAGCAATGAAATATTGATGGAAGGGAAAACAGAAAAATAATTTACAAACCAACGAAAAAAGTGTCCAAGCTCTTATTAGACATGTATTTATAAACTAGCATTTTCTCCTCTTCTCGTATGCAACAACCTAGAAGCCTAACTAGGTTCATATGCTGCAGGTCAGCTGTTAATGTAATCTCATTCATGAATTCTTTGAGCCTCTATCGGGAATTTCTTGCTAACCTTTTTTACTGCAACTGGTTGCCCTCCAGTAATGTACCCTGGAGATTAAAATCCAAACATTCCTTATCCAAGTATTCTCATCAAATATGCATAAAAATTCTAAAAGTTTTACCTTGTAAACAGGTCCAAAACCGCTGGTCCAAGCTTGTTTGTAAATGAGAAGTTATCTTTAGCATCAACTATTTGAGGGAAACTGAAAAACAGAAACGCTTGACTTTTCTTCACTTCTTTGGAGATTGTAAAAAGGAGACAATTCAGATTTTATCTCCAGTAATTCCTTGTCTTGGCTTGTTTCCTGTAATTGAGTTTGAAGCTGTTTAAGAATCTAGTTACCTCTATATGTAATTCACACATAAACATTAATACAATCTTTTATTTACCAGTGCCTATCAAGGATTTAAGCTTTCTCCTCCTAATTATGTAGCAAAAGTAGCCCAAAAGTAGTAGCAACAGTCCCAATGCAATGGCTACGATGCACCATAATCACCACCGCTCTCTAAAACTCTTCTCTGTGCCTCCTTTTGCATTTGTTTGCTCTAGAACCACCCAAAAATCAGTTCTGATCCATATTAATTTTTGGGATAAGCCTTGCTTTTAGAATCAGAATGTTACTTTCCATTCAAAGCAGGGTATTACAGATGTGACGCCTATTCAAACAGGTCTGGCTGATATCCATGGAACTGATCACAACTAACGTGGGGTTAACAGAAACCTTTACTATTTCCAAGTTTGAGGATGTAAGCAACACCGAAGTTCTAATTCAGGATGAAACTTACATCCTGTCCCATCAGAAGAGAGACTTTCATAGGCAATGCAAGAACAATTGTTCCTGCATATGTTGTGACAAACCCTGAGATCTGCATTCGTGTTGTTATTAGAGTATGGCAATTCAGCACTAGCATAGTAGCCTCTTGTGGCCACAACTACGTAGCTTCATACCATTCGTGCACATGGAGAGCTTGTGCTCTAGACATATGGCATTTGGATAGTTTGCATCAATTTTGCATGGACCATTGGTTGTCTGCTGACAAGTAGTACCAGCTGCAGCTAATGTGAACTGCAAGATTTGCCCCCAAATCAATCACTTCCCATCTCGAAAGAGTAGAAATGTTTATAACAGAATAAGAGAAATACTGCTCATTTGCATTCTAAGTAAAGCTGAAATGATAAGGATCAACCCTTCTTGTGTTCTCGATGGCCATCTGAAAAACTCCACTAGTCCAGTAGACATCCTCTCGCCTCCAAACAACGAACTGGCTAGAACCATTAGGATCCATGCCAATCTTAAAAGCCCCCGGTACTGGAACTTGATTGCTTAACCGTGAACCGAATGTCCAATTATATTCAGTCTTCAGATTCATTCCTAATTTTTCATCCCTGGCTCGCAATAGATTGTTAGTTGGATAATCAAAACTCTCCAAAATATTTGTCCATCTACTCCATCGGCCTTTACTTGTCTCAATAAAGAATTTCCAGTATCTGGTAAAGTGGCTGATTGGAATTGAGAAGAATTATCTATCCTTCACTATGCATGATTTTTAATTTTCCATCACTGTCAAAACAGGGAACTCCAAATTTATCCTGGATTGGATTTTCAGGATTGCCCACCCAAACAGCAGCTGAATTATCTGGGAGTTTGCTGTACCAAATCCCCAAGTAATAGTTAGTTGAAGAGGTGGGATTAACTTAAATGTAATCTTTTTAAAAATTTTTTTTTTTTAATTTTCAATTGATCAAGGAGATTTCAAACCGACTCTTTAAAACCAATATTGAACTAATTTATTAATTCAATCTTAAGCCTCTTATGATCTTTTTGCCAAAGTTAAAAGTTTGTGTGACAAATTCCAAGGTTTTTGTATGGGGTCCTGTAATCAATACCTTTTTTTTTTGGTTACAAAATACCTATTATTTGGGCCATTATGATACATTGATATTTGATTTCCATTAGCAGTCTCAAATTTTAATAGGTCATCCTAGCATATATCATCATCTTTATAAAGGAAAGCGCACCATCCCCAAATGGCAAAGGGAGTCGCTTGCACTAATAGACAATCTGAAGATTATGGAGTATTTTGTAACTAGAAAACAAACAGTTTGACCACTTTGTTGCAATGGCATCAGCCGCCACTTTCTGCTTGTCAACAGTGCATGTGCGTGACGGCCCATTTTTCTCCAGCTACCAAGTCCTAGCATTTTAATAGTTCCTTCCTGGGTAATTCTAAAGACTACATGGAACGTTAGGTCTGAATGTCCGCTGAAGCATGAAGATTGACAGTTAGAGAACTTAAACTCAATGGCTTAATCCCTCTTTGTCTCAGTTTCTTCCAATTCCAGCATTTTTTTTTGAGTCTCCAAACACCACAATCACATGGTATGCTCCATATCTTTGGTCATCACTTCTTAATTCATCAAATTATTCATCTTTCATAACATTGATATATATATATATATATATATATAGATAAGTGTAACAGTATACTTTAATTTCCTTATTATTTTGTGATTGTTGCAGTCTCTCACACCCCTTATGTTTCGGTCTCTAGTACGGCTATTGACATCGCTAATCGCCGAGCCTGCGGCCTCTGTCACAACCTTGCTATATTACGGTGGTCTTCTGCCTGAAAACATCATCTGGGAGAGACTGGTTCGACATGAAATGTTAGACCGAGAAAATTACTTGTTCCATTTCCTCATCAACTTCTTGAGATGTTTTTGGTAGATCCTACTTACTACTAGTAATCAAGCAAACAGCAATGGGAGATTTCAAGTGACTCATGATTCTTCTTCTTTACCAATGGTTGACTGTAATTGTTGATTTTTGGTCGGTACCTAATTTTATTTGATCTCTAACATAAACTATAAATTTACAGTTGGTCCACAATGACACGTTCAATGCAATTTTTTTACTAACTAGGAAGAAAAGAATCAATATAGATCTGCTTCTAATGTGGATGCTTTTTACATTGCCGTGTTCAAATTAACCATGCATACAGCATCGGAGCACGATCATGTGAATTAGAAGTTAGAACCAACACTGCTGTTGGGTGAGGAACTGTATAGAGCTAGCCTAGCATCATGTGAGCATCTTTTTATTGAAAATACAGCTTGATTAGTAGTAGCAAGTTGGTGCTTGGGGGCTGGAGGAATAATGTGGTTTAGTGTTGTTTAATAATTAATAAGCTGGAATTTCTTACATTATAAGTTTGAGATTCACTTATTAAAAGGTGCAACTTTGCATTGGTTGATTCTATAAACCAAATTTTAATTAAGAGGGTTGTATATATAATAATGATTGAATTAGCCCTAGTTTTGACCTAAGTGAGAAGCTAATCTTTGGAGTCACGTTAAAAACTTTAAAATCCCACACTCATGCTTACTATTTGCAACATTCTCACATCTTCTTTGGATGAGATTCCTTGAGCATAAATTAGGGTTCCTTTACTAGTGTGTTTTAGGGTTTAGATCATATTTTATAAAATTTTTTAATGTAATATTTGTACTTTTAAAATGTATATTATGATATTTGTAATATCATATTCATCGAATTAAGAATTAAAATATTTAATATCTAAATCAAATATTATGATTTTAAATAAATTCTTTTTAGGATCTAATCACTTGATCCTTTAAAAACTAGAATACAGAAATGTCAATGTGGTATTTGCTCGAAGTCACTTCACCACATCTAAAAAAGATATTATAAATTAGTTTAAAATTTGATTTTGGAGGTTATGAATTTAAATTTTAAAGTGAGCAAAGTGAGATTATGGAATGGAAAATATTATGACTAAATATAACTTAATATTAATCGCAGTTAAGAAAAGAAAAAAAAACTAATTGAGCACTTATTTATTTATGAGTTTAATAGAGGGGACTTGTGTTGTTTTTAGAGAGATGAATAGAATCGAAAGCACAGTGCTTCTCATGAACAAAAAGGCAAGTTGGTTTAAGGGTACTTTTTATTAATTTGGAAAAATAATGAGCCTCTTCACGATATAGTAGTGACTAATGACAAACTGATTAGTTACCCAACTGGTGGGGATATATTTATTTATGTATATATGCATATGCTGCTCTTCACTTGATGATTCATTGGTGTGAGCTGAAGGTGACTGACATAATTAAAAATACTACTAGGATATTTCGAATTTGCATGTGGGTTTGTTGGGTGACAAAAAAATTAGGCATAATAGTATAGTATGTGTACCCAAATCATTATTTTGTTGAAAAATCATCACAGTTCTGATATCATTTGTTAGGCTAAAATGCTTCAATCCAATCACATCAGTTGAAGCATAATCAAATAATCAATCAAGCACACAAAATATAATAATTTAATATGATTCGATCCAACTGACTAACGTCAACGGATAAGAAACAAGATCACTAGTTATAGAGAATTACAAATATACATCAAATCAATCTCATTCAACAATCAAATACTCATAGACTCTCTCAATCTCCTTTGGTCATACGGAGTATTCTCAACCTAAACAAACACAAATCTATATACACTTTTTCAATACAAAAAAATACATACCCATATACACCAATTCATCATACCTATGTGGACCCTCTCAATCTCCTCTAATCTATTTCCAAACATTCAAATATATACACCCATAAGACGTAAATCTCCAGTACTTTTATGCGGTGTCTATCCCACAAAATTTTATAACTCTGTTACATCTTTTTATCATACCTAATCATGTATACACCCATAAGACGTAAATCTCCAGTACTCTTATGCGGTGTCTATTCCACAAAATTTTATAACTCTGTTACATCTTTTTATCATATCTAATCATGTAGAGACTTTACTTATTTATAACCATATAAATTTACCTATTAAGAATCTTTTGCCTTTTAGAATTCTTCTTCTGCAAGTCAAATTTATCTATTAAGAATTTTTTTCTTTTTAAAATTCTTCTTCTACAAGTCTTCTTATCCATCAAGTAATATCTAACAAATTTTAAATAAATCTTTTATAGGATTTGAGTCATTATTCATAATAATCTTCACATTGACTTAAATTTCATTAAGTCATCTATCTTCATGCTAGATATACTTGGATCCACCTGTAATGAAAGTCTCGCGATCATCTTTTCTTGTGTGCTTTTATGCTTCATGCAAACCGATCTTCAAAATATGAACTCAACCTTCTTCTTTGAATCGAACTCCTTTAAGCTTACATCTTCCAATGTCTTAAATCATGCTCTGATACCACTTGTTGAAAAATTATCACAGCTCTGATATCACTTGTTACGCTAATAAGTCATAATCCAATCACATTAATGGAAACATAATCAAACAATCAATCAAGCACATAAAAGATAATAATTTAATGTGGTTTGGTTCAACTGACCTACGTCTACGGATAAAAAATAAGATCACTAGTTGTAGAGAATTACAAACATACATCAAATTAATCTCACTCAATAATCAATACCTATAGGCTCTCTCAATCTTCTTTAGTATTCTCAACCTAAACAAACATAAATTCGTGTGCATCTTTTCAACACAAACAAACACATACCCATATGTACTCATTCATCACACTTATATTGACCCTCTCAATCTCTTTTAATCTGCAGTACTCTTATGAGATATCTATTCCACAAAATCATACAACTTTCTTATATATTTTTCTCATACTTAACCCTGTAAAGACTTCATTTATTTACAACCATATAAACTTGCCTATTAAAAATTTTTTACCATTTAAAATTTTTATTCTGTAAGTCAAACTTACCTATTAAGAATTTTTTTCTTTTTATAATTCTTATTCTGTAAGTTTTTTTGTCCATTAAGTACTATCTAATAAATTTCAAATAAATCTTTTATAAAATTTAAGTCATTATTCCTAACATATTTGTTAGCCAAGAGTGGATTTTGATTTGAAAAGATAGCTAATCCTTCTCTTTAATTTCTTTAACTGAAAATATTTAAATAAACAATACTATATTATAACTTACGCAATTTATTTTCTACTCTACTTATTTATATATATGTTCCAATTATCGCGATTATAAGCACTACTTAAGATTAAAGAATTAGCTTCAGTTTTCGTTAAAAAACACAACACCAACAACAACATAAAGAATTTGCTTGCTTAGTTTTATTTATTTAATTATGTGATGTGTATTTTGGTCTATCCGATTCATGGTTGATAATATATTAAATTTGGACTTTGATCAATTATAAAAGGTTACATTTTTAAATTTCAAATATGATGATTTGGTTTTTTATTTAAATTTAAAATATAAATAAATTTAAACATTATCTTACATACCATAAAAAACATATTCATATGAATACATTTTATATATATTTATGATATGATATACAAATATTTTAAATTTCACAAATAAAATTAAAAAACACCATTATAATGTATTAAATAATTTTTATTACAAACATCAACTCACCGATGTCAAATAACACATATTAATATTTCTTGATATGTAAAATACAAAAGAAAAACATTTTCATTAAACAAAAGTTCAGTTAAAACCGTTATAATGGCATTTCGATTTTACAACTACACTTTTGACCTAATGTCACTAGAAAATGATCATCGTTAAAACATTTATTAACGAGCTTTAGGCACATTATTAATTATTTGATTCACTCAGCCAACCACTTTTCCCCTTCATCCGAGAGAAAAGAAAACACTCCCATCGACCGTCTACTCTCTCGTAACCTACTGCCCTCATCCAACAGTCACGATCTACCCCACTAACGCCTTATCCGCACCAAATTAAAAACATTTCCATTCCCCAAAATACCATCCAACGGTTAAATTCCAGTCTTTCAATTGAAAGATTAAGGTTATGATCGTAAATTCCTATATGCGTCTTTTTATCAGTTCAATGCAGTAAGCCTGCAAATGAGCGTTTCTTATAAAAAACTCGTCTTAGAAACGGCACTGAAGAAGCTTAGCCGAACAGGCTTTTGTCTTCTTCTTTAATGGCAGATCTTGGGTTTTCTAGATTCGCGTTCTGATTTTACGGCGTCATTTTTGAGTTATCTGAGTCGACTCGTTCCATGGAATTGAATAAAGCAGTGACCGGAGATGCTGGATGGAATCTTAGGCCGTGGTTTTGACTCAAAAAGGTTTCTACTTTCTCTTAAAATAAATGCATTGTTGTTTTTCTTTCTTTTTTTTGGAAAATTAAATGCGAGACTTTTTTTCAGTAAATCATTGATAAAGGTGATTAAGAGTCGGATCGATGTGATAAGGAGGAAGAAGAGTGCGACGCTTAAGTTTTTGAAGAAAGATATAGCTGATCTGCTCGCTAATGGCCTTGATATTAATGCTTATGGCAGGGTAATTTTTTTTAAAAAATTATTTTTCCTATTTTTAATCATATATTCAAAATTTTAGAATTTGATTTATTTATTTATTTTTGTTTTAAATTTTAGAATGATTAATAGCGGAACGGTAAGGTTTCAGTTTTGTATATGTCTTTTTCTCAGACTTGTTAGAATATTAGAAAATGTTATGCTTTGTTTTTAATTTATAAATTTTATGGACATGAAAATGAATGTTGTGTTTAATTTTTTGCGAGGTGGTGAAACAGGTGGAAGGGTATATAGCTGAATTTATCCTTTCGTCTTGCTATGATTTTGTTGAGAAATGTTGCGATTTTGTGTCAAAGCATGTTTCAGTTATGCAAAAACTCAGGTATATGTGGCTGTATTATTTCTTTCTCTTTGATAAATTTATATAAATTTATCAAAGATTGAGTAATGTATCTCAGATTGGAGTTGTTTAAAAATTTTGTTGTCATTCAACTTTTCACAATGTTTAAGTTGTGTTTTGGTAAAAAGTGCAAAGAGATGTGTTCTAAAGAAAAAATTGAAAATTCTCTTGCCTTAACATGATGGTTTAAGATTTCTCTGATGAGACTCTTGTCCCATGCTCGTATGCCTTATTTTACTCACCGATTTATATAAGTAATTTTAGGTAGCATTTGGTATCACTTTTAAATTCACCATGGTGATCTAATTACCTTAGTGTTAAGATCATTAAGATGATTTGATTTCTATGTTTGGTCTATATGATAAATCTCTAGTGATCTTAAATCATTGTGTTTGATATTATATAGAAAAAAATCACCAAATATAGAACACCCAAAAAGATCTTATTACTAATAATAAGATTATTTAAAAGAAAGCTACTATTTCAATTTTTATTGAATGAACAATTTATAAAATAAGAACTCATTGTTCAATAGAAATTTATAAGATATGAACAAGTTCTGACGAGTATAATTCAAAGTTATTGGCATGTTCACATTCAAGGGTTACATGAGTTGTCTTGTATAAAATGATTAAAAGATGGAGATTTGCTTATAAAAAACTACAAATTTGAAGAGAAACATATTTTGGTGGGCACCACTTAAAGGTTAAATTTGTCCCAAAATGATTTTGTAGATCACCTCTCTCGATGATAAAACTTTTCCATCTTTTTGGATGGGATTCAAATCACTTTACAAGGTAGTAATCTAATCAGTCTTTATGATCTAAGATTATTCCCACATATAATTCCCAATTTACTATCAAACACAGTGATTAGATCACCCTTGATTTTAAAGAGATCACCCCATATGCAGGATTGTGGACTGCTGTGTAATGTATGGATTTTGTTTTTGGTATTTCCACAAGTAAGAGTAGCCGAGGATCTAGTTTTTATCATCTAATGTTATATTTATTAAATTTAAGCTTATGCTAGGGAAGAAGTATGCATACAGCATATTAGAAGATGGTATCTTTGAACTATGCTTCAGCATACAAGGATTTTACCTATGTAGGGGGCAAAAGATGGGTTGTTGTTTTCTGATTATTCTTGTTTTTTACTTACATAAAATGAGACAGATTGTGAACTTCTTTTATTATTTTTTTTCTTGAAATTTATCATTAATAACCTGATAAAACAACAGTTGCTTATTCTTGTCAATAAATGCATACAGTGATTGCCCCGAAGATTGCAGGGAGGCTGTCTCATCTCTAATGTTTGCAGCTGCAAGATTCTCAGATTTGCCAGAGTTGCGAGATCTTAGGCAAATATTTCACAAAAGATATGGAAATTCCCCAGAATTATTCGTCAATAAGCAGGTAAATTTCTGATGATCCACTCCAAAAGGAAAATAATTTGTGCTTCCGTCACTGCATTTCTATGACCAATGTTATAAAATTTCATGATAGCTTGTCGAGAATTCAGCTTCAAATCCTTCCACGATGCAGAAGAAAGTAAAGGTAATGCATGATATAGCGTCAGAGTTTTCCATAAAATGGGACTCTGAGGCTTTTGAGCGACGAATGTCTAAACCTACTGTGATTCCACAGGTATGCCTCTCCTTGTGTTTGGTCTTTACTTTTTTAATATTCTTGTTGAGCTTATCCCTATGGTCTTCTCACACTGGAACTCTTGTTATCTCTATAATTGCTCTCTAGGACCAACCTAAAAATTATGGGTCTTTTTATGCCAATGGTGATGATCATAAATCAAGTAATGGAAGAAGTGCTGTTCCACAAGGGGATAAACTTAATGTTTCATCTAAAGAAAAACTTGACATGGGTAAGGGTGGGCACAGATTGGACAACTGCAAGGAGCATAATGTTTTAACAATGGATGAGATCATCTTTCCTCTCCAAGAGGAATTCTCTGTTGAGGGGTACAAACTACGTCATGGCAGGGAGGAAGCTTTCAGAAGGAAGGAGAATCTCAACTTTCCATTATGGCAACAAGAAGTTTCTGCTGGTAAACTTGAATTTTGGAATGGGAAGGATGATGTTACCTTGGAAACAGCAAGATTAAGCAGTTCTTCTTGTGGGAAAAGAATGGAACGAGTTGATGGTGGAGCCAAGCGACAAGATGGTAGGGAGAATAGTGCACCTAGAATAGATAACCAAGATGTTCTACCAGAGAGAAAGCCAAATTTAAATCCTAGTTATGCAGCTTCACGGTCAAAGAGTCATGATAAAGACCTATTCACTGCAGATAACTACGCTGGCCAATACAGTGTCCAAAATTCAACAAGAAAAACTCATGAGGAAAATGAACCCCAGTGGGAGCTCCCCTCTAGTAGTGGCATCCCTCCTCCTTATGTTAAACCCAGTATCAAACCAAATGTTAATAGGACAGATAAGTGCCAAGAAGGGTTCTATCATCCTGATGAAGATGGGCGGATAATTCCACCTACCAGAGTGAATATTCATGACCGCGAAAAAGATCATTACTATAATCATGATGGGAGTGATGCCCCTATACCAAGACAAAGATCGTCTAGGAGGCGATGTTTGAAATCAGCATCTGGTCATATTGAAGTCGGTAATGCTGAAGATGCAGAATTGGCAAGGAGAAAACCAAGAAGCAGGAGAAGGGATGACTCAAGACGAGGTCTGCAAATCTTATTTTATAATGAGCAGCATAGAAATGATAATGAGGAAAGGATAATTGATAAACTATTGATGCATTACAGTAAGAAGCCATCATCCTGTGAAGAGGGAAAGATAAGAAGAAAGTCTAAAAGTCGTTATGCACATGATATGGGAAGTGATGCAGGTGAAGGCCCATTGAAAGCAAGCAGGGATAGATCTGATGACCAATTTCTCTCCCTCATGAGCAAACAGGTAAAACAGAGGGAAGTAAAGTGTATGCTCGTGCTACTTCCTTCCAGCAAGATAGGTCAAATGCAGCCCGGCATGTGCATCCGAAGTTACCAGATTATGATGATTTGGCAGCTCACTTTGCAGCAATGAAGGGGAGATAGAACTTTAAGCATACTGAATCATTATTTTCAATCTAATCAGTTTGATTGCATCAATCTTAAAACTTTTATTTGCTTAGCTGAGTTGGTTCTGTGCTGTCCTTTGTGGAAACCTTGAGCTATACTTTGATAGGACAGATGGTGCCCTTGCACTTAGCATTGCTATTTTGAGCATACTTTCTTATGTATTTATAGCACTCGTATTGCTATTTCTATGACCCATGGCCAATACAAGCATTTATGCATGTAATGCTTCAATTTTTAGATTGTAATCCTTGCATTTAAGTTTCTATATTAGTGGTTACTAAGATGAGATTGGTTCAATGGTATCAAAGTTAGCTAAGCAGCCCCGAGTAGAGTAAACCATGTGTCGCAGGTTCCAAAGTTGGCTTTGTAGGCAGGGCAGGTGCCTGCAATGTTCAAGTTATGAAAGGAATCCCATGTATTGGAGGACCTTAAGATAAAATTCTTTTCTTTTACCATCACCTCATTCTGGGATGAAAGGAATCTTTTTTGTTCAATGTTCCTAAACTTAGTATTTTCTTTGAACCATCTTAAAAGTCGTCTTTGTTCGATTTTTCTTGCAAGTTTATATACTTTTTCTTTTGAGAACTGAGAAGGAAAATTCTGAATTGGCCCTCATACTTTTGCTGGTTTTAACTGTTTAGGCCTTGGAGCAGAGCAGATAAAGCTAAGATATGCATCAAGCTATGTTGCAATTATTAAAATGACCACTATGACATTGAATCCCGAGAGAGAGAAGAAAAAAAAAAAAAAAAAAAAACCCAACCATCATTTCAGAACCAAAGAACGAATTCCTTGCATTCCCTATGTCCAAAGTCTCACGAGATTCCCCTCTTATCTACTTTCCTTGTCAAAGGTAAAGGACTTTTTCCCGCCAAAACAAAGCTTTCTTTCCCCTTCTTTAGTTACCGTTCCTCTTTCACTCCCTCCAGTACTCCACGCTCCACAGTCCACAGAAGAAGAAGAAGAAGAAGAAGAAAAAAGAAAAAGTACAATAATGAAGGGGGCATCCAAAATAATCATGGGTGCAACATTGGTAATGGTGGTGAGCCTTGCCATTGTATTAGCTCTAATCCTATTGCTGCTAGCCGAGCTCTATTGCTCTCTCTTACTCCGCAGGCGGCGTCAGCTCAAACACTCCACCTCCGGCTCTACTGTTACCAACACAGCAACTGCTGCCACTACCCCTACCATTACTACTTCTTCCTTTCCTCCTCAAGATAACCAAGATAAATCAACCAGTCGCCTTAGTAGCTTCTATGCACAAGGAGTTCTTCATGCACCAAGGAACTTCCTCTTCCCTGAAGCACTCCCTTACAAACAAAACCAGCTTGAAAAAGATAATCATCATCAAGTCTTTGAAGTCCGCACCCAAGAATCAAACACAAGCCCTCATCAAATTGGTATCTTCTCTCCTACATCTCCATTAACTTCCTTTGCAACCTCTCCTAACCCTGTTCAAGAAATCTCAATCCAAGTTGTAACTGGAACTACTACTACTACTACTTGTGAAGAGACAGCTTGCGGTACTGCTCCTGGTCATGGTGTGGAGAATTTCGTTTACATTTCGAATCCTATTTACGACAATGATGCTGGCAGGCCAGATACTCCGTTCGAGACTCCGGATACATCACCTTCACGTTTAGAAAATAGCGGTTCTTCAGGGGATGATGAGAAGACTCAGCCTTCTCATGTTGGAGTACTCCACTCACCCCCAATGACACCACCATTGAGTCCAATGAAGAAGCTCCCAGCTCAGGCTTGTTCTGTCTCTCTTAGAGATGCTAGGTCTTTGGCCACTTCGGGTAGTGATTCTAATAGTAACAATGGTCTTTCATCATCTTCATCAGGTTCTCCATGTACGTCTCCTTCATGGTGATTAATTTGAGTTTCTGTCAAAGCTTGCCAGGCAGCAGTGAAACGTTTATTTTAATCTTTTTTTGTTCCTTTTTCTGTGAGCTTTGAGAGGTGGGTTTTTTTTTTAGTGATGGAGATGGTAGCTAGATGTAGCAGAAAAAGATAAACATTAGACTTCTAATGTTTTTAACGACTTTTCTTCGGCAGGCGTGGTAATGGCTCGGCCACCTAAGCCACGCCCCATTGCTAACTAAAATTCCTACTTTCTCGTTGTGTTAGTACGTTGCAGAAATGCTTTTTCGGATTTTTTTGCTTGTGTTGTGGTGTTTTTGGAAAGTTGTAGACAGCAGAAAACGAAGCTTTATGGTTTTGTTTGTTTGGGATATTGCAATGATGCATGTGACATTGCAAAATCCAAACAGAGACAACAGTACAAGTGGACCAAAAGAAATTAGAAAATTAATTTAATTAAAAAGCAAAAAATGAAAGAAAAAAATATATATAAATCCCTCTGTTTTTGAGGGGCCTCCAATGGTGATTTCTATGCATTGAAGGCCAAAATACAAAATTGTCCCCTGTGACTGTGACTGCGAGCGAGGCTTTGCCCACATTATTTAATGACATATGTCAGTTTCTACAGTCTGAACGGACTGAATTTATTAAGCACAGATTGGTCAAAATGTCGTGATTTGTGGGCACCCTGCCTTGGTAGATGGAAATAAGTACCCTCAAAATGAAAAAGACCAGCACTGCCCCCTTAGGCCTCACCGGTCAGTTTATGCTTTATTTAAACCGATTTTTTGGGTCAAAATAGTAATCCAACTACATATAATAATGGATTTGAAACTAGAAAATCGGACCAAGATGGCTAAGTAAGGGAATTTTAACCAAGGAGCTTCGGCAAGATACTTGAAATATACTACTACTTTTCAAGTGCTTGCCTGTTAGTGGCTTGTTCCGAGTACAGAAATCTCCCAGTTCTAAGTTGTAACTCAGCTTCCAACATAAGTACTAATACTTGTCAAGTGCTTGTTTTCATTAACCCATTTGGCTTCTGAATTAAAATTAAAAAAAAAAAAAAACTATTTACCTTGGGTCAAAAAAATTTAACAATGAGGGCTGAGCAGCTTTCTTGTACAAGACTTTTGACACAGCTTGCACTATTTGCTAGATGTTAATTGGACATAAACCCTAATAGTTCACTAATCAAATTCATTTCTTTGCATTGAACCTTTATTCATATGAAGTTCCATGATCATCTCTTACACAAAATCACAGCATTTGAAACTGACAATATAAAGCTTTTGTGTTTGTGCTGTGTACATACAGCTGATATTCATCAAAGTGAATTACTCCAGAAAGCAGCTTAATCTTCAGTTTCGATGACCTGCAATGACTTATCAACCATTAATTGAGAAAACCTGTTAATTAATAAGTGAGGCCCAAAAAACGATTGCTTGTAATCTAGGGCAAATGCACAGATCTTAATAGTTAATATAACAGCCGCGATTCCATCACTCCAGGGGAAGCTAGAGCCTAGAACGCCCAGACATGGTACCTCAATCATGGTAATGAGACCTTCATGTTTTTAGTTGACAGGTCTAAATTGATTGGCAGATGAATTTTCCCCTGTGAGTGATGAAACCATCTTCCCAGATTTATTCAGATGAAAACTGATTTGTCAGAACTCAGGTGTCAATAATACAAATTACATAAGTGTATACAGCTAGCCTTCATATTATCAGGAGCAACAGAAGAGCCTTCTTCCATTTTCTTGCGGTCTGCTGTGCAATTTCATTCCAGTTGGCCGAGAAGGAGCAGCTTTTGCCAACCTCTTTGCTGCAAGAGAGTGTGTGAGCATGAGAAACAAGTTCAGATGGTGCCTGTGAGTTGACATCAACAAAGGGCTACAAACAAGCCAATGTAAATTGAGCAAAATAGATTACTCAAAACTTAAGCTAAATTCATGTTCCGAAAGATTTTGACAAGTTCTTGTTTAGCTGTTTCTTTTTTCTTTTTGGCTACATGTTGTTAAGCTGTACCTTAGAGCAGGGTTAGCTGGTTTCCCTGCTTGGTTATTTTCTTTAACAAATTATTTGATTGTGTAAAACTAATTGAATAATTGTTTGATACTGGCTTAACTCAAATAAAAGGAAATGAGCTAAAATTGACAATTGTCATTCTATTTTTAAGCTAAATCAGTTCTCATGTATGTAGCATCTGTGAGCAACCTTTTGGATAAGTTAATCAGCCATATGGTTGATGATTACTAATGAAGTTATCAAAGATCATTTCCTTTCTGTCTTTAGGATTACTACCTTATGCTATATATGCATTGTGAAAATTTACCTATGCCATATACCAAAGAGAGTACAGCATGAGACATGAAGAGCTTCAAATTGCATCATACAGGAAGAAAACCGCTTATAAAATATGGTATTACCTATTTCATAAAAGAGTTCATTGACATTTTGTGCAGTCTTTGCAGATGTTTCAAGGAAAGTCAAGCCATTTTCTTTGGCATATAGTTCACCTTCCTGCATAAAAACATTAAGACCGACTTAAACATACATGGGGTTATTCAACTTTTCAATTTTACTGTTTCCCTTATCCCTGTTCTAGGCAATGGTTGTATGGCCTTCATACTATTTAGCATGAGTTTGTCTCTGAAGACATTAACAAGAAAAAAAGCACAGTATGGTACATATTTTTCTCAGTTTAATTTAAACATCACCAATGAATGATTTACCCATGTCGAGGTCTAGTCTGCAGAATAAAGTGCTTACTATGACTGAGACTAAACTGAGGGAATAACACAATGTAACCTGAATGCTAATAGAAGCCTTCTTTGAAATGCTCTGATAATGTCTTTGACATAGTATGCAATTATGAACAACATAAAGCAAATTTCAAGATGTCCTAGCATAGCAGTAATCAGCTAAAGCTCTGAGAAGTGGGGCCTTTGATTGCAATCTTTCTAGTTGCAAAAGGAAAAACAGATAATTGAAGCAAATATCAGATTGCAAGTACCTCATTTCCCACTTTTCTCTTTTCTTCCAAGTCAGCCTTGTTTGCTACCAAGAACATTATCAAATTTGGATTTCCTGAAACAATGTAATATGAATCAGACAAGAAGTTAAGAAATATGAAGCATGCCTGAATTTTTAGATCTATGCTCAGTCATATTGAAGTCAGAAATTCAACCGATCTATGGATTTAAAATATCAACTTAATGTATAATTATACTTCTGGTCAAATGTTTAAATATGTAGAATAAATGATGCTGGAATTATACTTCAGATTTTAAGCGGACAGCTACTCCAAGATCAGTAAGAGAGTAAACATTTTAAAGACAGCAACAACTCTCATTTGCAAAGGGAAGGGTGAAGTCTGCAGAGTAAGGTTCTACGAGAGAAGAAATGATAAGGGCTCAAAGACCTCTAATGAATTTCAGTCCTCACAATAAAACATTTAGATTACTTGTCAATTACCTTGTCTTTGCAGTTCCTGAACCCATTTTTTGGCACGCTCAAATGAGTCCTGAAATACCAACCATCATTTGATCATATCGACAGTCAATTACAAAGCATGAACGCATGTTGGCAGTAGTATTAAAGAAAGAATCTTTGAATCGACTATAACTTTAAAATGGATAAATTTAAAAAGTATGATGATCAAAATATATAAGCTTCAAGTCCTTGTCAGTTGTCATTAACAAATGCACACATCTATCACCTTTAATGGATGATCTGTATTTGACAAATGCAAAAAAAAAAAAAAAAAAATGGAAAAGAAGAAAAGGAACTAGTAACTGATTCACATGGACAGACACTACACAGTTTTAACATTAAGGCAAAGGACAAGGTGGAGGAATGTCCATGTTACGGCTATGCCATGATCTATTAGTATTAATTAGGCAAGTTTCATATAACTAGATATGCAGATAAGAGTATGTAGGCCAGATACACAGATTCTTTATATGTTGCTATTTCCTCACGAAAACTTCAACTTGTATCCAAATATCTTTTGGTATTGTTTGAGCCCAATTGGTGAAATTCATGACTTATAGGGACCTCAGTAACTAAGAGATGTTCAATCATAACTGAATAAAAATGTTAAAATAAAATAAAGTATAAAAAGCTAGACAGAAAGCTACCGAGCTTGTTATATCATAGACCACAACAGCAGCGGCTGCACCACGATAGTACATAGGAGCCAAACTATGGTATCTTTCCTGTCCTGCTGTGTCCCATATATCAAACTTTATGGTGGTTTCATTTAGTGACAAAACCTGAGTGAAGAAGGCTGCTCCAATTGTCGATTCCTACATATACACTTACATTATTAGATGGATATACCTTGATGTTATCACAAAGGCAGAAAATAGAGAAAAGTAAATTGAAAATAAACCTGAAAATCAAAAAAATGGCCTTTGACAAATCTCAAAACCAAGCTTGTTTTCCCAGCTCCCATGTCCCCAAGAAGTACCTGGGAAAAGAATTCATCTCAGTGTTACCTCCTTGTTTAGGTCATTCATGAATATCATGACTATTCATTTTTTTTGGAAAAAAAAAATCATGACTCTTCATTAGTAAATAGTAATATGTAACTTTTCTTAATAAACTTAGTTCTGTAGATCGTAACAAAAAGGGAAAATAAATTCCTTGTATAATAGATTGAAAGACAAAATGAGTAACTATATTCTAAATTATAGAAAAAAGAGGAAAACAAGAAACCAATCAACTAACAAAGCACCTTCTCCATTGATCTCCAGTCAAGAGCATGAAAACAAGTACTGTTTTCAGGATTTATATTACAAGACCAGGTACTTCAAAAGGGGCATTTTGGTTCTGCAGGAATATGTCTCTTTAAAGCATTTTCAAGATCATAATTTTGCTTCAGGCATCAAGATCATGTTTAAAGTGGAAAAAAGAAAAGCAATTGGTTTTCTGAATTAAAATCTTTCCTTTTTTTAAACCAACAACCAATCATTAATTCAAAACCAAAAACAAAGAAAGACATACCCACCAGCTTCGCTTGTATGTTCTTGTTGCTCGTCCTTGCCATTAACGATTTGATAAGAATTCCAAGAAATAAAGAGAAAAACAGAGAGCTCCAGAGAAACTTTGGAATTGAAAATAATCTGTTGAAACCAAAATGGAAATGGACAAAAGCTTGTTAGAAGATAACAAGAAGTAAATGGCTAACTCCAGGAACGTAATTATTGTTTCCAGGGAAGTGTCAAACAAAGATTATACCAAGAACTAGGAGTAGGAATGTAGAAACATAGTAAAACGGGAGTGGGAATAGCAGTTGCTGTTTCTTAAGTGAGACCGGTAGTTTTGTCAGTTGACTGGTAAGTTGGTTTTCATTTTTCTTCCCAGGCTTCACTTGTTTTGTAATTTTTTCTGTTTTTAGAAGGGCAGCCGCATCAGCTTTTGCTACAAATACATAAACATTATCTTACTTCATTGATTTATATAATCATTTTTTAAAAAAATATATAACAAATCTAAAATTGTTCTAATGTGCTGCTATGCTGAGGTGAGGAATCAATTTTTTGTTTTTCCTCTTCCACTACAGTTAACCTCTAAATGTGTAAACCACAGTGCGAGGAGATACTAACTCGAAGGATATATGGAATTGCTTGATAAAGTGCATGCACAAGACTTGTTCTAATGTGCTGTCCAGACAAAATTATCACCATTGGGTTTTTGAAATTTCCTGCTCATTGACATTAAATGCCAACATAAATTATGTTCTGGGGGTCAAAATCAGTTTGAGAGAATTAGAAACTTGGTTAGCTGGATTATGATTTGTTCTTGTATCATTGGCCCACCCATTAGCATGCTGAAGAAATAGTTTCAAATCATTTCTTTTCTGTTTGCAAAGAGGGGAAAAGAAGGTAGGGAAGAGGGTTATTCCTTCTTCTCTGTGTTGGTCTTTGGTTTTTTATGTTTGGTGTGAACTGAAACTGGTATAATATGGAATAGCAAGGTCTTTTCAACCCATTTTTTTCTTCTGTACCTTGCTAGGACCGATTGTAGATTGCTTGCCATCAATATAAGAAGTCTTTGGTCAATACTTTTATTCCCTTTTTTCATAAAAGATATTCCATATATTTTACGTTTTGACTGATAATCCTATAACGGGTTCGTGTTTTGCAGTAATGTAAGTGGACAGTGCTCCAATCTACCATTTTGGCCAATAGATGTACTACAAGCGAGAAACAGACTCGGATGCTGCCATGATTTGGTTCCTCATTGGTTATACTGTACATGTTGATGTAAATGATCATATTTCGGTTAGTAGGTGCATATAACTAGCAGTTGTAAGCCTATGATTGAATGAAAATGATTTATTCAAATAATTTTTCTTTAGCTTGCCTTCTGATTATACAATGATTTATTGAGATGCACATGGATTTGAGTTTAAATTAAAATGAATCTAGGTTCCAGCTTGCATACAGACAGACTATGCTGTTCTGTAGTTAGCTTCTTTTAAGCTGAATAAGTTAAAAAAAAAAAAAAAGTGTTGCTGCTGCCATTAATTTTGTATCAATTCTCATGAAGAGGTTCATAGGGTCTCAATTCTTTTCTATTTTTGTACAATTGATTAAGGTCAACAGGGCAGAAGAAATTCGAACTTTACACTCTATTGTTCAAATAGAAGGGTAATAATTGTTAGGTCAAGCTTAGCTTATTGACTTACCCTAATGGTGGGTTGTCATAGGAGATGGTAAAATCTGAAACTCATTAGATTACCATGATTTCTACAGTTTTATTTCTTTTTATTGAATTGTTACGTTAAGACAACTCCACCTCACTGTGGCTTGGCAATGGCATACCCACCCTTACATAAGAGGGAGAGAAAAGACGGGTAAAGGGGCTTTACCCAAGAGCAAGGGTAGGGAGTTGATGCGTAGGTATCATGGGAAAAATGCAATAATTTCAGAAAACAAATATATATAGGTTTGGAGGATTAACCAAACAACCTTTATAGATTTGTTTGTAATTCACAAGAAAAGACAAAAAAAGGATATATCTAAAAAGGGTAGGCCCTATATAATAGAATAGTTCAAACCATGGGTGCCTTTGTACAACTGATTTTAGACCTTGAACTAAAACTACCGGTCATTTCTTGCTAACAAATAGACCACCCCCACGCATACTCGGCACTGTGATGCAGTCATTGCTTGCTGACGAATCGCCCACCCCACACATATTCCGCATGGTGGTGCCTACACCGAAACGACCCCGGGTGGTGCTTCGTAGGTGAACACAGACACCTCTTCATGATCGAACCAGCTCCTCCACCAGTCTTTCTAGCCACTCCAGGTCTTGGTGCATGATGGGCAGCAGCCATCATTGATGCTTGCAAAACGAACCATCTGCGTTGCACCACCAAGCCTCGTTTGCCAACGGAAGGAACGCTTGCATAGCACATTTTTCTTTTCTTCTTTTTGGCCCCTTCTCTCCGCTCTGCCTTTCACTCTGGGTATTATTATGTTTCTGTGTGAACAGAGGTCGAAAAGCAAAGAATCTGTGTTCCGGTGAAATTATATAAGGGATGGGAAGGAAAGGAAGGAATAAGGAGTGGTGGGCAAGTAAAGTTTGGGGCATAAAGCAGTTTTTGATTGATTCTAGAAGCTTTTGCTTTTATCTTCAAAGCTTCGACTAGGTGCCAATTAGAGATCCGTCCAAAAGCATCAGCTTCTCATACTCCCACTTGTCCAAAAAAATGGCCTAACAAACCGATACATGCCCATCAAGATTCCAGTTCAAAATCAGGCGCTGCCACGCCCTATTATGTTTAACGTGGAAGCATCTCAGTGGCTCAGCGGTGGCCAGGGAGTAGAGTTTATGTTAGCCGCTGGTTTTTTCTTTTCCTGATGCTTGCACGGTTTGATTACTGAAAGAGAAGTCTGAAATTTGAGTGTGGAAACGCAAAATGAAGAGATCACCTACTTTTTGAAACTTGTTTGTCCAATGATAAATGCTCACTTTCAGTTAAGGTGTATATATAAAAAAGGACAATGGTTGAGCTGATGATGCTGACGCTTTTCCTAGTCCTATCCTCGTCAAAAGCACATTTCTTCTTGGATTTTAGCAAAGGGCCAAGACTTTTTGCCGTCATACCAGAGGGAAAAAATGCGTGTGATTGGGTAAAGTGCCAGTAGGATGGGCTTTGGAAGTAGCGTATCCAATGTACAATCAAGGCAATCGGTTCAGAGAAATTTCCAAGTTCCATCAGCTGTCTGCCTTCCTCGGGGTCTATTTGCTGCTAGATAATGGATGGGGACGTTATTCTGAAATACTAATATTCTTGATTCCAGTATTTTTCTTGTATTTAAAAAAACAATTAACTGTATCTCTTTTTCTGTCAAGTAAAAGAAAAAATCTTGCATATACCAAATACCATTTGCAGTTTACATTCATGTTAGCTCATCTTGTTTCTAGTTGCTTGCTGTTGGGTCTTGGGCCTGAGGCCCTCTATCTCGTATCCAAAACCCAAAAAAAAAAAAGTACTTACCAGAATAATTAAAGCTTATCAGGCTTTTATTAGCAGCCTAATAGCAAAAGGCTCACAATTAATCCCCTCTGAAATTTGCACCCTGAAATTGCATGTTCCAGAAGCTTACATGGGAGGCAGGGTACCCAGCTTGACGCTAATCCAATACATATGTTATTCCTACTTTTTTTTATTAATTAATTAATTAATTAATTATAAGCACAGATTCATCTTTTATATATATATATATATATATATGTATTTTATGTTGCAATCGAATACGACTAAAACTAAACAACAGCAACAAGAAATCTCTGTCGTTTCAGTCAATGCGAAATTAACCATTCTAATTTTCAAATTTTAGATCAAAGCAAAACAACAATTTTTTTTAATGTAAACTAACAATTCATTGACAATAATCAGGACCACAAACAAAGTTTGGAAGTGACGACCTACAAACCCTTTGCTCACCTAACAGACAACCAGACCTAGTCAACTCGTGGGCTACCATATTTGCATTTCTAGAAACATGATCAATAGAACATGAAAGAAAATGTAAAACGAGGTCTTTAATATTTGAGGCCAAATTTCCATCAGCCCAGTAGGAGATATCGCTGCAGTTGACCTCGTTGACATCCAATAAGGAATCACTTTCCAGAATTACATTATTCATATCTTGTTCTTTCGCCAGCTTCAAGCACCAAAAGATAGCCTTAATCTCAGCTTGGAGCAGACTATCAACTCCTGCCATAAGAGATACAGCTGAGAACAATACAACCCCTGTTGAATCACGCACAGCCATTCCCAATCCTGCTTCTTGCTCCCTTTCTTTGTAAGCAGCATCCACATTAATCTTTACCAAGCCTTGTGGCGGGGGAGAGCAAAACAACTTGTTTGACCTTCCGTGCCCTACCTACCTCACAATCTCACAACTTTTGCATCTTAAGAAAAAGTATAACTTTACTAACAAGGACTTTACTTAGTTTTGAAGGAGCAAATTTTAAAATTTCAAAATCTTAGATTCAAGTTCCATCTTATAAATTTGATTGTTTAGTTGTGTTTTAATTTGTTAATTGATGATACAATGATTGTAATTGATTATGATATAATAATTGATTATTCAGTTAATTATATAGATGTAATACATGATTTTGATATTTGATTATGTTTGTAACTTTAAAAAAATCAAATGTAAAACTTTGAATTGGCTATGATATTGTTAAACATCATCAGGTACAAGCATAGTTATTCTAATTTATTTTTTTCCGCAGCAACGAAATTAGTTTGATAGTAAAAGCAGTGAAAAGAGAGACAATAGGAAATCTGTTTATCATTAGTTTAATTTTCTGAATGGACAATAGTCTTCATGGAAACAAAATTAAAGATTTCTTGTTCCTAGAATGCATTAAAATCTGGAAATAATTTGTCTAAGGCAAGGATTCCAAGCAGAATTTGAACTGTATCCTTAAGCTGGCACATGGCATGGTGGCAGCATAAATTCTCTTATGCATCAATTCTTTTTCTCATAACCAAACTTCTTTTTTTCTTGGTATTAAGCAAATGCCAATCTGAAAACTTGTGTATCTACTACCTTTAAAAAAAAAAAAAAAAAATCAATGCCCCTCAATTACTCTCCCTTTTGAACCCCTGATCAAACTCTTGTAGTACAATTCAATTCATGCCAAAGTCTTGATATAAAAGAACATAAAATTCAATTTTAATTAGAAAAGAGAAAACCAAAATAGAAGTCATAAATGATGCTACTAGTCATATATAGTCCAATTCAAAGAGAGATTTTTGCAGGAAAAAACTACTACTACTACCATTATTCTAAACAAACAAACGAAATGTAAAAGAGCAGGAGGCTCGCCAATGACACCCATGACGGCATTAAGCCAAGCCAACTGAGTCAAAATTTCTCGTGTCTACTACGCGTTCGTAAAAGGGCGACCATCAGTTTCTAGATCTCTCACTTTCCAGGAAAGTGCATAACTCAAATATAAATATCATCAAATTCCTTCCTCACAAATTCACCACCATCTCCTCGAAACACCCTTCTTCTCTTCAACTACATATTTTTTTTTCCCAGTCTCACTTCTTTTCCTGTTAAGAAGAAAAACACCAAGAAATTCTCTTGTTGGATAGTATTATTTATTTGAAGATGAGTTCAATGAGGTTGCACGTTCTTCCAGCCATTGGGTTCGTGTTCTTCGCATTTTTGCAGCTCAGTTACGGACAAAGCATCGGTTCTTCGGCTGCCCCTGCTCCATCCAACGATTGTACTGCGATTGATCAAGGGATTGCTTACATTCTCCTTCTAGTTGCCCTGTCAATTACCTACCTCATCCGTTGATTTTATTGGCAACTATGGTATTTTCTCCATGGATATAAGTGAGAGAAACTGCCGCAATTTTGTATATTTTTTTCATATTTGTATTATTACCGGTAAATGTTATATCCTATATATAAATTCAGTTGACATATTCATTACTATATGTTTTGCTCCTCTTGGAATATATTTAGATTCATATGATAAAATCGGTAGACCAAATCTTTTCCAGGAGTTTGAAGGAGGATTATTGCATAAATTTTTTCCCAAGAAAAAGAAAAGTTTGAAGCTTAGAGTGAATTATAATCATGGCAAATAAAAATAAAAGGCCTCATTTTGGAAGAAAAATGAAAGGCATCATGTTGATTCTGTTACGAGGAAGTCAATAATATTGTCCGCCAAATCTTCACATTATCGAAAAAAGAAAAAAAAAACTAACTTCCTATTTAATACTAGGTTAGGTCCTCCTAAAGTTGAAACGTTATAGAAGAATATTAAAATTTTGATAAAAATTGAATAATGGCTGAATTCCAGGATCTTACAAGGCCCATATGTGGTAATATCAATAACTCTATTTTTGAAAACATAGAAATAAACATTAATTTCTAACTGTTACAATTATATATATATATATATATATATACACATACACACACAAGAGATGACAACCTTCACGTTGTTGCAGTTTATTATTTTATTATCTAATATATATTATAATAGTAAAATATATATTTTTAAATGTAAAATAAATATGAATATATTTCAAATATTTGATATATTTTGAAAGTAAAAAAATTGCGTTGAATATATATAAAAAAATGTCATCTTTTTCATAATTAAAAGAGGCAAATAAAACTCATTAAGTTATAAATTAACTCACAATCTTAAATAAAATTCTTCACTCATTTTATCTTTAAAAATAAAAGAAAAAAAAAAAAACAAAATCACTAATCAGTTATTGTAATTTATTTCACATTTTTTCATTAAAATATTTACTATTAAATCAAAACTATAACACAATAATAATATAATAAAAATATATTTTTATAATTAAAAAAAATTACTGACATTATAAGAGAAATTATAAATAACCTGAATGAAAAATAAGTGGTCAGATAATCATTAAATAAATTCTAAATTTGATGATTTCTTTTAAGGCAATGATTTTTTTTTGTTTAAGTGGATTTTTCAAACCACGAGAAAATTGTTTTGTTTTCAAATTTCAGTAGAAAAGAAGAAATTTTTTTTCCAAAAACAAAGATAAAAAACAGAAAGGAATTTGAGAGAAAAAGGAGATAAAGAGTTATGAAATGGAATTTGATAACCAATATTTATTTAAGAGATCAGTTTATATAGATGAATGTACCCACAAAACCTTTTAATACAGAGAATTATTTTTTTTAATTAAGTGAAAAAATATTTATACTAATAATCAAAAGTTAGATGAATAGTTTTTTTTTAGAGAATAGAAATTAAAAGTAATAAATAGATAATAATGAATAGATGAGATAATCTTTTAAAGATCCATTATCTCTTGAATAAGGAAATAGAACAAATTTTTTTGAAATAAATGAAAGAAGAATATAGGAAAAGGTAGTAGGCTAAGAATGGAATATGAAACATTCTTAGCTTTAAAACCTAATATTATGTTTAGATTGAGGGAAGAAGGAAAGGAAAGGAAAATAGAGGAAAGTAATGAAAACAAAAAAAAATTTTCTTTGTTTGGATAAATTTTTAATTTAAATAAAAGGAAAGAAGTAAAAACTTAATAACTTTTGGTTTCTTTTGTAATCCTCATTTTTTTTAATGTCTTAATTTGGAGGAAAAGCTAAGGAAAGGAAAGGTGAAAAAATTTTATTTTTATAAAAAGATTATTATATCCACATTTTTATTATGCAATTATATTTGATTATATAACTGATACTTCTTACAAAAATAATTTTTTTTATAAGTATTTTATATAATATCACATTTTATAAAATATTTTATGATTTTTAAGTCTTAACAACAAAACAAGCCAAATTATTATCAGAATAAATTAAAAAGTTGAATTAAACACAAAATTAAGAATAAATCAATAACTAACTAATACAGCTTACTGTATTAAACATGTTCAATTTTATTTAAAAAGATTTATTTATACAAATTAAGTAGTATAAATATATATTTGTATATTATATGTTACTTTATAAAAAAATATTATAATTGAAAAAAAATATTATAATAAATTATTTTATTTCCTTTTTACTATTTATCCAAACAATGGTTATTAGAATTTATTTTTTTATTAATTTTTACTATCCAAACAATGAGTACATGTATCATTTCTTTTATTAATGTCTATCCAAATATAACGTATGAGAGAAAATATATAAAAGAGAAATAATTAAACTTTAATGATTTGACAGCTTAAAATGAATATATGGTAACTTAATAATTTTACATGATAGTGGATGAAAATATATGTATGTTACATATAAAATAAAATGAATTATTTTATTATACAAATTGAAGATAATTCCTAGTTAACAACATTGGTGATAGGGTTAAAGCTACTTTCTAATTTACAAACATCGGTTAGATTGTTAATTTAGAATATTTTTCATTTTTTAAATCATAGTATGAATGTTGAGTTCTTTACTTAATTATTAGTCAATACATATTCCAAAAAGGAGCAAAACATATAATAATGAACATGTTAGGATTCAAAAGTTTTAAAAAGAATGATAGATAGTTATAAGTAATTAGTATACAATTTATTGGATTGAAACTTACAGATTACTTCGATAATGACATTTTTTTAATGAATTAATCTGGTGAAAAAAAAGTATAACAACCGTAAATTATTTATCAAGTTTACCATTAAACTTTTTTGGGCTTAACACCAATATCAAGTGCAATTGAAAAAGAGAAGTATTTTTTAAGTTTAAGTAAACTACAAAAAATTCAATTTCAAATTCCTCAAAAAAAAAAAAAAAAGGTATAAATAATCTTGAAATAATCATATTTAATATGCTTTTTTTAAAAAATAAAAGTTGAAAATCAATTTAAAAAAAAATCTCAAATAAAACATTATCTTTATTCTTTTACAAATTGGGAGGAGATACCCTAGTTCACCTACGCATGATAAGCAAATAAAAACCAATCATCTCCTTCCACGTAACTCCTCAATGGCATCCTACGTAGCTAAGTCGTGGGCGCTGCCTCTTCCATGTACATGCCTACGCCTCCTTTCTTTCGCTTTCTGGCTTCAGGTCACCCACCGTCATTTCTCTCATTTCCTTTAAACTTTCATTTTTTATCGCATTAAATTTTCCATTAAATCTTCAATTTTGTTTTTCATGGACCGAACTTATTAAAACACGTGATTGGTTTGCGTCATTTCAATTTCTTCTTCTTCTAATAAAAAGGTATATATCATATCCCTTCGTTTTATCTATTTGTCTTTTGGATTTGTTGAAACAAAGCAATAAAAAGAAAAAAAAAAACCCAGTAAAAGAGTCAAATCGGTTTGGGTATGTTTTACTGTTATTGTTCCTTTGGTGCATTGTTTTATAGCGATCGGTTTCTGGGTATTGGTTTTTTTATGCTCTTTTGATAAAAAGTTGTATTTTTTTGGGCGGTCAGTTTTGGGATGATCGTTTGATTTGTGAGTACCCAAATTGATGTTGGTTTGATCAGGTTTTTGTTTAGGGCTGATGCTGAAGTTTGTTAAAGTTTTAAACTTTTTTTTGTTAAAAAAAAAACTAATTTGTAAAGTTTTAAACTCTTTTCTGAAAACATATTATTGTTTGGTCTTAGGGTGATATTTTTGCGTTTCGAGCTGAATTGCATTCAGTTTTGTGTAATTGGGTTTTTGCCCTAGTGAAAGATCATTGGTGATTTCTGGTTTTTATAATGATGGTCAGAGTGTGGGTTTTGCAGCTTGGATGAATCTGATATTGCAGTGCATTTTTGTTTTTGGTTGGATTATGGTTTACGCTTAGTTTTTTATGTTATAAGCATGCAATTTAACTATGGTCACTTATAACTTGAGGTCTGATGTATAATTGTTGAACTAGAAATTTTGAGGTTGCAATAAAATTGAAATGGATTATGAATTTTACTGGTATATGTTATGAATTCCGAATTTGTGGGATTGTTGTTTCTTACTAATTATTGCTAAACCATATGGCTATCCATTTAAATAAATGTCACTTGCTTTTCTGTGGGCATGATATATTTTGGTGGGAAATTTGGAGATTTTAGCTAGGGGTTTATTGATGATTAAATAAAATATCATGGATAATGGTTTGATAGGAGGTTTGTTTTTGCATGGGAAAAGAATGCCGGATTTGAGAGGTGGAATTCGACGATCAAAGAGGATCAATGACAACCAGGAGAGCCCTGCTGTCTTAGTTACAACTGCTCGGCGTGGTGCTGGTAATAACCTTTTAAGTTTTATCTTTAACTCTTTTATGTTTTGAATTAATCCAATTTACCTGCTGTTTTCTTCTATAATATGAATCCATGATCAGCTAGTAGAGGTAGAGGTAGAGGGCGCAGAGCAATGAATCAGGATGACAATGCGAAGCTTGTTGGTCCTGGGGCCTGTGGCAGGGGTTGCACCGGAATAAACTTGCCAGTGAGGCACGTAGTTGAGAAAACTGCGGAAAGATTGGTTGCTGTTGAGGAAGAAGGAAGCACTAATCCACTTCCTGAAAGGGTACGAATTTTTAATCTGACTTCTGGGGCCATTAATTTACTTTTGTTATACTGGAACAATAATGGATAAGAGTCTCATGTTCGTGGGTGGGGATGTTATTGAATGTAAATGACCAGACAGGCCTAAGCAATCGCTTCAACTTTCTCACTTCCCCTTATCAAGAAAAAGAAGAGGCATATATAACTTTCTTTCTGATTATGCATGATTTGAGAGTGTTGTATATGGTCAAATCTGACCACTTATATTTTTCATCTTCAAATTGACATGCCAAGCTTTTCAAGTGATTTGTACTAATGTTCCATCTGCTTCTTCTTTGGCAGGTGCAGCTTGGTAACTCTCCTGTGTACAAGCTAGATAGAAAGCTGGGTAAAGGGGGTTTTGGGCAGGTTTATGTCGGAAGAAGGATCTCTGGTGGCATAGGGTGCACTGGTGCTGATGCCTTTGAGGTTCTCTTTCACTCGCAACTCCAGTGAACCTGAACAAAATTCACAGGAAGTTGATTCTGTTGCTAATGCGATTATCCTGCTTTATTTTGCAGGTTGCGTTGAAATTTGAACATCGAAATGGTAAGGGATGTAGTTCTGGTCCTCCTTATGAGTGGCAAGTATACAGGTATGCCAGATTTCATTCTTGCAAGCGTTTGAACTTCAAATTTTTTAACCTGATTTATGTTCCTGTCTCAAAATTATCATTCAGCACTCTTAATGGTTGTTATGGAATTCCCTTGGTTCATTACAAAGGTCAACTCGGAGACTACTACATCCTTGTGAGTTTCTTTATTAAAGAATTTCAAATCCACTGTAATATTTTGGAAAAATGGAAAAAAAAAGAGTCTATTGATGTTTCTGTGAATCTTATTACTAGGTCATGGATATGCTAGGTCCAAGTTTATGGGATGTTTGGAACTCAAACAACCAGATGTATGAAACTATTATTCTCTCGTTCTCCCCCTCATTCTTTTAATGTTATCTTCAGTTTTCCTAAAAATCTATGCTTTGATTTTTTTTATCTAACACTTTGTTGCTACTATATCTTGTTGTTTTTACTCTTGGTAAGGCTGACGGAAGAAATGGTTGCTTGTATAGCAGTGGAGGCAATATCAATTCTTCAGCAGCTTCATCACAAAGGGTACTTTGAAATTGTTGCATTCCATTTTTTTCCTCACCTCTTTTACTGCTTGTTGTATTTTGTCCACATTTCTTTTCTCCACTTCAGTTTTGTACATGGAGATGTTAAGCCCGAGAACTTTTTGCTTGGTCAGCCTGGGACCTCAAATGAGAAGAAGTTGTATCTAATTGATCTGGGTTTGGGTATAGCTGCTTGCCTTTTACCTATTGGAGATGCTTTACTATTTTATAACATATTTTTTGTGGAGTGGCCTATAATTCTTGGTCCTGTTCAGCTTCAAGATGGAAGGAGGCAGCTTCTGGTCGTCATGTTGAATATGACCAAAAGCCTGATGTGTTTAGGTAACTGACTCTAAGTACTAAGTCTGCTTCTGTTATGTTGTGAACATGAACATTTGTTAGAGAACTTCCCTATTTGTTTATTTATTTATTTGTTATTTCTATAGAGATATATGTTTATAGACTTTGCTAAGTAGCTAGCATAATTTTCCCAGCCTACTTGCCTGTTCTTGCTTCAGACTGAAGAAAGACAAGATTTTGAATGTTTAGTTTGCCATTTTGAATTTATTATTATTTTGTTCGTTTTAGGGGTACTGTACGTTATGCAAGTGTACATGCTCATTTGGGTAGGACAGGGAGTCGAAGGGATGACCTTGAGTCATTGGCTTATACACTAATATTTCTACTTAGAGGAAAACTTCCCTGGCAAGGTTACATTGTAAGTTTATTTAATTGTTCGACCTTGTATTTCCAATTAGAATTTTGTAGCCTAATTGCTGTCTTTTGTCATTAATGTGTTGTGCTTTGATGTATTGTGGGGCTGCAGGGGGAGAACAAAGGGTTTCTTGTTTGTAAAAAGAAGATGGCAACTTCTCCTGAGATGCTTTGTTACTTGTGCCCTCCTCCTTTTCAACAGTTTCTTGAGATTGTGACCAATATGAAATTTGATGAAGAACCGAATTACCCAAAACTCATTTCCCTTTTTCATAATAGCATAGATTTCAATTCATCAATACGTCCCATCCAAATTGATGGAGCTATTAAGGTTGTTAACTGGGATTTAACTTGTGCCAATACCTTTTCTTAAACAAAAAGTTTGGATTTTTTTTTTATTTAGAATTTGTTGATAAATCCTTAATGCATCAGGTGGGTCATAAAAGGGGAAGATCACTTACTGAGTTGGAAGATGGTGAGCAGCTTAAGAAGAAAGTTCGGCTAGGTTCTCCTGCTTCTCAGTGGATCTCAATCTATAATTCCAGAACTTCGATGAAGCAGAGGTGAAAATTCTCTTCAAAACCAAAGATGTTGTCTTTGGTATAAAATTCTCTTTGATTATGTGTCTACGAGCGCATGTGTGTGTTTTGGCTACTTCATATGCTTCACAGATTAGTTGAATGGGGCAAATGGCCTTATGGAAATGTAACTTTTGATCACTTTCAATGAAGGCAAAGTGGATACCAATGCTAGAATTTCCTGTAATCTGAAGTGATGAAATTTCTTGGCATCAGAAGACTTTAGAACTGAATCTCATCTTCATGAAGAAACTCTGTTATGTAGCCAGCCTATTTAAACCCCCCCCCCCCTCCCCGCTCTAAAAAAAAGATGAAAAGAAGAAAAGGAAAGTAAGAAGGTCATGAAAGCCAACCATGGCTGCTTCTATTCAGAATTTGGTATCTCCTGCAGCAGTTTTTGGTATTAGATTCCTCTTTCTTTGTTATGAAGAATTCTCAATATTCATTGCAGGTATCACTACAATGTTATGGATTCAAGACTCCACCAGCATGTGGAGAAGGGAAAGGAAGATGGCTTGTATATTAGCTGTGTGGCTTCATCATTGAATCTGTGGGCCGTTGTTATGGATGTGGGGACAGGTTTCACATCTCAGGTTTACGAGTTATCACCAATTTTTTTGCATAAGGTAGAAATAACTGATTCTCAGTTCTCAGCTTTTCAGTTTCATTATTCTAATTAGCTAAGCCTCAGGAAGTTTATTCCTTCGAACTGATTATATGGTCAGGAGTGGATAATGGAACAGTGGGACAAGAATTATTACATTACTTCAGTTGCTGGTGCATGCAACGGCAGTGCACTAGTTGTTATGTCAAAGGGTAAATTCATGCTTGGCTTATTTTTTTTAAGTATTTATGTTCACCGGATATATTATCCACAATGGTGGGTTGTTTCATAAGAGTTTAAGTTTGTATTATATAGTGTGGCAAGTTATGCCTAACTGATAAGGCTGTGGGACTCTAATTTCTGGTTGCTGATGTCGTGTCGCAGTTCAGCTTAAGCTGAGTTCTTAGATTAGGACAAAGGACAAATTCTTCTGTCGTGATTATCATGTTGATTGATCATTTCTCATGAACTTTATCTGGCAATTGATGTTGTGAAGTTCCATGCTGGTAATGCTGATACTGCTTTCTCCTTATTGCTACTAAAGGTACACCCTACACACAACAGTCCTACAAAGTTAGTGATGTATTTCCTTTCAAATGGATTAATAAGAAATGGAAAGAAGGCTTCTCTGTGACCTCAATGACCACTGCAGGCAGCAAATGGGGCATTGTCATGTCCCGTAATGCAGGCTATCTTAGTCAGGTTGTCCAATTCCAGTTTAATAATACTCAATTTTATGATAATGCAGCAATCACTTACATGTTGTTGTACTTGCTGACTAGGTTGTTGAACTTGATTTCCTTTATCCAAGTGAGGGGATTCACAGAAGATGGGAAAAAGGATATCGGATTACATCAGCGGCTGCTACAGAGGACCAAGCTGCATTCATACTTAGTGCATCCAAGAGAAAATCACAAGATATAATGCAAGAGACTTTGCGTACATCTGCTTTTCCTAGTACCCATGTAAAGGTAATCTAATTTTGCATGATTTTTCTAACTTAAAGGTGTATAATATTATCTATATCACTATCTTTAGTGTTTGGAGCAGTCTTTCTGTCTTATACTATATTTCACAATGTGAAACTTGACTTGGAAGCTTCTTTATGATGTCATTGTCATGCAACGTGGTGAACCTCACTTGGCAATACCATTTATTAAAAAGTTTCCTATAGGCTATAGCTTAGAAATGAACTAAAACAGTTCAATTTATACAAGGCTGTATATTTTTCATGCATTTACATTTTGAATAAAGAAAATTATGGTCCATTAATCTCAATCATGGATATAAATCTAGTTTTAGCTCCAAATTGTCATGGCTCAAGATTGCCAGCTGGTAGAATTATTTTTATAAAATATATTTTCTTATAATTCTTGAATGCTAACTCTCTAAGAATGTAAACTCTAACATAAATATTTGATTTATCCCATACCAGCTAATGATTCTTGCTTTTATCTATTTTTCAGGATAAATGGTTGAAAAATCTGTATATTTCATCCATTTGCTATGGGAGGACAGTGTCCTGAAGTTTTGGTATTCGGAAGAAGCAACTGCAGTTACAAGTTGAAGGCAGGTAAACTATTCTGGTCTAGCCATCTGTTGTTAATCGAATCTTGGTCTGGTTTGAGGCCTTGAAATTAAGAACGGTTGATGAGTCTTGTAAGGATTCCAATTTATTGCGCCTTTCCTCCTTCTAATGATGTTTTGAAAACAAAATTTCCTTCCATTTTATCATGACTTTGCTCTCATCCTTGTTTATCAAGCATAAATTAGATCATGTTTGTGTATTTAAACCTACTTCATTTGTTGCCATGTCTTGTTGTTTTCTTGATGCCTGAAGATGTCTCTGATAATAACTTTAAGATCCCTTGATACAATACCTGAAAGTAATTTTCTTGTATGAACTGTATGTTCTTGAAATGTAACATCTTAATAATAATTGCACAATATGTCTTTGAAGCTGTGAAGAGATCAGTGGATAGTATATTTGTTTCCAGTTCTGAATTTTTATTTCCAAAAAGTCTATGGTTGAATATCGTTCATGTCTAACTACAGCTTTGTTAGCATCTAACAGTCTGTTGCAACATATTCAAAATTCAAATCTGATTTTGTATCAATTGTGGACTTTGTCTCTTGTATACTCTACTGACCTGATAGCCTGCTATAAAAGGAAGCTTACGGGATTGCCAATTGTACTGTTATTCGTTTATCCAGATTTTCTAATTATTAATGAAAATATGCTTTCAGATCACTTGAATTTTGTATTAAATGAATAATTGATTCTTAGTCCTATAGTTGTCACAACATTGCATCCATATTCTCGGGCTCAGATTGGTAGCCTAAGAGAGGATTCGAGGACATTTTGGGTTACTTAGCCTGATTTAATAGGTTACTGGAGAAAAGCATCTTGCCTTCTGTGTAGACGGTAAATTTTGGAGGTTCATGTTCTTGCTGATTTTGGTCTTTAAAGTGGATATAGACAAATCCACTTTATGTCCACTTTGTGTTTGTGAGCTTTGATGACTTGCGTCTAACTGGCTACTAACTAGTCAACCTTCCATCCTACTATCTACTGTTGTAAAATTTATGTAGGTAAATACTTTGATAGTGGATGACTGATTTCCACAGAAAACTAGGGGTAAAGCTTTTCAGTAGTCCAAAACTGTAGAAGAGCTCAAGTGAGCTAGGGTCTGACATTCCTATATAGTAAAAATTCGGTTCTAACCAAAACTTGAGCTCTCTTCTTTTATTTTTTTATTTTTTTTATTTTTAATAGTTGAGTATTGTTGTGCATTTATCAAATTGTTTCCTGTTTAGGCTTTAAGTGATGTCTGCCGATTGATTTGGCATGTTTGACATTTTAAACCTGTATCAATACTTTGTTATATGAACTTATTTTAAGTTTCCATTTATTGTACTAGGAAGTTAATTTTTGTCATCATTTCAAGCGATATTTGTGCTTGTTGGCTGCCGCTGTGGAGGATACTGAAAGTGTTGGGAGTTGCAAAGAGATTACTCTTTTGCGTGGCAGTCACCATTTAAGCATATATATATATATATATATATATAAGCTTTTCAAACCCACCCTGCCAAGTTTGTAAAGTGCCTAAAGGATGAGGAATGTAAATCATACTTGGTATCACAGACTCTTTTTTTCAGCCTAAAACTTCATGCTTGTAATATGTGACTTGTACGAGTTCAAGGAACAACTTTTAATTTTGCCCCCACTAAAATTCATTTAGTATTCTTACTCACTTTATATCTTATTAGCTAGCCTGGCAGCTGAGCATTTGCTTTAGTTGATTGGTGCTTGATGAACAGGTTCGAATCTTTTCTTCTCAAAAAAAAAAAAAAAAAAAGCATCCTATATTTCTCCTCCTCTCTTTTCTCCATATTTTCATCTTCCCTTTCCCAAATTTTCCTGTTTTGTAACAATCACAAAATTTTTAGAAGAAAAAGTTTATCCATGTCTTCTTATATTTAGACAAAAAATTGACTCTTAATTACTATATTATTAGTATCAGGAATCCAACATTCTATAAACAAATAAACATTTAGCCATTACAATTCATTTATAGATTATTTGTTCAAGTATAAAAGTTTTTAGCAAATGTTTTGTTTTTTGGTCCAATTAAAAATCTATTTTTTAGTAATAAAAACTAATTTTATTGGGTGGGAGTGCTTCCTAAATTCTAACCTAACTAATACTAATTTTTATTTACTTCGAAAAAAGAAAAAACTAATCTTTGTTATTTCATTGAAATCAAAATAAATAAAAAGTATATATTTCTTTCGCAGTTCTGATCTTAGCTAGTCAAAGTATGAATTAAACCCATATAAGGAAACATGTAAATTGGTGGGTTAAGCTTCTATTTTGATCATGTTTTATGTTGGTTAAAATATTAAAAAAATCTAGTATAGTTTTTTAAATTTCTAAAACCTTTATTGTTCTTAATTGAACTTTTAAACTATTATTTTTGTCTAATTAACATGTGTTTTTAAATGAAAATCACTAAGATTAGACGAAAGATAGAGATTTAATCAAATATCAATAATACTTTTAAGGATTTTATTAAAAAATAATTTTCTAAGAGCTTAATTAGACATTAATATATAATACTTTTAAAGTATTATTTAGATGCAATAAAAGTAAGACAGGTCAAGGGCTCATTTAATATTTTAACCTATTTAATTAGACTATGTAGTACATATCGTCATGTTTTAACAATAAAAGAGTATGTTGAAGAAGAAGAAGAAGAAGAAGCTGCTGTTTCTTTTGAACCTCATGCCAGGTTGGGTGATATATATTTAGGGTGCTGCTGAGCTGAAGTATAACAGAACATGAAAACTATGAAGTTACCTAAACTACTCAAGAGTGAACCTTTTGTGATAAGCCTATGGGCATATATATAGTCATATAGTCAAAACTAAAATCAGATGGGTTTTTTTTTTAATATTTATATATTATCATGAACATCCTCATAAAGGAAATTTGGGATAAATAAGTTATTTCGATTCCTAAACTATATATGGTGCAAATGTAAAACCAGAGTTTTCAGAAGCATTTCTTTCTCTGGGTTTTTTTTTTTTTTTTGAAAGAAAAGGTTGTTTAGTTGGATAAGGGGTGTGTGTGTGTGTGTGTATATCCTACGGCTTTTGTGTGTGTTTTATTAAAGCGTGCTGGTGCTTTTGAAAATGGTGGAGATTTTGTAAAGTAAGCACAGCTATGGTCCTTGGTTTCTTTCCTTCGTATTCCCCTCCCCACCACCAATCCAATCCTTAAAGTTTTATGGAGGAACAGGGTAAAAGAAACTGTTGCTTGCAAATCACGAAGACATAAGCCCTTGACGCTGCAGCCCAATCCTTAATATGTGAGCTTCCTCACATGCACATGGGTCCGGTAATGCAGCCCCTGGAAGTTGAGAACGCATGCCTAACCACACGCATATCCTTGCTTGGATATACAATAAGAAGATATAGAGGATCTTTTTTTATTAATAAAATTTGAATATTGAGAAGAATCCATGTTCCTTCCGCTAGGGGAAGACACTCCTGACCACCAAAACAAGGGCTACTATCTTGCTCTTTTCAACACTTAAATTAAGTTAGCCTAGTTGGACCATGGTGGTCTTAATAAAAAAAAGACATCCTAGTCCAAAAAACGTAGTCTTTAAGTTCGTTTGCCAAATAGGACCATGTGCTTATATTATCTAGAATTAATCATTTCTCGTTCTATTTCAAGTTTCACTCTTTGGGTGGGAAGAAATTAAAGAAAACTTTGGTTTCACTCTGCAATGGGTATCAGAAAGTGGTGCATTTCAGGGTGCAAAACTGTATGCTTAAGCCGGCACTACCATGAGATTGGACCTGTGAACTCATCAACATCCACCACTGGGTCAAAAAAGCTGAAGTGGAAAGTGCTCTGGATGAAGATTAAGACAGAGAAGAAGAAGATTTTTGAGTCTGATCCAGTGGAGGTACCCTATGATCCTTACACCTAATCGCAGAATTTCGATCAGGGCTTTCCGTGGGATGAGCCTGATAACCTATCTCGATCATTCTCTATGAGGTTTGCTGATTCTTCCAGGGTTTTTCTCAGGAAAGCTGCAATCTAGTTTGAAATAGCTTCTTTTTTTTTTTTCAATCTTTGAAGCTCTGTAGCTATCTCTTAGTCTTCATTCTTTGTGGATAAAACGGTTTGCCCCATTCAATCTCTCCTATCTGTTGTTTTAAGAAAGAGAAAGGGAGAAACAGCAATGCCTACCCAAAATAAAAAAAACAAAAAGATTTCTGAAATCTCTGATCTTGCAAATGTAATGCCAATGTATAAATATCTTGCCTAGTATTCTTCCCTGAATTCCTATTTCCCTGAAAGTAAACTTGATTGTTTTATGTAGGTTATTGCAATCTTACTTGATTAACCCACCAAGTGCAGATGTGGTCGACATGGCCGTCAGGCATTAATTGCTCCAGGAACCTCGTCACCGATTTAGGTAAATGTCAGTTCACAAGGGAAAGAAAAAAATGAAATCATTTTTTGGTGAAGGAAAAAGAAAAACAAAAGCGTGGAAAACAAGGAAAGGAATAATGATTTTTGAAGCAAATTATTAAGTATTAATATTATTGCTTGGCAGCAAAAGCTCGGTGGAATTGTAAAACCCGATGGGACTCTCACGTTGGTTTTAACTAGTGGCCAAATTTGGTGATCTGATAATTCGGATCAATTTATATAATACAGACAGAATTTCCAAGTGATTAACTTTGGCTAGACTTGGAATAACGTAGTAGCTTAGATGACAAATAGTAGCAAGCGTTGAAAGATAGAAGAAATAATGCAGTCAACATCAATCTTAATTTGAAGAAGCAAGATATTTGCATCCTTATTCCCTAATGTGTGTATGATACACAGTTGATATTCCAAACCCTAATGACAGATGATGTTCTTACTATTTGGGAAAAATTTCCCCAGCCAATATCTTTTTATGGCTTCTTGTTGTTGATGGCGAAGCTTAAACCTGATGATATGATATTCCTGTTTAGTCTTTAATATTAGTAACTCAGAATTAATCAAGTTATCTTTTCAAAGACAAACTTATTGGTTGTGGGGTTCTGACTCCAAAACTATTTGTCTGTTTCTTTTATTTCAGGTTTGGATATATAAATATATGGTACACGAGATACATATACCTTGAGTCAGTCGGTCAATGGGCAAGAAGAAGTAGAGAAATAAAATGCTAATGTGGATGGTTTACTTTTCAGGCATCAAAGCTAATGAAAATGATGGATCATCTATTTGCAACTTGCTATAGTCTGTCTATATATGGTTTACAGCCAAAAATCTATTGTGCCGTTCATTTTCATTTATAGCTGACAAAAGCATTTAACTGTCGGTCACAGAACTCTCTTCTACTCCAGGGAACTGTCAAAATTTGGGTTCCAATTATTTTGAATCCAAACAACTCGACCCATCAGTTAAGCAAAAGCCGAAAGCCTTTTCCTACTATCTGGTCAACGACGCCGTTTCGAAGTCCTAGTTCTCCTTTGCATCAGCGTATGGTGTGCCAGCCCCACCCAATTTTTGAGTCCTCATTTTTATTCCGAGATGTCCCAGAAATGCTTTTGGGATAGGAATTATTTGTGTTGAAAAGAGAAAATAATGTTGCAAGGATGAAACTGAAATATTGGTTAAAATGTTTTTATTGTGAATGAAGTGAAGTCGGCTTTTATTGTGAAAGGCTTTATTCTGGAAAGGCTTTTGACACGTTTCATTTAACAGCAGCAGTGGTTGATGACCACAATGACAGGACAACATATGTGAAGACTTTAGACCTACAGCTGCTCAACGCAACAAACAAAGGTTGCTATTTTCACACAGGTCCCTTCACAAATGGTCAGAGTTTCTCTGTCATTTTTTCCCCCTTTCCTAACACCATTCGGTTAGCCTTATAAACACCGTTATTCAAACTTGAAAACCGCATTTATATTTGCGCAAATACAAAATGAATTTTGATTGATTAGTAATTCAAATAGTTACAAGTTTATTTACAGCTATTAGATGAAAAATTAAATTCAGAATCATTTGTAAATACTACAATCACTTCCAGAATCTGTCGGATTGCAAACAAAACAAAATTGCTTTGATTCATCTTTTTATTGAGATAAATTGTTTGAAACATATATTTATATATATATATATATATTTTATAAAAGGTAAGGTTGACGTGATTATATTGGATTACTATAGAAATGCACTTATTAGGAAATTCATGTTACAAGTGATTCTTTGATTAAATATGTTATGATTGACAAATTTCACTGAATTATATGCTTATTAAGATATTTAGGATTTTTTTTTCTAAGGAAGAGAAAGTGTTTTTTCTTTTAAAAGTTTGGATTATTGCATAATGTTGTAAATTATTATTAATCAAGTATGTTATAGTTTATATATATATATATATATATATTTATTAGGCATCCTTACTAAGGTTATTAAAAATTCATTACCTAGAGAAGAATCATGATTTTGAAATGTTCGTATTGATTCAATGTGATATATGTGGTTTACATAAAATTAGATCGATGAACAGAAAGAAAGTATTAGCATATGACTTCTATGGTTGATTATTCTAGTATATTACTATAATTTCATTGTGCATGCAATAAATAATCATTAGCATGTTTGTTGTTTATAACGTGAAATTGAATTGCATTATTTCAATTGATAGACGAAGATGAATGTTATGGAAGTCTACTAAAATCATTTATAAAACTAACCACATTTTCGTTTCAATCAATAAGTATGATCAAATGCACAATAAATGTTTATCGAAAAAATATTAATGAAATATTTTTTAAACCCGTGGTTTAATACAAAGCCTTTGGGTGTTGTTTTACAGCAGGTCGTATAAATACAATAAAGTTCATAATGAAAGGAACATAGGTACCCCACATAAATTAAAACCAAACTTTCATTATCTAAAAAGTTTGTGAACATAAAGCAATTGTCAAGGTTTTTAAAATCTATAAGAAAAATATTATGAAGAAAGAGGAATTAAGTGCATCTCATTAACTATGCACGTAATAAGGCACGTCGATTCATATTATTGAATATAAATACTTAATTATAAATAATATTCTGAATGAATTGAAGATGCCATGTTTGAAATATATATATATTCAAATTCATTCCTCAATATAAAAATTTACTCAAAAAAGTTCATACAAGCATGAAAAAGAAATTTTCAAGTTGCCCCAAAACCTTTAGGCTAATGGTTAAAGGTGTTTGAAGGGACATTAAGAGTTGGATTTCGAAACAAGCATCTCCCTCTCTTTTACTTGTACTAGGATTTTGCTCTTTTGATGTAACCATAAAACAAAAAAGAAATTTTCAAATTAAAAATGATGAAGAGCTTTAACATGAAATGTAAATGATTTGGAAAAGTAAATTACATGATTCATATTTCTTTACTTCTTAAAAGAACAAGAAAATCATATAATTTAGATTTCTTAACCAAACTTGTTTAAAGAATAAAGGAGATTGCAAATAAACCTATGCAATATTATTTTACTATAAAATTAGATTTTAATATTTTGTTGAGACAAATCAAGTTTCAAGATGTAACCTTTTTGAAAAAAAAAAAAAGCATTATATTATTGTTTACAATTACGGGTTATAACTTCTAAACTACGAGTGGACTTTTCGTTTTTTTTGTTTTTTCTCAAACCAATTCATTGCAAATGAAAATTCAATAAATAAAAGTTGATGGAATGATAGACAAGGGAAAGCGAAATATTTAGTTTAAGGGATTACACAAGACATGAAATGATTATTTTAACGCAGATACACCGTAGCAAATAATTGAATACTTATTGCCTTGATTTTTTTTTTTTTTTTGAAAATGTGAGGAAAATATATTACTAGAAATCATTACAATTTGAGCAAACTCTGCCTTGAACGATGGAAGGACACTCCCCTATCCACATCATATCTGTTTCTATTTCTAGTGCATGTTTTGCTAATGTATGAGCTACTACATTTATTTTCCTCTTGAGATAAGTCACTTGCAAGGAGTAGAAACTGGCACCCATCTTCCTAGCGTCTTCTACTATATGTCCAACAGCTGACAAATCTTCGGTTGGTGAGGTTAATCCTTTAACCACCTACATTGCATCACCTTCAACAAAAACATCCCTCAGCCCCTTGTTTTTGGCCACCTCCATAGCTTTTGCAGCTGCCAAAGTCTCTATAAGCACCGGATCCCTCACATGATCTACTCTGGCAGAGGCAGCACCACCTCCCTCATGATTCCTTATGACAACTCCAATGCCTCCCACCATTGCTGTTAGGTTTAAAGATCCATTGAAGTTTACCTTTGCATAGCCATGGGGTGGTGGCTCCCATTTGGCTTCTGGTTGAGCTACTCGTCCAGGCCATCTCTCATTTGCTTGCCTATACTCCTTAAGTAGCTTCTGACGAATTGTACAACCGTTTCCAGTGACCAATTCTCCTCAGCTTTGACGGCCAGGTTCCTGCTATGCCATACTGCCCAGCTAAGTACAAACCAAACTCCAAGCTTTCTATATCAACCTCATCTGCAATTGCACCAAGCCACACTTTATCAGCATTCTGGACCACTTTTCTCCATTTCGAAGATATGTCAGAGGAACTCCATATTGCATTTGCATTGTCACATTCCCATACAATATGCACCACTCTTTCTTCCTGCTGGCCACACCTTGGGAAGGTTGGCTGAAAATCAATGCCTCTCTTTCTCAAAAGACAAGACACCGGCAGGAGACCATTGTTCAGTTTCCATCCAAAAATTTTCACTTTGTTGGGGATTTTTGCTCTTCACAATTTTCTCCAAAATTTCCTTTCCTGTTCTGCATTTGGTTCTGCCATTTGGTTATGAGCAGTATTATTCCCTGGTTATCCTGCCATCAGCATATGATAGGCCCTCCTCACAGAAAACACACCGTTTTTCTCCAGGCTCCAAGTTGTCACGTCCTTATTTTGAGCTTTACTCAAGGGGGTCATGCAAATCAATTTTTCTTTCCTCAGCCGTAAATAACTTGTTTATTAAGTCCACCTTCCAGCCTTTTGTATGGGGGTTTATGAGATCAGCAACCTTCGCCTCCACGCCTAACTGGTCTTGTGCGTTCTTGCAAAAGTTTAGAATCCGGTTTTCAGGCAACCATTTGTCTCTCCAAATGCTAATGTTATTTCTGTTTCCCACCCTCCATTGTATTCCGGAAATCAAACCATCCCTAGCCAGCCATATTCTTTTCCACGTAAGGGAAGGGTTTCGGCCAAGGGTGGCTTCCATGAAGCTGCCATTGGGAAAATATTTAGCTCTAAAGGACTTTATGAACTAATGAGTCTGTGTTCTTTACCAATTGCCAGCCTTGTTTTGCCAATAGAGCCCCATTGAATTGTTCAATATTCTTGAAACCCATTACACCATTTCCTTTGCTAGTGCACATCTTATCCCGGTTTAGCTAGTGTAAGCCCTTTCCATTTGGTTTAGACCTCCACCAATAATTGCTGATTAAGCTGTTGATCTCCTAACATAGTCCTTTTTGAAACAAAAAGCAGCTCATGGCATGAGACGGAATTGCATGGATAACAAATTTGATACAGATCCATTTTCCACCCATTGATAGAGTCCGGCTACTTCACAGTCCAATCTTTGTCTGGATTCTGTCTTTTATGTCCCTGAAAGCTCTCTTCTTATTTTTTCCTACTATAGTTGCAACCACAGGTCCACAGGTACTTTTCAGGTTCTGAAGTCTCCTGCATTTTTAGTATCTGCTTATCTCCTTCTCAACAAGCCTCACTGACATTCCTACTAAAGTGATTTCTCCCGATTTTCCTGCTAGCCTGAACTTTCTTCATATCCCTGTCGCATGTTCCTCATTTTTTCACATTCATACTGGTTTGCTTTAAAGAATAACAAACTATCATCTGCGAAAAATAAGTGAGTGATTCTAGACCCGTTCCTACTTGCACTTACACCACTTATTAGATTTTGTCTTTGGTACTTTGTGAGTAAAGCTGAGACTCCCTCTTTATATAATAAAAATAAATATGAGGATAGAGGGTCTCCTTGATGAAAGCCGCGTTCTGGATAGAATTTGTTTTTGGTATCACTATTGAACACTATGGAGTAAGACACAGAAATAATACATTTCATAATAAAGGATACTCATTTACTATGAAAACCAAGCTTATGCATCATAGCTTCTAAAAAAGGCCAATCTGCCCTATGCATTGCTCATATCTAGCTTAACGGCCACATACCCTTCCCTACCCGGTCTTCTCATTTTGAGCTTATGAATCATTTCATATGCAATCAGTCAATCTCCCGGGTATAACAGCACTTTGATTCTCACCAACACAATGTGGGAGGACATGCTTAAATCGATTCACTAGTACTGTTTTCGCAAAAATCTTATAAATAACATTGCACAGACTTATGGGGTGAAAGCTAGTGATTTTCCTTGGGTTTTTAACTTTGGGAATGAGGACAATATTGGTATTGTTCACATCCTCAAGTATTATTCCCATTTAAAAAGAAAAAGCAGAAGCTAGTTATATTATTACCTATAATATTCTAAAACTTTTGATAGAATACAGTAGGCATACCGAATCTTGGGGCTTTGGTTGGGTGTATCTTTTTAATAGTTTCATGGACTTCCTCAGCTGTAAATTCTGGCAATAGGTAGTTGATCATCTCAGGTGTAACTTGAGTGTCCACTGTTTCCAAGATGTCCATTTCGAGTCTTTGAGTTTTAAACAGTTGCTCGAAATATTGGACTGCTATGCCTCTTATCTTTGATTCGTCTTCACTCCATACCCCTCCTTCATCTTTCAACCCCCTAATTATATTGTTTCTCCTTCTGATGGACACTTTGCGCATGAAAATAAGCAGTATTTTTATCTCCTTCACGCAGCCAGTTCAATCTTGAACGTTGGGCCTAGTAGATTTCCTCTTTTTGATCAAATGATGTGAAATTTATATGATTCTAAATGATGAATTAGATAAAAATGGGTATACTTGAAATAACTTAAATTAAAAGATCATTAATCCCCAGGGTGTGTAAATTCGTTAAATTCTTGATTTGCAAAGAAATTGAACTACCTACCATTGTCTCTCTTTCGGACATATTTTACCTAAATTGAAGGGCCCCTTGACGCATATATTCCATATATATTAGTATCATACTATATGACTATTACATTGTAATATATGAATGGATACATATAGTATGAATTAAGTGGACGTTTGGCTCAATTTATGGATATTTTATTTACTGCAAAAGTAAAAGTTAAGTGTTTGATTGTCAAAATATAAGATTTTTAGTTTATGTGAGAGTCAGTTTTAAGCTTTTAAATGAAAATTGATTAAAAACTTGATTAAGAAGTGTAAATTTTAATAATAAATATTTAATAAAATTCTTTCACATTTTCATTTTACTCTTTAATAATTCTTGAAATTATAAAGAGAATTATATTATTTCATATTTGTTTTATTTATTCATATTATTTCACATAAAAACTTGTGATCTAATTTAATAAATTTGATTATTTTTTATTTATTAAAAATATTAAAAAATACTATCAAATATTTTTTTAACATTCTAAAATAATTTTGTATTTAATTTTCTAACTACTTTTTATAGAAATTATGGTCGGAACAAATAAATCCTAAACCATAATGATTTTAGAGCCTGCGTGTTTGTGTTGTTTTCTTCTTATTTGTTTCTCTTTTAACATGATCCACTTGACTTATCTACGATATATATCTAAGTCCTCATATTTTTTATTGATATTGAAGTTTTGAAAATTTGCCTTACACATTCATTGATGTACCCATATATATTGACTTATAAATTAAGTAATAATTAATTTATCATATCAATTTTGTATTCAAATTGTCACATGTCCATTAATATAATTCATTTATAAATTAAAAATTGATATAATATTTTATAAAAAAATAAGTATCGATGAATTAAAAAAATAACTTGCATAATTGAAAATTATATAAAATATAACTAAACAGCATTATTAACCTTATCTTTTAGCGCGGTCCGCGTTGACTTAAAATGTTCGGACTCCATTCTCTCTTTTTTCTATTTTTTTTTTTTAATTTTCCCCAAAGTCTGTCAACAATAATTTATTGGCGGTGCATGTCATCACCAAAAAATTCTTTTTCTGAAGGAGACATGGGGCACTCAAGGAGAATTCTAGGCGGTCAAGAAAATGGCTAGCCGCCTATTGGCCATTGGATGCACTGCCAAGACTAAGGATCCGGTGGCAAAACGACATTTCGGTGGCGGTGTGAATCCATATGAAGCGTATATTAAAGTCTAGAACTATAAGTTTATGCCTTTTATTCTTCTTCTTATTATTATTATTATTTGGTCTTTTGAAATGGTCCAGCTTTTACCGTCAAATATGAATATTGGTTTAGCAAGAGAAGGCATGCAGGCCAATTGAACCAATTATTTTGGTCAGAGAGAATCATCTATCTATTATTGTTCAGCTTGCTGGAATTGTAGACTGAAGTGAGGATTACTTCTTGGAATTCATTTTCTACTTTTGGACTAACTCAATTCTTATGTCAATTGAATAACTATTTTTCACTATTTATAACATTTTGTCAATATTTTTTTATTAAAAGGTTGGAAAATTTTGATTAAACAAAACATGTGTGTCAATCCTTGTGGTTTTATTTATTGATTCAATTCATCTGGTTAAAATTTTTCCCACGTAAACAAGTTTTCTAGTACAGTTTTCACCCCTTAAGAAAAATCTAACAAAATCTAACAAAAGCTTAGTTTTTGTTTCGGAAAATAAGGATCAGATTCACACAAAAAAAAAAAAAAAAGAGAAAAAGTTTGAAACTCCTGAATCAAGACAACAAATATTCATAAATTATTCTTAAACTTGTTTCCATAAATTTTTTGTTGGTAATATTGACTCAAATCTCATAAGAGATTTGTTTGAAATTTATTATAGATTTATTTGAGATTTGTCAGATATAATTGATGGATAAGAAGACTTACAAAAGAAAAATTCTAAGAGAAAGATGATTCTTAATAAGTAAGTTTGACTTACAAGAGAAGAGTTCTAAAAGAAAAGATATTTTTAATATGTAAGTTTAACTTACAAGAGAAGAATTTTAAGAGGAGAGAGATTCTTAATGGGCAAGTTTGTATGGTTATAAATATGTGAAGTCTCTACATTGTTAGGTATAAGAAAAAGATGTAAGCAACTTGTAAGGTTTTATGAGATGACACCCCATACGAGTATTGGAGCTCTATGTCTTATGGGTGTGTATGTTTGTTTATGAGTGGACTAGAAAGACTGAGAAAGTTCACATACGTATAATGTATGGGAGCATAAGTGTATGTGTTTGGTTATGTTGAAAGGGTGCACAAGGGTTTGGGTTTGTGTTTGTTTGGGTTGAGAATACTCTATAGGACTAGAGAAGATTGAGAGTGTCTTATGAGTATTGATTGTTGAGTGAGGTTGATGATTTGAGTATGTTTGTAATTCTTTATAACTAGTGGATCTTGTTTCTCATCTGTGGATGTAGGTCAGTTGGATCGAACCACGTTAAATTATTATCTTTTGTGTGTTTAATTTATTGTTTGATTTTGCTTCCGTTAGTGTGATTGGATTGAAAGTTTTTAGCCCAACAAATTGTATCAGAGCTGTGGTATTTTTCAACAAGTGGTATCAGAGCTGAATGTTTGAAACGTGAGAAGAGTTGAAGATTCAAGATGTGGAAAGAACTGAAGGTTCGAGACATGAAAGAGCTGAAAGTTTGAGATGTTGAAAGAGCTAAAGGTTTAAGATGTGGGAAGTGCATTGTTTGAGACATGAGAAGAAACAAGTCCAAAAGAGCTCAATTCAAGAGAAGAGTTTGAGTTTAAGTTTTGAAGATTGAAGATTGGTTTGTATGAAACGAGAAGACACACAAGAGAAGATGATTGTGAGACTTTTATTGCAGGTGGAGTCAAATATGTCTAACATGAAAATAGATGATTGATGAAATTTGAGTCAATGTGAAGATTGTTGAGAATATTGACTCAAATCCCATAAGAGATTTGTTTTGGATTTGTTAGAGATTTATTTGAGATTTGTCAAATATTGATTGATGGATAAGAAGACTTGCAAAAGAAAAATTTTAAGAGAAAGATGATTCTTAATAGGTAAATTTGACTTATAAGAAAAGAATTCTAAAAGAAAAGAGATTCTTAATATGTAAGTTTAACTTACAGGAGAAGAATTCTAATAGGAGAGGGATTCTTAATGGACAAGTTTATATGATTATAAATATGTGAAATATTTATAGGGTTAGGTATAAGAAAAAGATGTAAGAGAGTTGTAAGATTTTATGGGATAGACACCCATAAGAGTATTGGGGCTCTACATCTTATGGGTGTATATATTTATTTGTGAGTGAATTAGAAAGACTGAGAGGGTCCACATACATATGATGTATGGAAGCATATGTGTATGTGTTTAGTTATGTTGAAAGGTGTACAAGGGTTTAGGTTTGTGTTTGTTTGAATTAAGAATATTGTATAGAACTAGAAAGGATTAAGAGAGTCTTATGAGTATTGATTGTTGAGTGAGGTTGATGATTTGAGTATGTTTATAATTTTTTATAATTAGTAGATCTTATTTCTCATCTGTGGATATAAATCAATTGAACTTTACTATGTTAAATTATCGTCTCTTACGTATTTGATTTATTATTTAATTTTATTTTCGTTGATGTGATTGGATTAAAAATTTTTAGCTCAACATTTTCTTGGGTAATGGATAAGCTAGCACGGCAATCCAGTTGTCTATTCGGTGGCGGCTTTGGCCTGTGGCAAATGGTTTTAGATACATTAATCCAACCACTCCAAAAACCTTTATTTTTTCCTTTTTTTCTTTTGTATTTGAAACTTTCAACAGTAATATTCATATTTGGAATGCAAGCGTTCCAGTCTACTGTTTCTTCCATATGTAGCAGGAAATTGGAAAAACGAAATAGTACTATAGCTAATACAAAGCATAATAATGTTAGTGCCCCACTCTCTGTAAAACAAAAAACTAAAATTCTAAAATGAGGGAAATAAGCCCTTTGACTTCAATAGTATTTAATAATGGCCTAACAGCCTAAGTGCCATGGTCTAATTTTAGCCCATTAGGCTAAGTGTCATGCTTTCGAAGGGAGTTATAAGTCGTCCACTAATTAACGTTAGATTAAGTATATAAATTTTCATATTATTTTTAATTTTGAAGACGTTTTTTAAATAAAATTATGAGATTCAATGAAAAATAAATAATCGTTTATAAGTTAATGTAAATTGTAATGTTAAAATTATGATTAAGACTAATCGGTTGACAAACGATATTTAAAAATTTTTTTTTTCATAATTGGACGAAGGTAAGGATTTTAAATTTAAATTTAAATTTTTATAGTGTTTAAGATAAAATACGTATTAGTGCATTCATACTCAATTGAATAACAACTACATGGAATGTAAGATATCATATCAATAAATTAAACTGTACAGTATGATGCAAGTGGAAGTAAGAATTTTAAATTCAAAATTAAAATTTTATATTATTTAATAAAGTACGTATTAGTTTATTCATACCCAATAAAATAACAAGTACGTGTAATGTGAGATGTAACGACAAAAATTATTCTATATAATATGATGAAATTAGACTTAGTCGTGTTACAACCGGTAAATCAATGATTTTTAATGCAAATTTTTGTTGTGGAAAATATTTGTTAATAATAAAATAATAAAATTTTAATTTTAATAATCAAACTTCAAACTTTGGTAGCTTCAAACGTTAATATATATATATATATATAAATTGCTGTGTGCTGTTGTTTCAAATAATTTTGCTGAAAAAAGAAATAGTAACAATTTTGGTGTACATGTATACTATAGAATTAAAATGCAATATATTTGTAATGGTAGGTCGGAACATGACATTTTTTTATGTTAAAAAAATTTTTATTGCTTACGAATTTTGGTTTCGCTCGAGCTGTGAGTCTTGTGACTTTTCTTTTATAGTTGTATGTGTTAAGATTTTCTGACTCAGAAAACTGATGGTATACATTCAGATGGACTTTTCATTTCCATTTTTCTAGGTAACACATGTAGATATTTCTCTTTGCACATGTACCGATTGACTTTTGTAAATGCATGGATTTACCCGGAATTTGATGAAACCGCTATTACTTTGTAATGTAGAGGTTTTGAAAATCATTTACCAAGTATCATGCAGATCATAGATTGGTAATGCTCACACAATTAGATATTTCATCATACAGATATTGACCTCTCCAATAATATCTTCCTTGATTATTTCATTAATATATATGTATTGTCATTATTCTTATTTTTAAAATTTATATTTAATATATTATTAGTATATATTTTTTAAAATTATTTTTTTCTTAGATGACATTGACGGTGTATACACCGTCGAAACAAACTTTTGGCTTTTTTTTTTTTTTTTTTTCATTTTAGACAAAACACAAAAGAAAATATCCTAGAATTTGACTTCAATTTAAACTCTCTGTCCCTCGGCATTAAATAGTGAGAAATGAGTGATTTCGTCTCATTGGCAACCAAAGATAAACGCCTCTTGTTCTTTTGCGTAGGCTAGTGAGCAAGAGAGACAGAAATTATAATGGCCAACGGAAGCTCCGACCACTCCGAATCTTTTGTCAAGATTCCACCAATAAAATTCACCAAGCTCTTTATCAACGGCAAGTTTGTGGATTCCATTTCAGGTGTCTTTCCATTTCCATTTCTTTTTTTTTTTTTTGTTCTTTCTCTGAAACATACTTGCTTTTATTTGGTGTTTTATCTCCCATGTTTCTGGTTTTATTTTTTGGGCTTATGGTAATAGTTTGATTAAACAACAACTTTTGTTTGTATGGTAATAGTATGCTTAAACAACATCTTTTGTTCTTTGAATAATTATAAGAATTAATTAATGAATGAATGATTTGATTTTACCAGGGAAAACGTTCGAGGCAGTAGATCCAAGAACAGGGGAGGTGATAACAAGAGTTTCAGAAGGAGACGGAGAGGATATTGATTTGGCTGTGAAGGCTGCACGTCATGCTTTTGACCATGGCCCTTGGCCTCGCATGTCCGGCTATGTACGTTTTACTAGTTACTTTCTTTTCTTCTCCACTTTTAAATCCTTTTGATATGCGTTCCAACATTTGGTATACTTTATCTTTTGTCTCTCTCTATATATAAATCTTTTTTTTTTGTCAAAAAAAAGTATAGAGCAGGAAGGTTATCCCAATCCTTTTGCTATCTTATTAGCCTCAGTAGTCATGAGGTCAGCTGGCTTTATCCATTCGTTTCTTTTGAACAAAACCAGTGGTCCAACACTCATTGTGAATCAAGCCAATGGTTAAGGTGTTTCTAAGCAGTGTGTTTTTTTTAAATGATTCTGCACGGAAAAAAAATTCTACAAATCATTTTTTTCCCAAAGGAAAAATACGACCGAATTATTTTCTGATTATAACATGTTCTGAAAGCAACCAAAGACAAGTTCAATTCAAAAACCAAATGGGCAATATGGAGACGTGTCGTGCGTGTTTTATCTGGGCTCATGAATCGACGCCATTAAAGGACAAAACGCCGACGCTAATTAATGAAGTGTGACGCACGTTCATTCTCTACCATAAACATGAAGGGGATCGGAATCAATTATGCACTGCAATATTGCAGTGAAGCCGCAGAGTGCCATCCCCTGCATAGGCCTATATGCCAACGTGATATAGTTTCGATCATCGCTAGCTTGATCAATTATCAAAATAATAAAAAAAGTTTCAGTGTGTCTTTTTGGGACCTACTAATAGGAGGTTATATTAAGTCCTTAAAAAGTAATCTCATAGTAAAATTTTTTTATGAAGTCAACGTGTCTTAATATGTGAATTAATATATATATATATTTAAGTTCAAATCTTTATACGAGATTTTGTAAGTTAAATGTTGATTTTATATTATTTATTTAATTCTTTGGATGAATTAATGGTATCTTTTGATGAATGTATTATATCGAAATTTGTTTAATTGTAATTTTTGCTTGTGATATGAAATCTCATCAAAATAGTGCTTTACATTACATGTGCAGTTGTTCATATTGGAAGAGTAATTATATATGTATCAAAGATTCAAAATACATAAATAAATTCATATGCCTAAACATTGCCATTTTGCTTGCTACTTCATTACTTGGTATATTCTTTTTAATTCTTCCCTTTAAATTGGATATTAGGAGCGAGGAAGGATCTTGATGAAGTTTGCAGACTTAATTGAAGAAAATATGGAAGAATTAGCTGCATTGGATACCATTAATGGGGGCAAGCTGTTCTCTCTTTGCAAGGTCCTGGACATCCCAGGTGCAGCAAGGATTCTTCGTTACTATGCAGGTGCAGCCGATAAAATTCATGGAACAGTGTTAAAATTATCAAAGGGGCTTCAGGGCTACACTCTCAGGGAACCAATTGGGGTAGTAGGAAGTATAATTCCTTGGAATTTTCCCACTATCATGTTTTTCATGAAAGCTGGCCCGGCATTAGCCGCAGGCTGCACCATGGTCGTCAAGCCAGCTGAGCAGACCCCTCTTTCAGCTCTTTATTATGCTTATCTCGCTAAGCTGGTAATTAAGCTTGGATAATAAGTTTGAAACTCTTTTGAAAAGAAAAAATGGTTAAATGGGTTTTTAATGTGGCCTTCTTTGTCTGGTTTTGTTAATTTCAGGCTGGCATCCCTGACGGAGTGCTCAATGTAGTAAATGGATATGGAGAAACTGCTGGAGCTGCCATTAGCTCTCATATGGACATTGATAAAGTGAGATTTAATTTCATATTTAAGATATATAAGAAAATTTCACATTGATGAAGAAATATTAGCTTACTTTGGTTAGCCTTTTAGGTGAGTTTTACAGGATCTACTGAAGTTGGGCGTAAGATAATGACAGCAGCAGCAGGAAGCAATCTGAAACCCGTGTCACTAGAGTTGGGGGGCAAATCACCTCTATTAATATTTGATGATGCTGATATTGACCATGCTGCAGATATTGCTTTTAAAGGCATCTTCTTTAACAAAGTAAGTGATTTTTGCTTTTATGTAAGGTTAAATTTTACAATCCAACCTTAATCTGGCAATCCAAATTTTAACTGTTTTAGCTAACCGTTTGATCTTCTAAATTTGTAGGGAGAAATTTGCGTGGCAAGTTCTCGTGTTTATATTCAAAAAGGTATTTATGAAAAAATTGTGAAGAAGTTGGTCGAGAAGTCAAATGCATGGGTTGTTGGGGACCCTTTTGACCCTCGAGTTCATCAAGGACCCCAAGTAAGAGTAAACATGATTCAAGGATAAGTCATATATATTATATGTAGTTCCCTTTACTTGAACCCAGAAATATGAATAATGCAATATATAAATATATATATATATATATTTCCAAATGGTGTAGACTGATAAGAAGCAATTCGAGAAAATTCTCACCTACATTGAGCATGGAAAAAGAGAAGGAGCTACTTTGCTAACAGGGGGCAAGCATCTCGGCAAGAAGGGATACTACATTGAGCCTACCATATTTACTGATGTTGAGGTAGACTTTCTAACTAATCCTAGAGAAGCTTAAAAACTACGATGTTATCGTAAGTTTGCTTTAAATTCTTAAAAACTCTCCAAAACTTGTACACAGGAAGACATGATCATAGCAAAAGAGGAAATATTTGGTCCCGTGATGTCATTGATGAAATTCGAGTTAAGTAGATTTTCTCCTCTTTTTCTGTTGAATGAAATAAGTTCTCTTTTTTTTTTTTTTGTTGGTCATTTAATTTATCCACTGGCGATTTCAGAACTATGGAAGAAGCAATTAAGAGGGCAAATACCACAACTTATGGCCTGGCAGCTGGGGTTATAACCAAGAACTTGAACGTGGCGAACACCGTCTCAAGATCGATCCGTGCCGGTGTTATCTGGATCAATTGTTACACTGCATTTGATTTGGATTGCCCCTATGGTGGATACAAGATGAGCGGGTTTGGAAGGGATTATGGTTTGGATGCCCTTAATCAGTATCTCCAAATCAAGTCCATTGTAACTCCCATTCACGATTCTCCCTGGCACTGAACCCTAAATCCAGCAGTAGTAACTTATACCTGGAATGTAATTTTAGGAGCATAAAGTCAAAAATTAAACATAGTGATTTCTACTGCAGATGCCAGGTAGCTATGTCTTGTCATATCGGGTGATTTGGTTTGTGACACACTGATTTGATTTCATAATAATGTCTTAGTCTTGATGAGACACTTCTTCATTTACCTTAAATTCTTATGATTTGATTAAAGCTTTAATTTTGGAAAAGTCGATCCACCTTTTATATTAATTTGTTCAAGTAAAAGTAAGATTTTCAAAGCTTTGGAACTGACAATACAAATCAAAGCTGAAATTTTCACCCAAGATAAGTCTGAAAATTTTTCTACACTTTCATAAGTAAAATTTAACTCTTTCCCTCGACTCCAAATCACAAAACATACGCATCAGCTGAAAATACTAAAAACACCAACACTCTACGGCGTTTCAAATCACTTCCCCATCTTTCCCCTTAATTTCATCCCCAGAACCCTCTCCATCTTAGCCAACACGGCTTGATTCGGCACCGCCTTCCCATTCTCATAATCCTGAACCACCTTAGGCTGCTCGTTAATCAGCTTCGCCAACTCAGCTTGGCTTATTTTCTTCTCCACCCGGGCCTTCTGTATGGCTTGCCTAACATCCGTCGAGACCCGGTCTAGAGCCGCCGGTTCCGTCCCTTCATCAAGCTTCCTCGCGTTTAGCACCGGCCCCGTGGTGTTCTTGTTCGACCCAGCATCGAACTTCTTGATCGTTTGAACCGGTGACCCGAACGCAGCGCTAGGTTCACGGCCTTCGGATCGCGTAGCTCCTGAGCCTTGGGCTTGGACTTGTGTAGCACCACAGGCTCCCAGTCCTGAGTTACGGCTCCATCAAATCCGCTGGGCATTGTTGAGAACAATGGAAGAACCTTTGATGAAACAAAATGGAAAAACTCGGTCTCGCAATGATAAATTGGAGCATATAGAAGGCCGTGGCTCCGGAAATTTCTGGCGGTTTTTAGTATCCGGAAGGTTCTGTGCAAGTTTACGTTGTAAAACTGATGACATGGCAATTATTATTTTTTTGTGACGTGGATAATAGAAACACGGTGATTCGATTGATGCCCAAGCAAAAAAGAAACGGAAAATATCTGATTGACTTGGTGACGTAGTGATCTTTCATTTATTTAGAGTCATTTGACGTCAAGTCCGATTCTTACGTGGCTGATGGTGAGAATGGATTGGACGCTTCAGACTGAGCGGCAGAAATCTGACGTTCGAGATTTTCAGCAGGAAACACTGTAAAACAATTTTCAGACGTTAGGAATCCCAAGGGGCAAAAGTAGGCCCCAAAATTGTGATTGTTAAAGTCTTTTTCCCGATTTCGCAGCTCTCTTTCTCATTCTGAAAATGCAGCGCTAAAAATCAATACTATTCTTCTTAAAAAAAACCTTCACCGGCGGTCTTAGGAAGTCACAGCGACCGATACTCCACCGCAGAAGGTGCCTCGTAAGGTGTTGTCGGCGAGCTACGCAACCAGTGCCGAGATCGGAGGTTCTTGACGACAGAGAAAATGGAAGTCAAGGTATATTGCGGCTAGTTTTAGGCGTTATAAGTTGATTCGCGTTATTTAAAAAAAAATTAACTATTTTGGCGTGTCGTTAGGGTTTTGATAATCAGTCACAGCTGGAATTTATCTCTTTTATTTCTCTTTACTTTTAGAAAATTTTACATAATCTTTAAAATTTGAGAGAAATGAGGAAGGACAAAAGAAAACTGGCGCTCCATTCTAATATTATTCAATTTCGTTGATAAAATTAAATTCAAATTTCTAACCATCGAGACTCAAAGGATAGCCTTTGTCAATAATTTCTGTTAAATTGGGGGAACTAGGCACGTGACAATTCTTCCAATTTGGAAGAATTGCCTAAAGTGGAATGAACTGCTCAACCATCCGAAAATGCCAATGTTTTAAACATTGAAAGTGATGATAATCTCGGGTCAAATTCACCAACTACACGACCTGCTGTTTCTTGTTTGAAGCGAATTCAAGATGATTTCCCTAAGTTTGGGGATTAGAAGGATAGTTCTTTATTAGATTCCGGTAAAATAGTAAAGCTTCTCCAGGAATCTATTGTTGGGAACAAGAATCATAGGAATGACGCTGATATGGCTAGCAAATTTGAATAGCTTGATCCTTCCTCGCATCAAGGATGCTAATGGAAGAAGGCCTGGTGATCCCCTTTATGATAAGAAGGCTCTTTATATTCCTCCCAATGTTCTCAAGAAAATCAGCATCTCAAAAACAATATAGGAGTGTCAAATGCCAATACATGGGCGTTCTTCTCTTCTTTAAAGTGGTTAGTAATTGTTGCATCACATTTTAGTTTCATTTTGTTACTAGCTATTGCCGGCATTGGATTATATGTTAGTCATATATTTATTGTTTTTCTTTAGCTATACTTTGATTTGTCACCCTTAATGTGCCTTGATTATTGCATGTGATTAACACTAGCAAGCGTCTTGCTTCAAGATAAATGCTATAAAGTTTTCCTACTGCGAAATATGCTTAATGTATATTGACCTGGCATGTAATCTAAAATTACGACACTTTCTGGTTTCATCAAATTGGGTTCTCCACCAAAGTTCCCTGCCCATGATTCTTGAATAAAAATTCAGCTACTTATATGACTTTAGAACGCCATGGCTGTGCTCAATAATTTGTCTAAGTAGTTTGACTAGCAACATGGGATCTTTTCAGGTCATTTCAAGAAAATTAGTTCAAGTAATCACCCCATCTACAACCGTTGATGGTAACATTGGGCCTGATGCTGTTCATCTACTTGCTATAAAGGAGGTTGGTTTTATGTTTATGTTGGTTATGTTCATATTCATGCATTCAAATTTTTAGTTTTGCTGTGTCTGCTGAATGAATATATCTGGCTTATCTGTTAAATGATTTTTCTCTGGCTTGAATTTTCTGATGTTTTCCTGAAGCTTTTCATACTGTATGTGGATGTATTTTACTATATTCTCCTTCTTTGACTCCTTGAAGTGACCTTGCCTTTCTCTTTCTTTCTTTCTTTCTTTTAATTTAATTTTGTAGATATGGGTTGCTAAGGTGGGATCTGTTGAATGAACATAGGGCATACCTCTCATACCATATTTTCATGCTTGAACTGTCAGCTATTTGCTTGAAGCTTATCTGTAATGTACATTTTACTTTGCTCTCCTTTCTTGACTCCTTGAAGTGATATTTTCTTTCTCGTTATCTCTGTTTCTCACTCATTTTTGTAATTATGGCTTGGGGAGGTGGAATAGTCAGATTCAGAGGGTCAAGTATATACGTAATGTCTATATATTTATGTATGCATGCATGCTTCTACCTTTTCTGCATGAGTTGACGTGGTAGTTGATTTCATAGTGTTGTGTTAGGTTTTTACCTCTTCAAATCTCTTCCCCATAAGTTATTGCTGTTTATTTTTCCATTTTAAAATTATTTACTTTCCTATTTGTAATTTTAACATTTAGTGGAATATATTATGATAGCATAATGCTTTTGTACATAAGGCAACCATGGAATGGAGAATAGTTCTACTATATATGGGTTTGCTTTTGTTGATTGTGCTGCTCGAAAATTTTGGGTTGGTTCCATCAGTGGTGATTCTACTTGTGCTGCTTTGGGAGCTCTATCGATGCAAGTAGGTTCTTGTGTTTTCCTGCAATTGCTCTTTATGTTCAGAAATTAAGCTCTAATGTACTTATTGGAATCTGATTTTAGGTGTCTCCTAAGTAGAGGTGAACTTTATATTCTGGGATTAGATCTTTTTCTTTTGTAAAAAGGAATATTAAATTGAAATAGATTTAAACATATAATAGGGTTATCAATGGTGAAAAATGCCTACCTTTATCTGGTCATTTAGGCAGTGCTAGCTGACCAATGTGGTATTAACATTGATTTTGTGGGAACTGATTGCTTTCAAGTAACAGATTTGATTTCAGCAATGATTTCAGTTCTCTGGTACGTCACTGACATGATTTCTGCCAGAACCATGATTTTACAGATATAGATGCTGAAATGCTTTCTATACTGATTGAATTATTTATCGAAAAAGCTACTCAATGGTCTCAAGTCATTCATGCCCTAAACTGCATTGATTTACTAAGATCTTTCACAGTGATTGCAAATTTTTCATCTGGGACTGTTGCAAGACCTGTCGTGTTGCCCCAATCAAAAACCATAATTTTGAACCAAGGAACAGGAGGATCAATACTTAAAATTAAAGGGCTTTGGCATCTGTTTGCACTTGGGGAGAATGGGGTACTGCCCCATCCCAAATGACATTTTCCTGGGTGAGGATGTTAAAGACTATCATCCCCATGCTTTGCTATTGATTGGACCCAATATGGGTGGAAAGTCAACTCTCTTACGTGCCACTTTTCTGGCTGCTATACTGGCCCAGATTTGTTTCTCTTGGTCCCTAAGAGCTCGTGCTAATTAAACACATTCATTCGCAGGTTTCTGGGATCAGCATGTTTTGATATTAGTCTCACCCACTGCCACTTTGTTTCATACATGGTACATGTTAATTTTTTGATATGCAGCTGGGCAGTTATGTGCCATGTGAGACGTCTTCTCTCACTTGTGGATATAATTTTTACAAGGCTTGGTGCTACTGATTGAATCATGACTGGCGAGAGCAAGCTTACTTTACAAACCAATAATTGTTGACTTCTTTGACTTTCTTGTGGTTCAAAGTTGGCTTTGGTGTTTCAAATGAATATGCTTGGCTCATGTGAATGTACTATGTGTTATAATTTTTCATATTGACTTGGGAGTCATGGAACTTGTGTGCTTTGATTCTTATACAGTTAACTATTGGAATTTTCAAATACGTAAATTTGCCTTTAAAAATTGTGGTTTAATAATTAGTTACATCGTTGACTACCTCAATTAATTCAGCATAAGTTAATCTCAGGATTTCACAAACGGTTACAAGCATGTTCCTTGATGTGCCGATAGCCTTACATAAGAGTATGTACTGCATGACTACATGTACCTTTTCAGTTGCCAAGTCTGATTGTGCAACTAACTTTTGTAGGTACCCTCCTTCTGGAGTGCACAGCATCAATTTTTCAAAATGCTACCCATGATTCTCTTGTTCTCCTTGGTGAACTGGGTCGAGGAGCAAGCACTTTTGGTGGATATTCCATTGCATATTCAGTGAGATTTTGAACTTTACTAATCTATTACAACTTTACCTCCTCTTCGACCAAAATTAGGAGAATAATATGCCATCTGCAACTCTTAGAATGACATTTTCTCTTATCGTCTTAAAATATGCCTAGAAACAGCCATGATTCTAGTCCAGATATTTCTTTAATGTTCTAAACAAGATATCTATATAGTCAGATATTTACACTTGCATAAATAAAATCATATGGTATAATGAGGAAATTTTAATTCTTTATGGGCTCTAAGTGATGTGGAAAATAAATATTGCATTGTGAATTGTTCTTGGTCTGATAAAAAAAAATAGTGCCTCCTTATGATGATGCATGTATGTGAAAGGCAGGCACAGGTGGTTTCACTGTGTCATTTATGATGTTGCAAATCTTTGGGAAATGAAAATTTGCTTCTGCACATAGCATAGAGGAATGTTAATTGATAGCTTAAGAGACAACATCCTAGCCATTATCTGGAATTCTTTTGCAATAAAGTTGAAGACTAATAAGAACTGCTCACTTCATATCATCATTAACCATTTGTTTTGAAAATGCGGTTTGTTCTCCCATTCGTAATTATTACATATTTTAAAGCTTGAATACTCGTACTGAAACAACCTACTTTCGGTGCTTGTCTAGGTGTTCCGCCATCTTGTTGAAAAGGTTCATTTTCGGCTATTACTTGCAACACACTACAGTCCACTCTCAAAGGAATTTGCATCTCATCCACGTATCAAACTGCAACACATGGCCTGGTCTTTGAAGTTCTGGAGGTTATTCGAAAGGTGAGTAGGAGGTGGTTTTCCTATATCGCTTACTAATGGAGCATGCCCAGAAAGGTACGGTTTGCAAGTTGCAGTTATGGCTGGGATCTCGGAAAACGTAGTTGAAGCTGCCTCTGAGGCTGGACAAGTAATGAAACGATCGTTGGATAAAGTTTTAGTTCAATGTGAAAAGAGATCAGAATTCTCAAAACTCTCCATGAAGAGTGGGTAAAGACTAGAGACCCTAGTAAACGTCTCACAAGTTGGAAACTGTGACTTTGATGATGCCCATGTTTACGACATATTAATGCACGTGCAAATGATAGTCAAAATTATATCTTAATATATATATATTTATATTTATATATATTAAAATTCTTTGTCTCATATATATTTTGCTTATTGAGCATGTTTGGTAATTAAAATTTGGGAGGCATTGATTTTGCTACTTTGATGTTGTATATTAATTTCCTTTATAACTGATTTAATTTTTTTTATATATTTTTTAATCTTTAAAAGTGAACCAATTAAATTATTTAGCCTTTTATTTTATTTGATTTTTTATTTAATAACTTTTAATAAACATGAAAGTGTGCCAACTTATTACATGCATGGTTAATCATATTAGAATTATAGCTTTGACGTTTGTATAGATGATATGAATTAAGTATAGCAACGTTTTGGTGTTTTGTTTGAAATTTCTTATCTTCTTTATGCTATTTTTTCAGGAGTGCACGTGATAGAAAATAAAATTTATAACATGCATTAACCATTAATTTATACCCACCTTGATTGGAGATAACGTTCAATGTTCAAATCATCCTTGTCAATAGACTTTATCATGGGCACATTGCATATATGGTCTAAACAAAGTTTGAGGGTGATAGTTGTATTAAGATATTCATTTAATAGTAGAGATGAATGTCTAACATTGTACTATCATTGTAATTAATAACATACCATAACTTTTGTCCCGAATTCATTTTCATGCAAGAATTTGGACAGCCCATGACTATTGTTTTATGTCAACTGTCATTTAATTGAGTAAACAGGAAAGTTGACCCAACGTAAATGTCTTGGACTGGGTTATAATTATTCAGGCCCAACCCGCCCAACCCAAATTCAAATTCCATCTTCATTTTCAATTAACTCTATCCCTTTTATCATTAAAAAAAAAAAAAAAGAACCTCTCACCCTTTTATAATTTTTCTTTGTTCCTTTGAATAAAATATACATAATTTGGCGTCACTTTTCTCTTTTCTTTATATTTTGATTAAATTAAAAGAACAATTGGTGAAGGAACTTTGATGATGGACCAATAATTGAGATTTAAAAAAAAATTTTAAAAATTTTTTTCTAAATAAATATTTTCATAAAAAATTTATAAAATATCAATATTCAATAATCACTAATAAATTAATCATCTCCAATAATAATAAAAAATAAATTAAATTAAATTTGTCATTAAATAAAGATAATTGTCAATTGAAGCACACAACTGATTGCCAAGAAAAAACAAGACCGAATTATAAAAGTTTTTATTTATTATTTATAATAAAATCTTAAAATCTTAAAATATATAATAAATAAAAATATAAAATACATAAAAAATAAAATTATTTCATTAAAAATTTATAATTTATAATGTACAATAAATTTAAAAGATCATACAATTTGTTGAATAATTAAAAGAATCATAATACTCTCAACATAACATGAAAGTTAATAACAAAAATAATAATTACGACATATTAAATATTATATTTAATTTTTTTAACTTTTAATATTTTAAAATATTTTGTGTCTATTAATTTTTTATTATTTGTATGTCAAAATTATAATATTATATTAAAAATAAAAAATGATAAAAAAAATCAACCCGGCACAGCAGGGTCAAATTCTAGTTAAATATTAATTAGAAAGCCTAATAAAAAAGTAGAAAAAAATTGTTAACTTTAATTAATATCCTAGATTTCTGTCCTCACTTTGCTGAGAAATTTTTTTTTTATATATTTATATAATATTTTATTGAATTAATCTTAATACAAAAGATAATTACAAATATGCCTTAAAAAGTTTTTGTCTTTCTTGTTAGTACAAATTAAAATGTAATTACAATAGGAGGGGAATTTCTCATGTTATTTTTTTTGTGAGGCTAGATTTTAATTAGACATTAAAATTCTGTTTAAAGCTATGGTTTATTTTACATTAAATTATAAAAAATAAATTTTATTAATTAATGGTTATAAAAATGTTTCATGTTTCCAAAATTAATTTTGAAATAATTTTTAATGACAATGCTTAATTGTTTTTGAATTGAGAGTTGGGAATAGCTTTTATATATTGTTATAGATAGTAACTAGAATTTTAACAATTTATTCTTTCAATTAAAAATTTTGTTTGATAACACGTGTGTTATCAATTTCTAGTAACTATAATACTAATAGTATATATGTCATCAGCAAACTTTTCAATTATTCTTGAAACATTAATTTACCTTTTGATTGTTCTTAGAACTTTTCGATTGACTAGTGCGAGCATGAGTTCTAAGTTGTAACCTAAAGCTCGAATCTGTTTGATCATTTCTCAAGCCAATTTTTAACCGATAGAAGAAGTGAACAAATCAAGGAGATATTAGTGGTAGAAATCTTCAAATATTCACACTAAGCCATATAAATTTACTAAATACTCTTAATTAACCTCTAGTTTTGCAAACAATCCGCCTGCCTTTGTTCCAAATTTTTTGGACGAATGACTTCTTCCTTGTACGTTCCATGATACTTACTTTTCTCACTTATCACAAGAAAAAAACACCATTTCCACACCCAAATTCTAAAAGAAAATAAAATGCTCATTGCACCATCCAAGACTTTCAGTCCTAACCCCTTTTTTTTTTTTTTTTTAACTTGGCCTAACCGTTTTTCCCTCTTAGAACTAAGAAAGAAATGGAAGAACAACAAAACAGCTGCCTGCCATGCGCTGATAAGAAGAAAGACATGAACAAATCGAAAAGGAAAGAGCTAGGACTCTCTTGCATGTTGAACACAGAAGTAGGGGCTGTCCTAGCTGTGATCAGGCGGCCGATAGATCCCACCGCTCAACTCTTTTCTCCCCAAGAAGACTATTTTGACTCTTCAATCCAACAATCCTTAAAATCCTTGCGGGGTCTCATTTTCAATCCCCATCAAGAATGGCGAACCATTGATCCTTGTATTTATCTCTCCCCCTTCCTTGATGTTATACAAAGTGATGACATTCCAGCTGCAGCCACAGGAGTAGCCCTGTCAGCTGTTTTGAAGATTCTTAAACTCGACATATTCGACGAGAAAACCCCCGGAGCAAAAGAAGCTATAAATATTGTTGTTACCGGGATCACGAACTGCCGCCTGGAGAAAACAGACCCGGTTTCTGAGGATGCTGTGATGATGAAGATTTTGCAGGTTTTGACAGGGATTATGAGACATAATGCTTCAGTTTTACTTACAGATCAGGCGATTTGTACAATTGTCAATACCTGTTTTCAGGTTGTTCAACAATCTGTAACCAGAGGAGATTTGCTTCAACGCAGTGCACGGCATACAATGCATGAGTCGATTCAGATCATCTTTTCACGATTACCTGACGTTGATGTTAATGAAGGGGAGAATTCGGAATCTGAAACTGAAGATGATGAAAATTCAGGGTATGGAATACGTTGTGCGGTTGATATTTTTCAGTTTTTATGTTCTTTGCTGAATGTGGTGGAAGTTGTGGAGACTGAAGGGTCGACATGCCATACAGCTGATGACGATATTCAACTTTTCGCTTTGGTTTTGATTAATTGCGCTATAGAATTGAGTGGTGATGGAATTGGAAAGCATCCAAAGCTTTTGAGAATGGTCCAGGATGATTTATTTCACCATTTGATCCATTATGGGACTTGTTCAAGCCCACTTGTGCTTTCCATGATTTGCAGTACTGTTTTGAATATCTATCACTTTCTTCGCAGGTTTGATTTGAAGGGATTTAAATCAGAATACTGAACTGATTTTTTTTTTTTTTGACATCAAAAGCAATGAAACTAAAATCAAATTGCTTTTATGCCTTTTGCAGGTTCATACGCCTTCAACTAGAGGCTTTCTTCTCATTTGTGTTGTTGAGAATTGCTGCTCCAGGAGCTTCTTTGCAACTTCAGGAGGTGGCACTGGAAGCAATTATAAATTTTTTCAGGCAACCAAAATTTGTAATTGAAGCTTATGCAAACTATGATTGTGACCCCATTTGCCGAAATATATTTGAGGAGATTGGCAAATTGCTGTGCAAGCAGGCCTTTCCAGGTACTGGTCCTATGTCGACTTTGCAAGTCCAAGCTTTTGAAGGACTGGTTATCATGATTCACAACATTTCTGATAACATTGATAAAGAAGATGATTCAAGCACTTCAGAGCCATACCCGGTTGAAATTACCGAGTATAGGCCCTTTTGGGTGGATAAACCAAAAGATGATTTAGAAACTTGGGTGGAGTATATAAGAGTAAGGAAAGCACAAAAGAAGAAGATATTTATTGCTGGGAACCATTTTAATCGAGATGAAAAGAAAGGCTTGGAGTACTTGAAACATTGTCAGTTGGTCTGTGATCCTCCAAATCCCAAAGCTTTTGCTTTCTTCTTCCGCTACACTCCAGGGCTGGACAAGAGTATGATCGGAGATTATCTTGGTGACCCTGATGAATTGCACCTTCAAGTTCTTAAAGAATTTACCCGAACATTTGAATTTAAAGGCATGATTCTTGATTCTGCTCTTCGAACTTATCTTGAGACATTCCGGCTCCCAGGAGAGTCCCAGAAGATTCAGAGAATCCTAGAAGTTTTCTCAGAAAGATTTTTTGATCAACAATCTTCGGAAATTTTTGTGACTAAGGATTCAGTGTTCATTCTTTGCTATTCTCTCATTATGCTCAATACAGATCAACACAACCCGCAAGTCAAGAAAAAGATGACAGAGGATGAGTTTATAAGGAACAATAGAGCAATCAATGGAGGGCAAGATCTCCCTAGAGAGTACCTCTCCGAGCTTTTTCAGTCCATCTCAAACCATGCAATCACGCTTTTTGATCAATCTGGTTCAGTAGAAATGAACCCAAGCAGATGGATTGAGTTGATGAACCGAGCCAAATTAATGCAATCATATGTCCTTTGTGATTTTGATCGTCGCCTGGGAAGAGATATGTTTGCTAGTGTTGCTGGCCCAACAATTGCAGCTCTTTCTGCATTCTTTGAGCATGCTGATGAAGATGAAATGCTCCACGAATGCATTGAAGGCCTGATCTCTTTAGCTAGGATAGCTCAGTTTGGACTGGCGGACACGCTGGATGAGCTGGTTGCCTCATTCTGTAAATTTACAACACTTTTGAATCCTTATGCTTCTGCAGAAGAAACCTTGTTTGCATTCAGCAATGATATGAAACCAAGAATGGCTACCCTTGCAGTTTTTACTATAGCAAACAACTTTGGAAAGTCGCTTCGAGGAGGTTGGAGGAGCATCGTTGACTGCTTGTTGAAACTCAAAAGGCTTAGGCTACTTCCCCAATCTGTCATTGAATTTGATGTTGCTTCCACTTCATCATCTGATGTCCCAGAAGCCTTGAAATCTGAGTCTGGAGTAATTTTTCCCAACCATGACCCTAAATTCTTCAAACGCCAGACTTCAGGCATGGGTAGTAGGTTTTCTCATTTTCTATCACTAGATAGCATGGAAGATTCTATATCTCTGGGCATGAGTGAATTTGAACAGAACCTGAAGATTATCAAACAGTGTCAAATTGGGAGTATATTTGGCAACAGTTATAACTTACCTAATGAGGCATTGCTGAATCTTGGACGTTCTCTTATATTTGCAGCTGCTGGTAAAGGTCAAAAGTTTAGTACGCCAATTGAAGAAGAAGAAACTGTTGGCTTCTGTTGGGATTTGATCATTGCCATTTCTTTATCCAACATTCACAGGTTTCAGGTGTTTTGGCCTTCTTTCCATGATTATTTACTAGCAGTTGCTCAATTTCCTCTATTTTCCCCAATCCCATTTGCAGAAAAAGCCATTGTAGGCCTTTTCAAAGTCTGCCTCAAGCTTCTAGCTTCATACCAAGCAGATAAAATTCCGGAGGAGCTCATTTTTAAGTCCATAAATTTGATGTGGAAGTTAGATAAAGAAATTCTCGACACATGCTGTGAGTTCATAATTCAGTCAGTGAGCAAGATTCTCATAGAATACCCAGCAAATTTGCAGACTCAACTGGGATGGAAATCAGTCCTTCATTTGCTATCAGTCACAGGTCGACACCCAGAAACCTATGATCAGGCAGTGGAGGCCTTGATCATGTTGATGTCTGATGCCTGCCATATATCACGGATTAATTATGCCTACTGTATTGATTGTGCATTTGGTTTTGTTGCCCTGAAGAACAGTCCTCTTGAGAAGAACTTGAAGATCCTTGATCTAATGTCAGATTCAACGAAGCTGCTAATCCAATGGTATATAACAGCGTGTTCGGATCCAGGAAACGCTTATAGTATTTCAAGCAATGCTAGTACCTCTTCATTGGAAGATAACGCAAAAGCCCTAGGGTCCATTAATTTTACCATGAGTTTATTTGTCAAGCTAGGGGAAGCCCTTAGAAAGACCAGCTTAGCGCGGCGAGAAGAGATAAGAAACCATGCAATTTTATCTCTTAGGAAATGCTTTAAATTGGCTGAAGGTCTGGAACTATCTTCAACCAGATGTATCAACTGCTTTAACCTTGTCATATTTGCGGTGGTTGATGATCAGCACGAAAAGATGATCGAATATTCTAGGCGCGAAAACGCAGAGAGGGAGACGAGAAGTATGGAAGGGACTCTTAAGCTTTCAATGGAGCTCCTGACAGATGTGTACTTACAATTCCTAAATCAGATTGCAAAGAATCCAGGGTTTAGGACATTCTGGTTAGGCGTTCTGAGAAGAATGGACACATGCATGAAAGCTGATTTGGGAGAATATGGTGAAACAAAATTGCAACAAGTTGTGCCAGACTTGCTGAGAAAGATGATTCGAAAGATGCAAGAGGAGGAGATTTTAGTACGCAAGGATGGCGATGATCTTTGGGATATTACCTTCATTCAGATACAATGGATAGCTCCTTCACTCAAGGAGGAGCTTTTTCCTGATGAAATGTAAACAAATTAAGTGGAGTATTATTAGTAAGGTTAGTTTCAAGCTAGCTTGATCAAGTAGTTATTAAACATATGATGTACCGAGGAAAATGGCTTTTTCTTGGGGTTGCATACTTGTAAAAATTACCATTTTCTGATACAAAATCACTTGATGATATATAAATATATTTAAATGGTTATGATAGCTGCAAGAGCATAGAATTTCCTTTGAACATTTAACATTAATCGTTTAATTAGTACCTTTTCTCCTGATCCATTGGCCCACGCTCACATGTCTAATTGCCTTTGCTTTCAAGCTTAATCCCAACTTGGCATTAAATTTCTCTCCTCCTTTTTCTGTATTTCAGACATGAACTCTCTCCCACATCATTACAACAAGCCAAATGAAGTCTTTCCAATCACCTTAACCGCTCATTTTGACCCCACAATAATTTTCTTTCTTGCTCTCTATAAACATATTATTTCAAGACCAAAGCAATAATTTACCAGACAACCACCAGCCAAAACATATAGCTCTTTTAGATTTAGAGCTCGAAAACAACAGCAATTTACCAATGATAGTTTTTAAAAAACTACTTACATATATCAGCAAATAGAAAGCAAGTTCCATAATTTGCATCAGGGCCAGTACAGTTCTTGATTCGTCTGAATGATATATATATATAACACTCGATGACCCTGGAAGAAGCAGATTAGTTAGGTCTCTTCAGAAAATATCAGAATTCCTACCAACATCCTTATGATTAAAAGCATTTTAAAGAATTGACATAAGAGCCAAAACCATTTTTCATAAGACTTTTTGTGAGTACGATATGACCGACCTACAAACCTATTCAATCATAATGAATTTGCACGCAAGCAAACAGCTACCCGATCTTATACAAAATTTCACCATTCACTCAGTCACCTATGTTCTTGCTTCTTTACACATTGCCAAGAACAGCCCAAGTTCTTGACTTCATCTATCTGATGAACATAGCTGAGATTTTTAGAGAATCCATCAGGCTAATCCTTCTTCACCCTACTCATTTCCATTCTATCTCCATCTTTCTCTTCTTACCGCTCCTTGTTTCTCTTTTCTTATCACATTTTCTCATTCACTATGTCATAACGTATAGATCCGTAAATCTATAATTAGATTTGATTTTAAAAATTGTCACTAATTGAGATTGATCACCTAACTGAATCTATCTCTTTTTTTAAAAAAATCTCAAGCTTAACTTAAGTATCTTTAAAAGAAAGATTTTATGTTTACGAAACCAAGACTAAATCTGGGAATACGGTTATGTACACCCTCATAACGCCAATCAAATCATGGTACCAGTTTTATTTCATATTATCTATGACTTAACATATATTTGTAATTTATCTAGTAAATTTAATATTAGAAATTGTTCTTAAAATTACTCTGATAGTTTGGTAGAAATTAAAGATAATTTTCTCACATCAAAAGTATTTATGGAGACTCATATCTCACTTTAAAAAGGTTTCATCATCGGATTCATTAACATATTTTCTAAGAAATCATTTTTTTTGAAATCAATCAATAAAATCTTCCAATCATTTAGTAAGATTTTATATCAATGCATATCCCCCAATCATTTTGTGGGATTTTTGTTGAAAATCTTTGTACGAAATTTTTTAAAAACACATTGTCATTAAATCCTCCAATAGTTTGGTACGATTTAATGAAAATTTGAATCCTCTAATCGTTTGGTAGGATTAAAAATTTATTTGGTAAATTCCTAAATTTGATGCTGTATTCTCCTCATCTATGTTGCATTTTTAAGTTTTCAACTTAGATGAACCCCCTTTAATTCAAACCACACGTTTGGGGTTTCGATTTGAGTTGTCATTTTTCTTTTTTCATTCATTATTTTATTTTATTTTATTTTTTATTTTTTTCTCTCTTTTTAAGCATAGTATTTCTTTGCAGCATCAAAATTTATACTAAATCATCTCCACCCATTTTTGCTAATATTAATGCTCTATCCGAAAAGCTTTTTTAACCACAAATGGCCCTTCCTAATTTGGAGTTCACTTTTTTTTATTATCATGCTGACTTGAGAGAATTCTTTTCAAAAGCAAATCCCCTTTTCAAAAACAACGAAGTTGAAACTTTTTATCATGAGCCATCATTATTCTTCTCTGATAAAGCTGACCATGACACAATACTGTCAATCTTTTTTTTTCAATGAAATTTAACTTTTTATAGCACTCTTGAATCTAGTCAACCTCTTCCAATCCAACTTCCTTTAAGATTCTTAAGGATGGGATTTTCACTTTTATTGGCAATACAGCTTCTATCCCATAAACCAATGAAAATGAGGTTGCCCCAGTAGGGGTACGTACCGATGTCTGATAAGCACATAAAGAAAATGATAACTTTTCATGCCATTTTTTATAAGTTTCATCATTTTTTCAAAAATCTTTTTTATATTTTTGTTTGTCACTTCAACTACTCCATTCATTTTTGGATGGTATGGCAATGAATTATGATGTTTGATCTTAAACTGGACACATACTTCTTTCATCATCTTACTATTTAGATTCTTGGAATTATCTAAAATGATCTTCTCTGAAAGTTTATATCTACAAATAAATTTTTTTGTTATGAACTTATATATCACAAATCATGTCACACTTCCATATGAAGCTACTTCCATCCATTTTGTGAAATAATTTATCATTATGAAAATGAACCTATGTCTGTTAGAGGCCTTTGGGGTAATAAGACTAATGACATCCATGTCTTACATGGAGAATGGCTAAGGTGGTGCCAAAACATGTAAAACAGTAGATGTAATTGGATTTTATTAGCACAGAGGCATTTTCAAGCATAGTCAATGCAATCACTCTCCATTGTCAACCAATAATACCTAACTCTTATGATCTATCTACCTATCATATGTCATTTGTATGTCCTATACATATTTCATCATGCATTTTTTCAATAATCTTCTTTACCTCAGTCGCATTAACACATCTCAATAATACTTGATCATAGCTTTTTCTATACAGGACATCATAATCTAGAAAGAAACTCATAGCTAATCTCCTAATGACTTTTTTATCATTTTCAGTTGTTTGGTTTGGATATTGTTAATTCTTAATGTGCTGTAGGATATCATAATACTATAGCTTCTCACCATTTTTTTCTTTTACATTAGAACAATGAGCTGACGTATCCTTAACATCTAGTTTGATGGGTTGAATATTAGTATTATCATCAATTCAAATCATTGCTACCAAAGTAGCCCAAGCATTAGTAATCAGATTCTCTTCATGAGGTAAATGGTTAAACTAAATATTTTCAAACTGCTTGATCAACTCTAAAATATACTTATAATGTAGGATAAGTTTCGAATTTCTCATTTTTCATTCTCCTTTCAACTGATATATGGCTAGAGTTGAATCCTCAAACACTTTTAATACTTTAACCTTTTTGTCTATAGCAGCTTGTAAACCTAAAACACAAGCTTCATATTCACTAATATTATTAGTGCAATTGAAATTCAATCTTGCCGTTATAGGATAATAACGTTCTTCAGAAAAGATCGAAATTACCCCAATCCTATGGCTTTAAGGCATTGGTAACTCCATCAAAGTATATTCTCCAAGACTTCTTATCATGCCTTTTCTTCTCAAGTTGAGAAATAGCCATTAAATTTTCAATAGGGAAGTTTAACCTCATTGGCTCATAGCTTTTGATAGCATAATCTACGAAAAAGTCAGTTATAGCATTTTTTTTTATTACTTTTTGGCTCACATATACAATTTCATACTTTGAAGCATTACTTGACATCTCACAATCTTTTTGGACAATGAAGGCTTCTAAAAAATATACTTGATTGGAACCAATTTTGTTATAAGTCAAGTGATATGGTAGAGCATATATTGTTTGAGTTTTTTGGTTGTCCAAGCTAATGTATAAGACAGTTTCTCTAAAGAAGAATGCTTAGACTTATATTCTGTGAACTTCTTACTCAAATAATAGATAGCTTTCTCTTTTACTAGATTAATCTTGCTATCCCAGCATGCATCCTATTGATTTCTTACACACTATCAAATATAAAATCAACGGTCTCTTCGAAATAAATGGTACCAACATTGAAAGATTTGACAACTACAACTTAACTTTATCAAAAACCTCTTTGCATTCCTCATTTCATTCATTAGGAATATTATTGCAAAGAAGTTAAAAGATAAGATTACACTTATAGGTGAGCTGAGAAATGAATCGAGAAATGTAGTTCAATATACCCAAAAAAGCCCCAAACTTCTTTCGGTGTACTAAGAGGTGACAAATTTTGAATAGCTTGTATCTTATCGGGGTCAACTTCAATCCCTCTTTCACTGACCATGAAGCCTAACAACTTCTCTGACTTAGCTTCAAATGTACATTTGGCCAGGTTTAGCTTAAGTTAAAAGTTTTTTAACCTTTCAAATAATTTTTTAAGGTTGGTGACATGATCTTTTCCTTCATGAGACCTTGCAATCATATCATATATGTACACCATGATTTCTTTATGCATTATATCATGAAAAAGTATCACCATAGCTCTTTGATAAGTTATCCCAACATTCTTCAAACCATAAGGCATAACTTTGTAATAGAAGGTACACCACATGGTTACAATATGGTTTTTTCCATGCCATCTTGAACTATTTTTATCTGGTTATATCCCAAAAACTCATCCATGAAAGAAAACATAGAATGCCTGACCATATTATCCATCAATGTGTCAATATGAGGCAAAAAAGTTATTCTGTAGGTTAGTCCTATTTTAATCACGATAATCTACACATATTCGCACATTTTCATCTTTTTTAAGGACATGTACTATGTTGGCTACCCATTTTGGATATTGGGCTACTTGTAAGAAACCTGTGTCAAATTATTTTTTTACTTCTTATTTAATCTTTAGCAACATCTCAGGCTTCATTTGCCTTAACTTTTGTTGGATCGATTTACATTCTAGCTTTAGGGTCAATTTATGTTATACTATTTCGGTACTAAGTTTGGGCATATCATGATAAGACTAAGTAAATACATCCATGTATTCTCGAAACAGATCTTTTAACCTTTGCTTGTCTACCAACGAAAGTGATGAACTAATTTTAACCTCTTTCTTGTTCTCTTCATCTCTTAAGTTTACCAATTTAATTATCTTCTGATGAGACTTAATTGGTTTATTGTCTTACTTAATTAATCTCATTAGGTTTAGAGGCAGTGTATATTCCTCAAAATCATCTTCATTATCAAGTTCATCAGCATTAATCAAAATTTTAAAATTAAACCCTTGATCATTATCATGATTACCCTCATGTTCATTTATAGACCTGAAATTGAATAAAATTAAGAATGTTGGCAAGATGTATTGGTTTGATGTAAAAATGAGAACAATAGAATAAATGAATGAAAATGCATTATTCATATTCTTTTATTGAAATAATAATAAATAACTGGTCTATACATAAAAAAAAAAAATCATCCCAATGTTTTTGGGCGTAAGCAATTAAGATGCATAATTACATTAGAAAAGTTTTAAGGATATCAGGCATCTCAATGGTGCTCTAATTGTTTAGCTTATATTCTGTCAGACAAGGACAGACCCACACTTTATGTTCATGTCTTTTTTCGTCTCTAATTGTATGATGGCCAATTCAGTGAATGCTTCAGCTATGCTCAATTCTGGCTTTTTTTCAAAATCCTCACCCAACTTATGATATATGAACTCTCTACGCCTAAAAGTATCATAAAGGTGTGGAATGACAATTGGCATAGCTTTCAATTCATAACCTCTAAGTTTCACCATCTTATTTTCTTTTCTGTTCATTTATCTTATTTTTTTCTCACAGCCTTCTACTTCATAGCCCAAACCTAGCCTCTCACTGTTGTCAACTATCATCAAAGGCTCTTTTATTCCTTGTAAATTTTTACCCAACTCCACTTTAGGATACCAACCTTTATAGATGATCTGGTTTATCACTATGTTTATGAAACAAGGTTGGTTTATCTTAGATCTTTCACCAACAGAATTGATAAGCTTAAAGGATTGATAGGAGCATTTTAATACCTTTTCAGCAGCTTCTACATATGGGGCATTTATGAGCTAGGTTACCAACATATCCTCTTTTCCAAACATAATGATCAGTTGGCCCTTTATGTTGAATTTGACTTTTTGGTTTAGGGTAAACAGGACAACACTTGCCATATGGATTCATGGTTATCTCAACAAATAGCTATAGGATAAGGAGATATCTATCAATTGAAATTTAATATTTAAAATACATGATCCAATCTGTAAAGGCATCTTAATATCTTTCAAGACATCATGTTTGGTCCTATCAAAAGCACGTACAACTATATGGCTACTCTTTATATATGACAACTCAATTGGTAGTCGTGTCAAAATGGATATAGGCATGACATTAATAGCAAAGCTATTGTGTTAATGAGAAGCTTAGCTATGATATAGCTTTAGTACTTTCTCTTTCTTATGAAGGAATATCATCATCGCTAAAAGCTATATAATATGACACTATTAAGTTTTTAGCTAGATGATTCACATATTCAATTGATACATTATGTGCCACGTATGCTTGGTTCAACACTTTTAGTAAGGTATTCTGATATGGTTCAAAATTCAACAATAGTGATAATAGCGAGATCCAAGCTAGCATCTTATTTAGTTGTTCAACAATCGAATATTCATTATGCTTCATCAGTTTCAAAAACTCATAAGCTTTTTTTTTCAGTTACTGGTTTTTGATGTTTTTTTTTAGCACTACTTCAGGCACATTCAACTCTTCCCAATCTTTATTATTTTTTGTTTTTTCTATCATCTTTAGAGTATAACATCTTTCACTTTGGGTTATGCCACCTATACCAATTATATTATCAGCATCAATCTTGAATGCAATCTTCTTTTACCTTTGGACTACACATCATAGCCATATCTCTATGGCACAGCTTTATCATTTTTGTATGGAAATAGGGTAAGAACCTTAAAAGTTACTGGCTTGAGAATGAGCTTATCTATAATCAACTTTGGTTTTTTCTCATAGTAAATCATTATTGGTTTTAGAACCAACTTTGATAGTTTGTCAATCATAGATACTTTGACATTTCTTGAAGTTTTCCCTTCTTTATAGAGCTTAATCTTGTAAGAATCCATAAGCTTTTGTACATCCTAATGAAACTATTCATAGGTTTTAGTAGAGTAACCAACAGCCCCACTATGGTATTTGTATCTTTTATTTGGCACACATCCTTCACGATAAGTATGTGGATCTATTAGTTTATCATGTTAGATTTATATAAGGCATCAAACAGCTGATTGAGAGGAGTTTTGACTTTTTCCATTTTTTTCTTTACATGATGCTCTCAATCCTTACTCAGAGTATTGACATTGTGATTAGGTAATGGATTGCCACTGACATTAGGCGTTGTTACCCCAATTGTATCAAAGTTGATCATTCTATCTTTAAATAAAAGTTACACCTTATGCTTCAGGATGGTGCAATTTTCAGTAAAATGACCAACATTCCTATAGTGGTAATCACAATGAGCTGTAAGATTATACCACTTAAGATAAAAAAGCTTGAGTGGTTTCAGATAGACAAAGGTGATTAGGTGATTATTGTAAAGCTCTTAATACAACTCTGTATAGCTCATAAGGATAGGGTCAAAAGTAAGTTGTTCTTAAATATTTTGTGACTCTTACAAACTACCTATTGGATTAGTAAAATGGATTAGGTATGGTAGGAGGTTGGGGTTAAAACCATATATATGAGTTTATGGTCTAAAAGAGGTTAATATATAAGAGGGTAGGATGGTTATGGAGTTAGTTGGTATAGGTAAGATGTGATGTTATTTATAGTGGGGTAATAGGTGAAGTAAACTGGTGGTGGATAGGGTTGGTAGTTCCTGAATTGCTATTTTTCAAAGCTCACAACCTGAGCTTTAGTCTTTTTCTTATTAGGTGTATTTTTAATGAACGATTCTTCTCATTCCAACTTATCATTTTTGATGGCATTCTTTATGATTTTGCCTAATATCATCATGTTGATGAAATTCTTGATTGTATTCTCTATCATCTTTTCATAATAGAGAGATTTTAAAGTACTTACCAAAAGTATCGTAGTCTATTTCTCAGTCAAAAGTGATTGAACTTAAGCAATCTTATCCTTCTACCTTTAGGCATACTCCTTAAATGACTCAGTCACCTTATTTTTTATATTTTGCAAAGAAAGACAATCAGGAACTAGATTTATTATGTGTCAATATTGATTGATAAAATCATGGGCTAACTCCTACCAAAAGTGAATGTAAGACCGATCAAGCTAGACATAACATCTCGTCACAGAGCCAGTAAGGTTGTTTTGAAATATATGCATAAAGAGCTTTTCATCACTAGTATAGCACCTATTTTTTGATAGTATATGGTAACATGAGTTATCGAATACTTTGTATCATCATACTTCTCAAACTTTGAAACTTTAAACTTTGGAGTAATAATAAAATAAGGGACTGAACAAAGCCCGGTAGCATCTATTAAACCATAAAAACTGATTCTTTTCACTGCTTACAACCTTTCCTCAAGCTTGTTTATCTTTAGGTCAACCTTTGAATCCTCTAATGACTCGATCACTTTTAACTTCAACTTTTTTTTTAGATTATCTAGATCAAAGACTTGAATTGGTTTTGAGGCTTTTTTCCCAAAAATTGGATTAACATAATTTTGGAATTGACCTTGGGCAGTAGTAGATTGTATTCTTGAGTTAATATATGGATAGGCCCTAAGAAATTTTGCTTATGCCCATTAAAAATGTTGACTTTGATAAGGGTTGAATCCTAGAGGATATAAAGGATCAATAACAACCTACATAGGACACTCTGGCTAACTTAGAGCATATTTCACCTCCTTTCTTTTATTTAGCTTATTTAGGGCTTCTAAGATTTTATCTAACTCCCCTCTAAGCTCTTCTTAGGCCTTTTCAATCTTGTCAAAATAATTAGAGTCTTATTCCATCTATTTAGCTTAAGCTCTGGTGTTATATTAGTGGTGAGTGGGGTTTTTAGATGGTGGAGCTATCTTTGAACCCTTAAGTACTACAATTGTTAATTATGGGACTTGTTTATGACTTAATGTAAAAAATAAAAAACTAATTATGAATGCAATGTATGAGAGATAATGCATGGGTGATGATATTTGCCCTTTGAAGAATTTCTAACAAAAAAAACTTTCATTTAATCCACAAAAGTCTGTTTACATAGAATCTATTCTTAATTTGAAAAGACATTTGACTTATTTGTATTGGTCTTTGGCCTCTTCAATGAAGTTCAACAAATGTTGTCCATACTTTCCTATTAGGGTGATTACTTCCTTAAGAGCTTTAGCCTCTTCTGTCATGTCTTTTGCCTTGATCATTACCTTACTTATCTGGGTTACAAAATGCTCTATGTACCTTTATCGTCTTAAGTTTTCCCTTTTGCCACATCAAACTTGATATGATAACTCCCTATGCTCCTTTGTGAGTGCAGTGATGTGATTCTTTTACTCATTCAATCCCCATTATAAAATTTGAATATATTCTCTGAGTGCTTCATTTTCTTTTTGAGCTTCAGCAATTCATCTTCTATCTAAAAATATTCATTTTCAATTTCATAGCCTAAATCAATGATGTTTATTTCTTTAGCCTCTGTTTAGATGCGTAACCTCTTGTGTTCTTGATGTGATTCCATCAACTTATTGAGGACAGTGTCACGTTCTCTAGCCATCTTTTGGGCCCTAGCTCTTTGTCTTTTTGTTTTAGTAGTCATTTGCTTACATCTTGGTGTAACTCTGACAAGTAACTAATAGATGTGTCTTATTCTTCAATGATTTTCTTCTTTTTAGCCTCTTGCTTCATTTCTTCTTCCTATATATTTTTTTTCTTCTTGAAGCCTTTAAATTTCCTGCTTCAACTTGTCTTTCTTACACTTAAATTCTTTTCTTATAAGCTCAACTCTGAAGGTGATTTTTTCATATGTTGTTTCACTGACTGGTAAGAATCTTTGTAAATTCCTAGTGCGCTATCAGTGAAAAACCCAGGACTCACTCTCTTAGACTTTTTTCACAGCTTAATTATGCTATCAATCCTCTAAAAGCTTTTAGGCTCACCATATAGGTAGTCTAATTGATTCAGCTTATGCATCATGGAGATAAGCTGTTTAGCTCCATATTGCCTTTGTACCATAAGAGATGCATAACTTGTTGATCCTCATAATCCTAAGAGTGAGACCTCAGTTTCATCTTCACATTGATATAACATAGGCTCTCGACTCATTAATTGAACTAACCACTACATTTGACTACTTGTGAGCCCTTATAGAAAACACTCACATTCTTTTTTGGCCTTTGTTTATGGCCATTTGTTTTCACATAATTTTCTAACAAGATTTCAATTGCAAAAATAAAATTTAGAGAAAACATTCTTTTTGCATTCGAAATGGCTTTTTATTCATAAGTACAATTAATGGTGTGTAACCTAGAAATTGCCTTTTATCATTTCATCGACAATAATTCAATGACCTAATGGTTTCTGCCAAGATTGTTGACGAAATAATGCATCATTTTTCTAACTGCTTAAACAAATTTACCACATCTATCTCAACATGTCATAAAACTTTAGGAAAGATTACCATATCATATATGGCTAAGGCAAATACATTCAATCCCTGGTTATCATTTGGATGTTTTGTAATGAAATCATGAAGAAACTCCTAAGGAATACCCTTATATGCTCTTTTTTCTTGGATATGCAAATATATAACTTCCTTGTTAACTTTCAAAATATGAGCTAATTTCTTGCGATACCTAGGTTTTTGTTTTTTCACATAAATTATGTCTAAATGTTAGAGATGCATACTTACCAAAATTGAATACTCTTCTATGGTTGGCACCATATCCACTTCATTAAAGATAAAACAACGATAAGAAGGGTCTCAAAACTGCACCATTGCCTTTATAAGTGAACTCTTCACTTTTACTAACAAAAGGTGTGCAATATGGCCAAATTTCTGATAGAAGGCTTGTTGTCTTAATGAGTTCATGTTTTTTTGTTTGGCTGTTAAATCTTATAAATTATTTTATGTAAAGAGCAATCAAACTTCTTTAGGTAGTGTAGAAACATAGTCAGATGGTAAATGATCTCCTTCCTTCTATTGGATATTCTCTGATTCAATTTTTGACTTGTTAGGTGACTCGCATTTGGCACACATGAATGAAGTACAAACTAGACATTCTGTAAGTTCTATGAAAGCTTTTTGTTAAGATATCTTTAGGGCAACTATGTTATGTAGTCTATATGCATGTTTTATGAATTTAAAAAAAAAGAAAAATAAAGAAAGAAAATGGTTAGTAAAAGCAATATAAGAAATAAAAGGAAACATGTTAGCACAGAATATAATAATATGATCCTAAACTTTAGGTCAATTCTAAAAGGTAAATGAGACATGGCTCTATCTATAGGTTAATATGATAAGGTTAACTATATGTGTTTTTGGTTAATTTTAGAAGTTCCCAAATTGTTCCTAACATTATTGTCCATCACAAACTAGTAAGGCATCCCAACCCTCACCCATTATAGGTTACAAATGGAAAAGGCTCAATTTGAGTGAGAGTATTTTATTAGCCTATGCAGAGACATGAAATTTCACGAAAGCATAGGTACTTTACTCTCTTCTAAGGGATGGAGTTCGGGTGTAGAGCTCATATTATGTATATGCACATGAATGAAAATATATAACATGAAAGTAAAACATAAGGAGCAAAACTAAAGTTTGTAAATTTATTAAAGTAGGCTTGGATAATATGAAATCACTTACCAGCCTAACTCTCTATCCCTAGTGGAGTTACCAAACTATCAAAATGTATAGATTTATAAATCTATAGCTAAACTTAATTTTAAGAATCGACACCAATATTTTTTTAAGGTATGATTGATCACCTAACTGAATATGTACCTTTTTAAAAAGAAATCCCAAGCTTAACTTAGATATCTTTAAAAGGAAGATTTTATGTCTATGAAATCAAGACTAGATCTAGGAGTATAGTTACGTGTGAGAAAGATTATAGCACCTTCACAACGCCCATCAAATGATGGTACTAGTTTGATTTCATATTATCCAAGTCTTAAAATGAGTTTGTAATTTACCTAGTAAATTTAATATTGGAAATTGTTCTTAAAATTATTCAAATCGTTTGATAGAAATTTAAAACAATTCTTTCACCTCAAGAGTATTAATGGAAACTTGTGCTTTACTCTGAAGATGATTTGTCATTGAATTTATTAACATATTTTTTAAGAAAGTAATTTTTTAAAATCAATCAATAAAATCTTTCAATCGTTTGGTAAGATTTTATATAAATGCATATCTCCTAATTATTTGACGAGATTTTTGTTGAAAATCTTTTTATGAAATTTTTTAAAAACATATTGTCATTAAATCCTCTAATAGTTTGGTAAGATTTAACGAAAATTTGAATCCTTCAATCGTTTGGTAAGATTTTATATCAATGCATATCCCACAATCATTCGGTAGGATTTTTGTTAAAAATCTTTTTATGAAATTTTTAAAAGCACATTGTCATTAAATCCTCTAATAGTTTAGTAAGATTTAATGAAAAATTAAATCTTCCTATCATTTGGTAGGATTGAAAATTTATTTTTCAAAAATTTATTATGAAATTCTCTAATCATTTGATAAAATTCACAATTTAAAATTTTTAAACCCATAAAAATCCTCTAATAATTTAGTAGAATTCATGAATTTTTTTTTAAAAATATTTTTTAAAAATATCAATAAATAAATAAAAACAAATAATAAAATTAAAAATATACAAAAAATTAAAAATAATTGAAACTTAATATAAATAACATAAGATAAAAATAAAAAATAAAATAAAACAAAAAAAAACAAAAAAAAAGGTTCGGCTCAGCTCGACTCAAAGAAAACTTGATTGCAGAAACATTGGTCAACTGGAGTGGCTTGTTATTATGGCTCGACTTGACTTGAGTTTCGATTGCCAGAAGCAGGTCATAGATTAAAGCACTATGGATCGGATCAAGTAAGTGAAAAATGCGTGGATCCTAAGCTTATTTAACCTCTAAAATGCTACCATTTAAGCTTGAGTATATAAGGTCAACTTTTTTTTCTTCAAAATTTTCCTATCCACTCTCTCTTTTCCTTCTTTTTTCTCTGCTTTCTCTCTCTAGTAGAGGATGAATCTTCAAAAAACATCAGTTGAATTCGTTAAAAACTAAAAAAATCTCATCAAAATATGTGTTTGTGCTAGAAAAGTTGTTAGAAAAGATGAATTTCATCGAAAAAATTTTGTCAGAATCAAAAAAGTTTTCAAACAATTCCAAGAAAACAAAAAAAAAACTTGTCAAAATTCCCACGCAAACCCTTTATTTTCTAAAACCCTCCAGCAACAACTGATCAAAGCTTTCCAATTCCAAAAAAAGTTTTTACTAGAAACATTAATTAAATTTTTTTTTTTTTGTGAGCTCTTTGTTTTTTTGTTTTTTGCTTTGTATCCGCTCTATGCCTTTTTCTGTGATGATTGGAAGCAATTTATAGGATAGTTTCCCGATTCAATTGGTGTTGTGATAAAAATCTAAGTTCTTCAAAGAAAATCCACTTTATCACCAAAAATTAGGCTTTTCCCAAAAAAAAAAAAAAATCTTTTCCCAATTAACTTCTTTATTAAAACATGGATCATCTTTAATCATACTCAATCTACAACTTTGCCAGCCATTTAATTTTTCTTCAATTATCCTTTTTTTAAAATTATTTTTTAATTTTAAAAAAATCAAACCAAATTCTATAAAATCAACCCCGGGTGTCTACATACTATTTCCCCTAAATACCTTCCTCAACTATAACAATCACAGAACATTTATTTGGACATCGCCTGCCCAATTTACTATCCAAAACAGTTGCTTATACCATCATTTGCTTCCCTTCCTCCATGACCTTCTCTCTTCTTGGAAGAGCTGCCACTATCTAAGCAGTTTCAGACAGTTACAATGGAATAAATCTTGATGGAAGAAGGCTATTCATGAGAAGCGGTTTGGCTTGGATTGTGCTTCTCCACACAAGATTTTGGGAGCTCCTTATCATACTAGGCCTCTTTGGAGGTTTGGTGGTTGGTTTAGCAGTAGCACCAAAGATACTGTGGAGGTTAGGAATCTTCCCAAAAGCATTAGGATTCTTGGGTTCCTAGGCATACCTTTCTGTGTGAATTTTGCACATCTAATGGTCGTGGGAAACTTGGCAAACGTTATATCAGTATTGGAGAGTGAATGTTATGGACTTGATTCACTATGGAAAGCTAAAATGCTTATTGAAGGAAGACGACAAGCAGCCTTGGTTATGTCTTCGTTGAGTAACATGGGGTTTAGGCCAGTTGAGTGTTTATTCGAATTGAGAATGTGCAGGGGCATCTGTATGTGGGAAATACCTGTCTTGATATCAATATACTCTTTGGTGCTTGTTTTTGAAACAATCATGATTAAGGGAATCTTGAGAAAAAAATCTTCTGATTAAGGGAATTTCTTTAAATGGGCATTCTGGAAGTACCGCCCTCAGGCCAAAGAGATCTGGTTAGTCATCACTGATCCAAGAAAACGCAAATTTTCCTTCTTGGGTGTTGAGAGGCAAATTTATTTGTCTTCTATGTTGCTCAAGCTATCAATAGTAGATAAATGCAATCCTCATAATTTAAAGCACCTCTGCAATTGATACCTATTTCGGAAGGATCAAATAACGCTTCAAACGTGCATTTGGTCGTTCCAAAGATTAAATTCACGATGAATTAAATATTCCCTAACATTATGGAAGGATCTCAAACCCACATGGTCATTTCTATTCACAGATGCATTGGAGACCACAAAAATTCACCAGTGTGCCTCCAATCTGCCAAAAACAACCTTCCAATACCACCATGCTTTTTTCTGCAGCTTGCCAATGAACGCTTCATCATAGCTTAGGAATGACCAAAATTGGGAGCATGAACACTCCATCATAGCATGCCAATGTACAAGCTAACATATCTTCGTTTGAATGACAATAGTTAAGTAGGAAGTCATTAAATCTGTCTGACAACTCAAAAACAAATTAGCAAATGAAATTTGAGCCAAAAAAATGGAAAGCCAAGGATAATCTATGTTCATTTGCTTGACCTGAAACCTTCAAAGGAGCCATTTTAAAGCTGTCAAAATGCGCCCAATAAATTCAAATGGCAGCATACGAAGATGACAAAAGTTGGGACTAATAGAACATACATTTATTAGATTCTAAATACAAATCAACCATTAAGACTGAAATCTTCAATTTCCATAAGTCATCTCAGCAAGCAGCCAGCACAAGGTCCTCTGTCAAGCGCACTTGTTGGAGGTTCAGATGAATGTCCTTTACAAAACTTGAAAAGCAGAGGATAGGATATATCCAAAAGGTTAAAAAGGGGAATTTCTTTTCTTTTCTGTTAATAGCGCAATGTTTATAATATCAGAAAATTAACCAGGACATAAAACTTATTATGAGAATTCCATAATTTAGTAAAAAAAAAAAAACATATCTTTTATATGGGCCTTAAAAAATTTTCCTCCGAGATTCAATTCTGAAAACAACAAAAAGATGGTCCACAACCATGAATTAAGACATCATAGAAGAGATTATGATGGATTCTATATCACCAAACTGCAAACATGATAAGCAAATTGCAGCAGTTGAGAACCAGTAATAACGGAACCATCATGCAAAGCATATCCGAAATTTAGAGAGAGAGAGAGAGAAAAAAAAAAAAAAAACCAAGTTGAATCCCGCCAAATGTTCGTGAGAAAAAGAATGCACATCACCAAGCACCACATTACATTGTGAAATTTTAAGAAATACTGGTCCATTTTATACGAAGAGGAAAAAGAAAGGATAAGGATTCAAGGCGAGACGTACTATTTTTACCTCTGTTACTATTAATATAAGCTACCCATTCATTTCAATTTCAACTTGATTTTACTGTCTGCACACTTAATATATAAATTAAGATTTAGAGGCATGATGTGTATTGCACCTCTATCACCTATCAATAAAAGGTAGGCATTTGGCTTAAACACAACTCTGTTTTATATTGCCTAAATGACTACTCTTTTCTGCAAATTCCATCACAGGTTATTGTATAGTGATTAGTAATGAAGTGCAGCCTGACCAGCTTAGGTTGAATCCAATGATCCAATCAACAACTTGAGTTCCCAACAAAGAAAAACCACAACAGAACCATCATTATTTCTAGCTATTAGCAACAAATGCTATGAATCTTTCCTATTTTGGTATTTGTCCTCTGGAAACACTAACATATCAAGATAAACTGATAATTAACAAATAAAAACATGAGAAACAAATGAAACAAGGTCTCCAACATTAAATGGTCCATAATTATAGAAAGCAATTTGACATGTCAACTATAGGAAAAAATATACACAATAAGCACACACCAAGAAACTTATTGGCTGATATTCTCTGTGGAATTGTCATCATTCTCATCATCGTCATCCCTCTCCCCCTTATCAGCATAATCCTCTTCCTTCATTTTTGCAATCTCTGCTTGTGCCCTCTCCAAAATCTGCTTCTTCTGCTCCTCCAATTCCTTCTGAAAATCCATCCTCATCTTCTCCAACTCCTTCGTATGCTCCCTCTTACTACTCTCAATCTTTTCATATATCTTTCCAAACCTTTGCACTGAATCCGCCAACATCCTCATTGAATGCAAATCGTTCCCTTCCCCTCCCATTCTCGACCCTCCAACTTCCACTTCTTCATCATCCTCCTCCATCTCTGACTCCGTAGGACTATCCCTCATCTCATCAAAACCATTAGACCTATCCAAATAAACCTGCGGATTCATAAAAACAAACTCCCCCGAATCCACTCCACAAGCCAACCCTGACTCTTTTTGCCTAAACGACGAAGAACCCAACCCCATTAACATCTCCATTTTCCTGAAAAACACCCATTTACTCGAATTCAACCCCATTTTTTCAGCTTTCGGCTTCTCTTTCTTAAACTTCCTCTTCAACCCATCGATCATTCGCCTACATTGCCCTTCATTTTTCCCACTTTTCAAAGCATCACTAACTTTCTCAGCTACATCAACCCAATCTTCACCCCTCAAACTCCTCCTTCCCAATTGCAAAAACCTATTTCCCCAAACTTCTAACAAAACATAAATTTCTTGCTGGGTCCAATCATAGGTACTTTTGAAGCTAGCTCTACGATCGGGCGTGATTTGATAGCAGGGAACTGAAGTTCTCAACTTTTGCCGTTTTGGGTATCTTTCAAAACGCTCGCTTTCATTAATACGATGGTAATAAACATCTGGATCATCGTTGTTATCGCCCTCCACGTTGTCGTTTTCTTCTTCCATTTCTTCTTCTTCATCGACCACTTCTTCTGGTCCGTAACTATATACATGGCGAGTTCTAATAGAACGAGGGTATTGAGGATGGCGATTAAAACTAAAAGAGTAGGGCTTGGTTGGGTATCTTGAATCGTCTTCAATATCATCCATTTCCCTTTTAGGGTTTCTTATTGATAGAGGTTTTGGTTTTGGGAAATTTGATTGGTTTGATATTGGAGGTTTAAGGTAATTAAAAGGCAAGAAAATTGAGCTTCCAAGGTTAGAACGAGCCCTAAATTGAAACTTCTAGGGTTTGGATTGGGAAACTTTCGGGTTGAACTTCCCCATCCTTTTCCTTCCTTTTCCTATTATTCCTCGTCTCCTTGTCGGATCGACCCAAACTCCGAAGAATGTTGACAAGGAAGTGGGGTCCATTTTAAGTGGATATGAGGTCGGGCCACTTATTGCCGAGCTGACAATGATTTTTTTACTGTAGTTTTTTAGGTCAAATTTTACAATAGATACCTGTACTTTAGTTAAATGATAAAATTAATCTATTTACTTTAATATGTTTAAATTCAATTCATATATTTTAAAAAATTATTAAATTTAGTCAAACTATTAACAATTAAAAATTTTTTGCTAAAATTAATGATATGATATTTTGATTTTTCTTACTTAACGTTTTCATTTACATTGTTGTTAATTTTACTAACATGTCATATTTACATGATAAAAAAATGATGATGTGGCACATACTTTTTTGTCACATAAACTTTTCTTAAATTATATAATTTATCTCTATATTTTAGTTAAATGGTAAAATTAATCTTTTTATCTTATGTATGTTGAAATTTGATATTTATATATCAATTAATTATTAAATTTAAAATTTGACCTAAAATAATAAAATAAAACTAAAATAAAATATAAAAAAAAAATTTCAATACAAATAAGTTGAGTTGTAATAAAATTAATGCATAGGTCCATATGTTAGTTACACCAAACCCATATTTTAAAACGACGTTGTTTTAATCTATTATAAAAATAAAAATTATTTTTTAATTTCTCTCTTTTCCTTTTTCTTTCATCCTCATTTTCTTTTTATTTCTCTCTCTAAGTCTTATTCAACAAACTCATATGTCAATGAAATTTTTAGAAATCAATTATCGAAAAATTCAACGATCATAAAAAATTTTTTTTTCTAAAAACTCAAAACTACCAATACCTAGAAATTGGCCACCAATGCCAACATTTTATATCATCGTTTAAAGCAAAACTAAACATAATATCCTAAAAATTTTAAATTTGAAAACTCTAGAAAAGAATTTCTAAAACAAAAAGTTACTTTTAATTGTTTTTGTTGATTGTCTTTATTTTTGCTATGCTAATTTACTTAATGCTATTGAATTCTTAAAATTTCTCTAAATGAATCTTTCAAAAAGTTTTCGTACTTTCTTTGTTTTTCAATTTTTGATTTTTTTTATTTTTACTTTGAAGTCTTAGCTTTCACCAATTGAACAATAAAAATAAATAAATAAATAATAAAACATTTTTAGGCTTTTAAATTTGGGCTTAAAATCTAATTTCACAATTAAAACCCAATTGATCTAAAGCTACTTTAAAACTTAATATTAAGAAGAAATTCAAAACTCATTTAATATCAAAATAATTTTCGGACAAAATGAGATCTTCACAATTACTTTTATTGTTGATTATGTATCTAGGTTTGATGGATTTGTTGATTATAGGTTTCTTGATCTAACTTTTATGTTTTTGTCATTTTTTAAAATTTTATTTATTATCTATTTTTTTATATTTCAAAAATATTTGAAAATAAAAATTAACAAATAAATAAAAATATATAATTCAGTTTATGTTGGATTTATAATCTAATTTGAGGTTAACAAAATTTATTAAATCAAATCCAATTAATAGTTAAAATATCTAAAAAAATTATCTAAATATGAAAAAATATATCATTATCTAATTAATAATTTATTTTTTATGTGTTATTTTAGGTCAAGTCTTAAATTCGATAATTAATTGATGTATAATGATCAAATTTAAACACACGTTAAGGTAAAAGAACTAATTCTACTATTTAATCAAAGTACAAAGAAGAGTCGTACAATTTGAAAAAAATTAGAGTGAAAAAATGAAAACATGTCAAAAATTTTTGCCATATTATCATTTTGATCACGTGAATTTGACATGTTAATAAAGTCAACGACTACGTAAGTAAAAATATCACGTTAGAAACATTAGAATGTCACATTATCAATTTTGATAGAAAAAGTTTGAACCAATAATAAATTGACAAATTCGATAATTAATTGAAGTATAAGGATTCAATTTAAACACACTAAAATAGAGTGACTAATTTCATCATTTGACTAAAGTATGAAAATCTAGAGTGCAATTAAAATTTTTTTTTATCTATTTAAAAATCAATGATAAATTTTACCATTTGGATATGTAACTTCCTTCCAATATATTTTACCTTTGATGGGATCAAGATAAGGTAATGACCCTGTTTTATGATTTTACTTATTCACTTTGTCATGTTAACAAAGTTATGCTTAAGTATGGGGATGGTTACATCATTTTCAGCATTTTTGTCCTCAAAAACATTGTCATAACGTCTAGATCCAGGGACCTATCGTTAGATATTGACTTGAGGAGTCGTCACCAATCTTTTTGTTTAGGTACAATTGACCACCTGACTGAATCTGTCCATTTTTAAAGAAAAATCTTAAGTTTGACTTAGGTATCTTTAAAAGGTAGATTCAATGTCTGCGAAATCAGAACTAAGTCTAGAAGTACGATTACGTGTAAAAAAGATTATAACACCTCTACAACGCCCATCGAAAGATGGTACTAGCTCGATTTCATGTTATCTATTAAGTCTTAAAAATTTTATCAAGTAATTAATTATTGAAAATTATTCTTAATTGACTATAATATTTTTGGTAAAAAATTAAAAAAATTGTCTTACCTCAAGAGTACACAAGAAAACTATTGTTTCTCTTACAGAGGCTTCGTCGTTAGATTGTTTAACATAAAAAAAATTCAAGAAAAGAAAAAAAAGAGTAATGCTTCCACCTTTTATGGGAATCTCTTTTATTATTTTGTTTTATTTTAAAAGGATTCATGCTTTTATACAAGAAAAATTGATACTTTCAACTTTTTCTGAAAATACCTTTTATTGAAATTTTATCTTCAAGGAAAATTGATACTTTCAACTTCTCCTCGAAAATATTTTTGAAATTTTTATTTTCAAGGAAAATTGATACTTTTAACTTTTTCTCAAAAATATTTTTTGATATATTTTTATTTTTAAGAAAAATTGATACTTTTAAATTTTCCTCAAAAATATTTTTTTGAAACATTTTTCTTTATTCATTTATCATTTTTATTCATTCAAAAAAAATTGATAAATAATGAATAAAATGAAAAAAATAAAAAAAGGATACCCAAAACAATTCGTGGCTCGACTCCGAAAAATCACCATGGCTCAGCTTTACACCCAAGAAACGGCTCGGTTTGGAGCTCAAATGGCACGGACTTAGACTAGGATAGAGGATCGAGTTGAGCGATCGAATTGAGTCACCCAGTGTTTGATGCGCGGATCCTTGAAACGGGTAAAAAAGAACCCATTTTTTTAGCTAAAATGACACCATTTTATCAAAGCTATAAAAGCCTTTTTTAGACTTTCTCTTCATTTTACGAGTGCTTTTTCTTTCTCTTTCTTTAAAATTTCTACTCGGTCTCTCTCTCTAAAAAGGGCGAAGGTTGGTTGGAAACCTCACAACTTTCTAGATTCCGATGAAATGCCACCATCGTCGCTATCTCTAGTCATCGTCGACCACCATATCGATGATCGTTCGAGCCCAAATTTCGGTTAAAAAATCATTTTGGCCTCCTCTTTCACATGGTGTAATTAGTTTACCATGAAAACATCTATAATTTCGTAGATCAAGTTTTAGAAAACATGGACTCAAATGCTTTCCGACGCTGATGCTCCCCGACGTGTTCCTCTTTTCCTAGGTTGTCTTGTCGATGACTTGGAAACCCCAAAACCCCTTGTGAGAGTAACTACCCGAAACCTAGAGAAGGCTTCTTCATTTTTAATTTTTCTTTCGATTTCTAACCTTACCTTTTTAGCTTGGCATTGGCCAGGGGTTATTGTGAATGGCTAAAAGTTTGTTGGAGATTTGATGAGCGTAACGACTGGTTTTAGGTGCGATTAGATATGACTAGCCTACGATATGGGCAGTGGTTTAGCCTCGCTCGAGGTACGGGCATTGGTTCAATGAGGCGAGTGTCATAATATATAAATCTAAAAATCTATTGCTAGACTTTAACTTAAGGAGTGACCATTAATCTTTTTTATTTATGTGCGATTGACCACCTAACCGAATCTGTCCTTTTAAAAAAAAAAATCTTAAGTTTGGCTTAGGTATCTTTAAATGGTAGATTCAATGTCTGCGAAACCAAAACTAGATTCGAGAGTACGATTACGTGTGAGAAAGATTATAGCACCCTCACAACGTCTATTGAAAGATGGTACTAATTCAATTTCGTGTTATCCATTAAGCTTTAAAAATTTTACCAAGTAATTAATTATTAAAAATTATTCTTAATTGACTCCAATACTTTTGACAGAAAATTAAGAAAATTCTCTCACCTCAAGAGTATACAAGAAAACTATTGCTTCTCTTGCAGAGGCTCTATCGTCGAATTATTTAATATAAAATAAAATCCAAGAAAAGAAAATGATGAAAAGAAAAAAAGAATGATGAATTAACTTTTGATATAAATCTTTTTTTTTATGAAAACTCATGCTTTTATACGAAAAAAATTGATACATTCAACTTTTCCTCAAAAATGCTTTTTCTTTAACATTTTATTTTTAAGAAAAATTGATGCTTTCAACCTTTCCTTAAAAACGTTTTTTGAAAATTTTATTTTCAAAGAAAATTGATACTTTCAACTTTTTCTTAAAAATATTTTTAAAAAAAAATTTTTTTCTCAAGAAAAATTGATACTTTCAACTTTTCCTTATAAATATATTTTTTTAATTTTATTTTCAAGAAAAATTGATGCTTTCAATTTTTTTCTTAAAAATATATTTTTTAAAATTGTATTTTTCAGAAAAATTGATACTTTCAACTTTTCCTTAAAAATATATTGTTTAAAAATTTTATTTTATATTTGTTCTATTCTTTTTTAAATTTATTCATGCAAAAATATTCTTAAAAATAAATAATCATATAAATAAATAAATACAAAAAAAAATCAAAACGGCTCGGTTGGAGAGTTGGCGCGGCTCGGCTATAGACATAGAAAACTGCTCGAAGGCTCAGTTCGGAGAGAAATCGGCTCGGGGAAAAAGGTTTACGGAGTCGGTTGAAACGGGTCATACTACGAGTCAGAAACGGGCTGACGCTAAGGTCAGGTGGCCCACTAGAAAATGTGCGAATCCTGGTCCTTTTTTAATTTGGAAAATGACACCATTTCACGCCTATATAAAAGCCAAAATCTTTTTTTTTTTCAGATTCTTTTTCTTCCCCTCTCTCTCTTCTTTCTCATTTTTTGTCCCTCTCTCTCTAAAGTTAAAAATTTGGGTTGAATTTTCGTCGAGAACTGGAAAATTGATCGAAAAGTCACCTGAAACTTCAAGTTCGTTAGAAAATTTTACTGAAATTTAAAAAATTTCCAAAAAATTTCCAGAAAAAAAATGCCAAAAGTTTCGAAAAAAATCTTAAAAATTCTATGATTGCTTTTGGCTCTCCTAAACTTTTTTTTTTGCTTCTATTTTCTGTATTTTTGTGTGTATGTTTTTATAGGTATTGATAAAAAAAAATTTAATTAATGTTGATTCCTTCTTTGATTGGGATTCAAGATTATCAATCTTTAAATCCAATCCAACCCTACCACCTCATAATTCACGGTAACTTTTTTTTTAATCATTATCTCTTAAATTTTAAAAAAATAAAATTTAGAATAATAAACCAATAAAAATAAAAATAAAAAATTGGGCCAATCTAGCCCATTTGGATCAAATTTGAGCTAAGCCCAATGGACTTAAGCCCGAATCAATTAGGGTGTCTACAACTATCTCTCTTTATGTATTTTTTATGCAACAAGAATTGTACAAAGACGTAAACACCCTGCATATGATCATCCCAACACATTCATCTTTTTGTTTTTTTTATTTTTTTTATTTTTTGAAAAAAATAACAAAGCTCATCTAAATAGAGGCTCAATAACTTTGAAAAATAAAATGCTCTTCTAAGTAAAGGCAACCACAACTTGGAAAAATAAAATGCTCCTCTAAATAGAGGCAACCACAATTTTGAAAAAAATAAAATGCTTCTTTAAACAGAGGCAACCACTACTTTGAAAAATAAAATGCTCATCTAAACAAAGGCAACCATAACTTTGAAAAAATAAAATGCTTATTGACAATCATGTCCAAATGAGTCATAGATCAGATCTGATAAAATTTGTAATGAGAACTCACAAATTCACAATTTGAGCTAAAAAATCATAGGTTCAGATTTGCAAGAACCTTTCAGCTTTACAAGAATTCACTGAAATTTGATTCTCAAAATTTCAGTTTCACTAGAATTTAATTTATAAAATTTCAGATGTGCAAGAATTCAGATTTGCATTTACAACTTGCAAGACTCGCATCCAACATTTAAACATTCTCATTTGAACTTTAGAGATTCACATCTAAAAGTTCAAAGCTTCTCATTCGAGCTCAAAGATTTACATTTGACAAATCTGAGGGTTTCACATCTCAAAAATTCTCGTTTGAAATTCAAATATTCTCATTTGAAATTCAAAAATTCGCATTTGAGAACTCAAAATTCTTATTAAAAGATTCACAATTTCTTTTTCAAGAGACTTAAAATTTTGAATGTCATGATCCATGATGCAAATGCTTCCTTAATGACGTAAATGCAATAATCTAGATTTTTACAATACCATATTTTTAACCATGATTCAAATGTCTACTGCATAATACAAATGCATATCCAAACCAAAGTTTCAAACAATCTCTAAACAACAATGCAAACATAATGCATGTAATGTGGATGTCAATGTCATGAAATTCTAATCAAAAGCTGGTAATATGGTTTTCAAGACCCCACTATCTCACGTTTTCTCCTTGATTAGCTTCTTAACACTTTGAAACAAGTTTCATCAACTGATCATCATTATTTTCATCACTTGATCACTATTCATGAGCTTCTCAGCACTAACAATTCCAGAATAAGTTTCATCTATTGCCTTACAACAATGCAAACATAATGCATGTAATATCAATGTCAATGTCATGAAATTCTAATCAAAAGGTGGTAATATGATTCTCAAGACCCCACCATCTCACGTTTTCTCTTTGATTAGCTTCTTAACACTTTGAAACAAGTTTCATCAATTGATCATCATTATTTTCATCACTTGATCACCATTTATAGGCTTCTCAGCACTAACAATTCCAGAACAAGTTTCGTCTATTGTCCTATATCATTTAATCACTAACAATTCCAGAATAAGTTTCGTCCATTGCCCTATATCATTTAAGCATAACTTATAGGCCCCTCAGTACTAGTCATATTAGAATAAATTCTTTCCCCTGTTACTTGGTCACCAATTATAGGCTTCTCAAATCATCCTTTTTTAGGTTTTTATGCACATTATCATTTATTCATCATCATTTCAAATCATGATAAATATCATGCACTCATACATTTTCTCGATTTATTCTAGAGATGCAACAATAAGAGACCATAAGGTGAATTACGGGAAAGGTAATCAATGAAGAATAAATTTGGTACAAAATAAATAGGGAAAGGAACAAATTAGATGTATGTCATTAGAATAAATGGTATATCTAAACAATGAATATTTAGACAATTCTAAACATTAATCTAGGATTCTTTTTCAAAATCTCATTCCATTAACTGTCGAAATCATTTTGAGCTTATCAAACTTTGCCTTAGTTTCAAGAGATCTTCAAATACCTCGATCCTTCATATGCTAGAACTGTCTATCAAACTTTTAGCTTAAATATTTTTTCTACCCAAGTCGTACTTTCGAGTTTTCAATTTGAGTCTTCCTATTCTCTCATTTTCATTTTTCTTATTTTTCATTCTTTTTCTTTTTTTTTTCTTTCTTTCATTCTTTCACCCATTATTGATATCTCTTTCACATCAATCTATAGAGCAACAAAGCATAATTCTGTCATTCTATCACGAGTATGCCTCAGCCTAATATATGATCATTCAATTTAAGCACTCACATTTGATCCAAATAAACTTTTAAGGATTATAATGTAGGTCATGGTGAGGGGTCATGAAAGAAATGGATAAAATAGGCTCAAAACATGTGTTTAAAGGGTTTAAAACCAAAGAATAATTTATTATCATTTGAAACAACTTGGCATTTTGCCCCTTTCCACTTTATTTCACTACTTTTTTCCATTGTCTATCTATTCCTCACAAAATGATTCTCATTACTTTACCCTAACTTGTTTGTGGCATTTTTTTTCTTTATTTCTTTTATTTTACTTTTTTTTCATTTTTTTTAGACCTTTTACGATATTTTACCTCTTTTTTTTAAAAAAAATGCCCTCTAGTGTGGAGGGTGATCCTTAGTCAGGGTTCTTTAGAAAAAAATTATAATAGGCTCAAAGGGGTAGCAATTAATGATTTTTGGAATGGTAAAAGAAAGATAGCCATTTTTTATCTTAAATGGGAATTTTTTTTTCTTGAAGATCATTTATTAAACAAACTCATGGATCTTTGTAATAGACTATTCATCTTTATGACATATCTATTTCACATATACTAGTAGCTAGCTTTTTTTGCTCAAATAATCTTCTCAGATTAATGTGAATGAGTTATTAAATCCTAGAATTATTGTTATCATTGTCTAAACATTCATCATTTAAAATCTGAGAATGGAAATGAAAAGTTATGAAAAGGTGACAAAGAATGGAATAGTGGTCGAATGAAAAAGAAAATGTAATAAAATGCATTAAGTTACCTTTTATCAAAATAATAACAAATGAAGTCCTATTGCATAAAAGAAATCCTAACATTACTCTAAAAGAAATCCTAAAATAATAAACAACTTCTAATCAGCCTTAATATCCTTCTCCAAAATTATGCCCCTATGCAATAAAGTGAATGATCTTTATTGATATCTTCCCCCAGATTCATTGTAACTCTCTAGGCCCTTTTGGATCAATGTGTTCTTGATTCTCACTTAGAGCATTGACATTGTGATTAGGCAATGGATTGCCACTAACATTAGGTGTTGTTGTTCTTTCTTGATCAAAACTTACCATCCCATCTTTGATTAACCGTTGCACCTTATGTTTTAAAGCAATGCAATTTTTAGTGTAATGGCCAGTAATTCCATAGTGATAGTCACAGTAGTTGTAGGATCATACCACTTGGGACAAGGTGGCTTGAGTGGCTCCACACGGTTGGAAGCAATCAAGTGGTTATTGTAGAGCTCTAGGTATAACTCTGTATAAGTCATAAGGATTGGATCAAATATGAGTTTTTCTTGGGTAGCTCATAGCTCTTGTAAACCACTTACTGGGCTAACAAGAAGAATTTAGGGTCTTATGGGAAGTTGAATGTTAAGGCTATATGTGAGAGCTTGGGGGCTAAAAATAGGCTGGTATGTAGATGAGTAAAATGGTTGTGGTATGGGCTAGTATGAGGCATTGTTCACAGTAGGATAGTATAGAGAGTAACCTTGGGGTGGATATGATTGATATCCTCTGAATTGTCTGTCGAAGTTCATGACTTGAGCTTCAGTATCTTTATTTTCTGATGCCTTCTTGATTTTTCCTTCTTTCAACTTTCTATTTTTAACGATATTCTTAATGATTTCACCTAAGATCACTATGTCAGTAAAATTTTTTGTTACATTTCCTATCATCTTTTCATAATATGAAGATTTCAAAGTGCTGATGAACAATACTGTGGTTTCCTTCTCAGTCAAAGGCAGTTGCACTTGATAAGCTATATCCCTCTACCTCTGGGCATATTCTTTGAATGACTCAGTCACTTTCTTTTTTATATTTTGCAAGAAAAAATGATTAGGGGCTAAATCTATGATATGTCAGTATTAATTAATGAAGTCATTGGTCATATCACTCTAAGAACGGATATAAGTCATATCCAGCTGGATATACCACTTATCAGAAGAGCCAATGAGGCTGTCTTGAAATACATATATCAATAACTTATTATTATTAGCATAGGCAACCATTTTTTGAAAGTACATAATAATGTGAATTTTTTGATACTTTGTATCATCATATTTTTCAAACTCTGAAACCTTAACTTTTAGAGGAATAACCACATCTGAGACTAAACAAAGTCTAACAACACCCACTGAACCATAAAAATCAATACCCTCTATGGCCTGTAACCTTTCCTCTAATAAGTTTATTTTTTATTCAGCTTTTAAGCCTTTTAAAGCTTTTTTCTCTTTTGGCCTTAGCTTTTCTTTCTCTTCTCGATCATCCAAATTAGGGACTGATATTGGTTATACTACTTTTTTAATAAAGATAAGATTTATGTAGCTTTGGTACTGTGGTAGATTTGAAACTGATGGCATTCTAAGGTATGTGTACCCTACAGGATATGTGAACTGCTAGGGTGGTGGCCTTGTGCAAGTTGGGCTTGATGTGGCCTAAAACCAGAATGGTACAGTGGGTCATCCACCTATTGTGATGGATGGTCTTGTTGACTGGTGCTTTATTCTATACCTTTCCCCTTGTTTAATTTGTTTATAGCCTCTAAAATCCTATTCAACTCTCATTTTAGCTTCTTTTGGGTTTTCTCTATCTTCTCAAGATGATTGAATTTTTTTATTCCATCTGTCTGGCTCGAGCCCTTGTATTGTATTGGTGAGTGAGATTGCTTGGTGGAGCTATCCTTGAACCTTTAGCACCATAATTATGATTAAAAATGCTATGCTATGTTTTATGTATGATATGTTGATGCATGAATAGAATGTGGATCTTCATGGATGAAATGAGAATGATGCAAATGACAATGTTAAAACCTGATCATGAAAATGATGCATAGAATGAAATGATACAGATGCACAAAATTAGAAAAACATATGGTTAGTTTCACAAAAGAAATGAAACTAATGCAGATGCACAATGTTACATATGATAATGAAAATGATACACAAAGTCAGACAATCAAAATGGTTAGATAAACATAACTTGTTCCTTTTTACATCCTAGTTTCAGGATATATCTATCATTGGGTATGAAGAGCCCTATCTTAAGGTTGACCTCTTAAGTGTACACTATATACTAGGTTAGATGATTTTAACCACTAAAGGTTTCTAAATTTTTTCTTACATCATCATCCATCACACACTAGTAAGGCAATCCAAACCTCATCCATCACAAGCTACCAACGAAAGTGATTCAATTTGAGTGAGAGTATTTCACTAGCCACTGCGGAGGCATTAGACCCTCACAAAAGCATATATATTTTACTCTCTCCTAGAGGGACAAAACTTGGGTATAGAGCTTATGTTATGCATATGTATATGAATGACATAGTTTGCAACATAAATAAATAAAGTGAATGGAAAAGAAAGAAAAAGAAAAAATTCTTACAAAAAATTCAATTTTATTAGGCTTTTTGGATAACATGAATTTATTTGCTGGCCTGACTCATGGCTATCCCCAGTGGGTCACCAAACTGTCACAACATATCGATCCGAAAATCTATTACTAGACTTTGACTTGAGGCGTTACCACCAATGTTTTTTATTTAGGTGTGATTGACCATCTAACTGAATCTATTTTTTTTTAAGAAAAATCCTAAGTTTGGCTTAGGTATCTTTACAAAGTAGATTCAATATCTATGAAACTAAAACTAGGTCCGAGAGTACGGTTACGTGTGAAAAAGGTTATAGCACCCTCACAATGCCCATCGAAAGATGGTACCAGCTCAATTTCATGTTATCTATTAAGCCTTAAAAATTTTATCAAGTAATTAATTATTAAAAATTATTCTTAATTGACTCCAATACTTTTGGAAAAAAATTAAGAAAATTCCCTCACCTCAAGAGTATAGAAGACAACTACTGCTTCTCTTGCAGAGGCTCTATTGTCGAATTATTTAATATAAAACAAAATCTAAGAAAAGAAAAAAAAATGACGATTTGACTTTTGATATAAATCTCTTTTCTTTTTTTTTTCTGAAAACTCATGCTTTTATACAAGAAAAATTGATACATTCAACTTTTCATTAAACCACTTTAAGAATTTTTATTTTTAAGAAAAATTGATGCTTTCAACTTTTCCTTAAAAATGTTTTTTTTGAAAATTTTATTTTCAAGGAAAATTGATACTTTCAATTTTTTTCTTAAAAATATTTTTTTTAATTTTATTTTCAAGAAAAATTGATACTTTCAACTTTTCTTTAAAAATGCCTTTTTTTGAAAATTTTATTTTAAAAAAAAATTGATACTTTCAACTTTTTCTTAAAAATGATTTTTTTGAAAATTTTATTTTATATTTTATTTATTCTTTTTTAAATTTATTCATGCAAAAATACTCTTAAAAATAAACAATCACATAAATAAAAAAATATCAAAAATATAAAAAAAAATCAAAATGGCTCGACTGGAGAGTTGGCGCGACTCGATTTCAGACACAAAAAGAGGCTCAAAGGCTCGACTCGGAGAGAAATTTGCTCGATTCAATTCAGCAGCAAGGTCTACAGAGCGGGTTGAAGAAAGTCATGCTATGGGTAAAAAACAGGCTGGTGCTCAGGTCAGGTCTCCCATTAGAAAGCACGCAGATCCTGGTCCCTTTTTAATCTGTAAAAAGGATGCCATTTCATGCCTGTATAAAAGCCAAAATCTTTTTTTTTTTTTCAGATTCCCTTTATTTCCCTCTTTCTCTTCTTTCTCTTTTTCTCTTCTTTTCTCTCTGAAGTTGAAGATTCTAGTTGAATTTTCAGTAGAAACTTAAAAATTACACCAAAAAGTCACCAAAAACTTAAGTTCATCAAAAAATTTCATCGAAATCTGAAAATTTTTTTAAAAATTTTCAGAAAAAGGCCAAAAATTTTGAGAAAAATCCTAAAAATTCTATGATTGCTTCTAGTTCTCATAAACTTTTTTTTGCTTATACTTTTTGTATTTTTATGTGTATGTTCCATGTATTCAAGCCTATATTTATAGGCATTGATTAAAAAAATTTTTGATCAATGCTGATCCTCCTTTGACTGGGATTCAAGATTATCAATCTTTGAATCCCAATCCAACCCTACCACCTCATAATTCATGGTAACTTTTTCTCTTTTTTTTTAATCATTATCTCTTAAAATTCAAAATAATAAACTAATAAAAATAAAAAACAAAAAATTAGGCCAATCTGCCCCATTTGAACCAGATTTAAGCTAAACCCAATAGACTTAGGCCGATACCTTATTGAACTAGGCCCAATGGGTTTAGGCCTACACCAATTAGGATGTCTACAGTGAGCTCAGGTGATTATTTTGGTTTACTGGTTATCTTCTTTCATATGATTATGGTGCTTCTTGGGTTTGTAAAGAGTTAGGCTAAGGTGGTTCTAGAGGCTCCGGTTAATTGTGTCTTTAATTGCTGAATTGGAGCTGACCACTGGTTGTTGGCAGTGATAAGGGTAGTAAGGGCGTAGGTTTGTGGCTTCGGTGTAGGCAATGGCTGACTAGTTTTTAAAGACTTTAGGGTGGTATGAAAAGGGCTTTGGACTACTGTTGATGTTTTTGTGTTAATGGTAAATTATGGGTGGTTACTGATTCTGTCTACAGGTTTATGGTTTCTTAAGCATTGTGTATGGTGTTGAGGAAGGTAGGTTTATGGAAATATTGGTTTTGATCTGGGGCAGAGGTTTTTGCAGTGGAATTGGTGTTGACCTTTTACGTGGTTGCTGGTGGTATGGACAACAGTGGGGAATTGGTGGTGGAAAAGTTGATTAGATGTGTTTATGATTGTGAAATTGTTTACAGAGAATTGGTGGAAAAGTTGATTGGATGTGAGGCTGGATTAATTGCAATGGAATTTAGTAATAGAGCTATAGGGTGATGGCAATGGCAGAGAAAGCAAAGATGGGTGAAGATCGTGTGATCTATTTTCTTTTACTTCCCCCCACTTGTTTAGTGGTCTGCAAATGGATTAAATAATGAAGATGAAAATAGGATCTCAGTTTAAAACTGAGCATCTTATCCCTTTCAATCTAGATTTTAACTTCTAGAAATAATTGAATTAAAAAAAAATAACCCATCAAATCTTATCACTTGTTTTATCTCTTTTTCAAATTTATTTTCTCTTTTTATTTATTTTATTTGAAGCTTGCTGGAAAAAAAAAAGGTTTAAAAAAAAATGAGTGTCTACAGTTGTCCCTTTTTACATATTTTCTGTGAAATAAAAATTATGCAAAGACGTAGACACTCATCATGACCTTATTCAAGAAAGGAACAAGCGGGACTAATCGAAGTCTAAAAACAAGAAAATTTAGATTGAACCAGAATTCAAGATGAACAACTTGGACTAAGTCGAAAAATGACTTGACGCAAGCCGAAATCCAAAAATGTAATGATTTGAATCGAATCGAAGTCTGAAATAACTTGGACTGAAGCAAAGAAGGATCTAGTGTAGGTCGAAATCTAAAACAAAATGACCTAGACTGAACTGAAGTTTGAAATGAATAACTTGAACTAAGCCGAAAAAAGATTTGACATAAGTCGAAATCAAAATGACCTAGATTGAACTGAAAAAAGATTTGGCATAGGTCGAAATTTGAAACAAAATGACTCGAATGGAATCAAAGTTTGACTTTACAACAATTACGAAATTTCAAAACTTCAAAAGTTTATGATTTGAAGCATTCAAAAATTTCATAATTGAAAATTCATAATGCAAGTTGAAACTCAAAGATTCACAATTGAGTTAAAAAAAAAATCACAAATTTGGCGTTCAAAGGTTTGCAATTCAAAGATTCATAAGAATTAGAGATTCATAAAATTTTCATATTTGCAAGAATTGGAGATTCGCAAGCCATTCAGATTCATAAGAATTGGATATTCGTAAAAACTTTTAGATTAGCAAGAATTAGAGATTAGCAAGACTTTCAGATTCGTAAGAAATTAAGATTTTTAAAAACTTCTAGATTCGTAAGAATTGACGATTTGAAAGGCTTTTAGATTTGTAAAAAATGAAGATTAGCAGAAACTTTCAGATTCAGAAAAATGGGAGATTCACAAAAATTTTGGATTCGCATTTAAAAAAACTTCTAGAGATTCACAACTAGAATTTCAAAGGTTCTTATTTAAAAGTTTTAGAATTTCATCCAATATTCCTAGGATTCTCATTCAAAAACTCCAGGTATTCACATAAAAAAAATTAAAAAAACTTAAAGATTCTCATTTGAATTATTAGAGATTATTCTTAGAGGTTTTACAAATCATACTCATCATTGCAAATATTTCTTCAAAAGGTTTCATAACTTTAAAAATTGGAATGTTTTCGTCGTCAAAATCTCATCATGAAATTTTTTTTTTGAAGTTTCAAAGTTCAAAATTCCACTACCAAAGTCAAAATTTTGTATGATAATGATGCGAATGCATTTTTAATGATGTAAATGCAACAACCCAGTTTTTCACAACAATGCCGATGTCATACTTTAAACCATGATTCACATGTTCACTACATGATGCAAATGCATGATTAAACCATAATGCAAATGCAATGTAATGCAAATGTCACTAAAATCAACATCATGACATTTTAATTGATTGTGGTAATAAGGTTCTGAAGACTCTACCATCTCACATTTCTTTTTTAACTTCCCAAAAGTAACATTTTCAAAATCAATTCATCAATTTCGTTAACCGATCCATGTCATTTCCAGTATTTGGTCACAACGCATATTATATTGGTCGATCCATCACCATATTCACCACTTGGGTACCACATATGCCTTTTCAAATCAACTTCTCAACCTTCTTTCATCTCTTTCCTTTTTTTTTACCCCTATTATCTTGGATTTCTTTTCAAGGGAATGCATGAATCTTTTATGAATATTGTCATTCATTGATTTTCATTTCAATTCATGACAAGCACAATGCAATCATATATTTTTTTGATTTATTCTGAGGATGCAAAAAATGAATGAAGGTAAAGTGAATTGAGAGAAAAAGGAATTAATACAAGAACAAGTCTAGTACAAAAATAAATAAATCAAGGAACAAATTTAAAAGCATGTCACTAGGGTAAGTGTTTGAATAATAATATCCAAATAATGAATATTCAAACAATTTTTAATATTAATCCGGGATTTTTTTTTCAAAAACTCATTACATTTACTTTCAAAATCATTTTGAGCTTTCACACTTTGCCTTAGTTTCAGAGGATGTTCACATGACATTGACTTTTCATATATTGAACCATCTTTCTAACTTTCATATCATATTTTTTCTACCCAAATTACCCTTTTCGGTTTTCAATTTGAGTTTTTTTTTCTTTTATTTTTTATTTTTTTCACTTTTTTTTTATTTTTCATTCTTTCTCATTTTTTTGTCCATTGTTAATATCTCCCACATATTAATCTCCAAAATACATAGTGTGATACCATTGTTTCATCATAAGCATGCCTTAGCCCAACATATGATCGTTCAATTTGAGCATTCACATTCGATTAAAATAAACTTTTAAAGGTTGTAATGTATGCTATGGTGAGGTGGTGAGGGGTTATGAAAGCAATGGATAAAATAGGCTCAAAATAAGTATTTAAAGGGTTCAAACTAAAGGATCATTTCCCATCATGTGATGCAACTTGGCATTTCTCCCAATTCTACATTATTTTACTCCCTTTTCCTTTTTCGTTCTTCTTATTTCTTATAATAGGGTTCTCACTATTTTGCCTTAAATCATTTGTGGCATTCATTTTTTATTTTTTTTATAAGGGGTCATTCTTTCTTTTCACTCCCTATTTTTGAGACCTTTTACGATCTTTTATTTTTTTTTCAAGTAGGTTTTTTTTTTTTTCAAAATTTATCCTCTGATGTAGAGGGTGATCATTGGTTGGAGTTTTTTAGAAAAAAATCATAATAGGCTCAAAATGGATAGCAATTGATGATTTCATTTTTATGAACGATAAAAGAAAAAATGCCATTTTTTTATCTCAAATGTGAATGTCTTCTTTGAAAGCTATATTTTGAACAAAAACAAACTGATTAGATGCCTTCAAGATATGTATATTTTTCATGAATAATATCTGCTCTAAGATTACCTTCTTTGCTCAAATAATCTTCACAAATCAATATGAATGAGTTTTCAAAATTAAATCCCAAAATTATTATTCATAATTGTCCAAACATTCACCATTTGGAATTTGGGAATGGGAATAAAATGGATATGAAAAGTAACAAAAAATAATGAAAGAGAGAATGTAATGAAATGCATCAACCTACCTTTTATTAAAATGATAAAGAATGAAATTTTATTACATAAAAGAAATCTTAGCATTACTCTAAAAGAAATCCAAGCAACTTTCAGCTAGTATCAATATCCTTATCCTTCCCCAAGACTATGCCTCTGTGTGATCAAATGAAGGGTTTTTACTGCCATCTAATTTTTCTAATTCATTGAAGCTTCCTAAGTTTTTTCATATCAAACTTTGCACCTTGTGCTTGAAAGCAGGGTAAGTTTCTATATAATGACCCACATTCCCATTATGGTAATCACACATGGCATTAGCATCATATCATTGGGGATAAGGTGGCTTTAATGGTTCTAGAATAACAGGAGATACTAAGTTATTTTTAACCAATTCGGGGCATAACTCAGTGTAAGTCATGGGGATAGGGTCAATGTGTGCCTTTTCTTAATTATTTTGAGATCTTCTTAAACCACCCGTTTGGTTATTAGGCATTGAATTTGGTGTAGTAATAGGACTGGACCTATACGTGGGTGTTTGAAAAGTTAGTCGAAAGACTGGATGTGGAACAAGATGGTAAGAAACTGGTGCAACATGATTAATGGCTAGATAATAAGTAAGATATATTGGTTGTGAGTATGAGGCATAACTTCTAAACTACTGTCATTCAAAACTCACAGCTTGAGCTTTACTTTTTTTTTTTTAGACACCCCACCCTTCTTTGTACTTGAGGTTTCTCATTCTTCAAGCTTGTCACTCTTAATGGTATTCTTTATCATTTTCCCAAAGATCACCATATCGATAAAATTTTTTATGGCATTCCCTATCATTTTCTCATAATATGGAGGCTTCAAAGTACTCACAAATAAAATAATCGTTTCTTTTTCAGTAAAAGGTGGTTAAACTTGAGTAATTACATATCTCTATCTTTATGCATACTATTTGAAGCTTTCAAAAGATTTCTTTTCCATACTTTGTAGAGATAGAAGATTTTGAGCTAAGTCTATAATGTGTTAGTATTGAGCGATAAATGCCTTTGTCAAATTGTTCTAGGATTGGATACGAGTTCAATCTAACTGGACATACCACCTCGCGACGGAGCCAGTGAAACTATCTTGAAACATATGCATCAATAGTTTCTCATCAGTAGCATGGACAGCTATTTTATGGTAATACATGGTAACATGAGTTACCGGGCACTTTGTCCCATCATATTTTTCAAATTTTAAGACTTTAAATTTTGGTGAGATGACCACATCTGGAACTAAGCATAGTTCAGCTGCATCTAAAAAGCCAAAATAATCCATTCATTTGCTAGCTTGCATTCTCTATTCTAAAAGGTTCATTTGTTGCATGCTCAGGTCTTCCATCACCTTAGAAGTCTTCATCTTTAATCCCTCTTTCTCTTTAGGATCATCAAAATTAAGGACCTTAATTGGATCATACACCTTTGCCCCAAAGGTGGGGTTAATATAATTATGAAACGACACTTCAGGATATGCCCTAAAAAATGGCATCTGTGCGGCTTGTGTATTTGAAAGAGATTGGCCTTGATTTAGGCCAAACTCGAAAAGATGTAGAGGGTCCACAGTATCCTGTTTCTCATTTAAATTTATGGTCTTTTTTACTGTTTTACCTTTATCTAATTTTTCTAGCATTTTTATCATCTTTGCTAACTCTCATTTTATCTTCTCTTGAGCTTTCTCGATCTTGTCTATATGGGTGCTTTGCTCCTATTCCATTTGCCTTGCTCACAATTGAGTATTATATGGGCGATGTGCATGTTGGCTTGAATTTGTCGATGGTTGAGCTATCCTTGAACCTTTGATTGTCACAAATTAAAATGCTTGTATTACTACATGCTCATGTCATGAAAGGACAATAAAAATAATTTTAATATGATTTCAAGTTAACATATGCGAAATGAATGCCAAAAATATATACAGCCTAATTTTATCTTGCTTTAAATGAAAGAAAAATAGATGAAAGAAAGAAAAAAAATTCAACTAACATGCATCTTATCATGACAATTCATGTAACATGACATATACAATAGTTAATTTCCACTAAAAAAAAAATTAATCATTGTAAAAATGTATCTTAGCTGTTGGATTTTTCTACAAAAGGGGAAGGTAAGGCTCTAACTACAGGTTAGGTTCCTTATGCTCACTATATGTGGTTTAAGATTAATAGTCTAAAGTTCTCAAATTGTTTCTCACATCCTTATCCATCACAGACTAGTGAGGCACTATGATCTTCACTCATCACAGGCTACAAGTGAAAATGATTCAATTTAAATGGGAGTATTTCACTAGCCACTACAGAGGCATTAAAATTTTATGAAAGCATATGTACTTTACTCCTCCATAGAGCGATAGAGCTCGGGTATAGAGCTCATGTTACACATATGCATATGAATGACATAATAAATAAATAACTAAACAAAAATCTTTTTAAAAAATCAAATTTATTAGGCTTTTGGATAACACAAATTTATTTCTTGGCTTGACTCTCAGCTTGTCCCCAATGAAGTTGCCAAACTATCAAATGTCTAGATCCGAGACCTATCATTAGACATTGACTTAAGGAGTCACCACCAATCTTTTTGTTTATGTGCGATTGGCACCTAACTGAATCGTCATTTTTTAAAGAGAAATTCTAAGTTTGACTTAGGTATCTTTAAAAGGTAAATTCAATATCTGTGAAATCAGAATTAAATTCGAGAGTACGATTACATGTGAGGTAGGTTATAATGTCACGAACCTAAGGAGGAGTCCTGAATCTCACATCGAACATAATTGGAGGGTCACTAAGGTATAAAAAGGTTTACACCATCTCTTCATTGTGAGGTACCTTTTGTAGGATAAAACCGTGAGGCTAAGGGGGGCTAGAGCGGATAATACCTCACAAGGGTGTGAACCGTGGCAGTCAGGTTGATTTGGGACGTCGGATGAGTGGATACCCGGGTCTTGGAGTCGCGCGGGTTCAGAGCTTAAGTCTCAACCCGTGACAAGTGGTATTTGAGCCAGCTCTAAATCGTTCAACTCATGCCAAATGCCTCGAGAGAGGTAGGCAGGGTGGCCAACCTCCGTGACGAGGGCGTCACGAGGTTGGGTAGGGAAGAATGTCACGGACCTAAGGAGAAGTCCTAAATCTGACATCGAACATAAAAGAAAGGTCACTGGGGTATATAAGGGTTCACACCACCTCTTCCTTGTGAGGCGCTTTTTGTAAAACAAAACCATGAGACCATGGGGTCAGAGCGGACAATACCTCACAAGGGAGTGAACCGTAGCAGTCATGCTGATCTGAGACGTCGAAAGGGTGAATGCTCAGATTTTAGAGTCGCGCGAGTCCGGAGCTTAAGTCTCAACCTGTGACGTCATAGGTCGAGACTTAAGCTCCGAACCCGCGTAACTCCGAGACCCGAGCATCCACTCATCCGACGTCACAGGTCGAGACTTAAGCTCCGAACCCGCGTAACTCCGAGACCCGAGCATCCACTCATCCGACGTCTCAGATCAACCTGACCGTCACGATTTACACCCTTGTGAGGTATTGTCCGCTCTGGTCCTCCTGGCGTCACGATTTTATTCTACAAAAGGTGCCTCATAAGACAGAGGTGGTGTGAACCGTGGCGGTTAGGCTGATCTGAGACGTCAGATGAGTGGATGCCCGAGTCCCGGAGCCACGCGGGTTCATAGCTTAAGTCTCATCCTATGGCAAGTTGTATCAGAGCCAGCCCTAAATCGTTCGACCCACACCAAGTGCCTTGAGGGAGGTAGGCAGGGTGGCCAGCCTCCGTGACGAGGACGTCACGAGGTTGGGTGGGGAAGAATGTCACGGACCTAAGGAGGATTCCTGAATCTCACACCGAACATAATAGGAGGGTCATTGTGGTATAAAAGGATTCATACCACCTCTTCCTTATGATGCGTCTTTTGTAGGACAAAATCGTGAGGCCAAAGGGGACCAGAGCGGATAATACCTCACAAGGTTGTGAACTGTGACAGTCAGACTGATCTGAGATGTCGGATGAGTGGATGCCCAGGTCCCGGAGCTACGCGGGTTCAGAGCTCAAGTCTCGACCCGTGACAATAACACCCCCACAACGCCTATCAAAACATGGTACCAACTCGATTTCATATTATCCATTAAGTCTTAAAAATTTTACTAAGCAATTAATTATTAAAAATTATTCTTAATTGACTCTAATATTTTTGATAAAAAATTAAAAAAATTTTCTTATCTCAAAAGTACATAAGAAAACTATTGTTTCTCTTGCAGAGGCTCCGTCGTCAGATTGTTTAACATAAAAAAAATTCAAAAAAAGAAAAAAAAAAGTAATGTTTCTACCTTTTATAGGAATCTCTTTTATTATTTTATTTTATTTTAAAAAGATTCATGCCTTTATATAAGAAAAATTGATACTTTCAATTTTTTCTCAAAGCATTTTGAAATTTTAATTTTAAAAAAAATTGATACTTTCAATTTCTTCTTGAAAATACTTTTTAAAATTTTTATTTTGAAGAAAAATTAATACTTTTAATTTTTTCTCAAAAATATTTTTTTGATACATTTTCTTTATTCATTCAAAAAAAATGATAACTAACGAACAAAATGACAAAAATAAAAAAATGATACCCAAAATAATTCGCAACTCGGCTTTGAAAAATCACCACGGCTTGACTTCACACCCAAAAAATAGTTCAACTTAAAGCTCAAATGGTGCGAACCTAAACTTGGACAGAGGGTCGAGCCGAGCGATTGGATCGGGTCGCCCAATGTTTGACGCATGGATCCTTGAAACAGGTCAAAAGAAACTCATTTTCTTTTGCTAAAACGGTACCGTTTTATCAAATCTATAAAAGCCTTTTTTAGTCTTTCTATTCATTTTACGAGTGCTTTCTCTCTCTCTCTCTCTCTCTAAAATTTCTACTCGGTCTCTCTCTCTAAGAAAGGGCAAAGGATGGTTGGAAACCCCGCAAGTTTTCAGATTCCGACGAAATGCCACCATTGCCACTATCTCCGGTCACCTTCGACCACCGTATCAATGACCGTTCGAGCCCAAATTTCTCTCGCAAATCGTTTTGGCCTCCTCTTTCACGTGGTGCGATTAGTTTACCACGAAAGCATCTCCAATTCAGTAGATCGAGTTTTAGAAAGCAAGGACTCAAACGCTTGAATCTCCTCTAATGCTGCTTCTTTGGCCACTGTTCCCTGACGTGTTCTTCCTCATTTCCTAGGCTGCCCTGTCGACGACTTGAAAGCCCCAAAACCCTCTGTGAGAGTAACTACCCGAAACCCAGAGAAGGCTTCTTCGTTTCTAGTTTTCCTTTTGGTTTCTGACCTTACCTTTTTGGCTTGGCATTGGTAGTGGTTATTGTGAATGGATAAGCGTTTGTTGGAGATTTGATGAGGGTAACGACGGGTTTTGGGTACGGCTGGATGAGACTATTCTGCAGTATGGGTGGTGGTTCAGCCTCGTTTGAGGTACGGGCATTAGTTCAATGAGGCGGGCTCAGGTGATTATTCTGGTTTACTGGTTGTCTCTTTTCTATGTGATTGTGGTGGTTCCTGGGTTTGCAAGGAGTTAGGCTAAGGTGGTTCTGGAGGCTCCGGTTAACTGTGTATGTGATTGGTAAATTGGAATTGACCACTGGTTGTTGGCAGTGATAGGCGTAGTAAGGGGGTAGGTTTGTGGCTTCGGCGTAGGCAATGGCTGACTGGTTTCTGGAGACTTTAGGGTGGTATGAGAAGGGCTCTAGACTGCTGATGATATTTTTGTGTTAATGGTGAATTGTGGGTGGTTACTGATTCCGTCTGCAGGTTTATGATTTCTTGAGTACTGTGTATGGTGTTGAGGAAGGTAGGTTTCTGGAAATATTGGTTTCGATCCGGGGCAGAGGTTTTTGCAGTGGAATTCGTGTTGAGCTTTTGGGTGGTTGCTGGTAGTATGAACCAGAGATTTAAATTACGGTAACGGTCACCGTTTTCGGTTATATCGTATTTATCACGATTTCGGATATAACAGAGATATTCGCGGTTATTACGGTTATTACGGTTATGAATTTTTTTAAATTTTGCTCAACTTGCTATAAAATATAATAATTTTAATTGTTAATCATAAAACCTCTTATGTTATGATTTTTAAAATAATTTATATCATATCATATGTTTTATTTATTTAAGAAAAAATATTTATAGTAAAATATTCATATTTAAAAAATTATTTATATGATAATTAAAAAATAAAAAGAGATAAATAAATATGTGAAAAATAAATAATCATAACGAATAATATATTTAATTATTTAATTATCGTACTCATCAAATTATTACCGAATTATATTATGCATAAATCAAATAATAAGTGATTAGGTATTCATAAATTAAGTAAGAGCATTATTATTTATGAGTCAAAAGACTTGCTTTTTATGAACTTACAGTAAATCAAACTTGACAGCCTCCATGTTATTGTCGATTTTTAACAATAATAACCTCAAGTCTACTTTTCTTGTCTCTTGACTAAATTGCACAGATCCACACAACTTCTTATCCCTTCACCTTGCATTTAATAATTTTTTTTCTCCAAACCTTCATCCTCATCCCCATCTCTCAATTCTCTTTTTATTGGGTGTGTGCTATCTGCTTGCTTCTGTAAACTTCAAGTTTCACTCTCATATCTTATCTCTTATTTTAAGTCCCAGCAACTCTTACCTTTTTCTATTAATGTAATATAGCCCAATCTAATCCCAAACACACAAAATCATGGTAAATTTAGAAATTAAAAAAAAAAGATAATTTGAGTGTTGAATTAATTGTTTACTTTAAATTGCATATACTTGATTTTGATTGAAGTTGAACTTGAGAGAATTGATTTTTTTGAAAGTTTAAGTTTTGTGGGTTTTTTTTTTCTGAATTTGTAAATTGATGTTTATTTTTTTCTTGTTGTTTTTATTTTAAATTTTTAAACAAAATCAAATGAATTTTTTTTTTGAATTTTTGAATGAAAATAGGAATAGCGGCAATAACGGTAATAGCGGGCAATAGCGGACCGTTATTGCCTCTATTCATCGTTATATCATAATTCACGATCGCGATTCATCCGCTATAGATGAGATTCAAATTCTCTCCCATTTTTTTTCCAATAACGGTGACCGATAGTGACGCGATCGCGAAATAACGATCGCGACACCGTTATCCGACCGCTATTTAAATCCTTGGTATGGACAACAGTGGAGAATTGGTGGTGGAAAAGTTGATTGGATGTGAGGCTGGATTGATTGCAACGAAATTTAGTAATAGAGCTACGGGGTGATGGCAATGGTAGAAAAGGCAACGATGGGTGAAGATCATGTAATCTAATTTTTTTTGCTTCCCCCTTGTTTGGTGGTCTTCAAATGGATTAAATAATGAAGATGAAAATAGGATCTAATTGAATTTAAAAAAAAAAAAAAAAAACCCATCAAATCTTATCACTTCTTTTATCTCTTTTTTCAAATTTATTTTCTCTTTTTATTTATTTTATTTGAAGCTTACCAAAAAAATAAAAAAGGTTTGAAAAAAAAAATGAGTGTCTACAAACATATATATATATATATATATATTTAATTTTAGTTAGTCTATTATAATTCTACTATCTTGAAATACATTTCTAACAAAAAAAAGGAAATATAAACACAAGTGCCCTATTCATCAATACAAACAAATACAAAATAGTAAATGTATATATGTTTAATAATTTTCTATGAAGCCATGGTGGATCATTTAGAAAACCTGGACATAACCGTGTGACTACATATGAGATTTTGCAACCTTTTCTCTCCTCCCATTTTGATGAGCTCTTAATTCCCACATTGCTGTTAATTTCTTCTGAGACGCCAATGCTGCTTAAGCTTCCTCCCTTGTTTCTTCACATCTAACCATACATAAATTGCACTTGTCTACTTCCTTTTTGATACAGTGATGCTATCTTCTTAGCCTTAAGTAGTGCCATGTCAGCATGTCGCTAACTTGTCAAAGCTTCAGCTTCTTTAAGCTCCACTTCTTCTGTTAAAAGTTTTACAAAGTTAAGTTTTACAAAGTTTTTTTAAGTATCTCACTACCTTTGGATCATGCTTCGTGCAATCTGCGGAGTAACAAGAAAGTTACACATCTTTAATCACCTTACTGTCTTATTGCACTTTAATATCTTTGGGGCATCATAAGAAGGTAAAACAAGAATGCAAAAAATAGGACTGTGTTTGTCAATTTTTGCCAGAGTTACTAGATTTTTTTAGGTGTTATAGTGACAAAGTTTAATTTTGATAATTTTCATTTGCAATCAATCTTAGAAACATGACTTGGATATGGCATTGTTATATAGCAGCACCAGGAATCAATCATATAGAAAATATTGTTACATTTGCAATCAATCATATTAGAGAAATATGAGGGGGTCGGTTGGGGAATCATTTTGGGTTCTTCATGTGGGTTGAGAAGTTAGAGGTGATCCTAAAAACGTAACATTCAAATAATTAAACAAGTGCCAGACCCAGTGATGCGGGTCTGATTTTCCTAACGAACTCTTCCTCTTTTTCTCCCACTCCTATTGTGATTAACTGATGGCCAAAAATGCATGCCACCAAAATACAAGGAAAAAGGAAAGCTTAACTTGATGTACCTTTTTCCCCCGTTTGATCACTACTATTACAAGCCAGTTAGACAGACAAATATGGGAAGAAAAGCTAGCTCTAGACAACTCTATATATTACATGCTTAGGCATACGAAAAATCACCAATATGCTGTAGGACAACAAACAAGAAAAATAACGTATAATTTCCAATCGACCAAACTATAAAGTTTACTGCTTAACTATAAGTCTATAACTAAAGAGAAATTTCTTTTTCTAACTCCCATATCTTACATTTTATAAAAACTCCAAGCACTTTCTCACGAAACTATTAATCCTATGAAACGAACTACTAAAAAACTGCCTTATCTTCCCTCTTCTTTGAGTAACCTTTGATGATATTAAATCTCTGCAAACTTCACAGACTGAACATTGTAAAAAGTGTTCCTAATATATTTTGTTACCTTACTTCCAACTCTATAAGTAATCTTTTCCTGGAAATGAGATGTTGGCATATTGTTTATTTCCCCAAATGTTGCATTTCTGTCAGCCTCCATGTGAACCTGATAAACCAGGTAAGTTACATCCAGACTACTCTATCAAAAGCTAAGAGTAAAGAATATTATTGTGAATAGAATGATTCATTAAAGCAAGAAGAAATAATCAACATCATACAGCTATCTCAATCATCAAATTCTGAATTCAATAATAAGATAGAACAAGAAATACAATTACGTACTTTGAAGTATTCAGCAAAGTCATACTTACTCTCTTATTGTAGCTAATAGCCAGTCATTCCACTGTTACCATCTTAATGAACCTCTGAAGATTCAAAATTAAATTAAAGACAATTTCTTACCAAAGTTAAAATTGCACCAGTTAATGGAATAAATCTAGTAAATTAGTAATAGTATTTGTTTACACAGTAAGTACAGGCCTATATTACACACTCTATATAATATATTACTCCTAGTCTTTTGAATTCATCAACTTGTGATCATTGATGGATTATTTATTACTTAAAGCTTATTTATTTTCTTTTCAATGGCCTAGCCTAAGCCCAACTCTTGTATACTATTGTTTTTTTCTTATTTTGCAACCAAGGGATCTTGAATTGATTTTTTACACGCTTAAACCCTAATTTCTAACCATCGCATGTGTTGTACCTATTTATTTAGTCAACAAGGTCGATTTTAATGTTCGTCAAGTTAGTACACATCTGATTACCATATCAACACATTAGAGGATCGAAATCTAGACTTCTCATCATAAAGCAGGTCACCTTCGTCAAATACGGAATTGCCCAACTACCTCCACTAATGTCCCATCAAAGCATTACTTCACAACAAATCAAGTGACCTTCAATTTACCTAAGATTATTAAATACAATCCGCGCTGCCCTATTATTATTAAATACAACTCACACTTACCTATGTGGCCCTTTCTCGAGATCCACATGGAGTTATTATCAATTGTCAACTATAGTCATGTCTCTATCATTCCTCTTATATATAAGGTAAAAAGGAGGTCCACATAAGATATGAAATAAGAATCCTTCCACTTTAAGCTTTTTGAATACTGTTTATAGTTTACCTTAGTCCTCACTAAAACCCTAAGTACTTGATTGATTTGAGTGTTGGAGCGTATCCTAATGAACCAACTCCAATGCCCCAAATCATGCTTTCTTATTGTAAGTTCATGTTATCCTTTCACACGACTTCCAAAACACCTTTCCTCCTACCAAACCCTAAAATACCATCAACAACATGTAAGTTAAAGGAAAAATGAGCATTGCATGTAATAATATCACACAAGCTTGTTATGTAAACAAATGACATTTTAATTTTATTGAGAAACAACATTTAAAATTTCATTAACAACAAAATCTAGGAAAAACCTAATTTGGCTCAAGTTTTTAAATAAATTAAATGAGAAAAAAAAACCTCAATGACATAAAAAAAATAGTAACAATAATCAAAATTTTATGAGAAAAAATGAACAATAACTTTAACAAAAAATTAAAAAAATTAAAAACTTGCCTTCCACTCTAGAGAAAAATGGAAAAGGAAGAAGGAGTTATGTTTTCTTGAAAGAGAATGAGAATAAAGGGTTGGGTTTTTTAAGAGAAAAAAAAGATAAAGGAAAAAAAAGGGTTGGGGTGAAAGATTGAGAGTAGAGGAAATCAATTATTTACATTAGGATAAATAAAATAAAGGAGCATTTGGTTAAAGAGAAAGTAAGATTTTTCGTTGAAATTTTGTTTTTTATAATTTTATTTTTGAGTTTGATTTATGGAATGTAATTCTTGAGGTTTTTTAATATTCCTAATAGTGCTAAGAAAAGTAAAAATAACCTTAAATCATAAACTCTCCTCTTCTTAAATTTTGTAAATTTCTAGTAAAATATATAATTTATCTCATTTTTACCCTAAATAAATAGTTTTTACAATCTATTTTACCCTTTAATATAAAAAAAATTATACAATAAATTGAAATCCAAACTAACAACAAAGCATTTCAAATATCTTTTTTTGACACTTGACAAAATCATATTTATATATTATTTTTCAAAATCCTATAAACAAAGATGACCTTTTTACTATTAAAAATGTAATCTTCATTGAAAATATATTATAAAAAAATATTTTTTCTTTTAGCTTTTGGATTTTAACATATACTATGTTTTTAAAATTAACAACATAATCTTTAATGTAGACATCCAATTTGGTTCAAGCCCGGAACAATTGAGTTTGGTCCAAATGGGCAAGATGGGCCTATTTTTTTCTCTTTTATTATTATTTTATTTTTTTTTTCTTTATTGTTTTTTTTGTTTATTTTTATTATTTGCTATTATATTTTTTTATTATTATTTTTTATTGATTTTATCTTTTCTTGATTAATTAAGAGATAATGATTAGGTTAATTAAAAATAAAAAAAAAATGGTGGAACTGAATTTGGACATGAATTTGGAGGCTGACAGAGTTGAGATTGGATTAAAAGTTTGAATCTTAATCCCAGATGAAATTAGGATTGATCAGAAACTCTTTTGATCAATCCTTATAAATAGATGTTAAAATAGAACTCAAGGACATAAAAATAAAAACACAATAGAGAGGTGAAACAAAAGCAAAAAAGTGTTCAGGGCAAGTTTAGAATTTTTTAAAAAAAATTTCAAATTTTTTGGAGTTTTTTTCTGAAAAATTTTTAGAAAATTTCCAAAATCCAGCAAAATTTAAGTTTTTCAGTGACTTTTCTGATCAAAACCCAAATTTTGACATACTTTTCCAATTTTCAGTTAAATATTCAACCGAAAATTAGGTTCTGTTTAGAGAAAAGGAGAAGAAAAAGAAAGAAAGAAAGAAAAAAAGAAAAATGCCTCTACTGAAAGGCTGAGCTTTTAGCCTTAAATACTTTGCTAAAACGACGTCATTTTGGTGTTAGTAAACCCATAGGATCCGCTCGTTTCTACTTGGGCTGACCCAACCCATAGCGTAACCCGCGTCTGACCCGAATCACCCATTCCCTATTAAGCTACCGAGTCGAGCTGAGCCGATTCCAACCAAAGAGCCGAGCTGCATTAAGGTTTTTATTTATTTATTATTATTATTATTATTTAAATTAGAATTATTTGGTATTTTTATTTTATTTTATTTTTATTTTTATTTATATATATATTTTTTTATTTTCCTTAAAATTAAAGTTTCAAAAAAAAATATTTTTAAGAGAAAGTTGAAAGTTTCAATTTTCCTGAAAATAAAAAAAGGTTTTAAAAAAATATTTTTAGGAAAATTTGAAAGTATCAATTTCACTTGAAAATAAAAAAGTTTAAAACAAATATTTTTAGGGAAAAGTTGAAAGTATCAATTTTTTTTTAAATTAAAATTAAAAAATATATATTTTGAAAAAAAATTGAAAGTACCAATTTTTCTTAAAAATAAAAATTATCAAGAAAAATATTTTAAGAAAAAGTTGAAAGTATCAATTTTTCTTGTACAAAAGCAATGAATTTTTTTTTTATGAAAAGACAATAATTTATATCAAGAGTTGAATCATTATTTTTTTTTATTTTATTCTTTTATTTCTTTTATTTCTTGAATTTTTTTAATGTTAAATAATCCGATGATAGAGTCTCTACAAGTGAAACAGTAGTTTTCTTGCATACTTTTGAGGTGAAGAAATTTTTTTAATTTTTTGCAAAAAGTATTAGAGTTAATTAAGAATAATTTTCAATAATTAATTACTTGATAAAATTTTTAAGGCTTATTGGATAACATAAAATCAAGCTGATACCATCTTTTCGATGGGCGTTGTGAAGGTGCTATAACCTTTCTTACATGTAACCGAACTTTCGAACCCTATTCTAGTTAATAGACCTGGACCTATTCTTTTAGGGACCTTTACTCAAGCTTAGGTGTTCCTTGAAATGATAGATTCCTTAAGTGACCAATTGCACCTAAACAAAAAAAGATTAATGGCGACTCCTCAAGTCAATATCTAGCGACAGTCTCCGGATCTAAACATTATGACAGTTTGACGACTTCGTTGAAAAAAACCAAGAGTCAAGCCAGTAAATAAATTTGTGTTATCCAAAAGCCTAATAAAATTAAACTTTTTATATAGATTTTTTTATTCATTTATATTTATTTACTTTATTAATTTTGTCATTCATATGCATGTGCATAACATAAACTCTATACCCGAGCTTTGTCCTTATAGGAAGGAATAAAGTACCTATTGCTTTCGTGAGGTTTTAATGCCTCCGTAGTGGCTAGCGAAGTACTCCCATTCAAATTGAACCTTTTTCGTTTGTAGCTTGTAATGGGTGAAGATTGTAGTGCCTTACTAGTCTGTAATGGATGATGATGTAAGGAACAATTTGAGAACCTTTAGATTTTAACCTTAAACCACATATAGTGAACCTTAGAAGTGCTAACCTATAGATAGAGCCATCTCTTTCCCTTTAAAATTGACTAGAAGCATAAGATTCATTCCTTTTATTGTGTGTGACGTTTTAATTTATTTAAATGTTTATTTGTTTATTTTTCTTTATTTGATATACTAACCTTTTCTCTTATTCATGTTTGCATGATTCATACTCATATCCTAAAGTTGCATAAAGAACATTTACCTGAAAAGATGGTCTTCAATAATAAGTTTTTCATGGACTCTACAGAACGACTAGTTTGCTTTTTGTCTATAGTAGTTCCTTGTGAGTCACCCAATGAAGTAAAGGTCCAGTTAGAAAAGATTCAACTAAAAATGGGTGACTATTTACCAATCGAATATGCTTTTACCTTGTCTCAAGAGACATCTATCCTTCTCAAACACAACAATCTGGAAGATTTAGTTTATATATAGAAGAAGATGAGTCCATCAAGGCAAGAAGAGTTTTGCCAGAGGCATGGACATATAGTAGACCTCCTTGTAGTGGATGTCGACAATTAACTAATTAGAGCTGCAGTGCAATTCTGGGATTCTACATACAAGTGTTTCATCTTCAATGAAGTTGATATGGCACCCATCATTAAAGAATATTCAACTTTGTTGGGCCTGCACCTTAAAGTTCCTAATAAGATATATATCAAAAACATAAGTCAAGATTTTGTAAGGATTTGACTCATTTCATGGGGATAGACAAAGAGATTATGGATTCTCATATAAAGAAGAAATAAGAACAGGTTTGCCTACATTGAAAGTTATTTCATGATTTTCTAGTGCAACATGCTGACGAAAAATGAGGGTTAGACATATTTGCTTTAGCCATATACGAAATGGTAACATTTTCAAAGGTTCTGGGTTATATTGAAATAGAAGTGATTGACTTCTTCGAAAGTGAGATTAATGGCTGTAACCCTTCAAAGGTAATATTAGCAGAGATTGTTAGATCTTTGATTTACTATCGTCTAAATAAAAGACGTTTTATAGGCTGCATACAATTATTATACTTATGGATGAAAAACCATTTCGAGTGGAGAAAAGATGTTTTCTCAAAACTTTATGTCTATAATCAAGCTCCAATCAAAGAATTCTACGAAAGTGGGTGGTCAAAACAAAAGTCTAAAAATGAGTGGATAGCTTTCCTACAAAAATTGATAAGTGTCGAAGTAAGATGGTTGGTCCTGTGGATGAACCGTGAACCTATGCTATATCAGTGTGAAGATAACACTATGGTCTCACTTCTAAGTTTATGAGGAGCAACAAGTTATGCATCACTTCTAGTGAGAAGGCAGTTTGAGGCAGAACAGTTCATTTTTATGACGCATAAGCTTTATTAGTCATATTTCTCTTACAGTGAGCCAAAAGCATTTCAAAAGATGAATGAGATGATTAAGGTATGAAAAAACCCTCGTAGAGTGAGTCTTGAACCATTCACTAATAAAGTCACTTAGGGGTACTTAGTTTGGAGAGCAAGATGGAGATAAAAAATGGTATTCACTTATGAAAGCTTTCAACCGCCAACAGAAGAAATGCCCGAAGAAATATAATTAGAATTAAAACTTGCAAGAAAAAAATTTGAGGCTGAAAAGGATAGGTTAAAGCAAGAGATTCAAAAACTTCGAGAGAAAAATGATCAATAGAAAGATAGAGCTGAAAAGCATGAAATCAAAGTTTACAAGATTGCTAGAGAACATGATACAGCTGTCCAAGACTTATCGAAGTTACACCATGAACATAAAAGGTTATGTGTGAGGGTACAAGCTAAAGAGATAACAATTATTGAGCTGACTGAAGAAAATACGCGATTGAAGCAAGAATATATTGAATTGAAAGAAGAAAGTACCCAAGTATAAATAGAAAATACCATGTTGAATAGCTATGTAAGCAAGTTGAGATAGAAGTTAAATGAATAAGAAAACTGCATTGATGTATTGGTTAGAGAGCATAGAGAGTTATCATACCAAGTCTGATATGATAAAAGAGAGAACCTAGGAAGACAAAAGTACATTGAGCACCTAACGACCCAAATTTACAAAAAGGTGTGGAAGGCAAGAGAAATGGTAGAAGAGGCAAAGGCATTAAAACAAGTGGTGGCCCCAGTAAGAGAACATGGACAGCATCTACTGAACTTCATCAAAGAAGCAAAAGATCAGTATGAGCAAATCAAATGATTTTATGGTTACAACTCTAGGATGATAAATTCTATGTAAACAAAAGTTCTTTAGAATGAATGAAATCTTTTAGTTGAACACTATCGCATACATGTATTTTCATTCATTGCATTCTCATTCATCATATTTAAAATAACCATGATATAGTCATATAAACTTGCTAATCCTAAAATATGGTATTCAAGGTTCAAGGATAGTTCAATCCAGTAAAAATCCCACCTACCGATATAACATAAGAGCTAGAGCCAGACAAATGGAGCAAAACAACTCTCACCGATTTAAAAAATTAGAAAAAGCATAGGAAAAGATTGAGAATGAGTTGAGTAAGATTTTGGATACTCTCAACAAACTAAATAAGAGAAAAGGGATAGAAAAAAATATAAGCCAACAGGGCCTTCCATCATAAGAAGTGGTCGACCCTTTATATCCTTCAGGTTTTGGTCCACAACAAGCTCAATCCACACAGGATATATCGCCCCAGCAGTTCACATATCTTGTATACCCTGAAATACCATCAGCTTCAAACCTTGGGTATTACCATAGTTATGTGAATCCTGTCTTTACTAAAAAAATGGTAAAACTAATCCAAGTCCTTGATCTCGATGACTTGAAAGAGAAGGGGAAAGAAAAGGCAAAGTTAGTGGAATCTCAAGAAGATTCAAAGATTAGTAACCTTGAACAAAGGTTACAAGCTATAGAAGGAATTGGGTTTTATGGTTCTATCAATGCTGCTAGGCTTTGTCTGATCCTAGATGTGATCATTCCTTCTAAGTTCAAGGTACCAGAGTTTAAAAAATATGATGGTACAAAATACCCGAAGACTCATATTACCATGTACTACCCAAAAATGGTAGCTCATACTTACAATAAAAAGCTACTAATGCATGTCTTTCAAGATAGCCTTACTGGCTTCGCTGTTAGGTGGTATGTCCAGTTAAACAGAACCCGCATCTATTCCTAGAGCGATATGGCTCATGATTTTATCAATCAATATCGATATATCATGGATTTAGCTCCTGATCGTTTGTCTTTACAAAACATGAAAAAAAAGGTAAATGAGTCTTTTAAGGAATATGCTCAGAGGTGAAGGGATGTAACTTATCAAGTACAACCACCTCTAATTAAAAAAAAATTACAGTGCTATTCGTCAACACTCTGAAATCTTTCTATTATGAAAATATGATAGGGAGTGCAACTAATAATTTCACCGACATGGTGATTTTAGGAGAAATTATTGAGAGTGTCATCAAGAATGATAAGATAAAAAGAGGAAAGGCATCAAATAAGAGAGCCTCAAAGAAATAAGAGATCGAAGTTCAAGCTGTGAGCTTTGATAGGCAACAATTCAAAGATTATCAACCCTACCCACCACAAGGATACTTTCCATATTATCCTGCCGTGAATAACATTTCCCCTTACCCATATCAACCATCCTTATAGTTATCTTATCCCTAAACATATCAACCCTCTTTTAGGCCTCAAAATACCACATATAGTCCTAACACTCAACCTACAACCTCAAGACCTCAAACCCATCTAGCTAGCCCAATAGGTGGATCATAAGAGCACTGAACTACTCCTAAAAAGTCTGTATTCGATCTAATCCCCATGACCTATACATAATTATATCGTGAGCTCTACAATAGACATTTGATTGCTTCTAGCAAATTAGAGCCACTCAAGTCGCTTTACCCTAAATGGTATGATCTTACAACCTATTGTGACTATCATTATGGGATTGCTAGTCATTCCACTAAAAATTGCACTGCTTTGAAACACTAAGTGCAATGGTTGATTAAAAATAAAATGATTAGTTTCGATACAGGAGGGGTAACTGCACCAAACATTAGTGGTAATCCTTTGTCTAATCACAATGTGAATGTTTTGAATGAGAAAAATGTGCATCATTTGAAGAGAAAAGTGGTAGATATTAAGACACTTCTTAGTCAGCTATTTGATATTTTATGAAAAGCTGATATGATACAATCAATGAGTTCGCATAGTTGTCATAGAACATCTATAGCAGGCACTAGTTGTAAATATCATAATAGGGTAATTGGTCACTCTGTTGAAGCTTGTGAGCAGTTTCACCAAGAGATACAAAAGCTCTTGGATTCACACCAAATGAAAGTCTATGAAGAGGGAAAAGACTCAAAGTGTGTGAAAGTATCCATGACTGACAAGCCTGCAAAGTTTTTTCCAAAGCCAGTGATGATTCACTGTGGGAACAAGCCAAAGTCAGTCATAGATAAACTCATTCCCAAGTCGATGACTTTTAAAGTTCTGACTTCATTCTTATATAAGAATGATAAGGTTGTACCCTAAAAATATGACTGTGATACAGTAGTTCGAAGGCAAGAAAGGAATACCTCTAAAATTGATGCCTCTAATATAACTGGTGTAGGAAGTATTACCTGAAGTGAAAGATGTTACACTCCAAAAATATTAAAAAAGGCTAGAAGAGAAAAAGTTAAGGTAGGTGAAGAGTGAAACAACTCTGAAGTGGAACCTGAAGAGGATTATCCGAAGTCGGTGTCAGACAAAGAGGCTTGTGAATTTTTAAAGCTGGTAAAACATAGTAAATATTCAGTTGTTGAACAGTTGAATAAAATGTCAGCACGAATCTCATTATTATCATTACTGTTAAACTCAGAACCACATTGAAATGCCTTGTTGAAAGTGTTGAACCAAACATATATGGCACATAATGTATCTGTCGAATATGTGAACCATTTGGCTAAAAATCTAGTCATGCCAAATTATATTTCATTCAGTGATTATGAGATTCCCCCGGAGGGAGGGAGAGGTGCCAAGGCTTTGCATATCACGATCAAGTACAAGGGCCATATCATAGCCAAAATCCTCATTGATAATGGCTCCGCTATCAATGTAATGCTTATGTCAACTTTGATAAGGCTACCCATTGATTATTCTTATATAAAAACAGTCAAATAATTATCCGAGCTTTTGATAGGACCAGAAGGAAAGTACTTGGAGATATCGAAATACCTTTACAAATTGGGCCATACATTTTTAATGTAAAGTTTCAAGTAATGGATATCTCTTCATCTTACAGTTATTTGCTAGGAAGGTTATAGATTCACATGGTAGGGGTTGTTCCTTCTACACTGTATCAAAAAATTGAGTTCAATATAGAAGACAAGTTAGTGGTAGTGTTTGGAGAAGAGGACATGCTAGTGACCCAACCATTGAATGCTTTATATGTAAAAGCTATTGAAGAAGCAGTGGAATGTTCCTATCGATCTTTTGAGCTGGTTAATTCTATCGGTGAAGGACCTAAAAATCAATCTTTTTCAAAGATAGTGATGAGCAAAGTCATCAATAAGGGTTAGTATCCAAGAGTAAAGTTAGGTAAGAACTTACAGGAAATAAGAGAGCTTCCAACAGTAGTAGACAATAATGAAAGGCAAGGTCTAGGTTATGAAATAGTAGAATGAGAGATCAAGAGAAGACCAACAAGTAAAATAGCAAGATTAATGATCATCCCACACTTATACGAGACTTTCAAGCTTTGAAGATTCATATACCTAAATACAGAAGAAAGTATGAAAGAGGCATTTACCTAGTTGACCATCCATGCTATTAAAGATGAAATAGGGCTTGAACAAGAAGAGTGTGTCCGCTCTTATTCGTTAGATTATAAGCTGAACAACTGGAGTACCATTGAGATACCCTATACCTTTGAGACTAATACAATGTAATTGTACATCTCGATAGTTATTGCCTAAGGCATTGAGGTGATCTTTCTTATTTAGGCCATTTATCTTTTATTATTTTAATAAAGATTAGGAAGGATGTATTTTCATTCATTTCTTCTTATGCCTTCACTATTACCATTTTTTCTATTTTTCTAAACACATCTTACCAACATATCCTATTTCGTTCAATTTTAAGTCTTTAAATGAATAAGAAGATAATTATGATAACAATCAAAATGTTAGTTTTAAAAATTCAATTAACACTGATGAACTTAACAATGAAAATGATTCTAAAGAGTATGTTATACCTTTGGACCTAATGAGATTGATTGAACAAGAAAGTAAGCCAATTAAGCCTCATTAAGAGATAACTAACTTAGTGAATCTAAAAAGAAAGAGGTCAAAATTGGTACTTCATTTTCGTCAAGAGATAAGCAATGCTTGGAAGATTTACTTCAAAAATTCGTAGATTGTTTGTTTGGTCTTACCAGGATATGTCAAGGTTAAGTACGAAGATAGTAGAGTACAAACTACCCCTAAAGCCAAAATTTAAGCCAATCCAACAGAAACTGATGAGAATAAAGCCTAAAATGCTACTAAAGATCAAAGAAGAAGTGAAAAAGTAGATGTAGGTTTCTTGCAAGTGGTTAAGTATCCAGAGTAGGTGGCCAATATAATACCAGTTTTTAAGAAAGATGAAAAGGTTAGGATGTGTATAGACTATCGTGACTTGAATAAGGCTAGCCCAAAGGATAACTTTTCTTTGCCTCATATTAACACACTAGTAGATAACACGACTAAGCATTTAATGTTCTCATTTATGACTGATTCTCAGGATATAATCAGATAAAAATGGTTACAGACGATATAAAAAATATCATTTTTGTGACCATATGAAAAACTTTTTGCTATAAAGTCATACCTTTTGGGTTAAAAAATGCTAGGGCAATATACCAAAGAGCCATAGTGACGCTATTTCATGACATCATGCACAGAGAGATTGAGGTGTATGTGGATAATATGATTGTAAAATCTCGTGAAAATAAAGATCATATCATCAACCTCAAAAAATTATTTGAAAGGTTAAAAAAATTTTAACTCAAGTTGAACCTAGCCAAGTGCACCTTCGGGACAAAGTCAGGAAAGTTGCTAGGTTTCGTGATCAGTGAAGAAAGGATTGAAGTCGACCTAGACAAAATATGGCCATTCAAAATTTGTCACCTCCGAGTACATTAAAAGAAGTTTAAGATTTTTTGAGAAGATTGAACTACATTTCGTGGTTCATATCTTAACTTACTTAAAAATGTGATCCTATTTTTAAGCTTCTCTGTAAGAATAATCATGGAGAATGGAATGAGAAATGTTGAGTGACTTCTGATAAAATTAAACAATACTTGTCAAATCCTCCAGTGTTGGTGCCACCTATTCTAGGGAAACCTTTAATTTTATACCTGATAGTGTATAAAAATTCAATAGGATGTGTGCTGGGGTAGCAAGATGAATATGGTTGAAAGGAGAAAGCTATTTATTATCTGAGTAAAAAATTCATAAAATATGAGTCCAAGTATTCATCTTTAGAGAAAATGTGTTGTGCATTAGCTTAGACTGCCAAAAGACTCAGACAATGCATACTATATTACACCACTTAGCTTTTAGCAAAATTGGATTCAATTAAATGCATCTTTGAGAAACTTTTTTTGTCTGGGAGAATTGCTAGGTGGTAAGTGATGCTCTTAAAATATGATATCATATATGTAACCCAAAAAGTAATAAAAAAAAGTACTATGACTGAATTTCTTACAGATCGTGCTATTGAAGAATACGAACCAATGAGATTGAAGTTTTTCGATGAAGATCTGATGACTGTTTCCCAATTAAAGAAAGGAGAGCATGAAGGGAATTGTTGGAAGAGGTATTTCAATGGAGCTGTCAATGCCTTGAAACATGAAATTGAAGCAATTCTGATTTCTCTATAAGAACAATAATACCCTATAATAGCGAGGTTAAATTTCAATTATACAAATAATATCACTGAATATAAGGCATATGTCATGGGTTTATAAGCTGCTATAGATAGAAAAGTTAAAACATTAAAATTGTTTGGGGATTCAGCTCTAGTTATATATCAATTGAAAGAAGAATGAGAGACGAGAGATTCAAAACCCGTTCCATATCACAAGTATATTTTAGAGTTGATAAAACAGTTTGAAGATATCCAGTTTGATCATTTACCTCGAGAGAAGAATTTGATAACTGATGCCTTGGTTATTTTGGCTGTAATGATCCAAATTAGTGATAATACTGACATTCATATATCAAGTTAAATGTTAAAGATATGCTAGCTCACTACTTTAATGTAAGAAAAGATGAAAATATGAAGCTCTGGTATTATGATATTTTACAATACATTAAGAACTAGTAATACCCAATCCAAGCAATGGAAAATGATAAAAGGGTCATCCGAAGATTAGCTATGAGCTTTTTTTTGGATGAGAATGTTTTGTACAAAAGAATCCATGATCAGGTATTGCTGAGATGCATAAATAAAGCTGAGGCAAGAAAAATCATTGAAGAAGTGCATGATAGAATATGTGGGGCACATGCCAATAGACATATGATGGTAAGATAGATAATGAGAGTAGGGTACTATTAGTTGACAATGCAAAGTGATTGCATTGACTATGCTCGTAAATGTCATAAATGCCAGATCTATGCTAACAAGATCTATGTTCCGCCATCCGCTTTACATGTTTTGACACCACCTTGGCCATTTTCGATGTGAGACATGGATGTCATTGGTCCTATTATCCCAAAGGCTTCTAATGGGCATAGATTTATTTTCGTGATGATAGATTATTTCATGAAATGGGTGGAGGCAGTATCATATGCAAATGTAACACGATCTGTGATTTGTAAGTTCATAAAAAAAATTTATTTGTAGATATAGACTTTCGAAAAGAATCATTTTGAATAATGCTAAGAATCTAAATAGTAAGATGATGTAAGAAATATGTGCCTAATACAAGATCAAGCATCATAACTCAGTGTCATATCGTCCAAAAATGAATGGGGCAGTTGAGGCAGTTAACAAAAATATAAAAAGAATTCTTGAGAAGATGACCAAAACTTATAAAGATTGGCATGAGAAGTTACCATTTGCACTATATGCATATCGAACGTTAGTGCACACCTCTACTAAGGCAACTTCATTTTCTTTGGTTTATGGGATGGAATCTGCATTGCCAGTAAAAGTAGAGATCCCATTTTTAAGGGTTCTGAAGGAAGTTAACTAGAAGAGGTTGAATGGGTTCGAAAGCGCTATGAACAATTGAATTTCATTGAGAAAAAAAGGTTAATTGCATTGTGCCATGGTCAGCTATATCAAAAAAGAATGATAAGGGCTCATGATAAAAAAGTTTAACCTCATTGTTTTTAGAAATGAGAGTTAGTCCTGAAAAGAATTCTTCCAACCCAGCACAATAATAGAAAAAAATGGACTCCGAATTAGGAAGGGCCATATGTGGTGAAATGGACTTTCTCGGGTGGAGCGTTGATATTGACTGAGATGGATGGAAATGATTTACCTCATCCTATAAATTCTGATGCTGTGAAGAAGTACTATACTTGAAAAAAAAGGTAAAAAAATTTAAAAAATAAAAAATAAGAAAAATAAAAAAAAAAGACTCAAGACGAAAATCTTAAGATGGTGGTTTGAGTCATAGGGGGTTTATATAAGTTGAAAACCTAAAAAGGCAATTTAGATAAGGAGAATACAGCATTAAATCTAAAAATTCATTGTCATGGAGGCTAGTATATTCTAAAAAGCTCTAAGTTGTTAAGGGCACCGGGTGGTTGAGTTTTTTGAAAAAAACTTCGAGATGTGTTATCGTGATTGTCTGATTGTTCATTTTTGGGCATTGTCTCCCCATACGTATTTTTATAATTCTTTCTTAGCCAAAGTCAGCCAGCATTTTTGCCAATAAAAGACATTCTATTTCATTTTTTGTGTGTCTCTTCTGTTGACTATTTCCTAATCATTCTTATTTTTTTCTCTTCTATACCTTGCAATGAAAAAAATGTGTGAATGCATTCTTACTTTTTGAGATTGAAATAATGATTGATAAATGAATAATAGCATGAATGATTTCTACATTACATTGAAAATGTCGATGGTGGTAAGGGCAAATTTGAGATGTTCAGTTCTTGATAAAGACATTGAATTTGGAAAGGGATTTCTAGCAAAAAAAATGTGAGAATTAAATGAAAAATGATTGAGAGCTATGCTAATTCAGTTTTTGAAAAATAAAGGATTCGAGGTCCAAGAAAAGAGCTTGAGAAACTTGAGTATCACAACTGAATGGGAATTAATTAGCTAGCATAACATGCATTGAATTTTGCATGCATTGCATTTCGCATAGCATATATTGCATTTAAGAAAACATAGTGCATAAATTCAAAAAGTAAGGGTATTTTAAGATTTCATGTGGAGAAGACAGATATGAAGACTTTCTGATGTAAAAGTTTCAAATTCGAAAAAAAGCTTGTGAGGTAAGATTCTAATCCTTGGAAAATGATATCTCTTGGTATCAAGATCGATTTGTAAGACCCTTGGGCATAATCTCCTGAAATTCCTTCAAACACAATCTTTGACTCCTCTAGACATGATTGTCAATGAGCAATTTACTTTTAAAAGTTGTAGTGCCTCTATTTAGAAGAGCTTTGTTTATTTTTCAAAGATGCTGAGCCTCTGCTTAGAGGAGCTTTATTTATTTTCCAAAGTTGTTACTTAGAGGAGCTTTGTTTATTTGTCCAAAGTCATTGAGCCTCTGTTTAGAGGAACTTTGTTTATTTTTTAAAGTCATTGAAGCTCTGTTTAAAGGAGCTTTGTTTATTTGTCCAAAGTTATTGAGCCTCTGCTTAGAGGAGCCTTATTTATTTTTCTAAAAAGTCGTTAAGCCTCTAATCAGAGGAGCTTTGATCAAGATTTTTAAAAAAATAACAAAAAATAGCGAGTTGAGTCTTGAATGTGTGTCTACGTCTTTGCACAATTTTCGTTTTACAAAAAAGTGCAAAGAGAGACAGCTGTAGACACCCAATTTGATCCAAGCTCGAATCAATTGGGTCTGGTCCAAATGAGCAAGATGGGCCTATTTTTTTTCTCTTTTTTATTATTATTATTTTATTTTATTATTATTTATTGTTTTTTTTTGTTTATTTTTATTATTTGCTATTATATTTTTTTATTGATTTTATCTTTTCTTGATTAATTAGGAGATAATGATTAGATTAATTAAAAATAATAAAAAATGGTGAAAGTGAATTTGAACGTGAATTTAAGGGCAAACAGAGTTGGGATTGGATTCAAAGTTTGAATCCTAATCCAAGATGAAATTGAGATTGATCAGAAACTCTTCTGATCAATCCCTATAAATAGATGTTGAAACAGAACCCAAGGACACAAAAAAAAAAAAACACAAGAGAGAAGTGAAACAGAAGCAAAAAAGTGTTTAGGGCCAGTTTAGAATTTTTAGAAAATTTTTCCAAATTTTTTGGAGTTTCTTTTCTGAAAAATTTTCTGGAAATTTTTCAAAGTTTAGCAAAATTTAAGTTTTCAGATGACTTTTCTGACCAAAACCCAGATTTTGGCATACATTTCCAGTTTTTGACATACTTTTTCAATTTTTGGTTAAATATTCAATCGAAAAATTGGGTTTCGTTTATAGAGAAGAAAGAGAAAAAGAAGGGAAGAGAGAGAAGAAGAAAGACGCCTCTGCTGAAAGGCTAACCTTTTAACCTTAAATACCCTGCTAAAACGACGTCGTTTTGGCATTAGAAAACCTAAAAGATATGCTCGTTTCTGTTTGGATTGACCCGACTCACCCATTCCCTATTGAGCCATCGAGCCGTACCCCGAGCCGCTCCGTTTCAACCTTCTTTTGTGCCTCGAGCCGAGTCGATTTCAACGGTAAAGTCGAGCCGCGTTAAGTTTTTATTTATTTATTTATTTATTATTATTATTGTTTTTTAAATTAGAATTATTTGGTATTCTTTATTTTATTTTATTTTATTTTTATATATATTTTTTGATTTTCCTTAAAATTAAAGTTTCAAAAATATATATTTTTAAGAGAAAGTTGAAAGTATCAATTTCCTTGAAAATAAAAAAATATTTTTAAAAAATATTTTTAGGGAAAGTTGAAAGTATCAATTTCTTTAAAAATAAAAAAGGGTTTTTAAAAAATATTTTTAGGGAAAGTTGAAAGTATCAATTTCCTTAAAAATAAAAAAGGATTTTTAAAAAATATTTTTAGGGAAAGTTGAAAGTATCAATTTTTCTTGAAAATAAAAAAGTTTAAAAATATATTTTTAGGAAAAAGTTGAAAGTATCAATTTTCTTTGGAAGTAAAATTTCTAAAATAAAATTTTCAAAAAGTATTTTGAGAAAAAGCTAAAAGTATCAAATTTTCTTAAAATTAAATTTTCAAAAAAAAAATTTTTGAGGAAAAGTTGGATGTACCAATTTTACTTAAAAATAAAAATTATCAAGAAAAACATTTTAAGGAAAAGTTGAAAGTATCAATTTTCTTTAAAATAAAAATTTCTGAATGCTTTAAGAAAAAGTTAAAAGTATCAATTTTTCTTATACAAAAGCAAATAGTTTTTTTTTTATGAAAAGAAAAGGATTTATAAGTTGAATCATTATTCGTTTTTATTTTATTCTTTTATTTCTTTCTTTTCTTTAATTTTTTTTAATGTTAAATAATCTGATGATAGAGTCTCTGCAAGTGAAAAAATAGTTTTCTTGCATATTCTTGAGATGAAGGAATTTTTTTAATTTTTTTACCAAAAGTATTAGAGTTAATTAAGAATAATTTTCAATAATTAATTACTTGATAAAATTTTTAAGGCTTATCAGATAACACAAAATTAAGTTGATACCATCTTTCGATAGGTGTTGTGAGGGTGTTATAACCTTCCTCACACGTAACCGAACTTTCGAATCTTGTTCTGGTTAATAGATCTGAACCTTTTCTTTTAGGGACCATTAGTTAAGCTTAGGTGTTTCTTGAAATGATAGATTCCTTAAGTGATCAATCGTACGTAAACAAAAAAAAAAAAATTAGTGATGACTCCTCAAGTCAATATCTAACGATAAATCTCCGGATCTAGACGTTATGACATTTAATACAATAATAAAGACTAAATTATTTTTAGAAAAACGTAGTTTCATCTTTTAAATATAAAGACTACGGTTAAAACTAAAAACATAATCTATTATTAATATAGACTATGTTTAAAAAACAAAACGTCATCTATAACATTACCTTTTTATAAAACTTAATTTTCCCATCCCATTCAATCCACCTCGTCTCTTATCAGCATTACATTTGGATGAATAGTTAAGCAATGTAGACATGATTATAAGGGACAATGAATGAGCAATTTTATGAGTGGCAACAAAAATAGAAGGGAAGGTGATTGATCGTGATATTGCAGTGTACTGTAGCAGTTAGAACAATTATCAATGTAATATATATATATATATATATATATATATTTAATTTAATGGATCCAGAGATTTTGGGCTGGTGATTGTGTGGTGAAGAGATCTGCGTAAGTTGCCATGGTCGCGTAGATGATGGATATTGAGCTCCTGTTGGGAGTTTGGTTTTATTGATGTTTTATGGAAAGCTTGGTTTGGAGATTTATTCGATGGATAGATGATGTTTTTGAATACAGACGATGTGAATATAAACAACGATTATTATTAATAAATATTGTCCATATTTAAATAGATGACGGTTATTATTAATAAATGTTGTCTATTATAAAATTTTGACATCAAGAAATTCAATATTTTGCATACTTAATTCAATAAAATTGACGTAGCTAAGATAAAATATTTTTTGTTAAAAAAATTAAAAGTTTATTTTTTAGAATTTAATAAACATGATATTTTTAAGATAAAAACGTAATATTTATTAAAAAACATAACATTTTTAAGATAGAAATATAATATTTATTGAAAGAGTGACAAAAAATTTGTTTTAGAATTCAATAAAAATAATATTTTTTAGATAAAAAACATAGTTTTTATTAAAAAGATGATGCTTTTAAGATAAAAACATAATTTTTGTTAAAAATATAAAAAAGCATAAAATATCTTTACTTAATATTATTACATATAAAATCTAAATACATTTACTTAATAAAATTACACATAAAATTTGTTATGGGGATGGAGAGAGGGTTTACCCAAGGTTGTTAATACCGTACTAGATAATATTTTAGTTTTTTTAAAATATATGATATACACCGATACTAGTATTTTTGGTTTATTATTTAGAATTTTTTTGTTTAGTATAAATATATTTATAAATATATATGAATTTGTATATTATAATACTATTAATAATCTACCAAATAAATATGTAATATTTTCAAAAATCAAATAAATAAGTTTAAAACTATAAAAAATAATAGTATAAATTTTTTATAATATTTTTAAACACTTAATTAGATCATATGATATTTAAATAAGTATTTTTTATGCAAATATTAAAATAAAAACAAAGAGATGAAAAAATTAACCTTGGCTTTATAATCATTAAACTTTAAAAATTGAGTACAATTACTTTCTCGAAAGAGATTGAAATATTTATGAACTTTGGTTTAAAAAATAAAGTATAAAAAAGTTTAATAAAAAATAACAAAAATCAAATTTTAAAGGTTATTTTGTTAATTAATTTTATTTTTATTATATTAAAAATAGTAAAACAACAAAAAACAAATTAAAAATTATAAAACATGTTTCACATTTAGATATTAGCCGAAATAAGTTAATCTACTGAAATTCATCAAAACTAATTGAAACCAACAAAAACAATCGATATTTTTCGATATCAAATCTGGTATGAAAAAATCTTTAAATATATTATGTTTTGGTATAATTAAAACGTAACATCCAGTACAATCAGTATCGAAATAAAATTAATAACTATGAGTTTACCACCCCCCTTCCAACGCCACATTAATTTTATTACAAAAATCAATCTTCATATTTTTTTCTACGTAAGGCCAATTAACATTAGAATAATAATTAAATTTGTAAGATTTATTTATTAAAAATATAAAAAAATTATTTTTTAGAATTATTTAGTTTCAATAAAAATAACATATTATTCATGTGTCACATGTTATCAGGAATAATATAGTAAAAAATTTTATTAAGTAATCTTATATTTTTATGACCACAAACAAAAATTTTATATTTTTTAAGTTAACAAAATCTAAGAATCATACATTCTTCTTCAATATTCCTTTTCTCTAAATTTCTTTTTTTTGAAATCTAAAAATTCGCAAACCAAATACCCCTAAAAACAATTTCCTTCTTTATAAATTAAAAGCTTCTCATTTCTAGTAATAACTTCTTCCCATAATTTTAATTAATAAAAATTTAGATTACATTGCACTTTTTTATAAATTTCCCTTTTTTTTTGTTAGAATGAACATTCAAATTGTTTTTAAAAATATTTTGTAATATTATAATTAAAATTTTATTTTGTAAAAAATAAATAAATAATAAAAATAGCTACGGAATGAAACCAAAGTTAAATCATTTGAATTTTAGGGTTTAGATCTAATCATATATTTTTATCATATTAAATATTAATAATTTATGTATTCATATTGTACTAAAATTATATATCATAATTTATATTGATATAAAAAAATATAAAATATATTTTAAAAATTTAAATTTTTATATAATTTTTATTAAAATTTTAATCCATATTATTATTTTTTTTTTATCATATCATCAAACGGTGATACACTCAAGCTCTAATAAAGAACTAGTTTATTGACTGTCCATGACTATACGCTTAAAGAAGGCTGTATAAAAGTGTGGTCCTTTTTTTCCTTTTAAGGAAGAATAAAGAAAACAATAAAACAATATAAAATCCTTTCATTTGGAAGTACGAAACCAATAACAAAGAAAAAGAAGCAAAAGAAATAACAATTACATGAACAATTTTAACATGTTGCGGCCAACTAAGAAAAAAAAAATTCCACCGAATTTCCAAGTCTAGGTCCCATATTCTGCAAGTCTCCATTGTCAATTAACAGAACTAGACAACGTTTAAAAGAGATAGTATTTTTTTTGCCAGAAAAGAGTTGGTAATTGATACAATCAGTTTTTTAAAATTTATATGTAGATTGAAAAATTAATTTATATGTTATTTTTTAATTAATTTTTTAAAATATATCACATATGTTATTTTACTAATTTTGTTCGTAAAATCTAGAAAGCTTACCGAAAAAATTTCTCCGTTTAAAATTCAGCATAAAAACAAACTATAAAAGCAAATGCAAAACCAAAATCACAGTAGTGAAAACCTAAAAATTGATATTGAGAAGGAAAATCGTAATTCCATTTATAAGGGAATGGCAATTAAGTAAATAAACTCGTTAAAAAACAGTAGACGAAAAGCGTCAAAAAGAGCAACTGCACAGGGACAAAGCCTTTTCTCTTTTCTCTTCTCTGCCCGAGTACACAGTGAAAACTGAAAAGAAAGAAATTTTTTTTTTTTTTTAAATTCCCGAATTTCTCTCTCTAAATACTCTCTTAAAGCCTTTTTATTTTTATTTTTTAATTTTCTGCTGACCTCTTACCTGTACTAAAGCTTCCTTCTCCAGTTACCGATACCCTTTCAAACATGTACAAATTTCTTTCTCTTATTGTTTATTTAACTTTGATCCAGCTCTATTATTTACATAATATTGTTGGCGTTGGGTCGGAATTTATTCATTAAAAAGCCTCTAAATGAAAGTTTGAAACAAACTTTGCCTTTTTCTCTTGGATTCCAGGTCAGTGTTTTGTTTCTTTTCCTTTTCTTTTTCTCGGTCAACTTTCCTAGGATTCCAAGCACGTCCTTATTTTATCTATTTGTGCTGTTTTTCTGTTTTTAAGGTGCTTTGATTGTTCATATCAGTTGCCTTTGTTTAGTTTAATTTTGGTATATTGTATTTTTTATCTGTTTGATTAGAGGGAAAATGTTGGCCTGGTAAGGAATAATATGAGGTTTATAGTTTAGATTGTTTAATTTTGTTTGGCAGTTTAGCGAAGCTAATGTCTAATCGATTTTATGGAAATGATAATAATGTAGAAGAAGCAAATTTGGAGTTAATTGGATTAGAATTTTGAAATTAATTAATATTTTTGTGTCTGCTGGTGATTAATGATCATTTGGAGAAAATTGATGTCGACTGACTTTTTTTTTTTTATTTCTATTTTGGTCTTTGCTTATTTAGTTATTTTGATATAGGCTGGGTGTGATGGCGAGTCGAGTGAAGGAAGACCAGAAAAATGAGCGAATAATTCGGGGTCTTCTCAAACAACCGGAGAATCGTAGATGTATTAACTGCAACAGTTTGGTATGATTTTATTTTTAATTGTTTTTCTTGTTTATGTGTTATTCCCATGATTGTAGTCAGAGAGCCAGCATTTGATATTTGATGATTGTACCATTGTATCCTGCTATAGAATGATGGAATAAAACGTTGTGAATTGTTCACCAAGTGCTTCTGGTTTTTGGATTTAGTTATAAATACACTTGGTTTTATATGTAGGCTTTGAATTGATTGCAAGTTTGCAACAGTGACGTTGATGAAATCATAAATGCTCATGGTCCTTTATGACTTGTTGTACAGAGTATAATATTGATAATTTCATATTTATATCCCTGCATACATGGAAAAATTAACTCAGGAATTTTGAAAAAAATGGAAAAAAGCAAGTTCTGCTTAGGGTGGTACTTATGACTAATGAGATGGGTTGTATATGTTTGAATATTGAATGGATTTGTCATAATAAAGTTTTGATGATTTCTGGAATATTCACTCTTAAACCTTTTTGGGGAGTTTTAGTTGTTCCATAAAATATTTGTTTGGATATCCTTCTGAAATGTTGCTTCTAGAAATTTCGTAATTGAAATATGTTTTTCCTAGCATTTCCTTATGCTAAATTGATTGTGATGTCCTTTAATGTGTAAATTGTGGAGTGCATATACTTTCTCTGCCATAGTGTTGTTATTTGCTAACTTGTCAGCTGAGCAGGGGCCTCAATATGTTTGCACTAATTTCTGGACACTTGTTTGCACCACCTGCAGTGGAATACAGTAAGTGTTCATGTTTTATTGGCACATTAAGTTTTCTTCACGTATTGGTTACTGATTAGCCTATATCTGGGACTTTATTGCCTCTATAATGTTAGTAGGTTTACTAAACTGGCTCCTGGTTTTATTTGTTTCCAGTCGGGAGTTCACACACAGAGTTAAATCAATTTCGATGGCTAAATTTACTTATCAAGAAGTTAGTGCTCTTGAAGAAGGGGGAAATCAGGTACAGATAAACCTTCTCTCTCTCTCTCTCTCTCTCTCTCTCATTCTTTCTTCCCTTGATAAATAAAAAGGAAAAGATTTTTTTCATGTATGTCTAATTTTCTTTTTTTATTTCTGATGTTCCAGTTTCTAATTTTGCTTTGTTCCTTTCTCTCACTTGCAGTGTGCAAAAAAAATCTATTTTAAAGAATGGGATCCGCAGCGTAATTCTTTTCCTGACAGCAGGTTATCAATAAAATATCCAACTTTTGGTTCTGTGCCTTCATTAGTTACCATGTTTCTGAGTTGAAGTTTTGTTGCCAGCAATGTCGAGAGGCTTCGGGACTTCATTAAGCATGTTTATGTGGATAGAAGATATAGTGGCAAGAGAAACTATGACAAGCCTCCACGAGGAAATATGGTAAGATACCTTTCCCTATTCCTATTTTCCATTGAATGTCATCAATTATAAAGTTTATGATATGATATGACAGATGGTGTAATTATATGTTAGATTCCTGCTTCCAGAGGAGAGAATTTTTAGATATCCTGATATTATTGACTCTACAACAGGAGAGTGTTGTATCATGATTTTTTTGAATTGTGCATTATGCAGGGTGACAAAGAAGACTTTTATGAGAATAGAAGGACAGATGGATATCAGGGAGGGTCCAGAAGTCCACAATGTGAGGATGCATACGAACGCCGTTACGGTGAAAGGTCCAGTCCAGGGGGAAGAAATGATGACAGAAATTCTTATGGTTATGATGAAAGTCGAAGTCGTGGATATGATCAAGAAAGTCGACGATATGGTGATTACAGAAGAAGTCCTGCTCATCCTGAGGTTGTCAATGACTGGCGTCAAGAAGATAGATTTGGTAATGGGAGGAAACCTGAAGACCATAGAATATCTGATGAAGATCCAAAGTTGGAAGGGAGGTCACCTGAGCAACCAAAAGATTTAGAGTCATCCAGTCCCCCGGTGGTTCGTCCTGTTAGAGAAATTTTGGATGAGAATGTAATACTCCTTTGTATAAGTGAACCTTCAAAGACAAATGGTGGAAGAACTGTTAATGGCCCTCAAGCACAGCGGGTAGTTTCTGCCATGTGCTATGTAACAATAGTTTAATGTTATGGTCAGGGTTTTGTTTTTGGTTTAATTTGATATGTTCACAAATCTTTCTTTGTTTTTTGTCCTCTTCAGATCCTGTAAAAAGATAGCTTTTCATCTTTTCTCCCCATTAAAAGTAATTTATTTTTGTTTTAGCATTATGCCATTTTGAATTCATGCAAAAGCCTATAGTTTTGACGTGATGCCTTTTATAACCACTTGACACAGTCTCATTCGGTTTAAATTTACTTTTTCTCCTCTATTTCTGTAATTGTAGTCAGATTATTTGTCCTACTTTTAGTTTGACTTAGTTCTTATCCTGTTGGGATTCCAGCTATGCTATCTGATTTTCTTTAGTTGACAACCTTTTATTGGAACCACCGGGTAGTGTGTTTAGGAAGTGATTCTATTCCAGCCACAGTGATTGATATTCCATGCCATTAATAATGACAATTTTCTGAGTTATGCTGCACCAGCACTTCTACAATGTTTGACATCATAATTATATGTTGAAGTTTGATAAAGTTGTACCAAATAAAATCATAGCATGTTTGGCTTTCCATAACAAGTTCTTTGCAGTTGTTTTGTGGTTGATCTGTTGATTCTTTTGCATCTTTAGGTCTTCTCTCGTTCATGTGTGATTCATGTGCATGTTTAGTAGAATATTGGTATAACTTGGGTGTCAATTGTCACCAAAATTAATGAAATTTTATTGCTGTTAAAAAATCATCAATCTAGAACTTTGCATGGCCGTTTATTAAGATTCTTTCCTTTTCTCATGATTGTACGAGAAAAAAGATCTTTTACTGTCATTCTTTATTTTTTTCAATTTTCTGTGGGTAAAGAAAAAGGAAATGGACTTGCTGTTGTATTCTTCTAGCAGAGAACTGCATCTTCTAGCAGCTTGGGATCTACTAGCGGGCATCCAGCAGAAGTCAAGTTGGAAATGACTGGGAGCTTAATTGATTTTGATACTGATCCTGAACCTCCAGTAGCTTCTGCAATACCTCAGACTCAACAAGCAAGCATGACACAATCTATTGTGCAGCCATCTAGTTCTTCCAATGACAACAATTGGGCCTCTTTTGATTTTGTCCTTCAGACAAATGTTTCTCAGGCTCCTTAGAACGTGAACACCCTGAACTCTGTTCTTTCTCAATTGTCAGTTCCACCATCTGTACCTGGTCATCTATCTGGAGTATCTAGTGGTATTGGTGGTCAGGTACCTGCTTCTGTGGTCAATGTGAATGTAGCACCTCCTGGTGGAAATTCCTATGTTACATTCACAGGGCAGATCCAAACATTACCCTTTCATGCTGCTGCTCCTGCAGCTGCACCAGTTAGCAATTTCTCAACATTGCCTCCTACTGGTGCTTTGACAGCTGCTGCTGGATTAACACCTACAATGTCTGTCAGCAGTGGTAGTTCCCAGGTCAGTGTTAATAATGCTGGACAATGGCCTAATATGCAGCACCAACAGACTTCTTTTTTCTCTGCAGCTTGCAGTCTGTCTACTACCCGACAATTTATGCCACCTGTTGATGGAGCTTCAACCAATCAGGTGGGAAGTATTTTCTAGTTTTCTCATGTTTTGTGTTATTTATAGATGGTTGACTCATTGTTCACCTAATGTCATCTTGCACCTTTTTGGCAGCCCCGGAATTTTGCTGCTTCCCAACATATAAGGGATCTTTGAGTGCAGCAGTTGGACAAACACCTCAAGCTGTCTCAAAATATGTCCAGGATGTCACTTCTACTGCTGCATCACAGCCTCCCCCTACAGAAACAAAAGCAAGTGGAAGAAAAGAACTAACTGCACTAATTTCTTTTTAGACCAAGGATATTGTAGTTTTGTTGTGAGGATTATTTATTGTGTTAGCTTCTTGTTCTTTGCAGGATCTATTTACAGCAACCTATCCTTCCTATCCTGCAGCTGCACCAGTGTGGCAAACTGGCCCCCCACATGGGATGGGGTTCACAATGCAATATAATACTGCAATGGTACTGTTAATCTCAAGAGCTATTAGGTTCATGAGTTCATTCTTTCTTACTTAACTGCCTGCCTAGTTACTTGATGAATCACTTAATGGTTCTGTGTTCATTTTGTTGTTACAGCCAATGACTGCTTTTCCACTGTCATCAAGGTCAATAAACCCATTCGATCTTGGTGGTGAAGCACCTTCGGTTCAAACTCAAACAGTATGTTATCCACTTCTTTTGAACTTTTTCATTTCTTGTGGGACTCACTTGGTCCTATTGGGGTTAAGAATTCTGTGATAAAAAAATGACAGATTTATAATGCTGCCATGCTTGTCTTGTACATCTGCATAGAATTTAAGTCCCTTTGTAAAATTTAGGTAATAGAGAGATAGAAAACAGGTTATTGTTTAATTTCTTCATGCTATGCTTGATTTTGTTAGCTGACCCTGTGAGGAACTCGGGTGTTTATTTGACTTTGTATATCATAACTGTCTAAACTGGATTTTCTGGTTGATGATCTTGAAGATGACAAATACCATATGAGTGCGATTTTGCCTGTTAGTTTTGGAGATGCTTGATCAATTCATCAAATAACCACACTTCCCAACCTACTTTCACTTTTTGAAATTCCAAAGCAAAGTTATTTGTCCTTGAACTTATCCAGGAGTTGCACATGTATTGTTTTTCACAATCTTCTTTATCTTGTGTTGCTTGTGGTGCAGTTTCCTTCAATAGCTTCCTTACAAGGAGCCCTACCAAATGTGCCAACTTCTGGTCTAGTGCGCACTTCTAGCCTTGGTCCTCCATCCTCAGCATGGATGTCACCTCAGTCTTTACCTTATGCATCAGGGATGCCATTGCAGTCACTGCTCTATGCATCAGCAGTGCCACAAAGTAAAGCTTTTTAATTCCCTTCTTTCAGTTTATCTTTATTTTGCTCCTTACTGTGCTGAATTCTTCAAAAACTTTCAGGGCCATGCCCGGGAGCACAATTACCTAGTAACTTACCACCTTTCAGGTAAATCATTTCTCATTTCTTAAGATTAACTTTTAACCATACAATCATTGTAAAGGAGGGAAAAGAGAGAAAGAGAGAGATGCTGCAGTTACTTGAAGTTTCATGTATTCTCAGGCAGTCTTGATATGCATTCATGTCTTTGTCTTCTCCTCTTCACTAAACGTGTTTGCACATACACTTTCCTATGTGGGTTTAAATGTTTCCTATTGTTACTGCACAAGACTAGAAAATTGCCATTTTTCGTTAAAATTATTGTTATGTTCCATGTTGTGGCTTGGATCTTGGTTATTGATTGTGTCTCCAGTTGCTGATTACTGTGTGATAACTTTTAAGTTTATTCTAGGTTTATATTTCTAATCTATGAACTATTCTTTGCTTTGCAGCCATCAAATTGGCGGCATTGGCAGTGAGGCATCTTTTGGTGTTGTAAATACTAATCAACAGGTGGCTGGTAGATTCTCAGCACCAACTACCCCACAGCCTTTCTCTTCTGTTGGGGGCAACAACCCATTTGGCTGAACATAAAGAACAAAGCTTCCCGGACCCCATGTCTCATGTCTGGTTAAGCATCCTCTTGTTGCTACCTGTTAAATTGATGGGTGGAAAGTTTTGGTTTTAGTTCAAATGATCCAAGCCCTAGCATAGATGGTCCCATGTTCATTTCCGTGTACTAGGATCTGACATGCATACTAGCCATAGATAAATAGTTTCATGCTCACAGAGACAGAGAGAGAGAGAGAGAGAGAGGGATGCAAGCTCAGATTTGCAAGGGTACTTACAGATAAGCTTGTGGGAATCCCCTTTTTTTTTTTCTTTTTTGTGCAGATATGATTTTTATTGTAATTTCTATCGAGTGATCTGTGTTTGCCTAAAAATTGTTTTTTTGTTCCCCTATGTTGTATGATTTTGCAGTCTCTGAATGACTCTGGTCAACCAATTCCGAGTATGTGAGCTTTTTTAAAGTTGTCAAATTTGTGACTTTGTAATGTAATATATTATTGATTATTGAGATTATTTTGAAGAATTTGCAACCGGCATTTCGTCTGTCCCATTAACCTCATCAATACAAATTCATATTATTCAGATTATCTTAAATTAAACATAAAAATATAAATAAAACGGACATGCGATTACAAGTAAACAAAACGAAATGGATTGGTTATTGACTAAATTTAGCACATTGAACCTTTCATCCACATACTGACCTAAGCATACATATGGTTTTTGTTTTGGTCTAAACATACATATACTCTCTCATAGAATATGGATTTACTTGTATCCGTATAAGAGTTACGTTTTTTTTATTACATAAAAATTGACTAATTATAAGTATTATAAATTTAATTTTATCAATGACACTATCATTCGCAATCAAATAATAAATGGTATTAAGCTAGGACTAGTTATGTATATGGAGAAAAAAAAAAAAAAAAACTAGCTCTGTTTGAATACGTCTACCAAAGAATTTTTCAGTTCAAAAGTAATTTAGTTGGTAGGAGTAAATTTTTTCTAAATTATATTACCATTCGATTTTCTTTTTTTTTTTTTTTTTTGGTGAAAACATTCATTTCTTTGTCAAATTGCTTTCAATCACATTTTTTTGGTTAATTTTTCTTTAAATTGCATTTGATCTTTATAATAATATTTTGAGACTAAAATCTTGAATACCAAAGTAACCAACAACTTACCATGCGGATTTTCCGATTCAAATTTTGAATTACAAGGAAAAAAAGTCGGAAGAAATTTCGAACTTTTCACTTCTATTTTTGTATTTTGATTCTTTGCTAACCTTGGACCCTTCAAAAAAAGTTATTGTAAAATTGAGGGAGTTGGTATTTTAACGTTATATTTGGATAAATATTAATAAAAAAAATAACAATAAATTTTATTTTAAAAAAAATAACAATAATTTTTTTTTTAAAAAAATAATACATGTAATTCTTGTTTGAATAATTAAAATTAATACAAGAAAGAAAAAGTAAAGAATTTTAATAACCATCGGATAAAAAATGTAAAAGAAAGGAAATTATTCATTATAATAATTTTTTTCTAATTATAACCTTTTATTACTTGTAATTTTAGAACACTCATGATCATAATGTATTCGTTTGTCTGATCTCATAATTGTTACTATATCAATGATTTTTAATCAAGTGAAATAAAAAGATATTTTACAAACATACATTGATGAATTTTAAGTTAATTTGTCATCTCGTAAACTCAAAAAATATATCTATTCATATTTAATCATTTATCGAAATCAAATTAACAAAAAATTATAAAAAATTTTTATATTAGAAGAGATATGTGAAATTTACTTAAAAAAAGAGATATCTTTGAAAAAATTACAGGATGATTATAATATATTTATATTTTTTTATTAAATTTTTATTATTAATAAAAAGATGAACATAATAATTTTTTTATAAAAAATATTTAAAAAATTTTTTTTTTTCTCTAACTTTTCTTTCAAATTAAGATATTAAAAAAATTAAATTTACAAAGAAAACTAAAGGTTATTTAATTCTCACCTATTTTTTTTTTCTTTAAATTAAAATTTTATCCGAACAACAAAAGAAGATTTTATTTCCTTTATATTCCTTTACTTTACTTTCCTTTTCTTCCTCTCCCCTTAATCTAAAATACAATGTAAATTTCCTATTGAACCACTCTGTTTTCAGAGGAAGTAGACCAACCCAAATGTAACTTTCCCAAGGGTTGATGCTCTTTTTTTCGATTGTTTACATCTTCCTTCAGTTGTATATTTATAAATATTAATAGGCATTTTGCTTGACAAATTCCAATATAATTTTGTATTTTTCCTATTCCCACTTTGAGCTCAGACAGAGGATTGATAATCGATTTTGTCTCCAGCTAGGCAAAAGAATTGGACGTAGCTGTTGCTCCAGCTCTGGTCAGTTTAAGCAATGCTTGCTACTACGCTTCAATTCATTCTATCTGCAAAGTAGACTGGTAACATTTATGTAACAAGGGGTCGGAGCGACTGCCAAAAGAATTTGAACACCTTTCATAAAAAGCTTTTCATGCAAGTCGTTCAGTCGTTTGTCTGCACCTCAATATAACAGAAGCAACCAGCATCCACACTGCAACATAATAATATCTTACTGTATCAGTATGACGGTCTTATTGGCTAATCTCCTACTCCAGTCTTTAAGAATCTTTCTAATTATGCATTATTTTTTATAGCTTAGCCTTTCAATCATCATTAAAAGCATCTGAAAGTCAAGGGAACGTCTTGTTTTTCATTATATCTTTGGAGAAAAGGAAATCTCTATGCATGACAATAGCCCTGGCAATATGTGGATAAGTTTCATGTCAAATCTAGTTATAATTAAGTACTTACGGTAAACACACACGGCTAGCCATTCATTCACTATTCTGACCCAAGTGCTGGTATTGTCCATCTGCAAAAGAGTAACGGAGTAAAGATATTACATCCTTCCCATTACCAAAAAAGTTGCTCTGTCTTTATGAGCTTGCTAATCACCGTGGAACATACATTTAAGATGTTACTAAGAAGTCATTAGTCATCAAGAAGACAGATTTTGCTAGCATCTCGTAATCTAGTATGATGAGTATCAAGAAGACAGATTTACTCATCTTTTAGCAACACTTGTGAAGAAATAAATATCCAAAATTCATTATAAATCAAACTTCAAACGCATGAAGCAACAATTACAGAAATAATATGGAAAAGAAGAAGACATACTTTTTAATAGTATGATGAGTATTCCAGCCAATCAATGGCATTGCGAAGTACATTGTTCCAGTGGCAAAAACAAAGTGGAAGAAACCGTAACCATATGGTACGGCATCTTCAGCAGGTGCTTCCTTTTTCCTGAACTGCAGCTGTTGTGAGACGCATTCTCATGGAAAGAGGAGATACCCGTTAAACATTTATGAAAGTAGGGGAACAAAACTGAAAACATTGGGAGTCCATTCCGGTAGAAAATGTAGCAATAACCATAGCCAGTAGCGCAACGACAAAGCTCTAATAAAGAGAGTTACAATGAAATGTTATTTGTCAAAAACCTCTGTAAAAGATTCATATGTGAAGGTTCTAGATGGGGAAAATACAAGCACTTCTTTCCTATATGGATTATAAGAGGTTGAGTTGCAATGGTTACATGAGCAGTCATCAGTAATTTGTTCAAAACTTTTAATAGATTTGAAAAGAATGAAATATTACTATGATTGTGAGCCAATCTGTTTTGTTTGAAGCCTCTGCCTTCCTGTTGCAACTTTCCCCTTCAGGTTCACTGCAAACACATAAATGGAATAAAGTTTGAAATTCAATAAACCAACTATATATTGAAGTAAAGAGTTACCTAGAAAAAACTGATAGTCCCTGCAAACTTAGGAGATTTAAAGACTAATGTATTCAATTAATGAAATTATGAACACAAGTACTTTATCTACTTCATTTTAGCAATAGATAATACACTACTTTAGATTCTCATTATTATTAATTGGTCATATTGGCACAGAAGGTGGTAAGACTATATATGTTCTATTTTCTCAAGGTGGTTTCAGAACTCAAGGGGATTGTTCCATAGGTGCACATTTTGATTGAACACTAGTTTTAGTGGATGCAATTCATAACCATAATGTTAGGAAATTACCACGGCTCTAATACCATTTGTTGGAGATCACAATAGTTTTGATACCACTTGTTGGGAAATCAACATACACACACAGCATCCACGCGTAAAATAGGAAGTTCAAATCAAGAATAAGAATATAAAAATATATTTGTTTTGGCATAACTCAAATTGATCTACTCTAAATCTAATCCACTAACAAATAAATTTTTACAACTGTAAGACTTTTAGAATGAGAAAATCTCAAAAAACTCTTTACTTAAAACTTAACCTAAAACCCAATTACACTCTTCTAATAGCCTACTCATTTAGCTATTCTCTTGGTGTCTAACCATCTGAGATGACCAAACCGAAACCAAAACATCTTATTTATAATGGTGAAATCTTTTATACATTTACTAAACTCTCGAAGTGGGATATAAGACAAAAACAAAACTCTTATAACTTTAGATATGAGATTTTGAGATTCAAGGCAAATCCCAACAAATCTTTCCTTGACTTGAATCTCTAAACACTTCAATAGAATCTATAAAGTTAACATGCTTACCTTACAAATCTTCCCTTGACTTGAATCTCTAAACACTTCAATAGAATCTATAAAGTTAACATGCTTACCTTTCTTCTTTTCTTTCATCACAGGGATCCCAGCAACTGAGCTTCCATCAAGCATGTATAAGTAAATTTTGACCCAACTGTCTTGTAGAATCACATTATCATTTTTGTACACTTTCAACCAATCATTATTACCATAGTATGTGTACCCCCAAGAAGTTAACTCACCCAAAACAATTAAATTATAGCTACAACTCGATACATATCTTACACGATGAAGCATCCTAACAATACCATTATGAAATCTAAGGCAAACATTTCCAATGCCTTGAATCTGCACATTTTTGTTGTTAGCAATCACAATATCCCCATACTTCTCATTCTCATCCAACTTCACAAAGCAACTTCTATCATTGCAAACATGAACTATGGCAGCAGAATCTAAAACCCAACGTTTATCACCTTTCAAAGTTTGAGTCTCATGCACACAAGTTGTTAAAACGACATCATCATCATCAGACACGACAGCAGCAGTATCACTATTTTTTTCATCCGATTTTTTCTCATCATTCATCTTTTTTAAAGCAGCCATATCTCTTATCAGCTTTTTACAACGTACTTGGATATGTTCATTTTTGTCACAATAATAACATTCTATATCACTATAATCTTTGTCTCTTAACTTGAATCTCTCTCTTGATTTATTAATCCTTTTTTGAGTCCTCTTTCGATCAAAATCCTTTATAGTTAGTGTACTCTCCCTAAGTGATGAGTTCTGTGCTCCCATAAACCTTTTGTTCTCACGTAACAAGGCAATCACATCATCCAACTTCAAAGTAGACTTACCCACCAACAAAGTCTGAACTAAAGGTCTATAAGACTTGGGCAAAGATGACAACAAAATTAAAGCCTTCTCTTCAATTTTTAACTTATCAACAAAAATTGTCAGTAATTGAGAAACCAATTTATTAAACTCATTTAGGTGATTATGAAGACTCGTATCTTATTTCATCTTCAGAGAATACAGATTCATATTCAAATATAATCTATTAGTTAATAACTTCGATGCATAAATACCCTCAAGCTTATCCAATAAACTCTTTGAAATACTTTCAGTCAACACACTATACTTTACTTTTAGGGCTAATGCCAATCTAATAGTACTAACAACATTTTTTTGAATTCTATTTCAATTACCGTCAGACATTCCTTTATACTTACTACTCTCTAATGCCTGATCCAACCTTTGTTGTACTAATAGATCTTGAATCGTACTTGCCATAACATAAAATTACTCTTTCTATCAAATAACGAAATCTCAAACTTAGGTATAGGCATACTAGACATACCTTCTTCAAACATATTGAAATATTATTTCACGATCTCTTGGGTTAGCACATGAACCTCAAACCTCACTCTGATACCACTTGTTAGAAAATTATCACAGTTCTGATACCACTTGTTGGGGATCACGATAGCTCTGATACACTTGTTAAGAAATCAACATGCATACATAGCACTCACGCATAAAATAACAAACTCAAATCAAGAATAAGAACACACAAATATATTTGTTTCGACTCAACTTAAAATGGCCTATTCCAAACCTAATCCACTAGCAAATAAATTTTTACAAATGTGAGACTTTTAGAATAAGAAAAGTCTCTAAAAATTTTTTATTTAAAATTTAACCCAAAATCTAATTACATCATTTTGATAGTCTACTCACCTAGCTATTTTCTATGTGTCTAACTATTTAGGACACCAAACCAAAATTAAATCATCTTATTTATAAAGGTGAAGCCTTTTATACCTTTATTAAACTCTCGATGTGGGATACAAGACAAACTTAAAACTCTTATAACTTTTGATATGAGATTCTGAGATTCAATATAAATCCTAATAGATCCTTATTTGACTTGAATCTTTAAACACTTCAATAGAAGCTGTAAAGCTAACACGATTACCTTTCTTCTTTTCTTTTATCACAGGGATCTCAGCAACTGAGACTCTATCAAGCATGTACAAGTGATTTTTGATCTTATTCTTTTGTAGAATCACACTATCATTCTTGTACACTTTTAACTAATCATTACTATCATAGTATGTGTACCTTCAAGAAGCTAACTCATCTAAAATAATTAAATTATAACTACAACTTGGTACATACCTTACATGACGAAGCATCCTAACAACACCATTATGAGATCTAAGGCAAACACTTTTAATGCCTCGAATCTGTACCTTTTTGTTGTTAGCAATCACAATATCCCTATACTTCTCATTCTCATCCAACTCTACAAAAAGAACTCTTATCATTGTAAACATGAACTGTGATAGCAAAATCTAAAACCTAACCTTTATCACCTTTCAAAGTTTGAGTCTCATCCACACAAGTCATTAAAACGACATTATCATCATTAGATACGACAGTAGCAGTATCACTTTTTTCTTCATTCAATTTTTTTTTATCATTCATCTTTTTGAAAGCAGTCATATTTATTCTCAACTTCTTACAATGCATTTAGATATGTCCATTTTTACCACAATGATAATATTTATATCATTATAATCGCTGTTTCTTAACTTGGATCTCTCTCTTGATCTATTAATCTTTTTTTGAGTCTTCCATCGATCAAAATCCTCTACAACTAATGTACTCTCTCCAAGCGATGAGTTCTGTGGTTTCATAAACCTTTTGTTCTCATGTAATAGGACAATCACATCATCCAACTTCAATGTAGACCTTCCCACCAACAAAGTCTGAACTAAAAGTTTATAAGACTTGGGTAAAGTTGATAGCAAAATTAAAGCTTTCTCTTGTTATTAACAGAAATTATCAGTAATTGAGAAACTAATCTATTAAACTCATTTAGGTGATTATAAAGACTCGTACCTTCTTTCATCTTCAGAAAATACATATCCATTTTCAAACATAATCTGTTAGTTAATGACTTCGATGCATAAATACCTTCAACCTTATCCCACAAACTCTTCGGAGTACTCTCAGTCAACATATTATATTTTACCTTTGGGGCTAATGTTAACCTAATAGTACTAACAGCTTTCTTCTGAATTATATTTCAATTACCGTAAGATATTCCTTCAAGCTTACTACTCTTTAATGCTTGATCTGACCTTTATTGTACTAACAGATCTTGAATCATACTTTATCATAACATAAAATTACTATTTTCATCAAATAACAAAATCTCAAAATTAGGCATAAGCATACTAGACATACCTTTTTTAGACATATTAAAACATTGCTTCACGATCTCTTGGGCTTGCCCATGAACCTCCAATCTCACTATGATACCACTTGTTAGAAAATTACGACAGCTCTGATACCACTTGTTAGGGATCACGATAATTTTGATGCCACTTGTTGGAAAATCAACATGCACATATAGCACCCACGTACAAAATAGCAAGCTCAAATCAAGAATAAGAACACACAAATATATTTGTTTCAACTTAACTCAAAATGGTCTACTTCAAACCTAATCCACTGATAAATAAATCTTTATAACTGTAAGACTTTCAGAATGAGAAAAGTCTCTAAACATTTCTTACTCAAAACTTGACCAAAACACAATTACACCCTTTTAGTAGTCTACTCACCTGATATTCTCTTTATGTCTAACCATCTGGGACTACAAAACCAAAACTAAAATCAAAACATCTTATTTATAAAGGTGAAACCTCTTATACCTTTATTAAACTCCCATGTGGGATACAAGGCAAACTTAAAACTCTTATAACTTTCAATGTGAGATTATGAGATTTAAGGTAAATCCCAACAAATCCTTCTTTAAGTTGAATATCTAAATACTTCAATAAAATCTGTAAAGCTAACACGATTACCTTTCTTATTTTCTTTCATCACAGGGACCCCAACAATTGAGACTTCATCAAACATGTACAAGTGATTTTTTATCCTATTTCTTTGTAGAATCACACTATCATTTTTGTACATTTTCAACCAATCATTACTACCATAATATGTGTACCCTCAAGAAGCTAACTTATCCAAAGTAATTAAATTATAGCTACAACTCGGTACATACCTTACATGATGAAGCATCCGAACAACATCATTGTGAGATTTAAGGCAAACACTTTTAATGCTCGAATGTACGCCTTTTTGTTGTTAGCAACCACAATATCCTCATACTTCTCATTCTCATCCAATTTCACGAAGCAACTCTAATCATTGTAAACATGAATTGTGATAGTAGAATCTAAAACCCAACCTTTATCCCCTTTCAAAGTCTGAGTTTCAACCACACAAGTCGTTAAAATGACATCATCATTATCATCAGACACGACAGCAACGGTATTATTCTTTCCTTCATTTGATTTTTTTTCATCATTCGTCTTTTTGAAAGCAGTCATATCTCTTATCAGCTTCTTACAACACACTTAGATATTTCCATTTTTACCATAATAATAACATTTTATATCACTATAATATTTTTCTCTTGACTTGGATCTCTTTCTTGATCCATTAATCTTTTTTTAAGTCCTCCCTCGATCAAAATCCTCTATAGCTAATGTACTCTCCCCATGTGATGAGTTTTATGGTTCCATAAACCTTTTGTTCTCACATAACAGGGTAATCACATCATCCAACTTCAAAGTAGATCTACCAACCAACAAATTTTGAACTAAAGGTCTATAAGACTTAGGTAAAGATGATAATAAAATTAAAGCCTTCTCTTCTTATTAACATAAATTGCCAGAATTGAGAAACCAATCTATTAAACTTATTTAGGTGATTATGAAGACTCGTACCTTCTTTCATCTTCAAAAAATATAGATCCATCTTCGAACATAATTTATTAGTTAACGACTTTAATGCATAAATACCTTCAAGCTTATCCCATAAACTCTTCGAAGTACTCTCAGTCAACACATTATATTTTACGTTTAGGGCTAACGCCAATCTAATAGTACTAACATGTTTCTTTTGAATTCTATTCCAATTACTATCAAATATTTCTCAGGTTTACTAGTCTCTAACACTTGATCCAACCCTTATTGTACTAATAGATTTTGAATCGTACTTTGTTATAATATAAAATTACTCTTTCCATCAAATAACGAAATCTCAAACTTAGGCATAGGCATACTAGAGATACCTTTTTCAAACATCTTGAAACACTGTTTCACAATCTCTTAGGCCAGCCCATGAACCTTGAATCTCGTGTTGATATCACTTGTTAGGATATCACGACAGCTCTGACACCACTTGTTGAAAAATCAACATGCACACGTAGTCCCACGCATAAAATAGCAAGCTCGAATAAAAATAAAAATAAAAATAAATTTGTTTTGGCCTAACTCAAAATGACATACTCCAAACCTAATCCACTAACAAATAAATCTTTACAATTGTAAAATTTTTAGAATGAAAAAAGTCTTCAAAAATTTTTTAATCAAAACTTAATCCAAAACCCAATTACACTCTTTTAATAACATACTCACCTAACTATTTTTTTTATGTCTAACCATCCGGAACTACCAAATCAAAATCAAAACATCTTATTTATAAGGGTGAAATCCCTTATACCTTTATTAAACTTTTGATGTGGGATACAAGACAAACTCAAAACATTTATAACTTTGAATGTGAGATTCTGAGATTTAAGGCAAATCCCAACATATGAAATGTAAATAAATGCATTCTAAAATCTCTAAAACTGATTAATTTTGATCCCAAAAGCTTAAAATCATGCCTTCGAATGGCACACCAACAGATGAATACCACATAAAGCCCCATGAGCCCTGGAGTCAAGTAGCCAGCATTGACCTGTTTCAGAAAGAAATCATGCGTTTGATTACCGATCATGTTATAGCATTAACGAAATTAAAAGCCAGGAGTAACCAGAACATACTTTAGGGTGGAGGGAAACACTGGCCAGTAGCTGTAGGAGTACCAGTGTCCACGTGATGAAAAAAATGTTAAGGAGGCAGGACGGCTTTGGTGCATACCAGATGTACATCATGATGATCCCCACTATGCATATAACATATGCAGTAGTTGCAGGTAACATCATATGGATGTGGCCGCAGAAGAAGTAAATTTTTTTCAGGATTAAAACCAAAATACAAGCCATAGAGTAAATAGCTAAATTTCTTTCAAAGCCATAGAAAAAGAGGTTTATATTGCAAAATGTGTGTTAGTTTATTTTGAACTATTGTGGGAAATATCAGTATTCAAAAGAAGCAGATTATTTCTATTATTTCGGATTCTTTGGATGGTAAAATGAAAACTTCATTTATCCCAAAAAAAAAAAACAATATTTAACAGGAACCACAAAGTTCATATTCCTCAATTAAACAGTTGTGCAAATGCAGCATAGATGTGATCCAAAGAAAATGGCTGCACAAGTTTGAATAATGTTCGAAGCCATAACATTAAAGAGATTCAAAAATGTGATTTAACAGAGTACATAAAATAGTTCTAATCAGTTCACATCTTGAACTCGACCAGTCATAAACTCTTATTTCTATGATTAGTGCAGCAACAGAAAACATGAAATAAGAATTCAGATTAAAGAATTTGCTTTAATTTTCAGGTTAGAACTTTAGAGCTGATTAATTCTTACATTCTATCATTCTTTTAAGCAGGTGAGAGATCAAACTATTCAGAACATTGTACATTTACAGATGATTCATATGAAAAATGCACATATGTAAAGGTCAAAAGAAAAATTGTAATGGTTGTCTCATTGTTTGAAATTTAAGAAAATGGTTTCCATTCCCTAAAAGCATCTGATGACACTGTGAGATGCTTTTGCCAATTTTCCAAGAATTTAGCAAAATGAAAAGTAATATTTTTTTTGGGAAAATTATCTAATAAGAACAAAATTAAGCTCATTATTTCAGGCTCTTCCAAGGGATGAGTCTTGCCATCTTTCTGTATTTTTATCAGATCGACAACAGTCATTCAGCCATGTAATGAAACTGATTATGCTTACTAGCTGAACTAGGAGAAAGACCCTGAAAATATAAGCAGAAAGTCCTTAAACAATAAGATTCACTCTTCAACTTCCCGAACAGACTATTCCAATAAGTTTGTACATGTTTTATACGGAGGAATTTATAACAGGAATCTATGATACCACGTAGCCGGCACCAAAATGTGCAATCTCCCCTGCCAATAAAGCAATGCAAGGAAAAAAGAGGAAAATAACACAACGTATTAGAGCTTTGGTGTCAATTAGAGCAAAATAAAAACAGATGCTTAAGTACTAGGGTTAATCATTAAAAGAGGGGGGAAAAGAGAGAATGATGGATGACTTTGGAGAATAGAACACGAACCATATATCTGTATGATGAAAGTAGGAACCAAAAAGGAGGTAACCGTCAAGGCAATCCAGAGGCCAATCTTTGCAGACCACCATCCAGAATGCCATGAGTCTCTGCAATTGTACAACCTTGGGGTACCAGCAGTTGAAAGAAACATTATGAAATAGAATGCCCAAAATTAAATTAAGGAACAATGCAATGAAAAAAACTAAAAGGTGCAACTACAATTTGTCTAAAGTTTACACATCATGCATTGTTGCAAAACAATGATAATTCTAGATATACTTAGGCTAAAGCTTATCTTCTTTACAATTTATCATTAAACTGAAATTTTATACTCTTTGGTTTCATGTTTGGCCATGATCATATCTCTAAGTTCATTTCAGGTTTCTTTCTCCAAAAGTCAGCATGATTTATAAACCTTAAGCAAGCTTAAATCGAGAAATGTATCCTATAGACCAAAACAGATATAATCTCCTTTCATATTTTTTACTCTATGTTTTCCAAAAAGCTTCACTGTTTATGAGAAATTCGAATCACTCATATTCATTTGTGAAGTTGTTCATTTCGATCCAGAAAATAACTTTTGGATGGTTGCTCCATATTTTTATTTTCTTCTTCGTCATCATCTTAAAGGTTTGACAAGAGAGCAACTTGTTAGGCCCTTCTCTTCAGCATTATGATATTTGACATTCTACATCTACCTGTTGAGCTCAGAAATGCCATCATTATCAACAATTTTTTTTTAAAAAGATCGATCATTGTGACTCAAGATCCAAAACATCCCAAGCTCACACGTAGTACTCCTTCAGCGCCCAAACAACCACGGCCACCTTGGCAATTCCTTAGTTCTGCAACCACATTGCCACACATATGCTGATTAACATTATTATCATCGAGCTCTAGCCTAAGCAGAAACTGAAACTCAAAATGCATACGAGTGATTCGTAAGTTGGATATGAACTATGAAGCAGCAAATAGAAAAGCATGTATTGTAATTCATATATCATTTGACGAACAATGTAGCTACAAACAAGAAATCTTACTTTCCATTTCTGGGATGGCGTTACGGCCATAATCTCGGACAGTCCAAGCCAGTAAATTTGAAACTAGAAAGATCAATGCATAGACATATCTAGCCATCCATGGATTGGAGCCACTCCTGAACTGGCTAAACCAGGAGTCATCCTTAAGAACTCCATGCCTCTCATTACGGTTAGTTCCTAAACCGCACTCCATTTCACTTTTTAGACCCACACCTACACTTGCGACTCTTCGTCACATTACAGATTCAATGTTCCAAGAAAGTAGAAAACCAGTAGATTCCAGTTCACAGAAAAACTGAAAATCATATTATCTGTACTCTAAAAAAAATAAAGAAGAAAGCAATAAAAAACGGTAGCATTAATATAATCATTGTTTTGTCCTAGCGGACCGCTGGCACTTGGCACTTAAATGTCAAAAGGTAAAATTGTCGAAAATCGTACTCGTAAGAAAATTGGATTTGGGCTTATAAAATATAATGGGATTAAACTAAACGGTTGATTAGAGTACTAATCACAAAGATAAGAAGCTCAATTTATTGCGTGCAATGCACAAGTTTCCACTTTTTTCTTTCCTTTAATCAGAATTTGATGGATTTAAAGTTTTAAACCAAACCGTTGGATCTAATTTTTGGCATTGAATGTTTTTCTTTTAGTTCATGCAACATTGAGAATAAACATTACAAGAACACTAAAGAATCCAAATTTTTTTTGCTAAAATGAAAGAAAAAAAATTAAGTATGTGTTCTTTTCATGGAAAAGCGTGTAAGGATTAACAGATGAGTAAAGGAATCTTTGAAATCTTTTCCTTCCATTGCAAGCAGTCTCTGTCAAACAAGACTCCAGTAGGAAAAGAGAAACAAAATGCTTGGATTCTTTGGGACTCTATTCCATCCTTCTACTCTGGTGGTTTCATGAGTTTTACAGTTAAAAACAGGGGTAATGATGTCAACTACAATCTTATGTTTACAACAGTCAAAGTACAAAACAACTACGAGTATTCTCTGCTATGGTTGGTGAAGTTCAACTTATTAGGTGGAGATATATGAAGAAAAAACGGAGACAAATATTCTTAAAAGATCTTTATTTTTTCCCCTGATTGGCATGAAATGACGGAAAATTGCAAGAGAAAGAATCAATTTATTTTCTTTCAAAACTTGAAACATTTCTTTGTTAGAACCATTTTCATGAGTTTCGAAATCGTTTTACTTTTCATCAAAAACCAATATAAAAGTTTACAGCTTTAAAAGGTTAAAACCTCATAACCATAAACTCCAAAAAAAAAAAAAAAAAAAGCCTGAGCTAAAGTTACAGCAATGCAATCTTCGAAGAAATGAATGTATACCTCAAAACGAGTTGGCCCAAAGCTTTAAGATCCAAGAATGTATTCTTTGGACGTATCAGATCAATCTATTTATTACAGTTCATATTTTTATGAGGTATTATCTACTTTAACTCATCTGATCTTACGGTTTTATCTCATAAAAAAATGTGATATCAACCTTTCTATACCTCAATGACTTCCTATTTTATATCCGATATGAGATTTGAGTACCATACTTATTCCCTTTTGGAACACTTGGCGTGTTATTCTCTTTTACCCAACCTCAGTGACGTCCTTGTCACGAAGGCTGGTCATTTTGCTAGCCATTTTGCTTATCTCTCCCGAGACGCTTGACATGGGTAGAACGATCTAAGACCTGCTTTGATATCACTTGTTATGGCTCGTGCAATTCCAAGATTTGAGCATGCATTCTTCTAACGTCTCAGATCAATTTACTTACCATGATTCATACCTTAGTGAGTTATTATCTGTTTTGACCTCATGATTTTATCCCATAAAAGATATATCACAAAAAAAAAGTGATGTGTCTTTTATATCCCAACGACTCTTCTTTCATGTTTGACATGAGATTAGAATACCTGTCTACTCTTTTTTAGAGCGTTTGACGTGATAGAGCTTTTTCTCTCTCTCGAAAGAAGAGGAGAGAGAGAGAGAGAGATTTTACGATTTCTTTATCTTTCTTTTTAATTTTTTTGTAGGGATTTAAATTAAGATCGTGATTACGTTTTCGGTCACGTCATGTTTATCGCGATTACAGGCATAACGAAAATTATTGCGGTCATCACAGTTATCGCGGTCGTGAATTTTTTTTATTTTCGCACAACATATTATAAAATATTGTAATTGTAATTATAAAAACTTTTATTTTATTATTTTTAAAATAGTTTATGATATCACATATATTTTATTTACTTGATTTTTAAATGTAATAGTCTATTAAATATTTATTATTTTATGATTTTGAAATACAATATATTATTAAGTATTTTAATTTTTTACACATTAATTAATTTAAAATTGTTATCATATATTGCTTTTAAATCCAACTTTCAATTTTTAGTTAAATACGCAAAAATAATAATAAAAAATTTAATCTAATACTAAAAAAATTAAAAATATAAATATCAAAACAAAATATCATTAATTTTTTCTCACTATAGCACCATATGATCTTTCTCCTAGCTATTTTTTCCTTTCCCTCCAGCTAGCTCCTGACCAGACCCATCGACGTTCGATCTCAAATTCCTTCCAATAGAGATTCCGTTTCCAGGGAATCAGTCATTTCCGAACCACCAACTCAATCTCTTCCAAGCAGGGGTTGACCCACGCTGCATCTTCAAAGCCAAGACACTGAACGAGGGGGAGGTGGGGGCTCGCGCTCATAAAAGAAGCCCGCACCACCAAGCTATAGCCGCTACTGTTGACCAGAAGAGTCTACTTTTCAATCGAGTCGCTTGAGCCCTCACTCAGCAAAAGATGTAAGATGGAGAGGTTAACTTCACCGATCAGTTCAGTCCCATTAAAATTCAACAAAAATATGCAATATTTTTTACAAAGGTAATCACTTGTGTTGAACTATTGATTGTAATGGATTGATGACTGATTTGAGACTAAATTTGAGTTTGTTTGAGGCTAGATTGAGGTTGATGTCAAGTTTTTTTAGGGGCTTCCAATTTTTTTTTTTATTCTGGTTTTCTGACAAAAAAATGAAGCAACAACAATAACGGTCCGTTAAGAAGACTGCTATTCGTAGCTACAGTATTTTTTCACGACCGTCACACTCCGAAATTGACGAAATTCCAATTCTCACCCGATATTTTTCAAATAACGATAACGGGTGATGACGTTACTGCAAGATAACGGTCGCTACACCGCAATTACACCGCTATTTGATTCCATGTTTTTTTTGGGTTGTTTCAAAATGGCGTGTTAGGAACTATAGAGAGAGAAGAGAGAGAGATTGCTTTTGGAGTTTTTGTTTGCTTTCTTTCTTTTCTTCTTTTTTTTTCCCTTTTTTTCGCCTTAAGCTTTCTCTATTCGTCTTCTGCCTTGTATCTTGCAAGGCTTTTTTTTTTTTTTTAAACCAAATAATCACTTTTTCTAATCTTTATATTCCCCTGTTAAACTCTAATTATCATAGTTAGTTAATTTACTAATAATTTACCTTGTATTTTTCAAATGATTTTATTTTCATATATATTTTAATTATTTCAACCCAATTAATAGAGGAAGATATTCACGTGTAAATAATTATTTCTTTTATCGAACAATGAAGGATTCTTTCTTTTTTTAAAGAACAATGAAGGAATATTAAGTTTTAATATTTGTTCAATTCGTTATAAAATAAATTTATTTATATTGAATTTATCGAAATATAATATTTTTATTTATTTTAATGATAAGATGGAGGATGTTTTAAATATTTTATCATTATAATTTTTTTAGGATGATCTTAAAAATGCTTATCTCATGTCAGTGCCGCAAATTTAAGATTTCACTTTTAAAGTATTTTTTAATAAATGAACTTAATAGCTAATAAGCTAGAAAATTATTTAAATTACATTAAATAAATAAATACTATGTGATAAGAAAGTAATGTTACTCATGATTTTCAATTGATTGAATATGTATTGTAAAAAGATTTGAATTGTCTACAATTGGAAAAGCTTAAGATACACTAATTGGAGTTGGTTGAGAATGGGAGCACATGGCAAAAGAAATTGATTGGTTGATTGATGTTTTCACACAAAGGCAAACAGACTTTGCGTTACACGCTCAAGATAATGATGTTCTAGGGAATTACCGTACAAATGGCATTTCACTGTTTGGTTGTAAAGAAAAAAAAAAACTAAGTGGGAAACTCTCGATCTAAAACCATATGTTTAAATTTTGCTTTAAGAACTAGGCAGTTGATTGGTTCGCGTAATATTTGCTTTTTGTTTGGTTGCCTACTTGTACACCAATTTGGGATACTCCCAAACCGAAATCTAGAATTTAGTCTTAATAAAGACAATAGTTATTATAAACAGTTTTTTTTTTTTTAAGAAATTATATATCGAAAAATATTATAAATATTAAAATTAAAATTTGTAATAATTAATATTTATAAAAAAATTAAAAATAAAATCTCATGAAATTTAATTACAAAGATTTACTAAGATTGAGGATTATTGACATCAACAAAATTTTTGTTTGTTGATAAAAAAAATTTTAAGTTCAAATCTTATATGAATTTAATTATTTAATTATATTATAAATTATTAATTAATTATTTAATAATTATAGTTTAATTATAATTTAATAATTAATTATACCAATGTAATGTAATATTTAAGTGTGTGTAAACTAAAAAAAAAAAAAAAAGTTTGAAGACTGTTGATTTGGTGAGAAAATGTTAAAGAGAAAGGGGTCACTTTATTCGAGTAAAGATACATCAATCTTTGCTACCTTTTAGAGAAAGTTAAATTATATAATTAGTCTTTATATTTATATGGAATTTGAATTTGAATTTTTATATAATAATTCGTAAAAATTTAATTTTTGTATTAATTAAATTTAATAATATTATTTCAATTGATGATATCGTTATTTTATTTTTATTAAATAACTGATATGATCGTTGATCATACTGATGTGGTTATTAAACATGCTAATGTAACAATTAGAATCGATGAAATCAATTGTTAAATTATACAAGTAATCTTTAATACTTATACAAAATTTGAAATATAATCCTTCTAATATAAAAATATTTTTATTTTATTAAAATTTTTTAAAAATTTCAAAATATTAAATTTTAAAAATATTTTAGTTTCTTTAATATATTATTTTTTATTATAATAATTAATAAAAATATTAATAATATTTTTATTATTGAATAAAAAGTGTTCTTTCCTAAACCTCTTTAATCTAATTTAATAAAAAAATTTATGAACAAAGTTAGTAACTGTAATAACCTTTTCTAAACTCTTTCTAACCTAACATTGTGTAAATATATGGAAAATTCTAATAATTGCTCTATAAACAAGTTGGTCAAGAAGCAAATTTTTTAAAGTTTGTGAAATAATTAGTATAAGCCAAATCGGTTTGGATTCAAATGTTCTTTTATCTTCATAAATCTTATTAATTCTCTTCCCTATTATTATTAAAGTTTTTTTTTTTATATTATCACCTAAAGGTAATTATGGCTACAAATTAAAATAATACGAGGAAAATATTTATTGACATTGTGGCATGATTGAACTTTGTCATACCATGAGGTGTCCTTTCATTTCTTTAATTTCTTTTTATTTAAGAAAAACGATGAGAAAACTATTTTTATCTGATATGTTCATTAATTAATAATTATTACAGCATAGGTTCAATGATTTCACGTGGTGGATGTGCCAAAAATTTATCATAAAATTTACAACATGCTTAAGTTAAATTATATAATTAGTCTCTCTATTTTTATAAAATTAATTTTTATTCAATAGTTCATAAAAATTAAATTCTCGTATTAATTTAATTTAATAATATTAGTTCAATTGATAATACTGTTATTTTATTTTTGTTAAATAATTGACATAGTTGTTGATCATATTGATATGACTGTTGATCATGTTGATATGCTATTGATCATGCTGATGTAGCATTTATTGATGTAGTAATTAAAATTGATGAAATTAATTGTTAAACATGCAAATGATTCCTATATTCATACAAAATTTAAAATTTAACTTTTTTGAATTTCACAAAAATAATTTATTTAAATAATTAAGTTTGAATCTAATTATGATATATTTATACTAACTAAAATAATATTAATTTTGATATATTAATTTAAATTATTACTATTATAATTGATTAATATAAATGATAATAATATTATTAATATGATATTATTAATATTGAATTATATATAATAAAAATTAATATATTAGAGGAACTAAAATATTTTTAAAATTTAATATTTTGAAAAAACTAAAAAAGTTCAAACTTTTTTTTTTTATAATAGAGGGATTCAATTTTAAATTTCATGCGAATATAGAAATTAAATTTTAAATTTCGTATGAATATAAGAACCATTTGCATGTTTAACAATTAATTTCATCAATTTTAATTACTACATCAATAAATGCTACATCAGCATGATCAATAGCATATCAACATGATCAACAGTCATATCAATATGGTCAATAACTATGTCAATTATTTAACAAAAATAAAATAACAGTATCATCAATTGAACTAATATTATTAAATTAAATTAATACAAAAATTTAATTTTTATGAACTATTGTATAAAAATTAATTTTATAAAAATAGAGAGACTAATTATATAATTTAACTGAAGCATGTTGTAAATTTTATGATAAATTTTTGGCACATCCACCACATGAAATCATTGAACCTATGCTGTAATAATTATTAATTAATGAACATATCAGATAAAAATAGTTTTCTCATCGTTTTTCTTAAATAAAAAGAAATTAAAGAAATGAAAGGACACCTCATGGTATGACAAAGTTCAATCATGCCACAATGTCAATAAATATTTTCCTCGTATTATTTTAATTTGTAGCCATAATTACGTTTAGGTGATAATATAAAAAAAAAAACTTTAATAATAATAGGGAAGAGAATTAATAAGATTTATGAAGATAAAAGAACATTTGAATCCAAACCGATTTGGCTTATACTAATTATTTCACAAACTTCAAAAAATTTGCTTCTTGACCAACTTGTTTATAGAGCAATTATTAGAAATTTCCATATATTTACACAATGTTAGGTTAGAAAGAGTTTAGAAAAGGTTATTACAGTTACTAACTTTGTTCATAAATTTTTTTATTAAATTAGATTAAAGAGGTTTAGGAAAGAACACTTTTCATTCAAGAAAATAAGGTTTCCCTATTAATTTAATTGTCACGTGTACATGTGGTTATTTATATACAAAGCATATAATTTTTTTTGCCAATAAACAAGAATATTAGTTGGATTGTGCTATGTATTGAACAGGATTTAATTTAAACCCAACTCAATTAAGAGTTGGAGTGCTTTACTCAATGCTCATGTATTTTACATCTTTACCAATAAGGTGTTGACACAATTAGTTGAATTCGAGTCTAACTGATTTTTTATTGGTACTAATATGAAATGCAGTCAATAAGATTTTTTGATGTGCACATTTTATATACTACAAGGAATGTGATTTACATCTTTATCCTGACCATAAAAAAAAGAGAGATAAAGGAAACAAACTCAATAAAGGAGCGATGGTCCATTATGCAACAACAAAGCTAAAATAAGATTGGATGATTTCATGATAAGGCAATATAAAAGATTCCTAGAGTGGGTTATATATATATATAAACTTTATAGATCTTTCTTATTTCTTTGATTAATGTTAATGCACCATTTACATGAGAGTGTTTTCCTATTAAATTTGCAGTTACATGGAGTTTCATTTGAACCACACAACATCGAACGATCGATAATTGATAACAGAATGTAAAGAACATTCTCCTTTTTTTTTTTTTTTTTTTTTAAATCGTTTTAGAGGAAGCTGGCTCATATGCTAAAAAGAGCACCGAGACAAAAAAAATTTTTGTGATGTCGGTTTTTTACCATAACTCGCCCATATTCGACTGTTTTGTTTAGTACGTAAGAATATCGTAGAAAATGCTCCACTTTTCTTGTGATCTATTTTTGGAACACGTGCTTAGCAACCCGAGACTTGTCCAAATCTTTCAATGTTTTGTTAGAACAAAACAAAAAAAAAAAAAGTGAAAATGAAATTAGAAAAGAGATCGAGATCGAGAAAGGGAGAAAAAGAGTTTGGCGTTACTCAAATGACGTCAATCAAGGAGCCACTGTGGCTTAAAATCAAAGATTAACAACACTTTTTTATCATGAAAGTCCTTATTCATTGCTCATAATTAGAGTGGTCTTTTTTATACAGATTTAAATAATAGTACTACAAAGAAAGCAGCGATGGAAGAGCATGGAATCCTTCAGACCGAAATCGTGAATCTTGATTGGGTCATGGGTAGGCGTGGGGCAGAGTTAGCCAATACATTTGAATGGGGATCCGAGGTAGCCCGGAGTGCTTTGATTTTATAAACGAAGCTCTGAACGTACACAGATCCAAATTGGGCTGAATAAGGTTGGTCTGAAGTTCAAAATATGTTTGTGGGCCCAAAGCAAACAGATTATCATCCAGTTTAGTGAACATATTATCACTACTACGTAAATACAAAGAATTAATAGGCCCAATTGTATCTGCATTTGCTAGGCCTAAATCCATTGCCATAGACTTGTTATAACCTTTGGCTATGTCTTAGGCGTATAAGTTCTTTCTTTTAAAAAATTTTAAGAAATGGGTTATGGTACACATTTTCTTACGATTACAATTTGTGCATATAAATTGCCTAGATGAGAGAAAATGAAAATGAAAATGAAAAATAAATAAAAATAATTTAGAAACGATACTCCATATTTAACAACTCAATTCATTAATATAATTTTATTTTTATATGTTATTTAATTATTTTATTCAAATTTTATATAATTTTATGATGTGTTCGGTATATAAGATTATGATAAAAAAAAATGAGATGATATTATGAATAAGATTAAATTAAATAGTGTTATCTTATTTTATTTTTGATGTGTGTAAGGATTATGATAGGATAGGTAATTTATTTATTGGTCAAAATTATCATTTCTCAAAATTTATACAATTTAAATTATTAATACAATTTTTAAGGGTATAATAAAATACATAAGTTCAATCTCAATGATTAAAAATAATTTTCTTCACTTTGGGAGGATTTATGATGATTTAATCCTCCTTATAATCTTATCATTTTCTTTAGATACAAATAAAATATAATATAGAATAATTATCATATTATCTTATTTATTATCCTATCTATCAAACACAACTTGAATTGATATCTCTTGATTTGTGATATTGAATTCCTAGATAACCATTTTAACATATTATTAGCAATAAATCCATCATTTTTATGGTAAAGAAGATGATACAAGCAGTTACAACTACCTATTACCTAACACTCCTAATGGAATTATTGACTATATGGTTTAATCGGTGACTCGATGGCCCCAAATGCCTTAACCGTATCAATATGGTGATCAGATTTTGTTTTGTAACTTGATTCAAATTAGAAAGGTATCCAAGTGTTTGTTAAAGTTGCATTAATAAACAAGCACCCATCATTATTTTTTATTGAGACATAAGAATTTAAACTCCAAACATGGGATGAATTGAGTAGTCTACTAATAGATCAGCTTTTGACACCCTGTAACTATTACAATAATTTAATACTAAAAACATATATGGATGTGAATGTATAATGCATTAGGAAGCGTGGGGTCCAGCCCTATTGGTTTCGACCAATCAAAAAGCCTAAAACCTCTTTTGTCTTTGACCTTAAGAGAGCCCTACAATAAAAAGAAAAGTGAGCAATTTTGGCGTGAAGGATGAGGCACAGAATAAAAAGAAGAAAAGCCAAAAAAATAGAGAGAAAAGGGATAAAGGAGAGTTAGTTGAACGGAAGTCGATCAATGGTCTGATTGAGTTAAATTTTTATCAACAGGTTTATAATTCAGAGTTCTACATTATGAACATGGAAGATTGGGTTTGAAGATCTTTAGGAACAAATCTAGGGTGTATTTGTTGAGTCAACTCTTTGGTGAGATTTCTTCAATTGTCTCTCTAATTATTGATTAGCTCTAATTTTAGTTAGAGAAAAATTTTGTACATCCATTATTTGATAGTGAAAATTTTTTTTATGGTCCATGATTTTTTTCTTCTACACTAGAGGGTTTTTCATATAAATTTTGGAGTGTTTTTTTTTTTTTTTGCATTGTTGATTGTTGATTATTGTCTATTATTATGGGTTTATTGTGATATATTACTTTTGCATTATTATGTTTGTAGTTTCAGACCCAACTAGTGGTATCAAAGTAAAAATTATTTTAAAACATTGATACAAAAGCAGCCCAAGATAGAAATAAATTCTGTTTGAGATTATGAAGGGTGATACAAGTTTCATGATAAAATTGACAGTATCAAATTATTCAATTTGAAAGCCTATGATAGCATCATTTATACTACAAAGATTTGTATGAGTCAGTATTTGATGATTCGGCTAAACCAGTAGATACAAAATATGAAAGCTGAAAAAAGTTAGTCAAAAATACACAAGTTATAATAAAAAAATGGGTTAATATCAGCGTGTTCTATCATATAATGTAAGAAATAGATGCCCACACTATTTGAAAAAAAATTGGTAGCATTGTATGAGAGGTAGATAGGTATGAATAAAGTTATGCTTGTTAAAAAGCTTGTAACTTTACAGTACATGGATGGATGATTGATTACAGAGCACTTAAGTGATTTTCAAGATATATTTAATTGGATGACTACTTTGGAGCTTATGATGGATGATGAAATGAAGGTGTCATTTTTTTTGGGTTCATTGCCAGATAGTTGGAATACTTTAGTTGTGACTATTTTTAATTCTGCTTCTAATTATAAAATGACATTGGAGATGGTAAAGGATAATATATTTAATGAAGAAGTAAGGTGAAAAGATTTAGACCTTGAAAATCAAGCTTTGGTCATAGAGAAGAGGGGTAGAAATATTGACAAAGGTCAGAACTCAAAATGTTATAGTAAGTCTAAACATAGATCTAAGTCCAGAGATAAAGTGAAGTGTTTCGATTATGGTAAAACATGTTATATAAAGCAATATTATAAAATCTTGAAGCAAGAATGAAAATATGAAAAAGGTAAAAGCTCAAATGATGGCAATATTACAGTAGCAAATTTATATAGTGATTCAGTTACTTTAATTTGTACACATGGTGATTATAATTATGTTGGTGATCCTGACATTGAGTGAATAGTTGACACAAGAGTGACATATCATTGTATTCTTAAAAAAGAATTATTTACAACTTACAAAATATGAGACTTTAGTTACACCAAGATAAGAAACAAGAGTATGTCCAAGATTGTTGGTATTGGTGATATTATTGTATAAATTAGTACATGCTGCATGTTAATATTAATGGATGTTAGATACATTTCGAATATGAGAATAAACTTACTTGCTATTAATGTCCTTAATAAGGAGGGATATGAAAGTCGACAAAAAATGGGTAATGAAAGCTTTTCAAAGGGTCTGTGGTAGTTACAAAAGAAAAACTATGTTGCACAATGTATAAGACATAGATGAAATTGAATAGCAATCAGATAAATGCCATTGAGGATGATATTTCAACAAACTTGTGGCATAAGAAGGTAGGACACATAAGCTAAAATGGGTTATAGGTTTTGGTAAAGCAGTCTCTTTTTACCTTGACCAAAGGTATATCTCTTAATTCATGTAATCATTGTTTGTTTGGCAAGCATCATGGATTTTCTTTTTGTAAGAGTTTTTAGAGAAAAGAAAATATATTGAAATTGATTTATTTTGACATAAGTGATCCCATTAAGATTGAGTCATTAGGTAGTAACATGTATTTTATTACTTTTATTGATGGTGTTTCACATAAAACTTGAGTATCTATGTTGAAAAATAAAAGTCAGGTATTACAGTATTTTTAAAAATTTTATGCCATAGTAGAAAAGATGATAGGGCTATCGTTAAAATGTATTCAGACTGATAATAGTAGGGAATACACATCCAAAGACTTTGAATAGTACTGTTTAAATCATAGGATCAAGCATAAGATGACAGAACCTGAAACATCACAGTATAATGGTGTAGCTAAAATGATGAACCACATGATTATGGAAAAAGTTAGATGTTTGTTGAGCATGACTAAATTACTAAAGTCATTTTACAGTGAAACAGTCAACACAGCTTGTTATTTGCTTAACAAATCATCATCAGTTTCTTTGGGTTTTTACATTCCAAAAAAAGTGTGGACAGGGAAAGATGTTTTATACTTTTACTTGAAAGTTTTTGGATGTAAAGCATTTATGTATGTACCGAAAGAGCAGAGGTCAAAGCTTAACAGTAAAACCACATAGTGTGTGTTTGTAGGATATGGTGATGAAAAATTTGGCTACAAAGTATAGGATCTAGTGAAGAGAAAAATAGTCAAAAGCAAAAATGTGATTTTTCATAAAAAAAAAAACTATAGTAAACCTTGAAAAAATGAGAAAACTATATGGGTTACTGTTGAGTGTGATATTTCAACACCAACAGAGGTTCCATAAGAAAGAACCACAAATGATGGAAATGAGCAAGAAATAGAACTTTGGGATATAAATGAGCCAGCTAAAGTTAGTGATGAGCTAGATGCATTCAATTTTAAGCAGGGAGAGCAATCTTTATACCTAAAAGTATTGAACAGGGTAAGCAGTCCTCTCCACCATAAAGTGTTGAGTAGAGAGAGTTACCTTTGGCATCAAGTAGTGTAGAGTCTCAACCTAAGATATCTACCAAAAAGCATGGACCATCCACCAAGTATCTAAGTTCAAATTTTATTTTAGTTACCAGTAAGAATGAGTAAACTACTTCGGATAGAGAACACTGGTTAAAAGGAATGAAAGAAAAAAAAAGTTATTGTAGAAAAATGGTGCATATGATCTTTTTAAATTTAAAAAAAAAAAGTCATTGAAGAATAAATTAGTGTTCAAATTGAAAAAATATGGTGATAAACTAGTAAGGTACAAAGCTGGATTGGTGGTGAAACATTTTTCTCAAAAACTTGGTATCGATTTTGATGAAATCTTTTCTCTAGTTATGAAAATGAATTTCATTTGAGTAGTACTGGGATTAACAACTAGTTTGAATCTTGAGCTTAAGTAACTAGATGTTAAAACTGCATTCTTATATGGTTACTTGCAATAAGATATTTCTATTGATCAGCTTGAGAGTTTTGAAGTGAAAGGGAAAGAACACTTAGTTTGCAAACTGAAGAAAAAGTTTGTATGGATTCAAACAAGCTTTACGATAGTGGTATAAAAAGTTTGATTCTTTTATGGTCAGCTACAGCTGTAAAAGAACAACAGTGGATCTTTGTGTGTATGTCAAAAATTTTTTTAATGGTAACTTCATTAGTCTCTTACTATATGTTGATAATATGTTAATTGTGAGACAAGATGCTGGTATGGTTCGCAGGTTGAAAGAACACTTATGTCCTTTAACATGAAGCATTTAAGTCTAGTAAAACATATTCTCTATATGGATATTAACTAAGATAGAAGAGCTATAAAGCTATGGTTATCATAAGAAAAGTCTATTGAATGGGTACTTAGTAGATTTAACATACAACATACTAAATCAGTTAGTGGTCTACTTGTCAACCATTTTCATTTGAGTAAGAAATCTTATTCGATGACTAAAGAAGAACAACTAGTTATGTCTAGTATTCTTTATTCTTTTATAGTCAGTTCTTTGATGTATCTTATAATTTACACATGACTTAATATTACTCATGTAATTGGTATAGTGAGTAATTTTTTTTTTAATCTAAGAAAGGTTCACTAGAAAACAGTGAAATATATTTTTAGATATTAGAGAGGCATATCAAAACTGTGCTTGAGTTATAGAGTTTCATAACCAGTTCTAGAAAGATTTGCTAATGCTAACATGATAGGTGATCTTGATGGTAAAAAATCTACTTCAGGATATTTATTTACTTTTACAGAAAAAACTGTGTCTAGGCAATTTAAGTTGCAGAAGTGTGTTACCTGTCAACTACAGAGATTGAGTATATTGTACCAACCGAAGTAGATAAAGAAATACTTTAGATGAAACATTTTTTTTTAATTAGAGTTGAATTAGAAAGAGTATATGATATTTTTATGATAGTCAGAGTGCTTTAAATTTGAGTAAGAATACCTTATACTATGCTATAACAAAACACATTGATATTAGATATTAGTGGTTACATTTGATGATTGAAGAACAACAAATACTGTTGAAAAAAATCTATATTGATGAGAATATAACAAATATGTTAACCAAGATACCTTCTAAGAAAAAGCTTGAGCTTTGCAGTAACTTAGCCAAAATGGGTGCTTTAGCTAAAGTAAGTTCTAAATAAAACTACAACGGTGATGAATCTCCTCATAATGGGACAAGAGGAAAAGATTGTTAAGAAAAGTGGGGCCCAGCCTCATTGGTTTTGGCCAATTAAAAAGCTTAAAGCCTTTTTTGTCTCTGACCCTAAAAGAGCCATAAAAAAAAAAAAAAAAGTGGGTAGTTTTGGCTTGAAGGGTGAGGCACCGAATAGAAAGAAAAAAAGCCAACAAAAATAGAGTAAAAGGGAGAAGGGAGAATTAGTTGAAAGGAAGTCGATCTGTGGTTCGATTAAGCTGAATTTTTGTCAGCAAGTTTATAATTTAGAGTTTTAATCAAGTTTGAAACTTTTTAAGAACAAATCGATAGTGTATTTGTTGAGTCACCTATTTGATGAGATTTTTTCAATTATCTCTATAGTTGTTGATTAGCTCTAGCTTTAGCTAGAGAAAAACTTTGTATATCTATTATTTGATAATAAAGATTTTTCTAGTAATTTATGATTTTTTTCTTCTACACTAAAGGGTTTTTCACATAACATTGAGGCCCAACAAGTTAATACTAGTTGATGGAGAGATATGTCATACTTGGAGCCGATGAGAGCATACTAGAGAGCCCATACATATATGTTGGACACCACTTAAGCCCAAAAGCTTAAGCTATTAGGTTCTTGAGTCATTCACATATATATATGACATCTTATTCAAATTTTTTAATGATGTGAAATTCTTTATTCACATATGAATCATTCCAACATAATGATTCTTGAAAAAAAATGAAACCTAAAATTAGGTAAATATGCACCAATCAGCGTTGGCCGCCCGACCCTACTCCCACTTATCAACTAATCTAGACTCTTGTAGGGATATATAATGCATTATTTTTCCAAGTGGCATTTGATTATATATTTTTAAGGATTTGTTTGTTTTTAAGGGTTAATATTATAAATAGTATTTGACTAATAATAAAATGTTTAATGTGATATTTAAATTCTCAAAATCTTTAATATGATACTTATATTATAAATTTTTTAATTAATATAATACTCATCTAACATAATTAGCTTTAAATGATGATATATGACATATAAATAACTTTTTAAGTATCATATTAATTAACAAATTTATAATTTAAGTATTATAGTAGATATTTTAAAGTTTAGATACAATATTAAATATATAACTATAATTCATAAATTATTTGTAATATATTGTAAAGTTCAAATACAATATTAAATATTTAACTATAATTCATATATCATTTGTAACATTAACTCTATTTTTAAGAGTACTTAATTAGGAAGCATGGGCAAAGGTTTACTATAAGGACGACTCAAATCATTAGGGGATTTAGTAGCGAAATCCTTATTTAGTTTAATGTTATTCTTTTTCCAATCATGTTTTTTTTCCTCTTTTGTGTGGTTGATGGGGCTAATTTTCATAATCTACTAGACTATAGCCCATGCTTTGCTACAAAAATCATTAGAAAATTTAAAATATATATATATACATATATATAATCTAATATTAAATACAAAATATTAAATATTATAGAGGTAAGTAAAAATAAATACATCATGCAATATTAAGAGTTTAAACATAGATAATTAATTTTTAGCAAAAAAATAAAAAAGAGCTAATTAAGTTCAAATTTTAAGGTATAAATTATATATTTAAAACATATTTAAGGCAACACTAATGATTTTGATCCATAACAAAGAAAAAAAAAAAGAATTCCAACTTAAGACTCCATATAATATTTGCTAACAAAAACACCAAGCATGACAAAAACTTCAGTTTTCCTGTAAGACACGCAAATAGCAGGCATTCCATAAAACATTTTCCTTTCATTTTTTTTTAAAAATCTTTATGCCTTTTGGTCCTGAAAAACCCTTTTTCTTTTTTTAGGGAAACATAATAGAATGAGGGAGGCTCTATAAACCAACAGCCAGAATAAAAACAAAACTCTTTTTAAACTAATTTTTTTCATAGAAAAATAAAGTATGAACTTTCAACCAAGTTAAGGATATTCTTGAGTGAACAAGAACGTTAGGACATGGTTGAAAACCTCTTTCCTGCGGAAGGCATTTGTTTTTCTCAATCTCAGTTTTTTGGCCTTTTTTTCTTTTTTTTTGTCTTAGAACTAAGACTTCCATTTTTTCATATTAAGAATAGGGAAAGAGCTATAAAAAACTGATCAATTATCATAAAAGAAATACCATACGCAAGAAAACATAAAAATGAATATATAAAAAAAGCTCCAAGCTTTCGTAAAAAAAAAATTATGGGAGAATGACCTATCTTGCTTTCTGTTACCTCCTTAAAGCCCTTCTTCCTTTTGGTCTTTAGTTTTGTAACTTTTTTTCTTTTTTTTTCTCTTTTTTTGTTTGCTTAAATGCCTTCTTTTTTTTTTGGTTTCCAGAAGCCATTTTTTTTTGTTTTCCCTTTTTTTCTAGAGCTTTCACGAGTTAGGACCTCTTTTTTTTTTTGTAGACTCTTTTTTTTTTAATCCCTTCATTCCTCTTATCTTTTCGGAACAAAATAGTCCTTCTCACTCATTTTCAACATTTTTTTTATAATGCCCTATATTCCTTTCTCCCCAAGCTCTGTACTTTATTTTTTCCTCACCTGTTACCAGCCATTGATTTTGTTGTCGTCCACTAACCTTGTTACTTTTCACATCAGGTACTAGTTCATCCTCTTCTATAGCAAACCAACCTGTTTTTAGCTGGATGTCTCATTGGTACATGTATGCTCATGTGCTTACGTAAAAGTAACAAAATGGCTTCATTTTATCTTTCATGTAAACTCTCTTATGAAAAGTTATCGAATGGATTTTTAAGGACTTTTTTTATTTAGTTTTGGGTCACTTGTAAAATCAATGGGCTTTTGCTTGTGCTTCTTATATAAGGGCAATATTTAGGCCATAAAAATAGTCTTGGGTCTATAAATAGGCTATATTTCAAATTGTAAATAGACCCTCAATAGAAATGAAATGGGTCATTTTAAATTATAAATTTTGGGCTACATATTGGAGCCTATAAAATAGGTTGTACAATGTGCCTAAAATAATGATCTTGGCCCATATGCCAAACGAGTCCGGATTAACATGGTACCAAATTATTTCATATAAAGCTTTCTTTGCAACCTACTATCTTTTTCTCTACCGTTTTTATTTCATAACTCTAAATATTCGTAACAATTTCAATTAAATATGAGAAAGAATTTCTCCTCTTACCTCTCTCTCTCACTTCTTTCTACCCCTTTTAATAACATTCATTAAAAAGTTCAATCCCATAGTTTTCCAAAGTGGTAGACCTTTTTTGTCAATCTTTTTGCATGAACAATGAGAATTGCTTTCAATGAGAAAGAAATGTTCGCTTTGATCATAATGAAGTGCAAAAAATAAGAAAAAGAAGTCGTGATGATCACCAAATATAATTTTTGAAAACATTTTTTTAGGTGTTTGTGATGAAATTTATAAGAGAAAATTTCTCAAAAGAATTAATAAAAAGGTGATGGTGGAGGTGAAGCGTATGACACTCCAATTACTGGTGGCAATGGCCCCTCATACACAGGAGCTGACTGTGGTGGGCTTTCGTAAATAATTGGCAGTGATACTGGTGGAGGTGAATGGTAATGAATTGTTAGTGGTGTTGGTAGAAACAATGATTTATAAACTGGAGGTGGTTGATATAAAGGTAATAAGGGAGGCTTGTAATGAATTGAAGGAGGTGACAATGGTTAAAGTGGTGATGGTGGTGGCGGAAAGTGTTCTACACATAGTGGTTGGGGTGAAAGAGGTTCTATACATAGTAGAAGTAGTGATGATGGAGAATAAACTAGAGGTGGGGAATAAACAAATGATGGTAGAGGTGGTGATAAGTATGGATAAATTGGCAGTAAAGGTGAATGTGGCAGTGGTGGTAGTGGTGGGAAGCTATAATAGTAATGAACTATTGGTGGCAGGAAAAGTATAGAAAAGATGGTAGTGAATTTGGTGCGGGAAGAGGTGGGGACCTTACACAATATATAGATGCTGGAATTGAAGAGGGGAATTAGGCTAACAATAAAGTTGGTGGAGGGGGTGAAAAGGGAAGGCAATGTTTGAGGATGGGATGGTGTTGGTGGCAAAAGAGGTGAAGGTAAGGGCAGTGGTAGAGGAGATGATGGTGAAGGGAGAGGTGGAAAGTAATCAAGTGGTAGGGGCAAAGGTGAATAAATTGGTGGTGGAGGTGATGGAGAAAGAGGTAGAGAGTATACAGGCAGTGACAGTGGTACGAAGTAAACTGATGGACGTTAGGTGGTGGGGATTATGGAGTATAAATGGGAGATAAAAGTGGTGGTGATTGTTAGGCCAAAAGGCTCCAATCCAATCACACTAGCAGAAGTAAAATTAAATAATTAATCAAACACACAAGAGACAATAATTTAATATGGTTCAATCTAATTGATCTATGTCCACGGATAAGAAATAAGATTTACTAGTTGTAGAGAATTACAAATATACATAAAAATATATCAACCACTCAACAATCAATACATATAGACCCTTTCAATATCCTCTAGTCCTATGGAGTATTATTAACCTAAATAAACACATACCTATGTGCATCATTTCAATAAAACCAAACACATACTCATATACACCCTTACATCACATCTATATGGAGCTTCTTAGTCTCTTCTAGTCCACTCACAAACAAACATATACACCCATAAGACGTACAACCGCATCTATATGGACCTTCTCAGTCATTTTTAGTTCACTCACAAATAAACATACACACCCATAAGACGTAAAGTTTCAGTACTCTTATAGGATGTCTATCCCATAAAACCTTACAACTCACTTACATCTTTTTCTCATATCCAATCCTGTAGAGACTTCACCTATTTATAACTACACAAACTTACCTATTAAGAATCCATTTATCTTAAAATTTTTTTCCTACAAGTCATGCTTGCCTATTAAGAATTCTCTTTCTTTTAAAATTTTTCTTTTGCAAGTCTTTTTATCCATTAAGTAATATTTGATCAATCTCAAAACAAATCTCTTATGAGATTTGAGTCATTATTTCTAACAGTAATGACATAACAACTGGTGAAGGTACCGATATTGGTAGAGAAAGTAAATGAGAGGAAGGTTAAAAATGAACAAAATGAGCAAATTTAAATGAACTACGATCCACTGGCCTAGACAAGAAAAACTTGCATTTTGCCGTGCTTTTTTACAAAGGTCTTGCAAGTAAGCAATTTCTTATATCGTCAAAATCTTGTAATCTCAAGCAAATAGATGGCTTTCCAGTGAAGAAATTGTACGAGAATACAAAGTTTTGTAAGTTCGGTAACTAACGAATGGTAGTTGGAATTTTACCAGCAAGCATATTATGTGCCATAATGTCACAAATAGATTTGAATGACGAGTCAATTTTCAAAGTTAAAAAATATAATAAAAAAAAAATGATCATGCTTGTAGATTTTAATTTGGAATTGAAATGGCTTATTTGCCTTATATATATATATATATATATATACTTAAACATGAATTGAATTGATTAAGAGGGGAAATAATCAACTATATATAAGAGAGATCAACTTACGTTAGTGTAAAATTAAAAAATTTATATCTTTTTTAATTATTAATTTTAATATATTCAAGGGATGAAAAAATCAAGTGAAAAAAAAATTAATCTCATTCCTTGAATTTATTAAAATTAATGATTAAAAAAATATAAAAATTTTTAATGTAAAAAATATATATTTATATATACACACACATACACTAGGATTTTCGCTTCGCTTTACTTTCGTTCATTAAAGTTTGACAATATTAAATTTATTAACAAAGTAGCAATATCATGAATAAAAGGAGTAAAGTGTATAACAAAGAAAAATTAATATGAGAAGAAATTTCTAATAAAAGTAAATATAAATTAATGATGTAAAAAGCATTTGATAATATACAATAGATAAATACAACAAAAATATTCATTATACATATAACACAAATGATAATCAACCACAAAGTACAATTTAATACATTAATATATATTTTTATTTCATCATTATGTAAAACCTTTTTTAATAATTTTCACACTTGAATTTTTCTCTAATTCCATTAATCTTCATTTGTCGAATGGGTTATCCTGGGCCAAGTCATTTAATCCATTATTTAATAGATTAAAACAAATTGGACTCATCATTTCTAATAATCCAAATAATATATTTTTTGTGTTAAAATTAGTGGTACCTTCATTTCATACTCCTCATTGCTCTAATTTTAACAGGATAGAAAAGTTCATTTATCTCTTAAACTCATGTAAGATCTTAAGGATGCGTTTGGATGAAAAATTTTAAAATTTTGAAGAATTTTGAAATGCTAACATTTTGAAATGTACCAATTTAAAATAATAAAATATGTAATTAGGATAAATTTTTTAGAAATGAATTTTAAATATTAAAATTTAATGAGATAAAAAAATAATTATAATAGATAAATAAGGATATTAGAGATAGAAAAAACAAAATAATAAAAATATACGTAATATGGGCATCATTATATTTGTAAAAATGTATAGATATTACTAATAACATGAAAAATAAAAAAATTTATAATAAAATTTTTAGTCAAAATTGTAGAACCCCTCAATTTGTTTGGGGTTCTACTTGTTATTGTTAATTGAGATTGGACTGTAAAGTTTGAGTTGGGTTTAAGAATTAAAATTTGAATTTAAAAGGAATCAAAACTCCTTTTCAGTTTAGGGTTATCAAATTTGAAACCCTATAAATACATACCCACACACAAATTAGAAAAAACATAAATCAGAGAAAGTTCACGGAGAGAAAAGCAGAAAAAACTCATAAAAGCAACTAGAAATATTAGAAAAATTTTTGCTTTTGTAGTTTTTTTTTGGAAATTTTTTGAAAAATTTTTAGAATCTGATTTTTTGCCATTTTTGAAGATTCTGATGACTTTCAGATGAGATTTCCACTTTTCAATGAGTTTTTTAGTTTTCGGTGTCCGTTTTTCATAAATCGATCAACTTTCAGTGACTCAACCCAGATTTCAATGATATTTTCAAAATTCAGTGAAAATTCAATCAGTGTTCTTGGGGTTCTAGAGAGAGGGAGAGAAAAGGGAAATGAGAGATAGAAAGGAAAGAAATCTGACGGAAAAAAAGGAATTTCACCCTTTTAAACCTTTTTCGAAACGACGTCGTTTTGACGTTAAGTAATCCTCAGGATTCGCATGTTTTTCAGTGAATGACTCGACTCGGGCATTGACTCACCTCTTCAACCCTCGTCGCCAGCCTTGGCTCTAGCCGAGCTAAGCTGTAAGCTGTATGTTTCAGTAGCTTCTTTTGCATGGAGCTGAGCTGTTTTACCTCCGCGCTAAGCTGATTTTTTGGTATTTTTATTTTTATTTATTTATTTAGTTATTAAATTTATTTTATAAGTATTTTTTGCATGATAAGATTTTAGGAAAAACTTAGAGAATTTTTTTTTGTTAAAAAAATATAAAATAAATTCTTTGAAAGTAAATACTAATTATCCAAAGATGAAATTTTTAAAAATTTTAAATGGTAAATTTCTATAAAATTCTTAGGTGAGAAATTTTTTTCTAAATTTGTCTCAAATTGTAGAATAATTTAGATAAAATTTCAATAATAATAACTAATATTTATTATGAATTTAAAAAAAAATTAAATTTTTGGTTGAAAATATTTGACAATTATCCAAGGATGAGAATCTTGAAAATTTCAAATGGCAAATTTCTTAAGAAATCTCTAGGTAAGAAATTTTTTTAAAATTGTTTCAAACGGTAGAAGAATTTAAATGAAACGTAAAAAAAAAAATTATCATATTATTTTCTTTTCAAAGATAAAAAAATAAAAAAATTTTTTAAATAGACCCAAATAGTGAAAAACTTAAACATCAAAAAGAAAATTCTAAATTAACCCAAATGGTGAAAAATTTAGAAATAAAACTTGAAAAAATAAAAATAAACTCCGAGGATGAAATTCTTAATAATCACAAATGGATGATTATCTAAGAAATTTTTAGGTGAGATGATATTTCTAATTTGGCCCAAATGGTGGAATAATTAGATATATTTTCAATACAAACCCAAAATAAAAAAAATGATTAAACCTTTTTTTCGATGACGGAGTCTCTTCAAGAAAACAAATGAGATTTTTGAATACTCTTGAGGTAAGAAAATAATTTTAAAAATTATACCAAATTGATAGAGAATCTTAAAATAATTTGTGTGATATATTGATTATCTAACCATATTATTTGTTTGTTTTTGTGCATTTGCATAATTTCAATATCATTTTATGCATCATTTTCATGGTCAAGTTTAACATTGTCGTTTGCATCAGTTTAATATAGGGAATATTTGTTGTATATTAGTCATTGATAAATCAAATCTCATACCTACATTCATGGAAAGCCAAATGCAATCAAAGTCTACATAAGTTGGTTATGAATCTACTTATTAATTAAAAATCAAGTCAGAAGAAGGTCAAGGAAAATAAGGTAATTGCTTGCCTAAAGGTTTTTATCTCATCATTGCTTGAGAAAGTTCATCTCGATCTCTAACAAAATGACTTGGTTGACTTAAGTAATGTTTGAAGATACATGAGTAGAATAAGGTAAGAGGTATTTGAGAATAAATATGGAGACAAATTCATTACTCCAAGTGGATGTAGACAATAATTTGATTGGGGTCATCATTCAATTTTGAGATCCTTCTTATAGGTGTTTCGTCTTTAATGAAACAAATATGGTGCCCATAATTGAAGAGTACATGGTATTACTCTGTTTTGATTTGTCAAGCCCAGACAAGATTTATTGGTCAAACAATGTGGGTTATCATAAAAAGCTTATGAAAATGCTTGGACTTAGCTTGCCTCAAGTTGATGCATATGTCAAGACAAAAGGTAAAAGTAAGGCTATCCCATAGGGTTTTCTGTGAGACTTCATCTAGGGGCATTTGGATGGTGATCAGGGGTTAGTGGGAATGGCTATAGCTCTATATGGATTGGTAATTTTTTCAAAAGTCATTGGATATGTTGATGTTACAATAATAAACTTTATCGATCAGTTAGAATACAAAGTCAATGCAACACCAACCATTTTAGCAAAAACCATTTGTTCTTTGAATTTTTGTTACAGAAATGGTAAAGGTTGATTTAATGGGTGTTTACAATTACTTTATGTATGGATGAAGAGTTATATTGAGTGTGAAGAAAGCCAGTTTTGCAAACTATACCTTCGTTCTAGTGTTCTAATCAAAGAGTTTTGTTGCAACACATGACCTAAAGCAAAGTCAAAAGAAAAATGGGTTTTCGTGCGCTTGATAGTCAAAGGATAATCTAGAAAGCACCTTGGATGCATCATGATACAATGTTACATAGTTATAGGAATCAACCTTGGGTGTTCTTATTGGGCCTATAGGGTGCTGTTACTTATGCCCTAACTTTGGTAAGAAGACAATCTGGATGTGAACAATTTATTCCAAAAACCTATGGACTTAACTAGTGAGAATTTTTTTCATTGAAAAAAGGGCCATGTAATGATTGAAATGATAAAACAGGCATGAAAACAAACCATCAAGGTTAACCAAGAGAGGTTTATTTATGATGTCACCCTAAAATATATTACGTGGCATATAAGAAGGGGTAAGGACATTGTGCTTCCTTGAGAATAACTAGTTGACCATTCTTTAAAGTTGATTCCTCAAAATCCCTTACTCATAGTGGAAACCGCTAAAAGAAAACTCCAAACTAATAAAGATGAGGTAGAGCAAGAAAATAATCAGTTAAAGGTAAAAATGGAAGAAAGTTTGAAGTTGTAAGAGCAAAAAATCCAGAGCCTTAGTGAGCAAAAGGATTAATGGAAAGCCTTATTTAATGATCTGGACAAGACACATTTATCAATCACGTTTGAACTTGCCCAACTCTTAAAAAAATGAATTATTGAAAGTAAAGGTGGAAGAACGATAAATTGCTAAGGCACATAGACATAGCCATATGCTACAAGAGATAATAGATTAGCACATAACACAGGTAGAAACTTTGACTAATAAATACAAGAAATATGTTAAATAGAGTGAGCTATGAAAATGCATGTGCATGAAAAAACAAAAACATCTAAGGTACCTGTTCGATTAGCTATGCGCTATTGCAAACAAGGCATTAAAAATAGAAAAAGAAGTGGAAAATTTGAAGATCATGGTGTAACCAATAGAAGTTCATAGGAGATGATTACTTAACTTTTTAGATGAGGCATAAGATCATTGCTAGCAAACTAGGAAATTTATAAGGAGGCATTACAGTAATGTTTAGGAATAAAAATTGATGTTTAGAATTTAGAATATTGTTTTGGTTTTGTTAGGATGTAGTGTTGAAATTTTAAAAAGTTTCGAATTGAGATTTCTTTTATCAATGATAGTTATGTGACAAATATTAGTACATTCCATTCATGCATTCAAATGTCAAACATAACCATAACATTTCTAATAATGACACAATTATAGTGTTCAAGGTTCAAAAATAGCTTTTCCAAATAAGAACTCCACACGATCAACTCATCAATACAAGATAAGTGCTCGAGCTAGACAAATGGAACAAAAAAAATTTCAATCATCTTGAAAAGATAGAAAGAGTTCAAGAGAAGCTTGAAGTGGAGTTAAATAAGATTCTAAATACTTTGAACAAATTGAATAAGGAAAAAATATAGAAAAAAAACTAGCCAGTAGGACCATCCATTATGACTCTCTATACCCTCCTGGTTTTGGTCTATAACAAGCCTAGTCCACACAAGAGGCACCGCCATAGCAATTCACATACCCTGTAGGATATACATATCCCAAAATACCATTAACTTTAAATCCAGGACAGTACCACAGCTATATAAATCCTGTTTTTACTAAGAATGCAATAGAACTAATCCAAGTCTCTGATTTGCATGATCCAAAAGAAAATGAAAAATTAAAACCAAAAGAGGGCGAGTTACTCGGGGATTCAATGGTTGATAGAAATATGAATATGTTGGAATAAAGATAACGAGTAGTGGAGGAAATTGGTTTTTATAGTTTTGTGGATGTTACTGGGCTTTGTTTAGTTCAAATGTTATTATTCTTCCAAAGTTCAAAGTACTAGAGTTTAAGAAATATGATAGTACAAAGTGTTCAAAAACTTATATTACCATATACTGTTAAAAAATGACTGTCCATGCTAATAATAAGAAGTTGTTGATGCATGTATTCTAAGACAACCTTACTGGCTCTATTGCTAGGTGGTATGTTCAATTGGACAGGACCTGTATTCAGTCCTAGAGTGATATAGCCTGTGACTTCATTAATCAGTACAAACATATCATAGATCTAGCTTTTGATTGCCATTTTTTATAGAATATAGAGAAAAAGGCAATTGAATTATTCAAGGAGCATCCTTAGAGATGGAGGGACATAGCTATTCAAGTTCATCTTCTTTTAGTTGAAAAAGAGACCATAGTGTTGTTTGTCAATATTTTAAAATCTTTATATTATGAAAAGATGATAGGAAATGCTACAAAAAATTTTATCGATATGGTGATCTCAAACAAAATCATTGAAAATACCATTAAGAATGGAAAGTTGGAAGGAGGTGAATCTTTCACTAAAAAAGCCTTATAGAAAAAAAAGCAAAAACTCAAGTTATGAGCTTTGAAAAACAATAGTTCAAAGGTTATCAATCTTATCCACCATAAGGTTATTCTTCATACTACCCTGTAGTGAATAATACCTCACTTTACCCATATCAGCCTATCCCACAACTATCTTACCTTCCAATATATCAGCTTGTTTTCAGACCCCAAGTTACCACATATAGTCATAATACTCAACTTCCTGTAAAACTCCAGATTCATCCTATTATCCTAATAAATGGATCGTGAGAATTATGAACTACTTGAGAAAAACTTGTAATTGATCCAATCCCCATGACTTATATGAAATTATATTGAGAGCTCTACAATAATCATTTAATTGCTTTCAGCCATCTAGAGCCACCAAGTCAACCTATCTTAAGTGGTATGATCGTACAGCTCACTATAACTACCACTATAGAATTGTTGATTATTCCACTAAAAATTATATTACCTTAAAGTATAAAGTGTAATGCTTGACTAAGGATGAAGTGATAAACTTTGATACATAGGGGATAACAACACCTAATGTTAATGTCAATCCATTACCCAATCACAATGTCAATATTTTGAGTAAGGATCAAGAACGAGTTTGATCCAAAGAAGCTTGATGAGCTTTAATAAATCAAAGGGCCAGATGTTAATAAAAACCCATCACTTGATTACATGGGGCATGATTTTGAAAATGAGAAGGATGTTAAGGCTGGTTGAGAGTTGCTTGTCATTTTAAGATTTCTTTCAGAGTAATGTTAGAATTTTTTTTATGCAATAAGATTTTATTTTTTTATCATTTTAATAAAAGGCAAGTTGATGCATTTCATTACATTTTTTCTTTCATTCAAACCATTATTTCATGCTTTATTATATCTTTTTATTCCTATTTTTAAATTTTAAATGATGAATGTTTAGACAATGATAACAATAATTTTGAGGATTAATTTTGAAAACTCATTCACATTGATAAAGTTCACTCTGTGAAAACTATTTAAGTAAAAGAAGTAAGCTGCTAGTATATATGAAATAGATATATCTTGAAGATATATAGTCATTTATAAATATCCATTAGCTTGTTTTTGTTTAATAGATGATTTTCAAGAAAAACATTCACATTTGAGATGAAAAATGATCATCTTTCTTTTATCATTTGTAAAACCATCCATTGCTACCCTTGTTGAGCCTATTAAGATTTTTTTTTTTAAAAACCCCAACCAAGGATCACCCTTCATATTGGGAGACAAATTTTGATAAGAACATACTTGAAAAAGGAAAAAGGTAAAAGATCACAAAATGTCTAAAAAATAGACATTACTATGGATAGAAGAACCTCTTTACAAAAAAAAAAAAAAAAAATCCATTTCTTTTGTGGCTCCTCATCATAGCCTACATTACAACCTTTCAAAGTTTTATTTTGATCAAATATGAATGTTCAAATTGAATGATCATATGTTAGGTTAAGGCATGCTTATGATGGAATGATAGAATCATGCTGTGTGTTTTAGAGATTGATGTAATAGAGATATCAATAATGGATGAAAAAAATAAAAATGAAAAGATAAAAAAATAAAAAATAAAAAATAAAATAAAATAAAAAATGTAAAATGAGAGAAAAAAAAGACTCAAATTGAAAACTCAAAAGGACGATTTGGGTAAAAAAATATATAAGCTGAAAGTTGGATGAACAATTCAAATATATGAAAGATTTAAGACATCTGAAGATTCCTCAAAGTTAAAGTAAGGTTCAATGAGCTCAAAATAATTTCGAAAGTCAATGGAATGAGTTTTTTTTTTTTTTTAAATCTGGATTAAGGTTAATAATTATCTAAGTATTCATTGTTTAGACATTGTTGTACCATTCAATACCATCCTTAGTGACATGCGTTGAATTTGTTTCTTTGTCTATTTTTTTGGTATCAGACTCACTCCTCATTGATTACCTTTCTCCCAATTCATCTAGTGCTTTCTAATTTTTCTATCCCCATAATAAATTGAGAAAATGTATGATTGTATTATATTTGTTATGATTTGAAATGATAATGAATGAATGATAATGTTTATAAAAGATTCTTGTATTCCTTTGAAAAGAAATCAAAGATGATAAGGAATAAAAAAATGAAACGATGATAGAAACTTGAAAAGATGATTTGGAAGGACACATAGTGTGACCAAGTGATAAATATGGTGATGGATTGGTTGACATAACCTATGAATGGTGATCAGATGATTAAAATAATATAAATCAATTACCATAATTTATTTTGAAATAGCTAATGTTAAAGAGCTAAAAAGGGATAAATGTGAGATAGTGGAGTCTTGAGAATCATAGTACCATAATTAATTAGAATTTCATAACATTAATATTAGTTAAATCTGCATTACATGTATGTAATTTGGTTTGGCTATGCACTTGCATCATGCAGTAAATATTTGAATCATGATTTAAAATATGACATTTGTAATATTGTGAGAATCTAAATTGCTATATTTGCATAATTAAGAAAGCATTTGCATCATTATCATTCTTTACAAAGTTTTGACTTTGATGAAAGATTAAGAATTTTCATGACAAGAAATGTTTGATCTTTTGGAGGAAAGCTTGACATTTCATAGCATGCATTGCATTTTTAAATGTTTAGTGCATAGCATGCATTGCATTTAAGAATGTCTAGTGCATAAAGTAGGAAGATTTCAATATCCCACATGGAAAAGATTGATATAAGACTTTCTAGTGAAAGATTTTCAAATTCTCATTTTGAGAAAAAAAAAAAAAGACCTCTAAGGTAAGATTCTAATCCTTAAAAAATGATGTTTCAAGAAAAAAAAATTATAAAAGTTATGAATACTTTGCTCAAAGGAGCATTTTTCTATTTTAGGAAAGATTTGTAAAACCTTTGGGGCATAATCTCCTATAATTTTTTTTTATGATCTATAAGACCTTTGGACATGATTGTCGAAGAGCTTATTTATTTTTTCAAAGTCGTGAGCCTCTGTTTAGAGGAATCTTATTTATTTTCTAAAGTTGTTGAGCCTCTGTTTAGAGGAGTTTTATTTATTTTTCAAAGTTGTTGAGCCTTTATTACTCTATTTAGAGGAATCTCTATTTATAGGAGTCTTAGTTATTTTTCAAAGTTGTTGAGCTTTTACTTAAAAGAGCCTTATTTATTTTTTCAAAGTCGTAAGCCTCTGGTTAGAGGAGCCTTATTTATTTTTTAAAGTTGTTAAGCCTATACTTAGAGGAGCCTTATTTATTTTTCAAATTCATTGAGCCTCTGTTTAGAGGAGCCTTATTTTTTTTCAAAGTTATTGAGTCTCTATTTAAATGAGCCTTATTTACTTGTCAAATTTGTTAAACCTCTGCTTAGAGGAGCCTTTGTTTATTTTCAAAAGTCATTGAGTCTCTAATTAAAGAAATCTTAGTTTATTTTTCAAAAGTTATTGAGCCTCTGTTTAGAAGAATTTTTATGTTGTTCATAAAATCTGAGTATATTTAAAAAAAAAAAGAGAAAAAATGTATTGAGTTGATTGGTTGTTTACGTCTTTGTATAATTTCAGTTTCATAGAAAATGTGCAAAGAGGAGTAGCTGTAGACATTCCAATTTGTCTAGGGTTCTACTTGTTATTGTTAATTAATTAAAATTAAAAAAAATAGGTGGTTGAATTTGTGTGAGATTGGACTATAAAGTTTGAGTTGGGTTTAATAATTAAAGTTTAAATTTAAATTCTAGTTCAAGGTTTTCAGATTTGAAACCCTATAAATACATACCCACACACAAATAAAAAAGCACACAGATAAGAGAAAGTACACGGAGAGAGAGGCAAAAAAAAACTCACGAATGCAGTAAAAAATTTTAGAAGAATTTTTTTTTTGTAGTTTTTTCTAAAAATTTTTTAAAAAATTTTCAGAATTTGGTTAAATATTTCGACGATCTTTGAAGATTCCAATGACTTTCTAGTGAGATTTCTAGTTTTCGGTGAGTTTTTCAGTTTTTGGCATCTATTTTCCAAAATTGGACGAATTTCTGACGACTCAACCCAAATTCTGATGAGATTTTCAGAATCCAATGAAGATTCAACTAGTGTTCTTAGGGTTTTAGAGAGAAGGAAAGAAAAAAGAAAAAGTGAGATAAAGAGAAGAAGAAAAATATGAAGGAAACAAAAAATTTTCACCCTTTTAAACCTTTCTTGAAATGACGTCATTTTTGCATTAAGTAATCCTCAAGATCCGCGTGTTTTCTAACGAGTGATCTGACCCAAGCACTGACCCGCCTTTTTAACCCACGTCCCTATCCTTGGCTCTAGTCGAGCTGAGCCATGAGCCGTGTGTTCCAGCCATTTCCTTTGCCTATAGCTGAGCCATTTCGGCCACCAAGCCAAGTTGATTTTTTGGTATTTTTATTTTATTTATTTATTTAGTTATTAAATTTATTTTATAAGTATTTTTTGCATGATAAAATTTTGTGAAAAACTTAGATAATTTATTTTTGCTAAAAAAATATATAAAATAAATTCTTTGAAAGTAAACACTAATTATCCAATGATAAAATTTTTAAAAATTTCAAATGGTAAATTTCTATAAAATTCCTAGGTGAGAAATTTTTTTTCTAAATTTGTCCCAAATGGTGGAATAATTTAGATAAAGTTTCAGTAATAATAATTAATATTTATTTTTAATTTAAAAAAATTTAAATTTTTGGTTAAAAATATTTGACAATTATCCAAGGATGAGAATCTTGAAAATTTCAAATGGTAAATTTCTTAAGAAATCTCTAGGTGAGAAATTTATTTAAATTTGTCTCAAATGGTGGAAGAAGTTAAATGAAACTTTAAGAAAATAATTGTCATATTATTTTTTTTAAAGATAAAAACAAAAAAAAAATAAAAAAGAATTTACATATAGACCAAAATGGTAAAAAATTTAAAAATCAAAAAGAAAATTCTAAATTAACCCAAACGGTAGAAAATTTAGAAATAAAACTTGTAAAAATAAAAATAAACTCCGATGATGAAATTCGTAGTAATTGTAAATAGATGATTATCTAATAAATTTCTAGATGAGAAGATATTTTTAATTAGGCCCAAATGATAGAATAATTAGATATATTTTCAATACAAATCAAAAATAAAAAAATGATTAAATTTTTTTTCGACGATGGAGCTTTTTCAAGAAAACAAATCAGATTTTTAAATACTCTTAAAGTGAGAAAATATTTGTAAGAATTCTACTAGATTGATAAAGAATCTTAAAAGTTATTTTTGATATTCAATATTAAAATTTAAAACTATTAACATCAAGAACTTAGGAAATTTAAAATAAAATGGTACCATATTTTAGATGGGCATGTAGAGGTGCTATAATCTTCCTCATATGTAACCAAACTCTCGAACTCTATTTTAATTAGTAGATCAGAACCTATTCTTTTAAGGACCCTTAATCAAGCTTAGAAGCTCCTTAAAATGAGAGATTCATAAAGTGACCAATTACACTTAGTTAAAAAAGATTGGTGGCGACTTTTCTTGTTAAGTTTAGCTATAGATTTTTAAATCTATATGTTATGAAAAAATTTTTAAAAAATAGAAGTTGCTTAAAAAAACCATAATAGATGTTAACTTTTTATCATAAAAAATAAGAAATTTCATAAATTCTACATAAAAATAGAGAATTTGAACTATCCAAAATTTCTTTTTCAAATTTCAAGAATTTTGACAATTTTATTTTATTTTTATTTTGCCAAACAAAGTATTTCTATTTTAAAATTTTAAAAGTCTTCCTTAAAATCTCTTATCTAAATGCACTCTAAAACATCTTTTCCAAACCCAAATATTACCTCATGGCTTTGACCAAAATCAATACATTTCTCCAAGATTTATGATAGCATATGCCAAATTGAAGCAAATCGGCATTGCACAGAAAGTATTTGATAAAAATCTTGAACCAAACATAGCTTAAGTGGCTAGCAAGGAAATCAACGCCTAACCCATGTGACCCCATCTTGAGTGACTGCAACCGCTCCAATTTTAGCGAGGATGAGATGTGCCGATGAGAAAGCCAAATTGCCATCTCTAGCTGTTATTTCTCTTTTCTTTTCCTCCTTTCCTCGCCAAGCATCACCTTTCTCTCTTTCTTTCTCCCTCCTCAACAGTCACTATCCCTAAATCCTTTCTTTCTCATCTCATCTCTTTCATTTCTTTTTTTTTGTTTCTTTCTCTTTGTTATGCCTAAATGCCCATTCAATAAAGTCAATGTTCACACTCGCCAAATTAGCACACACTCTATTGTTACATCATTGTTAAGGAGGATCGACGCCCAAGCTTCCTGCAATAATACGGGCTCGCCTCCAACTTACTCGCCTACCAAGTCTTTCTCGCGTAATTATCCCCACTAACATTATATCAGCACGTCACGTTAGAATAGACCACCTTACCTTTAAATTGCTTACAACTTGTTTGAAATCATAAAATTAACCTTCCCTCACCCATGTGAACCGTTCTTGAGCTCCACATAGACTTTCCATCAACTGTCACCAACTCCACTCATGTCATAACTCATTGTCTCTTATATAAGGTAAAAAAAAAGTCCAAAAAGTCCAAGCACATATTTAGAACTCTTCATCCTTATGCTTCTTTCATACTTTCTACAATTTACTTTTTTCCTTCAAAAACCCTAAGGTACTTAACTGACTTGAGTGTAAGAACGTATCTAAAAAACAAACTTTGGCGCCCATTGATCATGATATTTTGCTGGAGGTCCAAGCCAACCCATTTCACCAGCCAACTCATCGTCACTTAAAAATACTATCCACACTTTTTATCTTAGCTCCTGATTCTCCTTATCAATTTTTTTTTTAATGATGCTTTTAATTCGTTAAAAGAAATCCAATGTTATCATAGAGATCAAACAGAGGAAGACAAAATGGAAAAGGGGAGTGGATGGGAGTAAAATACAAAATTAATCTCTAAATATTTTTAATACCAAAACTGATTTGGTTATAAATTGAAAGAATGGATAACTGATTTGGTTATAAATTGAATGAATGGATAACTTTAATTATATGTATAGATAAGTAGCTTTTGCTAGGAATAGGAACCATTGTTTTTGTGATAAATTAATTGAGGTGAGTGTAGAATTATAATTGAATGAAGTACAAGTGATTAAATATGACATAACTATTGCATCTAAGAAAACATTATATCATGAAGACAGGACAATTAACTCATCGGCACCAATACCTACACTTAAAAAAAGAAAATTATAAGGTTTTCAGCTCAAGCAGCAGCAACATGGGCTTTGGACTCTGCTGAGCTATAAAAAGAATAATTATCCACATTGCTTCTCACAGAAGTATAAATTATTGATGCTGCAGAAGACAAAAAATTCTCAATCACTTGTACATATTCAAGCAAATTATAAATCACTCACATAAAAATTAATAATTTAATATAATTTGACACTTAATTTATTTACATCAACGGATGAAAAGAAATTATAAATACATCAAATCAATCAACATTTAAATTTAAATAAATCAATTATAATTCACAACATAATAATGAATATATTCATGAATCATTTCATTCTCTTATATTTTTATAATATATTCACACATCAAACAATCAAACATATATATTTATATAATTTAATCCTATGAAATCATTACCTTGTAAAACCTAACAATTCCGTTTACATCATTCTCTTAAATTCAACTCTATTAACACTTTAACTGTTCAGACTTTTAATTTTTTCATAAAAAAATTATTTTTTTTAATTCTTATTTTTAAAATTTTTTATTCATCAAATAATATTTAATTAATTTCAAAAGAATCTCAAACAAATCTCTCGTCTTCTTTATAAGATTTGATCCAATATACCCAATTGTTTTGAAATATTTACCGGAAAACTCTGGGAACAATCTACGAAACCAGAAAAACCTGTAATGCGAGGATGTATAATGCGTGAGAACGCACTCAAATTACGTCTTCTATTCTTTAATATTTGTTGTTTAATCTTTTTTAATTCTCTCTCTTCCAATTGGGGAGGCAACACCTCAACAGGCAAAGATTGAGGAAGCTGTTGAAATGATGGTTGAAAAGTTGGAGTGTGAGAGTAAAAGAAGCGCACACAAACTCACAAAACTTCACCGTGAAAACAAAAAGATGAGCTTTGTGTTTCAAACTTGATTGTAGGTTTCTGCCTCCAATATCCATTATCCATTGATGTGTTGCACGCTATCACCATTTGAAGCAGGTGAAGCCTTGTGCCTTGGATAACTGAGGGAGGTTTCATATGGAAATTATGTGGAGGCTACGGAATAAGATAGGATCCAATCTAACACAACATTTCCCATCTTTCCTTTTCAATTCATATCAGATTCTAACACTCGTATTTCAATTAAATAATTTAAAGTGGGTTTCTTAATCATAATTCTAAGTACAGTTGAAGAATTAATCAGATTATGTTTTATCGGGTTGGGAGAGTGATCTAGCGTCAAACAGGGGTCGACTGTCTAATCAAAGGGTATCAGATTGATGCCTTTCCAATCGTCATACCTAGGACACACTTAAAACTTAGAAGGAAAACAGGTCAAACTAAATGAAAAATTGATATTATATATAGAAGAAATTAATTATGCATGAAACTAGTGTTTCTTTTCCTCTAAGCCAAAGGAGTTTATTAAGGCCAGGAAGACTGTAGAGTTAGGATTCAGCAAATAGGCTAGTACGTAAAAAAAGAAACAAGTTAAAGCCTCACTGCAATCAAACAAAACATCATCTATTCTATTCACCCCAGTACTTCATTATGTTTGGTTTTGTCTTCAATTATTGCCATATATGTTGTCTGAATTAAATTAAGGAGAACTACTTTTAAATGGTCCTTATGATCATTCCTTGTAAGTTCTTCTTCGAGCTTGAGTGTTTTCTTTCTTTCTTTATTTTTCAAACCTTCCCATAACAAAGAGTAGAAAGTAATTAGAATCAATGAACAGCCGTCCACCCCAAAATCTCTAATACAGTAATTTATGAAACTAATTTTCAAGTTTTATTTCATAATAGTTGCTTTTTTTATTATTATATTAAAAATGGAAAGGTTCAAATCCAACCAACCATTTGAATAAAAAAACACATAATCATTGAATAAAACACTCGTATATTGTAATGAAATTATATAATGATAAATACATATGATTAACTTTAGAAATGAATATTTCAAACAATTACATCAAAAGATCTTTTTTTCTTGAAAAGAATTTTCTATTTCCCTTATTCAACGCAAAAGACATATTTTTAGTTCAATGTGATAAGGAATACTTTTATGCGTTTAAAAAAATAAAATGAAAGAGATCAATGTCTTCACAAAACTAGAGAAAAAGGAAACCATTCTTGGCATATCTCATAAAGACTACTTAACTGAAACAGTATCTCAAATTTTTTAAAATTAAGAAGATATTATCCAGTTACAAAGAAAAGTGTAAGAAAAAAAAAAGCATTAAAACAAACCTCCAAATAACGATGACTAACAAATAAATCCAATCCACTCCCAAGTCCCAATAATAGTGACGTGAAAAATCAACCCACATATATAATATGGGTGAAATGTCTACAAAATTTTAGGAAATTCGAAATCGTTGATAGGAAAACTGATATGAAACCTACTGTCTACATTAGGGAAAGTTTATGAAATACTTGAATTTATAGTGAGTCTTGTAAATCACACAACCACCATCTTCCCTCCCCCTCTCATTGCCTCCCCAAGAAAGCTTCGGGTTTTAACTGTCCTCCCCCTCTCATTGCCTCCCCAAGAAGGCTTCGGGTTTCAACTGTCATAATCTATGTACGCAGACAACTAGCAAAGGCAACTATAAGCAAGTTAAATCATGGAACTAGGAAAGACTTCTCATTAAACAAGCAATTTGATGTTTTGGAAGTTATAGGAAATTATCCGCTTCTTAAATCTTGACTAAACATAGACATGTAAAGAAAGATGAGGTTGGGTTTAAAATATATATATATATATATATATATATATGGAAGAAAGGGATATTCGCCCGGTTCTTTTGAGTATGGAATACATGCAATTATCATTGATTTAAATATTAAGATTTAAAATGTGATTTTTTTCGTTTGACCTGCTCATGCATGAAGGATTTTTTGTGATCTTTCTTTTTCGTTTCAAAACTCTCTTTCTCCCATTTTTTTTAATCGTATTTCAACAAGCTAAATTTTTAATGTCTACAATAGGTTGAGATATGTTATACGTTTAACGGTTTTGAAACGAAAAAGTGGATTATTTTTATAAAATTTGATGTCCCAACGGAACGGATTCCTCATTTACAAAACTAATTCACATCCAAACTAAACCAGTTTATATATTTGAAGATCAAAAATTAACTTATCATATATAGAACCACTTAAAAACAATTACCATCATAGTATATAAGATATTAGATGTAGACCAGAAAACTTTGAGCATTTTCAGTTTAGGATTTAAGACGTAAGATTTAGGAACAATAACTCTGCATTGCCGTTAGTGTTGTTTGATAAATTGAAACATTGAATTTGAATTATAAAAATTGTTTAGAAATGTTATTAAAATTTAAGTACTAAATATAAGTATGATTATTGTTAATTTTCTTTTATTTAGTTTTTAATTTTCATAGTTAACATCTTTCATTGTATCAAAAGAAATATCTCAATTGTTAAAAGAGTTTGTAATTAATGCATTTTTAGTATATAAATGTTATATATTATTAGTGCATCACAAATTGTTACATTGTTAATTCACAAACTTAAAATTTCAGAATCCTTAAAAATAAATATTTTTAAATTTTAAATATTTAATTATCTAAAACAAAATAATAAATAATAACTTGTGATACACTAATGTCGAATAATGTTTACACTCATGATGCATTAAATATAAATTAATATGATATTTCAACTTAGATAAATGCCAATTCCAACAAATAAAGGGTGTGGTTTACAATATTAGAATTAGCTATTACAAACAAAAAAAGAAAAAGAATTGTTTCCTCCAAATCTTATTATCAAAAACAAAATATGTAATGAACCATAACTAACATATTAATATATTTGTTTTTGGTTAAGCGTCAAGATTTCTTGATTTTGTCCGGTATATTCCTTTTAGAATTAATTTAAATAAGTTTATTTATGTTATATTTAATAAATTTATAAAAAAATTACTTTTTCACAATCTCTTAACAGTTTTGAAGAACCCAAACAGAAAAAGAGAACACATTTTTTTTCCACTAAATCAACCACGCTATATCAACCAAACAATTACTTGATATCAATCCTATGGGCACAATTAATAATATTTACGGAATAACTCTTTCCAGTGTCGCATTTTGATTTATTGAGCATTTAATTATAAACACAACAGTAAAGCAAACTATATAACAATTAAGTACGTACTCTATTTATCACTAATGAGTTGTTTACAGCTCTAAATCTTAAATGTAAATTCTATATAATTAGCATATTGGCATTTTGAGAATTAATTGTTTTTTAACAAATTAACTAGATAAGTGGGATACAAGTAAATTAAAGATAAAATTACAATTAGGAAAAGAATTGTTCAAAATTAATGCCACCCAAATTTACAATTTATATAAACCGCCCAGAGAGTCATATCAGTTGTGAAAGTCGGCAAGAGAGAATCGTATCAGTTGTGGAAGTTTAATGCATTTTTTCCTTCAATAGCGTTGTCGGTCAAAAGACTTTATCCAAGCTCTTTTGTCAAATTGCATTGTTCTCAACTATTTTGGCACTATTTCGGTACCAGGTGACTTGTATATAAATGCCACCTACAACTCTTTTTTCCCTAATCCACACTCTCTCCGCTGCTATCTGATTACCGCATCAATTGATCTTTTAATTCTCTCTTTCTGATCTTGCTATAGCATGACGAGTCCTAGCCATACGGTGAATTTCTCAGCACCGAGAGGCTTTATCACTGCCTTCAAATCTGATTGCAAAGAAACTTTCTTCCCAGACGATCCGTTTCATAAGTCCAAAGACAAACCTTTGCTCAAACTCAAGAAAAAAATCCAATACTTTGTCCCATTATTTGAATGGTTACCCAAATACAATCTACATTTGCTTAGATATGATTTGCTTGCTGGTATCACCATTACCAGCCTTGCAATCCCTCAAGGAATTAGCTATGCCAAACTCGGTGATATTCCTCCAATCAACGGCCTCTGTAAGCTATAGCACCTTTTAAAAATGGATTAGTAATATTAATTTTTCAATTTCATTACAAAAAATTTCCTAACTAGGCCGAAAAATCTTTTTGGTTTAATGGGCTTGGTTTCATTTCCTTGAAAAAGTGATGGATCAATATTTATATGGTGCAGATTCAAGCTTTATACCGCCGTTTGTTTATGCCATTTTCGGGAGTTCAAAGCACCTTGCGGTGGGAACAGTGGCAGCATGCTCATTGCTTATATCTGACACGATTGGAGCTAAAGTATCACCGAAAGATGATCCCACATTGTATCTTCACTTAGTTTTCACAGCCACTTTCTTCACCGGAATTTTCCAGACTGCTTTAGGCTTTCTGAGGTCGACTGATAACCATTTATACATTAGCTTTGGTTGTAGTATTTGATTTCATAATTTTAATTTCTTCTTATTCAGTATTTTTGTTCAGGTTGGGAATTTTGGTTGATTTCTTATCACATTCTACGATCACTGGTTTCATGGGAGGGACTGCTATAATAATTTGCCTGCAACAATTGAAAGGCATATTTGGTTTAAAACACTTCACAACTCATACTGATGTGGTTTCGGTTCTACGTGCAGTTTTCAGCCATAGATATGAGGTTAATGATCAGTGAAATCAGTACTATACAAAGTTAACTTTATTGAGTCTTCTATTTATAGCATTATTGCTTAAAATTCTAATGAGCAAACGATCTTGAAATGGCTTTTATAACATGAATGGAATGTGAGCAGAAAATTCTTGTGTGTGCAGTGGAGGTGGCAAAGCGCTGTTGTTGGTGTAGTCTTCCTTGCTTTCCTCCAATTCACTCGATTCCTGGTGAGTTTAATTTTTCTCATCCCCAAGGCCAAGACCTATAAGGAAAAATATGACTCATCATTTAGAATCAGCAGTGATGTCATGCATACTGCATAAATAGAAGATATAGCAACAGCAAAACAAGTTGATAACAAACATTTATCCCATAGTAACTGCCATGCCAACATAGTTCCTAGCAAAAATAATAAATAAAAGTATGATAACACTTTAACAATGATTATATATGAGTTTAGTAAAATAAAAAATATATATTTTATATTTTTATGTTAACATAAATTTTAACATATAATTTTTATATAAAATATAAAAATACGATAATATGATACGAATATGATATAAAAAAATAACATTATTTAAAATTTTAGTAATGATTAAATATAAATTTAATAAAATTAAAAAATTATATTTTATATTTTTGTATTGATACGAATTTTAATATATAATTTTCGTGTAAAATATGATACGAATATTTAAATTTTAATATTTTATATGATTTGAATATATGAATTATCAAATTAAAAAAAGTTGAAAATTTTTACCATTCCGTTGACTACTTCATCGTTATCATCGTCACATATAAGATTAAAATCAAATGGATTTCTTGGGAATTCACAAAGATAATTAAATTAATATAGTCATCTTTAATATAATTCTCCCTTTACCCTTCTGTTCAGCACGCAGTTCAATTAAGCCAACACACAATTATTTACTCTTGAACCCCAAGAACTATTCCATATTAATTGGGAAAGGAATTTTATCTTCTACTATTTTTTTTTTCTATAATTCTCTGCTTACTGTAAACGTAGCCCTGTAGCAGGCTATAGTCCTGCTTTTATTGTATGAACACGAAATTTTTTACTTATCCAAAAAAATATGGAAAATATTTAAAACATGAACCAACGAATATGAAAGCCACAAGAATAAATTTTTTATGCCCTACTGTAATTTTAATGTTATTTATCCTTTTACCATGTATTCAGAGACAAAAAAAACCAAAACTATTTTGGGTATCAGCTATGGCTCCAATGGTCGTTGTCGTGGTTGGTTGTCTTTTTGTATTTTTTGCTCATGCAGACAAATATGGAATCCAAATTGTAAGTTCATTTTTAGTTCGTTCTAGTATTAGATTTTCAAATTTTTTATAATTATTTTCTTTAGTTTCTCTTCTTTGCTAGCAGCAGTTTGATCTTATAGGCAATCTTTTTTTTCTGGGTTTCAGGTTGGTGACTTGAAGAAGGGACTAAATCCTCCCTCAATTCAATATTTGAACTTCGATCGCCGCTATCTTCCAGTAACTGTGCAGGCTGGTCTTGTCACAGGGCTTGTTGCATTGGCTGTAAGAATTCCAACCTTTTTTCTTTTACTATCATTTTTACTCAACTTTTTTTTAGTTAATATATAAAGCTGTGAAAATCCTATAAATGAATCATCTTCAAAATGAAACTTCCAGGAAGGAATAGCGATAGGACGAAGCTTTGCCATCTTGAAAAATGAACAAACTGATGGGAACAAGGAAATGATAGCCTTCGGTTTCATGAACGTTATCGGATCTTTCACTTCCTGCTACTTGACAACAGGTATATAATTCTTCAATATTTCAGGGTTTTTTTAGAACAATTTAAGCAGGAATTATAAGCATATTCTGATGTTTCTTTGATGTTTGATCTGCAGGGCCATTCTCAAAAACGGCTGTGAATTTCAATGCTGGGTGCAGGACAGCAATGTCCAACATCGTAATGGGATTTTGCATGATGTTAACACTCCTGTTCTTGGCTCCTCTCTTCAGTTATACCCCTCTGGTAGCACTATCTTCCATTATCATGTCTGCAATGCTTGGACTAATCAACTATGAGGAGATGCTTCACCTATTTAAAGTCGATAAATTCGACTTTGTCATCTGCATGGCTGCCTTCCTTGGTGTCAGTTTCATAAGCATGGATGTTGGCCTCATACTTTCGGTAAGGAATTCTTCCAGAAAATACTATCAGAATTGGAAGAACTGAAATGGAGTGAAATATATCTGCTGCAGCATTTTTAACTATAATATTATATATTATTTCAGGTGGGACTTGCTTTACTTAGAGCACTTTTGTATGTGGCAAGGCCTGCTGCCTGTAAGCTTGGAAAAATTCCAAACTCAACTTTATATCGTGACACAGAGCAGTACCCTGGCTCAACACCGATCCAGGGAATCCTTGTTCTTCAACTTGGTTCCCCTATTTATTTTGCAAACTCTACCTACATAAGAGAAAGGTATATATATCTTCAGGGCAAAAAAGATACAAGTAATTGGTACCCAGAAAATTATGGTCATTAATCAATGGCAATTTCCAATTTGTTTTGGCTGAATTTTGAGCAGGATTCTGAGGTATATTCAGAAGGAACAAGGTATTTCAGATTCTAAAAGTGACGTTATTGAGCATCTTTTGCTAGATTTGTCAGGTAATTACATATTCCTACAAAATCCACGACCAAATTTGATATAATTAAACAAAATCTAGCCACGAGATTTTGATTTTGATTTTGGTAGAACCTTAACAAAAAAAAGGAATAAAATTCATGTATCAGTAACCATCATATCCATATTTATCAGTACATATAACAGTAACAAATTATTTATCTATTTTGACTGATACATTAGACTATGGTGGTTTGCAGGAGTTTCATCCATTGACATGACAGGCATTGAGACATTCGTTGAACTACGTAGAATTCTGGACGCGAAGGGTATCAAGGTAAACTTAAACATGCATGTTCCTTTTCCATTGAAGCTTGGAGTTTTAAACGTAAGAAAGAAACTAAAAATTTGTGTTTTAACCATCTTTTGCAGTTAGCAATAGTAAACCCGAGGATTGAAGTTCTGGAGAAAATGACGTTAGCGAAATTCACAGACGCCATTGGGAAGAAATCTTTCTACTTGTCTATTGAAGATGCAATCCAAAGTGCTCGATTTTCACTTGATAACAAAGCAACGGAAGAATCCTCAAACGACCAAAATGTTGCTTAAAGGATACTTGCTGTATTATATATGTATGCCTATGAATCATCGGCGTTTATCTCGATTAGTAACATAAATCCAGGCCAGTTTTCCAGGTCCTAATTCGACTATTCCTCTAAATTCAACAAAGGGGTTAGTAATGTGATGTTGCAGTTAAGGTTTTTCTGTTTAGTGGCGGTGAAAACAAAGAAAAAAGGTGCATAGCCGGCGGCTATGTTGCTGGTGATTGAAGGCCAAGCTGTTGTCATGTAAATGATGAGAATCATGAGATAATCCTGATCTGTTGGATAAATATGATAATTTTTGTTTCTTTCTCTGCCTCTTTTTTCTGTTTTCTTGTCCAATCAGCTTGTAATTTGATCATATTTTTGAATTGGAGGATGAAGCTCATGTACTTGCACCATGCCAATAAAGATCAACCAGTTTTTTTTTTTTTTTTTAATAACAGCAGCATTTTTCATTTTTGTCATGGATTTAAGGCATTAAGCCTTCCAAGATAGTCGAATTGTCCAACTACTACAGACTACAGAGGCTTTATCGATTCAAATTATGACGAGTTAATCTTTTTTCCAAAAACAAAGTAAAAGAAAAGAAAAACATGAAACGGTTAAAACTGGAAAATATCATTCTTATTCAAAACTGTCATCCTTCACCTATTGACCCAGTGGCCTATTCCAATGTCCTAACTCCCAATAAGGCATGATATACAACTAAACATACTAAAGTTACTTTGATATAAATTTGGAGTTCAATCTGGTTGATTTATGCCATCTTTTAAATTGGTTTTCAACAAATCAATAACTGAATTTTTTTTTATTCTTAAACTCGAGCCTCTCTTGTACCAAAAACTATTTTGATAAGGTTAAGAATACTATTAAAATCAACCAATTTAATGAATCTTTTATTGTTTAACCTTAAATCCTTAATCACTTAAACAAAAAATACCCACAATCATCATAATTCGGAGCAACCATTTATTCAATGTTCTTCCTTTACACGGTAATTAATTTTTCCAATTTCATTTGTCTTTCATCTGTATATCTGTCCAATTCTTCTCTTAACCTACTTCACGCTCTGTTTGGTTGTCCGAGAAAAGGACTTATAGTTTCCATTTATGATCGAGTTCTTTTTTTTTTTGGTGATTTTGTAGCCTCTCAAGACTCAAATAAAAGTTAAATATTTTTTTACCTTTTTCATGAGAAAATAAAAGGTAAATATTCTACGGTTCCAATCAAAATTCTCCTTTAATTTCGGATCCTTTCTGAGTAAACTTTGTTTTTAGACTATTGAATATTGGTATTATTTTATACTGCCTTTGTGTATAAATTAGTGTCGTGACATGTTGTAGCAATGCTAGAGTAAGGAAAGACTATTAATATCAGAAGAATGCAATGTTTGGAGACTGAGAATTTGATTCAGCAATGTTAGAGGAAGAATGATATATCTGGCTATCATGTTAACTTCAAATCCAGACACGTTACGCACTCGTGTGTTGTAAAAACCTAAATCTTGGACGTCTATAGAAAAAGTGGAAAATATAGGAGAATATTGAATGCTGAATCAGTTAGAAGGGACAAGAACATAACATACACGGCGTCTAAGGATGATAACTTGTTTCCTTTGTATATTGTTTAGATTTATTTATTACTACTTTAAAAAGTTGAGAAAAAAAGGGTAAATTTGTTCTAAATTCTTAAGTTTTAATTATAATTCAACTCAAGTCCATTCATCTAAAAAATATACACTCTCTTTTAATTATTCTATTACAGGTCTTATTAAAAAAATCATTTTATGCCTGAAAATTTAATATTTTCAAATATTCACATAAAACAATAATTTATAATAATATATTCATTTTTTTTATACATATATATATATTTACATCTTAACATATTTATAATTATTAGTTTTGTTTTTATATGTTACATTTAAAAATCATTTTATATTATTAATAAGTTTATGTATTTTGAGAAAAAAAATAATTTACCCTTAAAATACTATTAACAAATTTTTAATTTAGGTATGACATTAAAAATTTTTAAAATTCAATTATTACATTCTAAATCTAATATATATATGTATATATATTATATTACATCATACAAGGTTACATAATCAAAATTATTTATGTGGATGCTTAAGTAGATAATCTCTTTTAATGACACATAAAATAATATTTATATTATTTTATTTATCAAATAAATTTTTTTAATAAATTATTTAAATTGAATATTTTGGATAATTATTTAAATTGAAATCAAAATCTATCTAAGATTGAAATTTTTGCATAAGATTTGAATCCAAATATATTAAATCATAATTTATCTTTTCTTTTTAAATTTAATGACAGTTCCAAATATATATACTTAATAAAATTTTATTTTCTATCAAATAATTCTATTTAATAAATTATTTAAATTTAATATTTTTAGATAATTATTTAAATTCAAATCAAAATCTATCAAAAATTAAAAAATATTTAATAGATTATTTAAATTTAATATTTTTAGATAAGTTAATGAATTATTGACTAGAAAGTATGTATTTATAAAGTAATAAAAGCTTACATTTTTATATGAAAATATGAGACATCTGAATGTTGATAAAAAAGTTAGATAAAAATATGTTTTTGCTTTGAAAACAAATATAATGTTTTATTTATGTTCTAATTTAAATATTTTTATATTATATATTTGGTTAATTTATTTGTTTCTCTTTAGTCCATAACTTCTTTTAATTTTGCTTAGATTGATTATAATTAACTTTTTGTATTATATATTTTTCTGTTTTATTCATTTCCTCAATGTTTTTATTCTCTGTTAATTTATTAACATATTTACTTTTATTATTGTATATATTTAATCTTGACAAATTAATATGCAAATTTATATTCCTATTTCCTTATGCTATACTTTTTATTATTAAATTTCTTTGTTTACAATGGATGATATGAGAAGAATGATGATCAGTGTCATATCTAACTTACAAAAAATATTATCAATTATGTTAAAAATGATTAAAAATAAAAAAATATTTAAAAAAAATTTTAAGCATAACATAAAGAATTATTGTTTCCCTTTTATCTAAAAGTTAACTTTATTTTGTTGACATATATAGAAATAATTGTTAGCCCAATATATTTGTGTAATAATTACTTGAAGTATATCAAAAATAAAAATTAATAAAAGATTAAACAAAATTAATAATTGTGATTTGTTGTTTAATCAAATATATATATATATATATATATATACACACACACATCACCCAATCAACATTATGATAAAAAATGTTATTAATCTTAACTATTTAAATATTGATTCTTGATTTTTATCAAACAAGAAAAAAGTGGTAGCAAAATTTTAGTATTTAGCAAATAAATTGAAGAAAATATTTTTTAATGAAAAAAAGGATTTTTGTAATTCTTGAAAATTTACAAAAGTTTAGACTTCTTTTAGATGAACAATATCATTTATAATATATTATGTATAAATTTACATTTAATTGTAACTTAACATTTATAAATATATAATTATATATTAGATAAATAATTAAAAAATTAATAAAAAATTAATAAAAAATTAATAAAAAATTTTGTTAAAAAACCCTTTATGGTATTAAGCCATTGGATAACACCAATAGAGTAATTACACTATCATATTTTGACTAGAGTTTTAAGTCTAGTGACCAACTACATTTTTCCATCGAACTCTTTTCTCACTTTTGACATTGATTCTTTATTTTTTTTATTTTTGCCTTTAAAATTATATTATTGAAAAAAATATTTATGCCATTTTTTATTTTGTTTTTGTTTTTTTTTTAATTTTGAGTTTTTTATTTAAAAATATTAAAATAACTTTGTTGATTTAAAATAATAAAAAAATATTATTATATAAAATTTATTATTACATAATAAATAATATATATTAATACTTTGATTTAAAATATAATTTTCAAACTTTTAAATATTATAAATAACATTAATATATATAAATAATTTATTAATATCTTTTTAAAGAAAAGTCCTTAAAAGTTATTTTTTATCTTCATATACCACTATTGTTTTTGTATTCAAACATTGTTATAATAATTAATCTTACTTTCATAATTAATAATTAATCTTACTTCCATCATTTTAAATAGACACTAAATTTTTTGTCAATGTTGTTGGTCATTTAAGCATGTGAAAGGAAGCATGCATGTGAAAGGAGAGGGTTGCAAGGAATCATAAACTAAACAAAAGTATAATGTATTCTCTTTGAAATCTATGAAATTGTAATAACTGATTGCAACTAATTCATGGGAGATGGAAGGCAGTTTGAATTAGAAATCAATATAAATTGAAATCTAGACAAGAAATTGATAGGAATGAATAAAAAGAATTGACATGACAATTGACAAGCATTGTATTCAGGTCTTAATTCAGGAGTTGATGTTAGATATTAACTCAAATTCTAATTAGGAATCAGTTTGAATTTCAATAAAATTATATTAGTTAAAAAATTACTTGGTAATTAAGTTTATTTAAGGATAAATATTTTTAACAGGTAAGAGTTTTCAGTAAATAGGAATTCGTTGTGATAAAGTAACAAAGCCTTATAAATATAGAGTGAGTATTAATTTTTAAAATTATGTAAGAGAGTTATGAGATCTCTCTATGGGAAATAGATTTATAGGGATATGAAAAAGAGTTTGTTTGGAAAAACACCGGTTGCATGGGATAAAGGATATTCCATATGTTATACATTAAGGAGCATAAAAACTAGGATTATTTCAAGGGCTTGAGATTAGTAATTGTTTATGGTATTTTGTACTCTTTGTAATCTTTATATTTATAGTAGTTTTTCTCTCTCATCCGTGAATGTAGGCAATTAGCTAAACCACATTAACTATTGCCTTTTACGTGTGATTCATTTCGTATTGATCTCATTGTAGAATTTGTTTCTATTTAAAAATTTTCAATAAGTGATATTAGCTCTAAGTTACCACCATATCCTCATGAGTCAAGTATAAAAGCTCTCCCCTATAACTCGATGTATGAAAAGGGGAGATGGTTGAGGTTATCTCACATCAATTGTGGAAAGAGATTTGTTGTTGTAGATTGTATTCATGAGATTGGAGAAATCTAAGAGAAGATGTGCTGCAATAAGGTATTAGTTACAAGTGGAGTCAGCCAGGTGAAGTTGATTTAGCTGTACATAAGTATTGACCATTTTGTTTGAATTAGGTGAAGTCAGCACTGATTCAACTATACGTAGTTGTAATTTCTTAAAGGTCAATGCTGTGGTAGACTTTGTGTCAATGTGGAGATTTGTTAGATATTGACTTAAATTTTAATTAGAAATCAATTTGAATTCTAATGAAATTCTAATAGTTAAAGAATTACTCAGTAATTATATTTATTTAAGAATAAATATTTTCAATGGGTAAGAGTTTTTAGAAAATAGAAATTTTTTGTGATAAAGTAACATAGCTTTATAAATGTAAAATGAGTATTAACTTTTAGAATTATGAGATTATGATATCTTTATATGATAAATAAGTTTGTAGGGATGTGACAAGAGTTTGTTCGAAAAACACCAGTTGCATGGGATAAAAGATATTCCATAGGTTATAAACTAGGGAGCATAGAAACTAGAATTATTTTAAGGGCTCGAGATTAATGTTTATTTATGATGTTTTATACTCTTTGTAATTTTTACGTTTGTAGTAGATTTTTTGTCTCATTTATGGATATAGGCAATTAGTCAAACCACGTTAAATATTATCTCTTGCATATGATTTATATCATATTGATTTCATTGTAGAATTTGTTTTTGTTTAAAAAATCCCAACAGTTGACATCATAGATGTTAATTAGATTTAGTAGGGTATTTTGTTTAATCAACTTAAAATGAACTCATGCATTACTAAGAGTATAGTTTTTTCTTTTTGAAAAAAAAAAGAATAATAATCTATTGAAAAAGAGCAAACTTGATTAAACAAAAAAAGTAATGGCTTTTAGTTTGTTTTGATTCCATATAATTGGAGAAATTTTAAAGAATTTTTTTTTTGTTGGCCCTTAATCATGTCAAAATGTTAGCATTCAATTTATTCCTAATTACATTTTGCTTAGTTCTAACATTGAGGTTTGTGATATTGACATGGTTTTCAAACATTTGCAATCACCCTAACATTTAATGCAACATTTTAGTAACTAGTTGACAATACCATTTGGTCTAAATATTAATTTATAACTTTTGATCAAATTTTTTCTTTTTATTAATTTATCGGTAGTCTTAGGCCCAAATAATAACATATGCCATATAGCTTTTGATTCGATTTTTTCATATTTTAAACTTATTAGTTATAGATTTTCACTCAAATACTAACTTATAACTTATAACATTTGACCTATCTTTTTTATTTATTAACCTATTACCTATAATCTTTCATTTAACTTTTTCTTTTTACTTACCTTTTGGCAATAATTTTTGTCCCAAATATTAACCTATAGCTTATAGAATTTTATCCAATTTTTTTTTTCATTTTGCTAACCTATCGACTATCTACTTAGGCCCACATATTATCTTATAAACTATAACCTTTTATCAAACTTTTTTTTTTGGCTATTAGCTTTGGCGTAAATTCTAACTTATAGCTTATGGCTTTTAGCTTAACTTTTTTTATTAACCAATCAGTTGTATCTTTTGACCTAAATTGTAATCGATAGCCTATAGTTTTTGATTAATTTTTTTTATTAACCTAATTGCTATAGACTTTAGCTCAAATACTAACATATAATTTATAGTACTTTATTCAATTTTTTTATTAACTTGTTGACTTGAGCTTTTAACCCAAATGCTAATTTATAACCTATAGCATTTAGCTAATTTTTTTTATTAACTTATTGGCCATAGACTAATGCCAAAATAGTAAGCTATAGTCGATAATTTGTGGCTTTTACTTTTTTATTATTATTATTAATCTATTTTATTATAGCTTTAGACCTAAATAATAAGTTATAAATTGTAACGTATAGCCTATAGCCTTTAACCTAATTTTTTTTATTTTACTAATCTCACAAAACCTTTTGTCTTAAATACTTAACCTATATTTTTTTGTTCTAAATACTAAACTTTTTATTTTTACTAATCTATTACTATAGCTCAAGACTTAAGTCATAATCTATAGCTTACAGCCTTTTAATTCAACTTTTTCTTTTTATTAAGAGACAATAATCTTAGGCCAAAATAGTAAATTATAGATTATAACCTTTGGTTAAGTATAGACGGTAACGAAGAGTACTTCAGTAAAAAAAATCACTATATGAAGTTATAAAAATGATTCCAAGAAAGACGTGTTAACTTTCCATGGTTTAATTGGAGTTTTAGCTAAGCCTTTATCATTTTGACTAAATGCCATAAGATCAATTATCAACTTTTTTCTTTACTACAGTATCCTCATAAGAACAAACAAATTAAAACTGGCCTGTAAGTCAAATCGCCAAACCATTGAAAAGGACTTTGTAATCCTTATCTTTTGTTGAAATGCATATTAGGTCCATTCCCCCCAATTAAGAATAAAACAAAGATCATATAAAAAAATCATTCTAATTTCTTAAGTCTTCAACTTTCTAATCTACCTTATAGCTAGAAATCTTGCTCTCCATACTAATGAAATCACTGCAGGGGCTGTTATTTTGATTCCCCTTCTAAGAGATCAAAATCTATAAAATCTTCTAACTATAAACAAATGGATGAATATGTCACAGTCAAGTTTAGGCTAGATGCTATTCCCTTCTGTTCCATGATCAGCAGGGTATTAGAGCCAAAAGAAACGAGAATAACTCTAATGGGTACTGAAATATGAGATATTCTGTGACTGTAGCCTGAAAGAGCCTAATTTTTTTGGACATTTTCTGTTGTAAGTGTGAGAATATATGAAATAAAACTTGAAAGTTGTCCTAACTCTGGACAAATAAAATTTTGTTACTTTTTATGATATAATAGATCAATTATGTTATAGCAGAAGTGTCTTTTTGGTGTTCACACACTATTTTATTTCTTGGCAGATTGCCACCCTTGGGCCTTGGCTATACTAGTAAGTTAATATTCCATTTACTTTTGTTAGTAGTTTTACTATGGAAGTCACATTGAAAATCATGGTTGAGACATTTCTTCATTTGAGTATATAGAGCATCTAATCCATTGATCAACTAGGAATTCACCAAATCCATTAATAAAAAAAAGTTGTAGTTTAGAAACAAAATTCCACCAACCCCTATGGCTTCATGCCTATCCAGATAGCAGATATATAATGCATTTTCTTCATTGAATATGGAAGATGATTAGCCTTCTATAAAAGGCATCTGTCATGATGTTCATACAAGTAAAACCTCAGGATTCCTTTTGGATAGAATTCTAACGCAATCTTAATTAGTGTGATTGAATTTTTCTTCTTCCCTTTGATTCCATACTTATTATTTTAAGGCATTTCAATGTTCTCTTAGAAAACTCAAGCACTAATAAGGGGGCAGGGTATACATCAAAACAGAAATTAATTTCTTTGTCGTCAATAACCTACATATCCCTCAGATTAGCTATGGCACTAGAAATGAGAAAAGATACTTTTAAAAGGATTTAAGATTCCATAGGTAATTATTCATATAGGAAAATGCTTTTCTTTGTTCGACATTGAAGAGGGTGGGCTTGGATATGCCAACACTAGAGCATGCTACCTATGCTAAGAAGTCTTTGTAGTTGTGTTTGATTTGTTGGTTTTTTGTGGCATGACATAACATGCCTTACAGTGTTGAAAGATGCAAATTGAGTCAAATATTGCTGTGCCACCTTCCCCCACTTGGTCGTGCCACGCTGAAGATGTTCAGTCAGTGGTATTCTTTGTTAGAAAAAATAAATAAAAAAAGAGAAATAATAAAAAAAAATTGGCTTTGAGGCATGAAGAACACTTTTTTAAAGGTGATTATGCCTTTAGGATTACAACAAAGCCTCAAACTCTCCAACCAGAAGCAGTGAAAATAGTTATACTGAAAGATTTATTTATAATTAATAAATAGACATAAACTCTATTCAGATGGTTATGACTTTCTGTATAATCATGATCTTTATGAATAATAATTTATTTATATTCAAATAGTTATGACCATTTGTCACATGATAATTGTTTTTGTTCAAATATAATTATTTAAAACATGAATAAAATTAATACAAAAATTAATTTTATTCATCAATAATTAAATCTTTTTATCCAATGTGGGATGCACCACATTCTAAACTACCAACAATCTCCCATTAGTTTAGAATGTTGGTGCTTAATTTTTACCTTTCACACAAATAAATATTATGAATACAAGAAGGTATCTTTCGATTTAAACCTTTAATTAGCATATATATCTTAGAATTCTAACAAAGTTGATGGTATCCGCATATTAAACCTTAACTCTTAGTGCTAGAATTGAAGATATAATACACATAATACTTATTTATTATTCTATCAGAGGTTTATAACCACTTTTAGCACTATTATGGCCATATGCTTATCCTATTCATAAACATTTACAAGAGAGACCCCAGTTCTTTCTGTTGAAAGGGCACCACTTTTATGTTTATATAAGTAGAGTTTTCATTATGTCTCTATTGCTTTAGACATTTAAAACTCCATTAAGAGTATAAAAACTCATCCTCACCATGCAATGGATCACACTAGTTTCTAAATTTTGAATGAATTTTACTAGTGTTTAATAGACACACAACAATAACTAGCTTTTACCCATTAAACTTTGTAATTAGAGGTTACTAATTCAAAGTTGGGTTCCCATTATTGGTGTTTGATAGTAAGGGTTTAAATCCATTCTACTTGTAGTACTACTAATCAAATATCTTGGAATTCAATTTTCTTTTATGGTAATTATCCCCGCTTAAGATTGAATCTCTAATATAATCACTTTAGGCTAATTTGCCCAACTTTTAATTTTACATATCATTTATATGCTCCAGATATTGTTCCCTCATTCTTATTATTTTAAGAAATAGTTGGATTTGCTTGTGACCACAAATTTATATTCATTAATTTCAACCAATCTATTTCCATACTTTTATACATTTTTAATACAATTATACTTCTAGTATAATTGGATAAACTCAATGAATAAATCAAACGATTTTAGTCTTTTTAAGATTTTTAAGGACTTTTTTTTTTATGATTTTACTTTAATAAGTGTATAAACTTATTAGCTTGTATAATTTGCTCATAAAATTATACTAAAATCTTACAACATTATGGTGGTAATTTTTTTTTTTTTTTTTATTCTTATCACCCCCACCATGTGCAAGTATGCATTCTTTTATTAAAAAATATTTTATTAAGATATCATATATACTTAATCAAGTTGCCATTTCATTTATCTTTTCACTATTTGGTGGTTTTTGTTTTTTAAGTAGGAGGCCTCCAAATCCACCCTTGGTGAAAGATAACTAGCTAATATCTTAATATTTCAAAAAAAGTTTCAAAACTTTTATATTTTAACTTAAGAGTTTACATCAATAAGCAAATTTTAAATATAATCATACTTCTATAGTCTCTTTTTAAGACTTTTATGTCAATTCATATATTTATATGAATCTATTTCATCATGAACACTATTAATAATTTTTTTTATTACCATGAACAAAACCATTTTCATCACCCAAATGGATCAAATAGCATTCTTTTGCTATTATAAAAGTTTTCAAATTCATAAGATCTTTGAATCACTCATGGCTTTCAAAGTAAATATACCATGAAATTTTCACCATATAAAACCATAGATGATAAATTATTTGTACAATCCATGAATTAGACCATATACATAACAAACAATTATCACAATGTGATTAAGATTGTGGCATTAGTTTTGGCTTATGACTATTTTAAGCAACCATAATAATCCACCTCATACCTATAAACCATGTAGATTTAGCTATTAAAGTTATCTCATTTATAATGATGGCTTTTAATAAAAACCAACTATCTCAAATATTATCATGAGTTTTTATTGCATATAGTAATTGCCTAATGGCCAATTCCAAGTTCATGATTATTAAAACCTTTAAACTTGATTTCAAAATTTTATGAGAACTTTATTTCTCCACCATTGTGTGGCCTATTTATATGAGTTATTTACCACTTTTAATTGGTAAAAATATTTTCGGATATATAATAAATTCAAACTTTACTCATAGGACCAATATACCTATATACAATAAGAGTTCATAATATATTTAACTCCAATTTCAAATACTTTCATAGTCATTTTGTGACCAATATGTTCATATCTAGATCACCATATCAATGCAAGTCATGAAACATGAATCCAAAGAATCATTTTCATAAAATAGTATAAACAATAATTATAATATGAGTTCTACTCATATTTCATGCAAAAATTCATGATGAATTTGCATTTGTTAAATCATTGATTGGCTAACTCTAAGGTCTACGGCTTTCACAAACTAATATTATTATCTAAGCCCATATGTTAATATAGTATATAACTTGCCATTGTCATGAAACTATTGAAAACCTAGAGACTTATTCACTTTTCATTTTAATAGCTTGTAAAAGGTCATTTTTTTAGGTACAAAAAGCAAAAATATCTTCATTGTCTTTAACCAATAATGTATTAATTGGATGATGTCATTATATCTCCACAGTCCATATCTTTCTTATATGTATAAGAAAGAAAATTTCATCACATTCAGTTCATTTTCCTAATATATGGCAAACTGTTCCAATGTTTCTATCACAAAATGGAATTAAACACATGCATGTATTGGTGCCTTTGGAACATTGAATTTGCATGTTCTTTTCTAATTTATAAACATGCCTACTTAGACATTGATAGAAATCCTTCAAAATGCTAGTAACTGACAAATATCTCATATGTTCATGAACTTCTAAGAAATTTTTACCAAAATCTCTGTATATTGGATCTTTCACCTGTGAAAATTGCTCCTTCAAGTTCTAATTCACTCTCTTCTATTTTGTGCTTGAGTTGCTAGAGCTGATTCACATTTAAATGTAGTCATTCTCTTTAAATCACAAACATCCAGCAGAATTCTACCAAATTACCTTAGGATTAAAAATATATACTGTCTTGCAAAAAAAGCCAATGGCTATATCTATACCTTTTTTTTTTTTTTTTGAATAACTGATCAATACTGTTAAAACAAGTAGTCTTGTCCTTCTTGAAACAAATATATATGTATAGAGAGAGAGTTAGAACATGGTAAAGTTAAGGAGAATTGAAAGTTTCATACCTAGTTCTGAGGCAGGCATCCTTAGATATATTTCTTGTCCATTTTCAGTGAATTGTTGAATAACGAACCAAAGCATGCACCCACTTCCTGCATCTCTTCTATCCAAATTTGAATAAGCTGTGTAGGAGCAGTTTCTTATGCATAACTTCTTGCACTCATCAAGATTCATACTGTAATTAAACTAGGATTGACGCGAATCTGGCAACTTCAGGCCAGAACACTTTAGAAATCCATCATTAGAGCAGTTCAACGGAGTCTTTCTAACATAACCATTTGACAAATCTTTGGAGTCCCTTTTTTTTTTTTTTTGGAAACTTTGGCATGAATCCTTCCAAGCAACTGCATTTGGGGTGTTACTTGCATTGCAGCTACCATATGCACCACATAGTGCATAATTGTCACAAGTATCCATTTGCACTTTAACACAAACTTGCAAACTTTGGGTTCTATCAGTCCATGTGAGGCGCTCCCAAAGTCGATCCTGACTTAACACTATCCTTGAAAGAATTGAGCTATTATGAAGCTCATAGCCATCGTATTCCTCTTTCTCATTGATCACAACAATAACTGTAACAAAGGAGTTTGGTTTTAGTTCAGGTGTGCCACTAAACCGCGGACCGTTCCAAGGGCCAGGATAAAATTGAACAACTGAACCCTCTCTCAGTATAAGTTCTGAAAATCCACCAACTTCAAACCGATATGTAAAATTACTGGAAGAAGGATTATCAAGACTCTCCCAAGATGACAGGTAACGATCCAGGCCTGTGACTAAGTTCCTTCCAAGCTTTAGGCCTCGTAATAATGTATCACATGGATAATCAAAGCTCTACCATAAGAAGTTTTTAGGATTACTGTCATTTTCCTCTTTCCCAATGAAGTTTCCTGAATCCAAGAACAGTGCAAATGGATTTCGAGCAGGCCTAGATGAGTTTGAAAACCAAATGATGCTCCCACCATGATTCAGAAGGACTAGAATCCCCATTTTATTAAGTTTCAAAACACTCGATGAATCGCTGAGGGGCACCTCTCTGTTTGGCCACCCATACAGCAGGCTTACTCTTGACAGTTATTTGCTTCGACCATATTCCCAAGTATTTCTTCTTGTGAAATATAAAATTCTTATAATTGTCATAATCACCTTTAAATTATTAGAAAAAATAAATAAGAAAAGAGAAATAATAAAAAAAAAATTTTGACTTTGAGATGTAAAAAATACTTTTTAAAGTCAATTATGCTTTTAGGATACAACAAAGCCTCAAACTCTCTAATCAAAATCAGTGAAAATTATTATACTGAAAGATTTATTTATAATAAATGAACATACATAAACTTCTATTCAGATAGTTATAACCTTCTGTATAATCATAACTTTTATGAATAATAATCTATTTATATTCAAATAGTTATGACCATTTATTATATAATAATTGTTTCTGTTCAAATATAATTATTTAAAATATGAATAAAATTAATATAAAAATTAATTTTATTCATTAATAATTAAATCTTTCTATCCAATGTAGGATACATCACATTCTAAATTACCAACATTCTTTATAACATCTGTTTCTCCAATTTTTACCTACCATTACTACTACTAAGCTATAAATAAAAAATAAAAAAAAAAGAGAGAGATTTGGATGCAAAAGCCATGGGTACCAATTTTCCTTACAGTAGTAGGATTAGAATGTAAAAGATGATTCTTTGCTAAACTTAAATTATTCAATGGCCTAACATAGGTCTTAACTCACGAGAACTGTACAAGCTGTGTATGTTCTATGTTGAACCAGTTTAGTTTTAGCATTATGGCTGGCCAAGCCTCCTCTTTTCCTTTAAAGCTTCAAAAGCAATTTTTGCTTGTGGTAGGAATTAATAGGCAAACAAAACTCGATCCTCTTATAACAAAATGGAAACATTCTCAAGATCCATACGTAAATTAAAATATCAAATTCAATCAAATTGCTATCCTATTTTGGCAGATATAATTATAAGTAAAAGCAACATCAATGTTCTGCACAAGTTAAGTTTTCCCCTTCGCTTTTGTTTTAATGACAACTCTCAATGAGTAGACACCATTAATTAGAAGTGAAGAGGGAATTATAACCAATTTTATTAAAATCCAAAAATCCTTCCTATCAAAAGCTTATTGGTCTAAGAGCTACACAATCATCAAACCTCAATAACCCAATAAAATATGTAAAATCCACACATAAGTAATCATAATTAATTATTTAGGCTCTCACAATTGTTTTGTATTAGAACTAAACTTATCAGTCAATTTTATTAAATTATCAAATCACCAGCTAGTAGCAATCCACTTACTTGAAAGTTCTAACACAAAATTCAAATTTTTGGATAGCTTTCAACTATGATGACATGTATTAATTTGTATTATGTCATGTATAAATAGTTACGTTATGTTTGATGCACAAGATTATTGATAGAATACGAAGATGATCATTCTATATTATGTTTGATTTGTATCTAAAGATAGTGATGGGGATTGCAAGAAAAGTTAATATCCTAAATCTTCTCCAAGTGGAGAAGATTATTTTTAATCCATAAGATTAACCTTACGTATCCAATTATACCCTTAAAAATTATATTAATAATTTAAATTGCATAAATTTTGAGGAATGATAGTTATGAAATATAAATAAATTATCCTATCTTAATTTTTGTATACATCAAACACAAAATAAGACGACATTATTTAATCTAATCTTATTATAATATCATTTTATCTTATCTTATCATAATTTTATATATCAAACAAGACCTTACTGGATTATATATTATGCATGAACATATATGTATATATTTATACATGAAAGGATTAAATTAAGCAATTTTGAATGTGGTTGTTGTTTTTCTTAACTCTTATGTGAAGTAAGTTGAAAGACATCTCGTTCAAGGAAATGTTAGTTACAATCTCATTTGTTTCAGAAAATTCTAACCAAGTTTTTCTTTTCCTTTCAAACTGTTGTTTTCACTTTGGGTAGTTCACAAATTTTTTCTTTTCCTTTCAAATTGTTGTTTTCATTTTGGGTAGTTCAGTAGTAGTTCTTAAGGAATGGGGTGTGGTTAATGACCTGTGTTCTCACCATCCAAAAAGAACAAGGTGGGTTTGGTGTGATTGATATTTCTTTTCAAGATTCAAAAAAATTGAATAGTGATTCATTCAAATGCAGAGAATCAAGCAATACTTTTGGTTTCTTGTATGAGTAGATAATATTATGACTTTATGCTTCCAAAAATTATGAGGTTTTAACACGAAAAAGATTGTAGTGGTACTAATAAAAAGGGATAAGATTAAGAAACATAAGGTGCAAGAGTAACATGTGCATAAAAAATGCTTTTGGATTAAATAAAGAGTTATAGCCTGGCAAAATTTTGTCTGACATTAATGTTACTACCCCCACCAAAAAAAAAAAGAAAAGCGAAAGCGTACATAAAAAGAAATAATATCAATTAAATAAAAATATATGAAATGAGAGATAACCTGTCGATGCTTTGTCTAAATTCATTTCGTTGACTTAGATTGAAGGTGAAACTGATAAAGCAGCTGTCAAACAACTAATAGCAGTGACCTAACAATAGAAGATCTTATGTAGTTTTCTGTGCAACCAAAAGTACTTCTATGCTGCCTATCCGCACCAGTTCAAGAGATGGGGGGCGGGGTGTGGAAGGGTAAAGCAAAAAATAATAAAAATAATTACAAAACCCAAACCTGCAGACCAGTCGAATTACTTTTGAATGGAAAACGTGTTTATATCATTGCTAACAAAGACAAAATTAGTCTCGGCAACAACTCCTGGCATTTGAAATTATCCGTGGAATTATAAGTAACAAAAGACAATAAATCCAGAATGCATATGGAAAGCTTTCTCAAAAGATGAAACGAGGTAACAAAAAAATTAATGAAGGCAAGATACCATCAAATGAGCTCCTCTTCAAGCAACTAAAAGCAACAATAAAAACTACACTGGATTTTCAATATAGACCTAAACTTAGATTCTTATTCACCATTCAAATATTTTTTAGAATCAAATCCTTCATAAAGTTCCAATGGACACTGAAAATACAATTGATTGAAGTATCTTGTTTGTTCTGATCTGTTTTGTGAATTCCAAACCCATACTAAAATGGATTAATAAAAGAGCATATTTATACAACATTTTGCATGCACACAATGAAAGAGAAGTTGTCAGTCTTCAAGAAAATTACCAGGATATCATGATATTGAGAATGTATAAAACAAGATTAGCAGAAAAAGAAAAGACGGAGATCTGGAGGGGATAAGAGACACAAGAAAGGAGAGGAAGAAGGCAAATGAAAGATCACCCCTGGAATGATATAATGCCACTTCAAATCTCATAAGTTACAAAACTGACTTTCAATGTCATTTTACATTCTCGTTTTTTACCTTCTCTCCCTATGTATAAAATACCTAGCTTATATGGTTCCCGAGCTTCTTTTATTCTCAAATACTATATTTGTGGAGATCCACACCCAACCTATGAGGTATTGTCTGCTGTAACCCAAAGGTCTCACGGTTTAGTATTGTCTACTTTGACCCAAAGGTTTCACGATTTTGTCCCACAAAAAGTGCATTGCAAGTTTGGGATTAAGTCTCTACATATATATCATTCCTTATCCACACATCCTTTCAATGTGAGATTAGGCGCATTACAATCTCCCTACCTTTAATGCTTGATGTCTCTGTCAAGCCGAGTTCATCCACAAGACCAAGATCACACCAGACCACCATGTAGCACTTAGTGACTCTCACGGCCCTACTGTGTAGCACTTAATGACTCTCACAACTGGTGACTGGTGATGGCTCTGATACCATTTGTGGAGACCCACACCCAACTTGCGAGGTATTATTTACTTTGACCCAAAGGTCTCACGGTTTTGTCTCACAAAAGGTGTCTCACAAGTTTGGAATTAAGTTTCTACATATATATCATTTATTATCTACACATCCTTCCGATGTAGGATTTGGGATATTATAACATTTATCATCATTTTGCCTCTAAAAAAGAATCTATAGATCAATGTTCTTATATATGATAGAAACTTATTAATAAATGCACAAGATGAGTCTGAAAACAAGGTTCGTCATCATAAGAACAACAGAAAGCATTAACTAGGAAGGCACAAATATCAGCTAAAGAAAAGGAAAAAGAAAACATTTTAACAAGCATGAGAGGGTGTGCGCAAGGACACTTATACAGTGTCATGATATCAAAAACATGAGAATCTTGAATACCAACACCAGTAACCGATGCGATTAGTTTCATTCTGAATTAAGTATAGAATACCTACATTAAAAAGAAGAGAGACAAAAATAATACTATAGTTAATTATATTAAAAAAAAAAAACACAGACAGAAAGTACCAAAAGCAAGCAAAGTTTACAAAAGGAAAAAAACCAATCGAACTGTAGAGGACAATTATTTATTTCTAGTACCTGTATGAAGTTGTATTAGTATTTGGCCAAGTGTACCAGAAACCATCATAAAAGATCCACATTTAGTAGATTCTTTATATTTTGCTACCTGTAGAAAAGCAATAGTAGGCCCATCCATCATGACAGCCAAAAGCTGACGTTGACGCCATTCATGCCTAGGCATCATAAAATTGCACATGTAAGCAAGAAGCATTACTGAGGTTAAGAAAAACATCTGACAATTAAATGTTGTAAAGTCATTAATAACAATAAAAATATCCATGTCAACTAAATTATAAGCATGAGGCCTAGAGTTTAATTATTGGCCAAGAAAAACAGATGTTAAAAAAAATTATCTACAAACAACAAAAGCAGTACATTTACATAACATAAGGATCACATAGTCGGGAAATAAATGGGAAACAAAGGTAACATGCTACAAAAAAATGAAATGAATAAAAAAGAGAATCAGAGAAAAAATTAGTTCAATGAGAACAATAGTGGATAACATTACCTTGGTTGTTGTTAAGGACATTTAATAATAAAAAAGGTATAGTAGTTTTTTCCCCTCTTAAAGCTTTCAACAAACAATCAGGGACATTTTTGTTATTTGTGCCTACTTGATATGTTAGGTCAACCTGATTGGGTTAGTGCCATCTCATCTTAGTTTTGTTCTAATTGTCCCCTTATGATCCTCCTCAGCTTACATATAAATATAAAGACTTGGTATCATGAAGCCAAGTTCATCCTATTCATCTTGCTCTCTCTTTTTTATTTTCTTACTTTCTTCCCAAGTTGATATTCACTGACTTGTATGTCAGAGTGCAAATATAAGAAACACCCCTACCTTTGCCTCTAACCATCTTTCCTTTTTATATTTACAGTAAAACCTTCAGGTTTGAGGTCAACACCAAAATTTTGCGCATAAGGTAGGGGAACATTTCATATTAGCTGAGCATAAAATAATGTTACAAAGAAAAAGAACCTAAGAGGAAGGAGAGGCAGTTGCCTCTGCTAGAACAAAAACTCACCATAGCCAGCATTCTATCCTCCCAGTTCAACCATAGGCAGAACCGACCATGAAGCAATTAAGCCTTGACCAAACAAATACAAGCTTTCAAGCAAATGTTGTAAACTATAACCTACCACAAGTCCTCAAAGTGTCAAACTTACTCACACTTGGCCAAGCAGTTGCCAGACAACTGAGCTATGAAGAGGTGTAAGCCTTCTTGGCTTTTAGAAAAAAAGAATACAACAACCCAACTCATCACCATTTTAGCCACAATTCAACACATGCCACAACCCAAAAATCCAAACAAACAGACCATTAACTTCAATGGAATAGAGATTTAAAAGCTTGGATGCAGGTCATAGAGAAAAAGTTAAAAACGGAAGTAGTAGCATTTAAGGATGAGCTCAAGTTTATGAAGAACTCACCCTTTACTGAAAAGATTGACAGAGTCATGCCTCTTAATGTCATAATGATCTTGGGACTGCCAAGCATTTAAGATTTTAATTTCGAAGAAAAACAAAAAAAGTCACCACCAATCTTTTTTAGGGTATGATTGGTTACCCAAAAGTTTATCTTTTTAATAAAACTATAAAAGCGGGTTTAAAGTTTATCAAAAGGATAAATTTCAATCTATGAAAAGCCAGATTGGGTTCAGGAATCAGCTATGTGAGGGGAATGATTAGCACTCCATAATGCCTATAAATTGGTACCAATCAATCATGCATTATTTTTGGTGTTGGATGAAATGGTTTCAATTTAAAATTGAATGATAATTCCCTTTTTTTTTAAAAAAAAATTAATTTTATTAAAACTCTTTATGTAAGAATATCGAAAAAAATTTTAAATTAAAAAATTACTTTAAAATTTTCAACATCTAGGCATAATTTATAATAACTCTTTTCACTTAAGATTTACCATAACATTCCTCAAAATGAAAATAACATTATTTGTATATGATAATTATTGGTGATTCTTCAACATCTAGGCAGAGTACTAAAATTATTTCCTTTAAAATGTTAATTTAGTTTTATTTAAAAATTTATTTTTTGGAACAATACTTTTCATGAAAATATTTTAAATGAAAAAAAACTAATGATGCTACACTTAGCTAGCAAACGATAATTAAAAGTGTAAACACACGAAATGAATATAAACAATAATGAATAGATGTATGTATGCCAATAAATGTTATGCAAGATGAAATGCTATTTTGAAATTGGATTCTTAAATATAATGAGACCATCGAACTCCCTAACATCTCGACAGAGCTGAGGTGTAATTATTTATACTTCAGATCCCATTTTATCATTATATTTTTTAATCCTATTATTAACACGGGTTAAGGACTCGTATGAAAAACTTAATGAAATTAAGTTTCTTAAATACCTTATCATTTAGGTGATATTCGGGAATAAATTATTTCACTCGAGATTTTCGCATGTATCCTTGAAGTTTTGAGTATGTGTTTAGAGTTTGGTGATGATCTTGGGTTGTGCATTGAAATTTATGGTTTAGGTTAAATTTAGGGTTTTGATAGATTTTGATTTAGGGTTTTGGTTTTGAGTAATTTTTAAAAATTAATAATATTTTTTCATATGTTTTCTTTTTTATAAAAAATTATTATTAATAATATTTGGTTATAGTTTTATTATTAGTTATTATTATTTTTATATATTTTTATAATTCCCTAACATTTAGGTAGAATTATTTTAAAGAATAATTTTTATTCCCTTTATCATCTAGGTAGGGAAAATCCTTTTTATTAGACTATTTTATAATCATTTTTTATATACTCTTATTTTATTTTATTATTTATTTAACATTTTGGTTGTTATAAATTTTTTTTTTAAAAAGAGCAAAAAGTTTTAAAGTCATTTTTTTATTGTTGTTATTGTTATTATTTTTTTATTTTATTTAATAAGGTTTTTTTTTTTACAAAAATTATCAAAAACTTTAACTTTATTATTTGTTATTTATTTTTTGTTTATTTATTTTGCTTTTATTATTATTAATTAATATTATAAAAGAACAAATATTTATTCTAAAAAAATTTAAAAGTTTTAAACATGTATCGGGCCCGAGTCTATATGTGAACCTCCCCTTAAAATGATGTTGTTTTGGGAGGTTTTGACCCTATATAAAAACCTTTTTTTTTTTTTGCTTTATTTCTTTTTTTTTGCCTAAAAAAATACCCTTTATTTTTCTCTCCCAAAACATTTCAGAAACCGACAACTCTACGACCAGCCAGCTACCTTTGTCACCATTCTCTCCATCGTCAGTCGTCGTTGGCCGTCACCTCTGATGCCCAAAATCCCACCAAAAAAATGCGAACACTCTCTTCTTTCCCCTATTCACAAATTTAGAGTTTGTTTTTCACAAATCGACTTGGGTTTCCTCAAATCTAGAATCAAAGCTCATGGTTTCCCTTTTTTTTTTTGTTGAAGATTATTTTCTTTTTCATTGAATTTGACTTTTTTTATTTTTTTTAGGGTTTGTGAAACTGGGTTCCTCATTGATTTCGATGAAAACTGTGATTTTTTTGAATGGTTTTGCTTTTTTCTTTGTTGTGATCTATTGAAATAGGAGATTTTACAACTTAAGGATAGGTTTTTTTGGTTAAGGGCTTTTGGTGTGGTAGTGCTACTGGGTTGAAGGGCTGTGGTGTGTGGCTAGGTTGATTGAGGATATGGATGTGTGTGCTAGGCTGAAAAAGCCTCTGGGTCACGTAAAAGTTGGGACCTTAAAGGTTAAGAGTGTGTGAGGAGTTGGGTTGTTTAGGCTCGTGGAGCATAGGTGTAAGTGACTCGTAGAGCATAGGTGACTGTGAGTAAAAAGGTTGAGGGTGTGCGAGGAGTTTGGTTGTTTGGGCATGGGAGCTTAGGTGTATGCTTAGATCAAGTTGTAAGTGTATAAGGCTTGGGCAAGGTGATTGATGGGAAAGCCTAAGGGTCCTTCCAATTGGGAGTTCAAACTAGTTTTGTAGAGATGTGTGATTGACAGTAGGGTTCGATGCATAGAAGAGTTGGAATTGATTTTATGGAGGTAAGATTGATAGGGCATGGTGCTGGGGTAGTTAGAACAAGTATTGTGGAGATGGAATTGACACGGAATGGTGCTTAGGGTAGTTGGGGCATCACTGTTTCTTTTTTTAAAATTATTATTATATTTAATTATTGGCTTTAATATTGATAAACAAAATAAATAAAATAAAAATTAAAGTTTCATTTGATAGATCCGGACAAAATTTGATGTATATAACTGACCTTTTTTATGCATTACTGAGAATTATGAATAAGGTAAAGATAAAGACAACAAAGCAAATCGAGGATTTTTTGAAAAGTTTTTTTTGTTTTTTTATTTTTTTGTTTTTGGATTGAACCACAAGTCAAGTGATAAGGAACAATCATGATGACACTGCGAATTGAAAAACAAAAAGTTGATCGAGACAACATCACAAGTCGAAGAATGAAAAATAATTAGGACAAAACTGTAAGTTAAAAATAAAGAATCGATCGAGACAACATTGTAAATCGAATAATAAAGAATGATCGAGATAATATCACAAGTTGAAAGATAAAGAATTGATTGAGACAACACCATAAATTGAATAAAGAAGAATGACCAAGACAATATCACAAGTTGAAGGATAAAGAATCGATTGGGATAACAGCGTAAGTCAAATAAAACGTTCATTAATCTGGGTTTACGTGGCAGCTAATTTGGGCTTAAAACTTTCTTTGAAGCTACATAAACTAGGCTTAAAATTGGGTACCAACTAAACTGGCCATAAATATTTCTTTAAGGGCCAGATAAATTGGGTTTAAAGCTTCATTGAGGGCCAGATAAACTAGGCTTAAGATTTTCTTGGGGCTCAGATAAACTAGGCTTTCATTGATGGCCAGCTAAACTAGGCTTCAAATTGGATGTCAGCCAAACTAGGCTTAAATCTTTCTTTGAAGGCCAGATGAATTAGGCTTAAACCTTCATTGGGAGCTAGATAAACTAGGTTGAAGATTTTCTTGAGGGCTAAATAAATTAGGCTTTCATTAAGGGCCAGCTAAATTGGGTTTCAAATTGGGTTCCAGCTAAACTGGGCTTAAATCTTTCTTCGAGAGCCAGATAAATTGAGCTTAAAACTTCATTGGGTGGTAGCTAATCTGGGCTTAAATCTTTCTTCGAGAGCTAGATAAACTGGACTTTCATTGAAGGCCAGGTAAACTAGGCTTAAAACTTCATTTGGGGCTAGCTAAACTAGGCTTAAGATTTTCTTAAGGGCTAAATAAACTGGGTTTAAAATTGGGTGCTAGGTAAATTGGGCTTAAAACTTTCTTTGGGGGCTAGCTAAACTAGGCTTAAGATTAGGTGTCAGATAAACTGGGCTTAAATTTTTATGGTGTCAGTTAAGCTGGACTTAAAATTTTATTTCGGGCAAGCTAAACTGGGTTTAAGATTTTTGTGAAGATCAGATAAACTAGACTTAAAATTGGGTGTCAGGTAAACTAGGTTTAAAATTTTCTTCAAAGGCAAGATAAACTAGGATTAAAATTTCATTGCGTGCTAGCTAATCTAGGCTTGAATCTTTCTTCGAGGGTTAGATAAACTCAGTTTTCATTGAGGGCTAGCTAAATTAGGCTTAAAATTGGGTGCCACTAAACTAGGCTTAAATCTTTCTTGGGAGATTAGATAAATTGGGCTTAAAATTTTTTATATGCCAGATAAACTGGGCTTAACTTTTTTTTGTGCCAGATAAACTGATTTGGATGTCGGATAAATTGGGCTTAAATTTTTATGGTGCCAATTAAACTAGATTTAAAACTTCACTGGTGCCAGATAATCTAGGTTTATGTGCTAGCTATACTGGGCTTAAATCTCATTAATGCCAGATAATCTAGGCTTAAAACTTTATTAAACTGGGTTTAAAACTTCATTGGTGTCAGATAATCTGGGTTTGCATGCTAGCTATACTGGGCTTAAATCTCATTGATGCCAGATAATCTAGGCTTAAGACTTTATTGATGCCAGCTAAACTGGGCTTGCATGCCAGCTCCACTAGGATTAAGACTTCATTAGTGCTAGATAATTTAGGCTTAAAACTTACATGCTAGATAAACTGGGCTTAAAATTTTTAGAATTTGACAATTCCTATTAGAAATGAAAGAGGTGAGAATTTTTTCAAATGGCTTTATAGATGAAAATTTCTTGTTTATTCAAAAAGGTTTCAACACTTGAAGGGAATAAAAAAAGGTATACAATTTTCCTTGAAGGTCACAGATAAAACATAAGTTTTCTAAACCATGAATTCCTTGAAAGCTAAAAAAATTTAACACCTTCCTTAGTCTCCAAATGTGACATTTTGATATATGACAAGATTAGTTGTAAGGACTTGAGATTTTGAAAAGTTATTTAAGAATGGACAAAAGTTGAGATTTTTAAAATCAACCCATCTCATTCTTTTAGGACTTTGATATTTTGGATATTTCAAAAAGTTTGGCTTACCTTTGTTCAACATCCACCACATTTAGTGTTAGGAGTGGCCTTTGTCATAACATATAGATCCATAGACCTATTGTTAGATATGGATGAAAAAGTCGCCACCATTCTTTTTTGTCTAGGTGTGATTGGTCACCTGAAACATATTTTGGTTTGCAAAAATAGATGTTAAGTTCAGAAGTCAGTTACGTATGGGAAATGTTATAGCACCCCTACAATGCCAATCCAAAGGATGGTACCAGTTTAATTTCTAATTATCCAAGCCTTGATCATTTTTATGATTTACCAAATAATTTAATATTAAAAATTAATCTTAAATTTTTCTCATTAGTTTGGTAGTAATTTAAGATATTTTTCTCACCTCAAGAATATTCATAAAGACTAGTATCATATTCTGAAAAGGCTTAATCGTCGGATTGATTTATTTTATTGTAAAAAAATTAGTAAAGTCTCTCAATAGTTTGATAGGACTTATTTTGAAGTAAACTTTCAATAGTTTAGAGGATAAAAAATTATTTTTATTTATTTGAAAAGATTTTTTCTTGTATTGAAGGGATTTTTTTATTATTATTTTTTATTTTGAAAACTTTATTTGAAAAGATTTTTTTTTATTTATAAGAATATTAGAAACGAAATGGTAGAAATAATATTCTTTTTTAAATAAAGCTAGAAAAATAATATACAAAAAAAAAACAAAAAATAAAATGGGTTAAAAATAAAATGAAATCAAATGAAATCAAAAAATAAAAATAAAATGAAAAAAGGAAAACCTGTGATTGGGTCGGGTCAAGACACAGGTCGAGGGGTCTACGCGCGAATCTTGATTTATCCAAAATGGTGTCGATTCAAGCTACTATATAAGCTATCTCCAATGCTTTTGCTTCAAAATCCCCTCTGCTCTTTTTTTTTCTAGACCGAGAAGCTCTGCTTTCTCTCTAGAATTCTTCAAGCAATCTACCGAAAACTTCAACCGAAAACTAAAAATTTCATCGGTTTCTAGAAAAGTCATCAAAAAATTCAATCAAAAATTGGAAACCCATCGATTTCTAGAAAGTTGATTAGGATATGGCCAAAAAATTCAACCGATCATCGAAAACTTCGCCAAAAAATTCAAACTTGCCGAAAAGTTTTGCCAAAAAATTCAAAGTTCTTCTTAAACCCAGAAAAACCCAAAAAAAATTCAAGAAAATCTAGGAAAATCCAGATACTTCCCAAATAGCTCTAAATCTTCCTCGAAGCCCCATAAAATCTCAAACTTAACCCTAAACACCTAAATTTCAACTCGAAATTGCAAATAAAACCCTTGATCCTAACACCAAAAATCTAGAAACCCTTACTACCAAAATTTTTCAAACTCTTTTTCTTTCAAAAATTTTGTGTGTTCATTTTCTGTAGAAACAATCCTTATAGGCAGCCTTAACAATAATTTTAGGAAATGGATAGAATCAATCCCAGGCTTGAATCCTGGGATTGCATTCTATCCAGCATGATCTTTGGATCCAAAATTTTAGCTAATCACATTGATATGATTTTATGTTTGACTAAGGGATTCTGATCCTAATTACTCTTTTCCATCCACATACAAATTGGAACAAAAAAGAAAAGAAGAAAAGAAAAAAAAGAATGGAAAAAATGAAAATAAAAAATATAAATATAAGTATAAATAATAATATAATAAAATAGTAATACTAATATTAATAATAGTATACTATATTATAACATATACTATAATAACAAAATATAAAAGAGACCGACCCAATTAGGCCCGGACACAAATGGGCAAAATTGGACTCGGACACTAATAGGTGTCTACAGCTATCCTTTTTTACACATATTTGTTAGACAGAGATGTTGCAAAGACCTAGACACCCACTTTGTTTGAGTCGAATTAGGTACAATCTACGAATCTAAAAAATAACCTGAACTGAGCTAAGATAAGGTGATCGAGACAAAACCACGAGTCAAGATGAAGCAACTAGGACTAAGTCGAGGTCAATAATAAATGATCGAGGAAAAATCATGAATCATAAGAAATGATCTAGACTAAGCCAATATTGGATGATTAAGATGAAACCACAAGTAAAAAATGAACGACCAAGAGCGAGTTGAGGTCAAAAGTAAATGATCGGGATGAAACCATGAATCATAAGAAATAATCTAGACTGAGCCAAGATTAAGTGATCCGGATGAAATCATGAGTCAAAATAAAGCGATCAGGATCGAGTTGATGTAGAAAATAAATTATTGAGACAAAGCCATGAATCGTAAGAAATGATCTGGACTGAGCCAAGATTAAGTAACCAGGATGAAACCATAAGTTTAAAATGAATGACCAGGATCGAGTCGAGATAAAAAATAAATGATCGGGACAAAACCACGAATCATAAGAAATGATCTAACTGAGTCAAGACCAAGCAACCAGATAATGTAAGTGCATGTCCTATCTAAAATGCAAATGAAACATTAATTGTGGTATTAAGGCTTTTGCATTATCATTTTTGCACACCTTTGACAAAGAAACCATCCTTCATTATCTTGAATATTTATCTTCATCTCAAAAAAAGCCATGGAAGTCAATTTTTTTTCTCTTTTTTTTGAGGCGTTAATCCTTTGTCTTTATTTCCTTTAATTCTTCACGGCAACACACAACTTCTTATGACTTTGGTAAGTTATTAATCATTATCCTAATTTCAAAGCGTGGGATGCAAGTTATGCACTTCTTCTATTCATGGCAAGGTATAAAGAGAAATGACAAATATATTGGCAATGTATAGAACTAAGAGAGAACAATAAAATGGCCTTCATTTATTTGGATAAGCAATAAATTATAAATAATGGTATAAGGATAAAAAGAAAGTGTACAGGAACGGCTATTTAGGGTAGCAATACCCCTAGATAAATATCAGATAACCATGACAACAAATCTTAGATCTCCTTAAAAAACTCAATCAAAATACGATGCCTCGACATTTCAAAGCTCTTTAAAATTCACTGTCCCTAGTATGCCTTCCCAAGTGATGCCATATTCTATTCACCTAAGTTTGCTTTCATTCGATTCTAGTTGCCTTTCAAGGTTTTCAATTTGAATCCTTTCATTTGGGTTTAAGTCACCCTTTTCGGGTTTTCAACTTGAACTTTTTTTTTTAGTTCAAGCCACCTTTTTGGATTTTCAACTTGAAAACTTTAATTTTTTCCTTTTTTTTTTTAAGGTCAAGCAAAGTATTTTTTCACGGCATCAAATTTCATAGGATTAGAAAGTTCATCTCTATCCATTTCTGCCAAGATTAAGGTTCCTCCTAAAAAGGCTCTTTTTACAACATATGGTTTTTCCTAATTTGGGGTCCATTTCTCTCTATCGTCATGCTGACTTATGAGAATTCTTTTCAATACCAACTCTTTTTCTTGAAATTGATGAGGTCTGACATTTTTATCATGAGCTTTCATCATTTTTTTTTGGTATAATTGGCCATGACAGAGTGCTATTAATCTCTTTTCTTTAATGAAGTTTAATTATTCATAGTGCTCTTGGACCCATTCAGCTTCTTCTAATCCCACTTCCCTTAGGACTTTTAGGGATGGGACTTTTACTTCTATTGGTAATACAGCTTCCATTCCATAAATCAAGGAAAAAAAGTTGCTCCAGTAAAAGTATGCATCGAAGTTTGATACGCATGTAGGGCAAAAGGTAATTTTTCGTGCCAGTTCTTATATGTTTTAGTCATCTTTTCTAGAATTCTTTTGATATTTTTATTTATAATTTCTATTGCCCTATTCATTTTTGGGTGGTATGGAGTTGAATTATAGTGTTTGATCTTGAACTGAACACATACTTCTTGCATCATCTTGCTATTCAAATTCTTAGCATTATCTAAGACGATTCTTTCTGAAAGCTCATATCTATAAATTATTTCTCTTTTGATGAATTTGCAGACCACCGAACTAGTCATAGTTACGAAAGAGGTGGCTTCAACCCATTTAGTGAAGTAGTTGTCATAACATATAGATCCAAAAATCTATAGTTAGACTTAACAAATGGATGGAGTCACCATCAATCTTTTTATTAGGTGTGATTGACCACCTATGGAATCTATCCTTTTAAAGAGCTCTTAAGCTTGACTAAGAGTCCCTTAAAGAATAGGTTTGGGTCTACAAATCAAAATAGGGGTTAAGAGTTCGGTTACATGTAGGGAAGGTTATAGCACTTCCACATACCCATCCGAAAGATGGTACCATTTTATTTTAAATTTATCCTAGGGTCTTGAGTCTAATGGTTTCAAATTTTTATGTTCAAATATTAGAAATAATTCTTAAGATTCGTCCATCAATCTGGTAGAACTTTTAAAAATATTTTCTCACTTCAAGAGTATTCAAGGATCCCATTTGTTTCCTTGAAGAGGCTTCGTCGTCGAAAAAATGTTTAATTATTTATTTTTTTGTTGAAAATATATCTAATTATTTTACCATTTGGGCAAAATTAGAAATATTTTCTTGTTTTGAATTTTTAAATTCTTCACATTTGGGCTTATTAGAAAATTTATTTATTTATTTATTTTTTTTATTTTTAAATTTTCTACCATTTGGGTCATTTTATAAATATTTTTTTTGAATTTTAAAATTTTTCACCATTTAGGTCAATTTAAAAAAATTTTTTTTTTTGAAATTTTAAAATTTTTCACCAATCTTTTTTATTATGTGTGATTGGCCACCTAAAGAATCTATCTTTTTAAGGAGCTTCTAAGCTTGACTGAGGATCCCTAAAAGAATAGGTTTGGATTTACAAACTAGAACAGAGTTTGAGAGTTCGGTTACACATAAGGAAGGTTATAGCACCCCCACATGCCCATCCAAAAGATGGTACCATTTTATTTTAAATTTATCATAGGGTCTTAAGTCTAATGGTTTCAAATTTTACGTTCAAATATTAAAAATAATTCTTAAGATTCTTCCATCAATCTGGTAGAACTTTTAAAAATATTTTCTCACTTCAAGAGTATTTAAGGATGCCATTTGTTTCCTTGAAGAGGCTTCGTCATCGAAAAAAGGTTTAATTATTTATTTATTTTGTTGAAAATATATCTAATTATTCTACCATTTGGGTTAAATTAAAAATATTTTCTTGTTTTGAATTTTTAAATTCTCCACCATTTGGGCCTATTTAGAAATTCTTTTAATTAATTTATTTTTTTTGGATTTTTAAATTTTCTACTATTTGGGTCAATTTATAAATATATTTTTTTGAATTTTTAAAATTTTCACCATTTAGGTCAATTTAGAAAATTTTTTCTTTTTTTTTTTTTGTTTTCAGAAAGAAAATAATATGAAAATTATTTTTCTTGAAATTTCATTTAAATTTTTCCACAATTTGAGAAAAAATTAAAAAAATTTCTCACCTAAAGATTTCTTTGGAATTTATCATTTGAAATTTCTAAGAATCTCATCATTAGATAATTGTCAAATATTTTCAATTTTTTTTTTAATTTTTAATTTTTTGATTGAAAATAAATATTCATTATTATTATTGAAACTTTATCTAAATTATTTCACCATTTGGGACAAATTCAGATAAAATTTTTCACCTAGGAATTTTATGAAACTGTACCATTTGAAATTTTTATAAATTCCATCATTGAATAATTAATACTTATTCTAAAAAAATATATTTTAATTTTCTATATTTTATTTTTTAAAAAATTTAATCATGCAAAAATACTCCTAAAAATAAATAAACACATAATAAATAAATAAATAATTACCAAAAAAACAAAAAAAAAATGGAATGGCTTGGCTTAAAGCATAGAAAACGACTCGAAATGCGACGCGAGGGGACATCGGCTTGGCTCCACTCTGCTCAGTAGTAGGGTCTGCAGAACGGGTTGAAGTGGGTCAACGCTACGGGTCGGGTCGTCCGAATAAAAATGAGAGAATTCTGATGGGTCTCTTAATGCCAAAATGTCAATTTGCGATGGTATAAAAGGTTAATCCTCGACTTTTTGCTTCAGATATCCCCTGTTCCTTCTTTCTTTTCCTTTTTCTTTTCTCTTTTCTCTCTCCAAAAATCGGATGAACTCTAGTTGAATATCAATAAGATTTTAGGGAATGACACCAGAATTTGGGTTGATTCATCGAATGATCATCGAAAAATTGAACCGGTGTCAGAATCTTTAACCGAATTTTGAAAAACCTATCGAAAAATTCAATCGGCATTGGAAAACTCATTGAAAAATTCAACCGGCGCTAAAAATTCACTAAAAATAAGAAATTTTCCATAAATTTAGGGATTTTCCAGATTTTTCCAAGAATCCCCTTTTTTTTCTAAACCCAAAAATCTTCAAAATTTTTTTGCTACTTTTTTTGTTATGTTTTTTTTGTGTTCTTTGTTTTTTGTGTGTGTCTTTTGTTGCTGTGATCCATGGGTATTTATAGGGTTCAATCAAAAGAATTTTTGATTAACTCTAACTCCCACTTGGATAATATTTTCGCATCATCCCATAGAAATTAAGTTCATATATGACTCAACCACCAATCGACAGAACCTTCTCTTTTTTTTTTTAATTTAATCATTATCTCCTAAAATATTAATAATAAAAGGATAAAATAATTAAAATAAAATTTAGAATAATAATAGAACAAAATAACAAATAAATCAATAAAAAAATTAGGCTAATTTTCCTCCATTGGACCAGGCCTAATTGATCCGGGCTTAGACTAAATTGGGTGTCTACAGCTCTATGTCTTTGTGCATTTCCTGTACAACAGGAATTGTGCATTTCCTGTACAACAGGAATTGTGCAAAGATGTAGACACCATGAACATGATCATCCAAACATATTTGCTCTTTTTTTTTTTGAAAAAGTAAATAAAGCTCCTCTAAACAAATGTTCAATGACTTTGAAAATAAACGGCTCCTCTAAGTGGAGACTAAACGACTTTGGAAAATAAAATGCTCCTCTAAACATTGGCACAACAACTTTAGAAAATAAGAAGCTCCTTTAAACAAAGGCACCACAACTTTGAAAAACAAAATGCTTTTCTAAGCAGAGGCGCCATAACTTTGAAAAAAAATGCTCCTCTAAACAGAAGCACCATAACTTTTGAAAAATAAAATGCTCCTCTAAACAAAGGCACCACAACTTTGAAAAATAAAATGCTCTTCTAAACAAAGGCACCACAAACTTTGAAAAATAAAATGCTCTTTTAAACAGAGGTACCACAATTTTGAAAAATAAAAGGCTCATCAACAATCATGTTCAAAGGAATCATAGATTGTTTGATGGAAACTCAAAGATTCATAGTTTGAGTTTGAAATTCAAAGGCTCAAATTCATAAAAAATTCACTAAAATTTGATTCTCACAATTTCAATTTCACAAATAATTAAGATCAGATTTGTAAAGTTTTCCAACTTCGCAAGAATTCTGATTTATAAGATTTCAAGATTTGCATTTGCAAATTTCAAGACTCGCATCCAACATTTAAAGATTTTCATTTGAATTTTGGAGATTCACATCCAAAAGTTCAAAACTTCTTATTCAAGTTCAAAGGTTCATATTTAAAGTTTCATATCTAAAGTCTAAAAGGTTCTCATTTGAGTTCTTCTTAAAGATTCTCATTTGAAAATGTCTTAAAGATTTTCATTTGAAATTTAAAGACTTTTATTCAAGAACTCAAAAATTCAAAGATTCTCATTTGAAAACTCAAAGATTCTCATTTGAAGATTTTATCCAAAGATCCAAAATTTCTTTTCTAGATGACTTTTAAACTTTTACTAAAGTCAAATTGTTGTATGTAATGAATGTCATGGTCAATGATGCAAATGTTTTCTTAATGATGCAATTGCAACAATCTAGATTGTCACAATGACATATTCTCAACAATGTAACATAATGCATGTAGTGCAAATGTCCATGGCATGAAATTCTAACTAAATGTGGTAACATAGATCTCAAGACTCCACCATTTTGAGTTTTTTAGCACTAGCCATTTCAGAATGAATTTTTTCTTCTATCATTTGATCACCACTCATAGGCTTCTTAATACTAGCCATTTTAGAATTAATTTTGTCACCACTCATAGGTTTCTCAGTATTAACCATTTTAGAACAAATTTTACCCACTGATTGATATTATTTTCATCATTTGATCATAACTTATAGGTTATATCGATCAATTCATCCCCATATTCATTACTTGGTCATATCATCTTTTCAAAATTTGCCCTCTCTTCATTTTATTGGCCAATCCATCACCATATTCATCATTTGGTCATATCATGCGTCCTTTCAAATCATCTTTTCAGGTTTTCGCATTTTTTTCATTTTTTCTCTTATCATCTTGGATTTTTTTTCAAAGGAATGCAAGATTCTTTTATGCACATTGTCATTCATTCATTATCATTTCAGATTATGACAAATGTAATGCAACAATACATTTTCTTGATTTATTTTGGGAATATAAAAATAAAAGAGGACAAGGTGAATTGAGAGAAAGGTAATTTATGAGGAGTAAGTTTGGTACAAAAACAAATGGGCAAAAGAACAAATTCAAAGCATGCCTTTAAGAATGGTATTGAACAAATGGAGTAACAATATCCAAACAATGAATATTCAAACAATTATAAACATTAATTCAAGATTTTTTAAAAACTTATTTCACTAACTTTTGAAGTCGTTTTGAGCTTAGTGAACTTTGCCCCAGCTTTGAGAGATCTTCAGATGTCTTTGTCCTTTTTCTATGTGAACTATTTATCCAACTCTCAACTCAGAGATTTTTCTACCCAAATCGCCCTTTCGGGTTTTCAATTTATGTCTTCTTTTTCTTTCTTTTCCATTTTTTTCATTCTTTTATTTTCTCTTTTTCTCTCTTTTTTTATTTTCTTTTTCTCTTTTTTTTTTTACATTTTTCCCCTTTTTTCATTTTTTCATCCATTAACGATATCTCTCTCACATCAATATTTAGAGCAATGTAGCATGATTTCATTGTTTCATCACGAGCATGCATTAGCCCAACATATGATCATTCAATTCGAGCACCCATATTTGATCCAAATGGACTTTTAAAGATTGTAATGTAGGCCATGGTAAGGGGTCATGAAAGAAATGGATAAAATAGGCTCAAAATGTGTATTAAAGGGTTCAAAACCAAAGTATCATTTCTCATCATTTGATGCAACTTAGCATTTTACCCTACATCATTTCACTACTTTTTTTTTTCATTCACATTTCTCATAAAAAATTCTTATTACTTTGCCCCAAATCATGTATGGTATTCATTTTTTTCTTTCTTTTTCCTTTGTTTTGCTTTTTTTTTTTTCTTTCTATCTTTGAGACCTTTTGTGATCTTTTGTCTCTTTTCAAAAATTACCCTCTAGTGTGAAGGATGATCTTTGGTTAGGGCTTTTTAGAAAAAAAAATCATAATAGGCTCAAAAGGGTAGCAATAAATGGTTTTTCAAATGGTAAAAGAAAGATAGCCATTTTTCATCTCAAATGTGAATGCTTTCCTTAAAAATCATCTATTGAACAAATGCAAGCTCATGGATCTTTATAAATCACTGCACATCTTCAAGACATATCTATTCCACCTCTACTAGTAGCTGGCTTCTTTTGCTCAAATAGTCTCTTCAGATCAATGTGAATGAGTTCTTAAAATTAAATCTTAGAATTATTGTTATCATTGTCTGAACTTTTATCATTTAAAATTTAAGAATGGGAATGAAAAGTTATGAAAGGTAACAAAGCATGGAATAATGGTTAAATAAAAGAGAAAATGTAATGAAATACATTATCCTTGCCTTTTATTAAAATGATAACAAATGAAATCCTATTGCATAAAGAATCCCTAACACTACTATGAAAGAAAACCTAGAATAACAAATAACATTTAGCCTTAACTTCCTTCTAAAATTATGCCCCCATCCAATTGAGTGAACGATTTTTCTTGATATCTAACCCTTTGATTCATTATAGCTTTCCAAGTCTTTTCAAATCACACTCATTTTTAATTTTCACTCAAAGCATTGAAATTATAATTAGGCAATGGATTGCCACTAACATTAGGTATTGTTGCCTCTCTTTGATCAAAATTTATAATTTCATCGTTGATCAAACATTGCACCTTATGTTTTAAAGTAGTGCAATTCTCTGTGGAATGACCAGCAATTCCATAGTGGTAGTCACAATGGGCTGTACGATTATACCACTTAGGATATGGTGGCTTGAGCGGTTTCACACTACTAGAGGTAATCAAGTGGTTATTGTAGAGCTCTTGGTATAACTTCGTATAAGTCATGGGGATTGGATCAAATATGAATTTTTTGTAAGCAGTTCATTACTCTCTTAAATCACCTATTGGACTAGTAAGATGGGTCTGAGGTTTTAGAGAAGGTTGAACGTTAAGATTGTATACAAGAGATTGAAGACTAAAAATAGGTTGGTATATGGATGAGTAAGATGGTTGTGGTACTGGTTGGTATGGGTGGGATGAGGTATTATTCATAGTAGGATAGAATAGAGAGTAACTTTTGGATAGGGTTGATATCCCCTGAACTGTCTGTCAAACCTTATAGCTTGAGCTTCGATCTTTTTCTTTTTTGATGTTTTTTTGGTTTTCCTCTTTTTAACTTATAATTTTTAATGGCATTCTCAATGATTTCACCTGAGATCACCATGTCAGCAAAATTCTTTATTGTATTCCCTATCATCTTTTTATAATAGAGAGATTTCAAAGTGCTGACAAACAATACTGTGATCTTGTTCTCAGTTAAAAGAGGCTGCACTTAAGAAGTAATATCCTTTAACCTCTAGGCATACTCTTTAAAAGATTTAGTCACCTTCTTTTCCATGTTTTGCAAAGACAGACGATTAAAACTTAAGTTTATGATATGTCGATACTGATTGATGAAGTCATGTGCCATATCACTTGAAGAACGAATACGAATCCTATCCAGCTGGACATACCACCTAGCAGCAGAGCCTGTAAGGCTATCTTAAAATACATGTATCAATAGCTTCTCATTATTGGTATAGGTAGCCATTTTTTGATAGTAAATGATAAAATAGATCTTCAAACATTTCATACCATCATACTTTTCAAACTTCAAAACCTTAAAATTTAGAGAAATAACCATATCTGGGACTGAACAGAGCTTAACTGCATCCATTGAACTATAAAAACCAACTCTTTTCACTGTTTGTAACCTTTCTTCTAATAAGTTCTTATTCTATTCAGCTTTTGAGGCTTCTAAAATCTCTTTCTCCTTAGGCCTCAGTTTTTCTTTCTCTTCTGGATCATCCAAATTAAGGATTGATATTGGTTCTACTACCTTCTTGATAAAAACAAAATTTACATAACTCTGATACTGTCTTAGATTTGAAGCTAATGGCATTCCAAGGTATGTGTACCTTACAGAATATATGAATTATTGGGGTGGTAGACCTTGTATGGGTTAGGCTTGATTTAACCTAAAACCAGATAGGTACAATGGATCTTCTACCTTTTGTGATGGATGGTCTTGTTGGCTAGTACTTTTTTCTTTACATTTCCCCTTGTTTAACTTGTTCAAACCTCCAAAATCTTATTCAACTCTCCTTCTAGCTTCTCTTAGGCTTTCTCTATCCTTTTAAACTGATTAAAATTTTCTTGTTCCATTTGTCTGGCTTAAACCTTTGTATTGTATTGGTGAGTTAAGTTCTTGCTTAGTGGAGATATCCTTGAACCTTGAATACTACAATTATATCATTGAAAAAGCTATGCTTTATGTATGATATGTTGATGCCTGAATGGAATGTACATTTTTATGGATGAAATCTAATATGAAAATGATGTAGATGCACAATGTTAAATATGACAATGAAAATGATGGCATGGCATAATAATGTAATTGTTAATTAAAATGATGCAAAAGCATAAAATCAAACATATAAGATGGTTAGATAGTTAATATATCACATAAATTGTTCCCTCTTGTGTTTTAATTTTGGGTTAGGTCTATCAATGGGTAGAAAGAGCTCTATCATAAGGTTGGCCTCTTAAGGGTGAACTATTTGCAGGGTTAGGTGATTTTGACCACTAAAGGTTCTCAAATTATTCTTTACATCATCGTCCATCACAGACTAGTAAGGCAATCTAATTCTTACCCATCACAAGCTACCAATGGAAAGGATTCAATTTAAGTATAAGTATTTCACTAGCCATTGTGAATATTATTATCTCACGAAAGTGTAGGTACTTTACTCCCTCCTAAAAGGGATGAAACTCGGGTATAGAGCTCATGTAATGCAAATGCATGTGATAGTGTGTGTAAAGGAACATATAGGTTTCATGCCCCAAAAATAAAATACAAGACAAAAAAGGAAAAATGTTAGTAAATAAATAATTACAATGTAAAACCATTAGACCGAAGAATAAGATAAATTTAAAAGTTTATGGCTTGACTCTCTATGGCTATCCCCAGTGGAGTTGCCAAACTGTTATAACATATTGATCCAAAAATCTATAGCTAGACTTAACAAATGGATGGAGTCGCCACCAATCTTTTTTACTAAGTGTGATTGGCCACCTAAGGAATCTATCCTTTTAAGGAGCTCCTAAGCTTGACTAAGAGTCCCTAAAAGAATAGGTTCAGGTCTACAAACTAGAACATGGTTTGAGAGTTTGGTTACATGTGAAAAAAGTTATAGCACCCTCACATGCCTATTCAAAAGATGGTACAATTTTATCCTAGGTCTTGAGTGTAATAGTTTCAAATTTTTATGTTCAACTATTGAAAATAATTCTTAAGATTTTTCATCAATCTGGTAGAACTCTTAAAAATATTTTCTTACCTCAAGAGTATTTAAGGATTTCATTTATTTCCTTGAAGAGGCTCCGTCATCAAAAAATGGTTTAATTATTTTTTTTTATTAAAAATATATCTAATTATTTCACAATTTGGGCTAAATTAGAAATATTTTTTTGTTTTGAATTTTTAAATTTTCCACTATTTGGGCTTATTTATAAATTATTTTTATTTATTTCTAATTTTTTCATCATTTAGGTCAATTTAGAAATATTTTCTTTTTTTTTGAAATTTCTAAATTTTTCACTATTTAGGCCTATTTAGAAAATTTTTTTTCTTTTTTTTTGTTTTCAAAAACAAAATAATATAACAATTATTTTTCTTGAAATTTCATTTAAATTCTTCCTTCATTTGGGACAAATTTAAAGAAATTTCTTACCTAAAGATTTTTTAAGAATTTACCATTTGAAATTTTTAAAAATCTCATTATTGGATAGTTGTTAAATATTTTCAACCAAAATTTTTTTATTTTTATAATTTTTTGGATTGAAAGTAAATATTAATTATTGTTATTGAAAATTTGTCTAAATTATTCCGCCATTTGGGATAAATTCAGATAAAATTTCTCACCTAAGAATTTTATGAAAATTTACTATTTGAAATTTTTAAAAATTCTATGAATGGATAATTTATACTTATTATATTTTATTTATTTTTTTATAAATTTAATAATGTAAATATACTCTTAAAATAATTAAACACATAATAAATAAATAAAAAATATTACAAAAAAAAATGGAATAGCTCCTTCAGTAGATGCAGAATGGCTCGACTTAAGGCATAAACAACAGCTCAAAATTTGACTCGGGGGGAAATCGGCTTGGCTCAGCAGCAGGGTCTGCAGAGTGGGTTGAAGCGGGTCAACACTATGGGTTAGGTCGCCCGATTGGAAACGTGCGAATCCTGATGGGTCTCTTAATGCCAAAATGACGTCGTTTTGCGATGGTATAAAAGACTAATTCTTAGCTTTTTGCTTCAGATCTCCTCTTCCCCTTCTTTTTCTTCATTTTTTTCTTTTTTCTATAGAAACTGGATGAACTCTAGTTGAATATCAATCGGATTCTGAGGAATGACATCGTAATTTGGGTTGGTTCACCGAACGATCGTTAAAAAAATTGAATCAGTGCCAGAATCTTCAATCGAATTTTGGGAAGCCTGCCAAAAAATCAACTGGTGCCAAAAAAGTCACAAAAAAATTCAATCGACACTAAAAAATTCATTGAAAATTGAAAAGTTTCCAAAAATATGGGGATTTTCCAGATTTTTTCAAAAATCTCATCTTTTCTCTAAACCCAAAAATCTTTAAAAATTTTTTGCTATTTTCTGGTTGCTATGTTTTCTGTGTGTTCTTTATTTTATATGTGTGTCTTCTGTTGCTATGATCCATAAGTATTTATACGGTTCAATCAGAAGAATTTTTGATTAAATATAACTCTCACTTGGATAATATTTTCGCATCATCCCATAGAAATTACGTTCATATATGACTCTGCCACCAATCGGCAGAACCTTCTCTTTCTTTTTTAATTTAATCATTATCTCATAAAATATTAATAATAAAAAGACAAATAATTAAAATAAAATTCAGAATAATAATAGAAAAAAATAACAAATAAATCATTAAAAAAAATTGGGCCACTTCACCCCCATTGGATCAAGCTTGGACCAAATTAGGCATCTACAATAGTCAATCATCATAAAAATAAATTTATTCTCGTTTGAGGCCTTTGGTGTGATGAGACCAATGACATCCATCCCCTACATAGAAAATGGCCAAGGTGGCACATTAACATGTAAAGCATTGGGTAGAGCATGGATCTTATCAACATAAATCTACCATTTGTGACATTTTTGAGCATAATCAATACAATTTTTTTTCATTGTCAACCAGTAATATCCAGCTCGCATGACCTGTCTTGCCATCATATGTCTATTTGCATGTACTCCACATACATCATTGTGAACTTCTTCGATAATCTTTTTAGCTTCAGAGGCACCTACACAACGTAATAATACTTGGCCTTAACCTCATTTGTACAGAATTTCTCCATCCAAAAAATATCCAATAGCTAACCTTCTTAAGATTCTCTTATCATTTTTTGTTGCTAGATTTGGGTACTGTTGATTTTTTAGATATTGCATAATATCATGGTACTAGGGGTGACCATTATTTTCTTTTTCCAAAATTGGCGTAATGTACTAGCATGTCCTTGATATTTAGTTTAAAAGGCTGAATTTTAATAGTATCATCGATTTGTACCATTACAGTCAAGGTAGCCAAGGCATCTGCAATTTGATTTTCTTCACTAGGTAAGTGTTCAAATTGAATTGCTTTGAATTGTTTACACAACTTTAAGATGTATTTGTGATAAGGGATGAGTTTAGAATCCCTTGTTTTTCATTTACCTTTTAGTTGATAAATGACTAGAGCTGAATCACCAAACACCTTTAATACTTCAATTTTCCTATCCAAAGTAACATGTAGCCCTATAACACAAGCTTCATATTCAACTGCATTATTGGTGCAGTTAAAATTTAATCTTGCTGTAATAGGATAATAATGTTCTATTGGAGATATTAAAATTGCTATAATTATATGGCCCATAGCATTGACAGACCTATCGAAATACATCTTCCATATTTCTTTCTCATCATCTTCTTCTAACTTTGAGATGGCCATTAGTTCCTCATTTGAAAAATTAAGCTTCATGGGCTCATAATCATCAATTGCTTTATCTGTCAAGAATTCAGTAATGACACTTTTTTTAATTACTTTTTGGCTCACATATACTATTTCATATTTAGAAAGCATCATCTGCCATCTTGCAATTCTTCTTGATAGTGATGGTTTCTCGAAGATGCATTTGATAGGGTCCAATTTAGCTATAAACCAAGTTGTATGGTAAAGCATATATTGCCTGAGTTTTTTAGCTGTCTAAGCTAAAGCACAACACATTTTATCTAGTGATGAATACTTGGACTCATACTCTGTGAATTTTTTACTCTGGTAATAAATAGCTTTCTTTTTCTTGCTGGATTCATCTTGTTGGCCCAGCACACATCCCATTGATCCCTCATGTACCACTGTGTATAGAATCAATGGTTTTCTCGAAACAAGGGGTACTAATATTAGAGGTTTTGATAAGTACTATTTAATCTTATCGAAAGCTTCTTGACATTGTTCATTCCACTCCTTAGGATTATTTTTTCGAAGCACTTTGAAAATGGTGTTGCATTTAAGAGTGAGTTAAGAGATGAACTGGGAAATATAGTTCAATATGCCTAAGAAGCCTCAAACCTCTTTTTGTGTGCTTGAAGGAGATAAATTCTGAATGGCCTGAATTTTATTCGGGTCAACTTCTATCCCTCTTTCACTGACTATAAATCCCACTAACTTCCTTAACCTGGCTCCGAACATACATTTAGCCTAATTCAGTTTGAACTGAGACTTTTTTAACCTTTCAAATAATTTTATAAGATTAACTATATGATCATTTCTTTTTTAGGATTTTGTAATCATGTCATCCATATATACTTCAATCTCTTTATGCATCATATCATGGAAAAAGGTTACCATAGCTCTTTGATAGGTTGCTCCAGCATTCTTTAACCTAAAAGGCATGACCCTGTAGTAAAATATTCCCTACATAGTGATAAATATAGTCTTTTTTATATCACCCTGGGTCATCTTTATCTGATTATAATAAAAAATCCATCCATAAAGGAAAACACTAAATGTCAGGCTGTATTATCCACTAGTATATTTATGTGTGGCAGAGAAAAATTATCTTTTGAACTAGCTTTATTCAGATCTCGATAGTCTACACACATTCATACATTTTTATCTTTTTTGGGAATAGGTACTATATTAGCTACCCATTTAGGATATTTAGCCACTTGTAGAAAGCCTATGTCAAATTACTTTTTAACTTCCTTTTTCAATAGCATCTTTGATTTCATTCTTCTTAGCTTTTGCTAAGTCGGTTTGCATTCTGGCTTCAATGTTAGCCTATGCTCCACTATTGCAGTGTTGAGTTCGGACATATCTTGGTAGGACCAGGCAAATATATTCACAAACTCTCAAAGCAAATTTTCTAATCGTTGTCGATCAATAACTGAGAGTGAAGTACCAATCTTGACTTTTTTTTTTATTTTTGACATTACTCAAATTGATCAATTCAACAACTTCTTGATAAGGCTCAATGGATTTATCTTTCTATTCAATTAACCTCATTAAATCTGGAGATAAAATGTATTCCTCAAAATCTTCTTTGGTATCGAGTTCATCGGTATTAATTAAATTTTCAAAATAAAATCCTAGATTGTTGTCATGATTACCTTTGCATTCATTTGAAGATCTAAAAGTTAATAGAATAGGAAATATTAGTCAGAAACTTTGATGGGGTAATGAATAGAATGTAAGAAATGAACAAAATGCATGCTTGTACTTTTACTAACATAATGGAAAATAAAATGCCTAAACATAATAGTTTATCCTAATGCTTTTGGGCATAAACAATTAGGAAATATGATTACATTAAAAAAATATAAAAAAATAATAGGCATCTGGATAACCTTCTAATTCTATAATTCATATCTCGACGTGTAGGGGTAAACCCAAGTTTCCTTATTTTGACTTTCATTATCCACCATATGAATGGATAGCTCGACGAAAGCTTCCTCTCATTTTAGTTCTTTTATGTCCTTTTCAATTTCCTAATGCATGTATCCTCCAAAAATGAAAGTTTCATTCAAATGGGGAAAGATCATCGATTCTTTCTTTACCCTTCTGCTATTATTCTACCACTCTTCCATCTTATAACCTAATTTTATTTTGCAATCGTGATCCTCTATCTTAGGAAGCTCTCTTATCACTTGAAGGTTGTTGCCTAAACCAATCCCAATACTTCAACCCTTATTAATCATCTGATTGATCATAATTTGACTGAACTTGAGCCCTTCGCCTACTACAGTAACAGGGTCAAAAGATCTGTAAGAACATTCTAGTAATTTTTTTACCTCTTCCACATATGCGGCATTTATAGGTTGAGTCACTAATAGATCTTCTTCCCCAGCTACAATCACTAGTTTTCCTTTTACATTGAATTTAATCTTTTGATGTATTGAAAAGGGAATGACACTTGCCTTATGGATCCATGGTCTTCCCAATATTAGCTATATAATGGACAGCTAAAATTTTATGACCTAAAATTTTATGTTAAAGAAACATGGCCCAATCTGTATGGGAAACTCAACATCCCCTATAACTTCTCACCTAGTTCTATCAAATGCTCAGACCATTATCTAGCTATTTTGGATATAGAACATATTAAAGGGTAGCTTAGCTAAAGTGAACACAGGTATAACATTAGTAGTTGACCCATTATTAATAAAGACCTTGGCTACTATATGGCATTTATATTTAACAATGATGTGAAATGCTTTGGTGCTTTTTCTACCTTTAGGCAAAATATCATCATCGTTAAAAGAGATGTGATGTGGCACCACTAGATTCCTTGCCAAGTGATTCACATACTCTACGGATACATTATGGGTGCCATAAGCCTGATTTAATACTTTTAATAAGGTATTATGATATGGTTCAGAGTTCAAAAAAAGTGATAGTAGAATTTTGGCTAGCATCTTATTCAATTACTCTACCGTGGAATATTCAATATGCTTAACTAGCTTTAAACTCATAGGCCTCCTTTTCGGGCATAAACTTCGAGGCATCTTTCTCTAGAGTCTTTGGTTTAATTTGTTTCTTTTTTTTTTCTAAAGTTATTGGAGTGTAACATCTTTCACTTCTAGTTATGCCTCTTACACCTATTATATAGGCGATTTTAGTTTTTAGCATATTTTTTTGCTGCCCTTAAGTCTTCACCTCGCACTCATATTTTCAGGGCACCATTTTGTTATCTTTATTAGGAAATGGGCATGAAACTTTGAGAGCTATTGGTTTAGGAACAAACTTATTCTCAACTGATTGTGGCTTCTTCTTATAACGTATAGTGATATATTTTGACACCCGCCTATCTATCATAGCCACTCTACTATCTTTTGAAAATTTTGACTTTTTATATAACTCTATTTGATAAGAGTCTATTAGCTTCTGAACTTCACCATGAAATTGCTTACAAGTGTCAATTGAATATCTTAGTGCCTTGCCATGATATTTACATCTTTGATTTGGGACACATCTTTCCACATAAGTACATAGAGCCACTAGTTGTATCATCATAGCTTTACATAAGACTTTATATAGATAGTTAAATGGCATCTTAAGCTCATTTACTCTTCTTTTCACATGTTTTTCACCCATATCTAAAGTATTAACCATATGACTAGGCATGGGATTCTCACTAACATTAGGTGTTGAACTTTCATTGGTATCAAAGCTTATCAATCCTTTCTTGATTAGACTTTGCACCTTATGCTTAAAAAACACGTAATTCTTAGTAGAATGTCTCACTACTCTAAACTGATAGTCACAGTGAACATTGAAATCATATCATTTAAGGTAAGAAGGTTCAAGCTATTTGGTAATGATAGAGCAATTAAATGATTTTTGTAGAGTTCTTGATATAGCTCCGTGTAGCTTATAGGTATAAGATAAAAAATAGGTTTTTTCCTTTATTCGTGGTTCTCTGACATTACTTATTGTGTCAATTAGGTGAGCAAAAGATCTTGACAAAAATAGATAAGATGGTCGAGTGGTTGATTGGTAAGGAGATGTAGACGTGTGGTTTACGGTATGATGGTATGTAGGGTAAGTAGGCCAAGAGTAGTTTTTGAATTACTGCCCTTCTAGACTCATAGCTTGAATCTCTCTCTTCTTTTTCTTAGATGCTTTTTTGAAAGACTCACCTCCTTCAAGCTTACCATTTTTATGGCATTTTTGATGATCGCTCTCGAAATCACCATATCAGTAAAGTTTTTAGTCGTATTTCTAATTATTCTTTCATTGTATGACAACTTTAGAATGCTCACAAATAGCACAGTAGTTTTTTTTTTTTTCTATTAAGGAAGGTGGTACTTGAGCAAGCACATTCACCACCTTTGAGCATATTGTTTAAAGGTTCAAATGGTTTTTTTTTTCATTTTTTATAAAAAAAGACGGTCCGGGGCCACATCGATGATGTGGTGATACTGATTAATAAAAAATCTAGTTAAATTTTTTTATGTCTTTATGTGGGTTCCATCTAATTGAATGTACTATCTGGTTACAGATCTAGTCAAGCTATCTTGAAACACATCCATCAGTAGGTTTTCATTACTAGTATGTGTCGTTATTTAGTAACAGTACATGGTGATATACGTGATGAGGCATTTAGTACAGTCATTCTTTTTAAACTTTGATATTTTAAATTTAGGTAGCATCACCATGTCTGGTACTAGGCAAAGTCTCACTGCATCTATGGATCTATAAAAATCAATTTCCTCTATAGCCTTTAATCTTTTCTTAAGCCTATTCATGGCTTGATCAATTTTAAAACTCTTCAAGGGTATAATTGTTTGTAGCTTTTCTTTTTCTTTTGCATCATCTGTAGTCTAGAGTTGAATGGGTTCAGTTATCTTTTTAACATAAACAGGATTATCATAACTTTGGATGTTCTCATGACTAGGTGCATAAGTCATCCCCAGATAATTGTGCTTTGAAAAAGTTACCTGCTGAGGTTGGAATATCGAGGCTATTTGAGTTTATTATGGATCAAAACCTAGAGAATATATTGATTCAGTAGCTTTTTGTAAAGTATCTTTTTCCATCGATTTTTCTTTATTTGCCTTTTCTAGGGCTTTTAAAATTTTACTTAGTTTCCCTTTAAGTGCTTCATGAGCCTTTTATATTCTTTCAAAATGGTTTACATTATCCTGTTCCATCATCTTAGTTCTAGCTTGGGTATTGTACAGATGTATAGCTATTCTTGCATTTTAGTACCATAATTGAAGATTCAATGATGATGTTATGATAATGAATGAATGAATGAATGAGTGTGATGCAAATGCATGAAAAAGAAAAGAAAAGAAAATATTTACCTTTTTTAAAAAAATTCAACAAAAGAAAACTTTTATTTATTCCACAAGAGTCTATTTTACATCAATATTGTCCCTTTATAAAAATGCCTAACTTGTTCATTTTGATCTTTAACCTCCTCAATAAAGTTTAACAGCCTCTGTTCATGCTCCCTTGCTGGTGTAACCAAAGCTTTCAATGCCTCAGCCTTTTTTGCCATCTTGGCTGCTTTGATCATGGCCTTACCTATTTGAGCTGTGAGGTGCTCTATGTATATTTATCTTTTCAATCTTTCTTTTTTACTATACCATACCTGATAGAATAACTTTTTGTGTCTTTCTGTGAGGGTTCTAAAATGACTTTTTTTGTTCATTTAACTTCAATGTCAGAGTCAAAATATAATCTATAAGCATTTGATTCTCCTGTTCAACCTTTATAAAGTCATCTTCTATCTAGGCATGCTCTTTTCTCAACTCTTCATTCTTATGAGCCAGATTTATGTTATTTATTTTTTTAGCCTGCACCTGTATATGTAACCTCTTATGTTTTTTATCATAGCTCCTTCAGCTCTTTAAAGGTATCATCCCATTCTCTAACAACTTTTTACGCCTTGTTGTATTCCTTGGAAATTCTATGGACTTAGATTTCTAATATTTTTACTTTATTTTACCACTAGTCTTTTTTTTCCTGTAACTTCAAAATTTCTTGCTTCAGTTTCTACTTTTCCATTTCTTGCTCTAACTCTGAAAGCTTATTGTCTAACTCTTAGCCCACTGACAGGTAATGATCCTGAAGCATAAACGTAATCTCTTGAACCTCTCTTATTTTTCTAAATTAGATATCCCTAAGTGACTCTATCAGTGAATGGCCCTGAGCTAACTTTCTTGGGCTTCTTCCAAGCCTTAATCATGCTATCAATATTTTAAAAAGTTTCAAGCTCTCCATATAAATAGTCAAATTAGCTAAGCTTACAGGTCATAGAAGTAAATTGTTCGACTCCATGTTGTCTCCTTACCATCAATGATGCATAACTTATTGACCCTAATAGACTTAAAAGTAAGACCCCTGTCTCATTTTTACATTGATACAACATAAGTTCTCTGTTCATCATGGAGCTAACCATTTTACCTAACCAGCAATGAGCCCTTACAACAGACATTTCCACTCTTTTTAAATCTTTGCTCTAGTCAAATGCTCTGATAGAACTCCCTAATCAGACTTCGAGTGTAGAAATAAAGTTTAGTAAAAGCACTTTTATTACATTCGAAATGGTTTTTCATCCATATATATAATAAGGGTATATAGCCTATAAAACGTGTTGTCATTCTACCTATAAAAATTCAAAGATCTGATGATTTCTACCAAGATAGTTGGTGAAAAATTACACCCATTTTCAATATGCTAAAATAAATCCACCACTTCTATCTCAATGTGGCCTAAGACTTTGAAAAAAATGATCAACCCATCTATGGCTAGAGCAAATGCATTCATTCATTGATTATCATATGGATATTTGATAATGAAATCTTAGAGAATTTCTCATGAAATACCTTTATGATCTCATTCCTCTCGGATGTATGAATCTATGACCTCTTTTCTCACTTCTAAAATCTGACCTAGCTTCTTGCAACTTCATAATTTATGGATACAGCAGATGCAAACCCACTAGAATTGAGTACTCCTATATTATTGGTACTAGATCAATTTTATTAAAGATGAAACATTGGTAGAAAAGATCCCAAAACTATACCATTGCCTTGTTAAGTAAATGGTCAACCTTCACTGACAAGAGATATGCAATATGCCCAAACTTCTCATAAAAAACCTCATGCCTTGAAGGAGTCATATTATTTCATATATTTGATAGGCTTTTTCAAATCATTATGCTTAAGTAGTAGGCAAACTTCTTCTAATAGTGTAAGGACATGATCAGGTGATAAACAATCTTCTTCTTTTTGTTACCTTTTTTCTATTGCAACTTCACATCTATAGGTGAATCACATTTGAATATCATAAATAAGGTACAAACCTGATATTTTATGGAATCCATGAGAGCTTTTGTTGAAACAACTTTGTAGTAAAAACACTATAGAATTTGTAAATATGTTTATGAAAGTGTAAGAAATGAAAGAAGACAAAGAGATTAGTTAGTCACTTCAATAAAACATAGAGTAAAAAACACCAAATAGCAAGTTAAGATAGCAGTATGACCTTGGATTTTAGGTTATCTATAAAAGGTGAGAAGATAAGGCTTTATCTAAAGCTAGGCTCTTAAGGTTGACTATATGCGGTTTGGGTTAATTCTAAAAGGTTTTCAAATTATTCCCTATATCATGGTCTATTACAGACTAGTAAGGTACTTCAATCTTCACCCATCATAGGCTACAAGTAGAAAAGATTCAATTTGAGTAGGAGTGTTTCGTAGGCTTATGCGAAGAGATGAAATCTTATGAGGGCATAGGTACTTCACTCCTTCCTAAAGGTAGAGTTCTGGTGAAGGGCTTATGTTATGCACATGCAAATGAATGACAGATATATACAATAAGTAGATAGTTAAGCAAATATAAGTAATGAATAAAAAGACAGACAAATAAACGATTAGGCAAGTATACATAATGAAATAAAATTAAATAATAAAGCAAATATAAGCAATGAAAGGGAATAAAACAACTTCAAATTTATTAAACAAAGCCTGAATAATAAGAAATTATTTACTGGCTTGACTCTCAATGTCCCTAGCGGAGTTGTCAAATTATCATAACGTATAGATCTGTGGACCTACTAATAGACATGGATGAAAGGAGTTACCACCAATCTTTTTTGTCTAAGTGTGATTGGTCAATTGAAACATATTTTGGTCTATAAAAATAGATGTTAAGTTTGGGAGTTAGTTATATATGAGGAAGGTTGTAGCACCCCCATAACACCCATTCAAATAATGGTACCAGTTTGATTTTTAATTATCCAAGCCTTGATCATTTTTACGATTTACCAAATAATTTAATATTAAAAATTAATCTTAAAATTATCCCAATAGTTTGGTAGCAATTTAAGATAATTTTTTACCTCAAGAGTATTCATAGAGACTAGTGTCCCATTTTGAAGAGGCTCTATCATCAGATCAATTTATTTTATTATAGAAAAATTAGTAAAGTCTCCTAATAGTTTGGTAGGACTTACTTTAAAGCAATCATCCAATAGTTTACAGAATAAAAAATTAGTTTTGTTTATTTGAAAAGATTTTTTTTATATTGAAGGGATTTTTTTTATTATTTTGAAAACTTTATTTGAAAAGATATTTTTTTATTTGAAAAGATGTTTTTTTATTTATAAGAATATATTTTTTACTTTCAGAAATGAAATGGTAGAAATAATATATATTTTTTTAAATAAAGCCAAAAAATAATATACAAAAAAATAATAGCAAAAAAATAAAACGGATTAAAAAAATAAAATGAAATGAAATCAAAAAATAAAAATAAAATGGAAAAAGGAAAAATTGAGATTGGGTCAGGTCAAAGTACGGGTCATCGAGTCTGTGCGCGAATCTTGGCTTATCCAAAACGATGTCGTTTCGGGCTGTTATATAAGCCACCTCCAATGCTTTTGCTTCAGAATCCCCTCTACTCCCTCTCTCTCTAGATCGAAAAACTCTGCTTTCTCTCTAGAATTCTTTAAGCAATCCACCAAAAGCTTCAATCAAAAACTAGAAATTTTATCGATTTCTGAAAAAAGTCACAAAAAAATTCAATCAAAAATTCAAAACCCATCGATTTATGAAAGTTGATAAAAAAATGGTCAAAAAATTCAACCAATCGTCAAAAACTTTGTTGGAAAATTCAAACTCATCGAAAAATTTTGTCAAAAAATTCAAAGTTCTTCCTAAAC